>NC_057356.1:51447980-52059766 GCF_016509475.1 Prionailurus bengalensis
ATCATCTGTATCATTATGAATATGAAAACTACTCTTCAGAACAAAGGCACTTGGTTTCTTAGGATATTTCTTTCTTTACAGACGCAATACTAAGATTTCTATTCCATTTCAGGGTTCATTTGAACCTCTAGCCTTACATTTCAAAAACTGATTATATTTATGCCACATTTTAGTTGACTTCATGGCTTTATTATACAAGTTTGCTTTTTCCTGAAATTTTTGATAGGTTATTATTCTTCCCTCCCTCTCTTTTTTGTTCTCTCCCTCCCTTCTTCCTTTCTCTCATTTTCATTTTTCAGTCTTTGAAAGAATACATATATACCTTCTTTACTATATTTCTAATATAACCTAATCTTTAAACTGTTTTAAGATAGTACATGAAATCCATCCATCCTTCTTGAAGACAGTATATTTTTAAGCTAAAGATTGTGCAAATTAGTACCAATTGATACCTCATTGATATTCCTTTTTATTGAATCTCTGGCCTACCTCTTTCACTTTCTTTATCCCACATCTTCTTTATTGTTTTTTATGCTTATTTATTGCAATAGATTCTCAGATTTTCTCATTAAGAGTCTGGGGATTTTCATTTATAGCAAGAGTGAAGTATTCTTATTTTCTTATAATTTAATCAGGTATAGAATTCCTGTTCAAAATTAGTTTTCCTTAAAATACAAAGGCATTGACCTACTCTTTTCTCCACTCTTTGTTATTCATGAAAAGGCTGCCACTATTAATGAAAAGAGTGATCCTTTCCCTTTATTTGTGTATTTGGATTCTATTTTCTCTCTGATACATGTTGAATTTATTTTCTTGGTTTTCCAGAATATTTTCATCTATTACTTATTTTATAATTCACTTCCACTATTTTCTGTTTCTTTTTCTCTGTCTTTCCAAAACGTTTTTTACATTTTGATCCTAGGTTTCCAAAATAGCCTCTTTGATTTTTTAATATTCTATTTTTATATCTATCTTTTACATTTTGTCATTTTTTCCCAATTAAACAACCCCCCCACCCCGACCATGAGTCCCAATCCCACATATATCTTCTCTTGCACTGTTTCTCTTGATAACATTGTTTGCTTTTTCTTTTGTTTTCAGAATGTGTAGTGTGCTCACAGAGCTCATCAGTCATAGTATGGCAATGCTGGTGTTAGTTTATAGCAATATCCACTCTTACTGGTGATATTAATCTGGTTAGTCTGTACCCATGCCATATTGGTTTCTAAATATTTTCAATATTCCCCATTCATGCTTACACTATAATACTTGAAAATACAGAATAAGAAAAAATAAATATGAAAATAAAAATCACCCTTAAAGTAACATATTTCAATAACATGCATATTTTAACATTAATATCTATATTTTTAGAAAGTAAAGATAAAATTATTTACAAAGTAAATTACAAAATTATTTACATTCTGTTGTTGTTGCTAAAAGTTATGACCAACAGTTGTCTATAAATATTTTTCAATGTGAATTTTAGCGGATGAACAGTTGTACTTTATCTGGAGGCATAATAAGTTATTATTATCTAATCAATATTTGAGACATTTAAGTTATGTATTTCTTTTGTCTTATACATAACATCACGATGACTCTTGTACATAAATTTTTAAATCTCTATAATTTCCTTAGGAAAACTCTCTTCAGGTTTGCTCCAAGACAAATACATTTGAGGATATTGGTGTATATTATCAAATCATGTTCAAGAATCGTACACCATTTTAATCTTTCACCAACTTTTTCCGATACTGATGTTTCTCCTTCCCTCCCTAGTCCTGTAAATTCTAATACCTCTGTATTTTTCCAAAATTAACACCTAAAGTTAGACCTAATTTTATTTTGTATTCTTTTGATTGCTAATGAACTAGCACATTTCCTAACACAACCACTTCAGTAAAATCTATTAATAAATATATTTTTCATTTTTAGTAGAAACAGTTACAATTGGTTTTATTCTTAAAAAAGGTTTTTTCCATACTGAAACCTAAAGGTTATTGCCTGTATTTTTTCTTATTTAAAATGTAAATCTATTTAGAATTATGTTTATATATCTCATATGTGAAATAAATTATATTTTTAAACACTTAAAAATTATGCTCATAAACGTTAATCAACATTATCAAATAAATACGTCTTTCTCCACTCTTCCAAAGCCTACTTTAATTTAACATGGATTTCTTATATTTGGAAGAATCCACTTCTAAGCATTCTTTTATTCCCCTGAGTAATCTGTCTAACCTTATAAGAGTACTAAATTCATTTGATTAGTGTAAAATTTTATTTCATTTTATTACTTATAGGCAAAGTTTTACTGAATAATTTTTCATTTAAAACATTTCTGAGATTTTTTAAACAGGTTTGTCTCAGGTGAAATAGAGACTAACTCACCATTAAAATACATACATATATATGAATATATATATGAATAAAATCTTACTGGTAAATTGAAATTTTAATAAACCTATTAACATAATTTGGTGACTAAAGCAATCCCTTTAACAGCACAGCCTTTGTAATCACAGACACCTGAGATTGAAGCAGAGTCCTACATTTAATAACTACAAAATCATCACCAGTAGATGCTATATCAATTTCCAGGTCTGATATTTCTCAATTGCAAAGGAAGGGAAATAATACAGATCTCACAGGGATATTGCAAATTTTAAAAGAGATAATTATTTTAAGTGCTTATCTGAGAACACGGCACTAAATAATCATTTAGTAAATGGTTACAATATTAATCTAATTTGTCATAGGACTGAATAGGAATGACATAGAGTGATTTACTGTTCACCCTTAGCCCCTTTCTCATTGGCAATATGGGCTGATTTCATCTTTGAAGTATTTCTGAAAATTAAAATCATAAACCCAGCCTCTTTTGTCAGAGTGAGAAGATTACTAAATCCAGAAAAAAATGATACGACATAATATAAAAGTCATAATTTTGTGTTATGATGACTAAGCTTAGTAGAAAATTTTCTAATTTTGCCTTATGATACACTAATGACCTCTGATATCATGCCTTGTTAGGTCATGTTTCTTTGCACTGTGGCATTGCCATCGTTTCCATCAAAAGGCGAAGTTTATCCATCCCATCTAGTCCATTCAGGCTTCTATAACAAATTATCATAGACTTGTTAGCCTATAAACAACAGAAATTTAATTCTCATGGTTTGGAGGATGGACATCTGAGATCACTTTTTGCCCAGCATGATTGGATGAAGGACCTCTTCCTGGTACATAGCCAGTGTTTCTCCCTATGTCCTTACATGGTGAACAGAGCTAGGGATGTCTCTGAAGCCTCCTTTATGAGGCACTGATACCATTCATAAGAATTCCACTCTCATGACTTAAGCATCGAAGGCCCCATCTACTAATACCATTAACTTAGATGTTAGATTCATTCATTCTACTAATACCATTAACTTAGATGTTAGATTCAACATACAAATTTGGAGGAGGGGAGCACAAATATTCAGACCACAGCAACCCCTTTCACTCTGAACTTTATGTGTAAGTTACTTAGACCAATAGAACATAACAGAAATAGCATGCTAATTTTAAAGCCTAAGCCTTAAAAGGTCATATAGTTTCCACTCTCACCTTCCTCTGAGAATACCATGTTGTCAAAGTCCAGTCTCGTCTATGAGGAGCCACTAGATGGAGAATTGAGGTGCCCAGCTGACAGCTTGTGCAACCACGTGTATTTGGCCAGATTGAACCCCCCAGTCCTATCAGAGGAATTCAGCCATATAATTGATCCCAGCAAGATTAGCAGAAGACTATCCAGACTGCTGAACACAGAACTTCAGAAAATAATAACTCATTGTGTTAAGCTACAAAGTTTCAGGGTAGTTTGTTTCATAACAATAGAAAATAAAATAAATCAAACATGACAGGAGTGGTGAATATTCTGTCCTACCACTCAGTCACCTTGCATATAAGCTTGTCACCTTGCATATAGAGATGTGGTCTGAAAGAAGAAAGATAGAAGTTTCTGTCCTAACAAGACAAACCAAAGACTAAAACTTTTCAAAGTATAATTCAAAAGGAAGTTCTTCCAACTTCATTTTATGTAGGCATAACTTATAATTGAAAGACTTATAGATAACTAGAACATGTAATACAGTAAAACTGAATGTTTCTTTTTGTAAGCATACCCAAAATAAAAAGAAACTGAAAAATAGAAAGAAAACTCCATAACAATATTTGGAAATAAAGGCAGTTACAGGCAATGATTTCTGTAAAAGAGTCCTCTGTGCAATGATATTTGAAATAAATTTGGAGAATGTGTGAATTGTGGACACATTTTGCCACAGATGTGAAATAACATCCAGATCAAATATACACATATAAAAGTAAATTTTAAAGAAGTAAACTAAATATAGTAAATAATTTTTGCATTTCAATGTGAAAATTTTCTTTCCTAAGCATAATGGCAACAGAAAACCACAGAAATTAAAGGGAAAATGATAAAATGCGAATGATCCATAATGTTTATGACAAACTGATATACCAGATATGTGAAGAAATTTACAATCACAAGGATATCAATACAATGAAGGAAACTAGTGTCATTTCAGGAAAGATGAAACATAAATGTCTCATAAAAAAACATGAACACATATGTAACCACATTAGTTAAGCAAAGAAATAAAGATAAAACAAGAAAACAACACTTTAATTCTCCATTTGTTAAAAACAGAGAAGATGTGGTGCATGAGACCCCACAGATGTATCGTCATTTTTTTAAAAGAACAATTTGTGGGTAGCTGGTGGACAGATTGAGAGCTGCAGGGAAGCAGTTACATAAATGCTACTGATCCAGGCAGGAGAAAGCATATGAACACTATTATAACAAGAACAATCTATAGTCCACATGGCCTCATGCAAAGTTATCAAAGGCCTCTGACCACTCAGGAGTGAGAAATCTACACTGCTGAGGGGGCACAGGGTGAGAAAAAGTAAACTAGGATACTAAATCAAATTTTAAGCTATTACTTCCCTCAATCACTCCCTAACCATTCCTCACCCTATACTTTATATTAAATAATTGGGATATATAGTGAACCTAAAAAAGGAACAATCGTTACTAGAAATTAATCAGTGTGGGACCAAAGCCTCTATACTCAACACTTTTTTAAAATAGGAAAGGACTGTTTTGCGCGCACGCACACACACACACACACACACACACTCATGTTATGAAAACAAAGAAACTAAAACTCTAATAGGTGGAAATTCAAAGAAAATAATATAAGACAAACCAAGAAGGTCTGGCAAACCCTCAAAAACAGAATAAAAATAAAGTATTGTATGGGGGAGGGGAAGGAAAAAAAAGAAAGTTAGAGAGGGAGAGAACCAAACCGTAAGAGACTCTTAAAAAACTGAGAATAAACTGAGGGTTGATGGGGGTGGGAGGGAGGGTAAGGTGGGTCATGGGCATTGAGGAGGGCACCTCTTGGGATGAGCACCAAGTGTTGTATGGAAACCAATTTGACAATAAATTTCATAAAAAAATAAAATATTGTTAAGTAGCAGAAAGGAGAATAATTACCATTAAAAACACAATCATGTACGTAAAAGGCATACATAAGGAAAGAAATTACAGGTCAATGAAAGAAGACAGAGTTTTGAATAATTCATTGAAAACTAATAGAGGGGCGCCTGGGTGGCGCAGTCGGTTAAGCGTCCGACTTCAGCCAGGTCACGATCTCGCGGTCCGTGAGTTCGAGCCCCGAGTCGGGCTCTGGGCCAATGGCTCAGAGCCTGGAGCCTGTTTCCGATTCTGTGTCTCCCTCTCTCTCTGCCCCTCCCCCGTTCATGCTCTGTCTCTCTCTGTCCCAAAAATAAATAAACGTTGAAAAAAAAAATTAAAAAAAAAAAAAAAGAAAAGAAAACTAATAGATATTGAGGATTATGGTAGCCAGTTAACTAAATGACAGAAGTATCTAAAGAAGACAAATTATGACAAAATATTACTAATTATTTTTTCTGTTACTATTGCATTTGAAGTAAAACGAGACTATCTCAATCTGTGCCAAATGCACCATCTTAAAACAGAGTTCCTTCCCTCTTCTTAATGATGGAACAAAAAAATAACAAGGATGCATTTTCCAAAAGCCTTTGCTCCTGTTTTGTACCATTTCTTGCACGTTGCCTTATTGTGATTTGTTTTCCTTTTCAAATTCCCCATTGTTTTTGGTTGCTACTGCATACATAGTTAATAATTGATCTCATTGAGTTTACCTTAAAATCTGGCTTAATTCTGGGGCTCCTGGGTGGCTCAGTTGGTTAAGCATCCAACTCTTGGTTTGGGCTCAGGTCATGATATCATTGTTTGTGGGACTGAGCCCCAGGCTGACAGTGCAGACCCTGCTTGGGATTCTCTCTGCCACTCCCCCACTTGTGCTCATGCAATCTCTCTCTCTCTCTACTTTCCCTCTCACTCTCTCAAAACAAATGCATACTTAATGAAATATGACTTAATTCTGATATAATAATTTGGTAACTAGTATTTCCTTATATTCTCTTTTCCCTAATTAAATATTTAGCATATCAAAATACCTTTTTTTGTGTGTGTGTTGCATGTGTTTCTCAATGTAGCCAGGCACAGAGTAGGCAACTCTTCCTCACTTTCCTTGTCAGACAGTGCTAACTTCAAATTCCACCTCTGATATTTGCTAGTATCTTAGAAAATTGTATCCCTGAGTCTCAGATTGCTTGTTCACAAAAATATAATTATATCACCTACTAGGAAGAATGAAATAGGTAATAATTTTGCAGATGTAATGGCATATAATAAGTACTTGAAAGAAATTTCTCTCGTTTATTATAAATTTAGTATTTAGAGAAAAAAACATATTTGAAAATCAGAGTTTAGGACACCATTTCCAACTCTGCATCAGACATCACAGATATTAAAATATCACATACCTGTCATACTCCAGTCCAGAAAATGGGAACTGCATTTTAGCAGAATATTCCTGGGGAGAGAGAAAAGATGCACTTCTCAGAAAATAGATTATTTTGTAGATTTAACTTGGGAAACATAAAAAATATTTTACCTATAATAGAACAAAATTACACAATTTAAAAAGCAAGGTCTAAAACACTAAAGCAAAATGAAACAAAATAACAAGACTTAACCATACACACACATACATAGTAATATATTTATATATTTATAGATACACACACACACACACACACCACAAAGGTGAGATCACACACACACACACACACACACACACACACACACACCACAAAGGTGAGATCACACAATGTCTGGTATTTGTTTCAAAACTTTAAAGACTAAAGTGGTGGTGACAGGGAGGTAGTGAGAGAGTTACGGAAAAAAATAGATCTCCTGGCTTGACCATTGCCAATACATGCTTTTGCCCACTCATGAAGAATAGCTCAGCAACAAAAATACAAAAAAAAAAAACCAAAAAAAAACCCAAAAAAAAACAAACCACACAAAAAAAAACCCCACCAAAACCAAAACTAAAAACAAAAACAAAACAAAACAAAAACTCCTTGTGTTCCTTTTTTATCCTCTAAAAATAGTGCTATTAACATTATCTTCCTATGCCCTTAATAGTCTCCTTTGCTTTGTTACATCATATTAATAGTGTTTTTAATGTTTTGTTTGCTGGATCAAATTTTATGGTCAGTCTTTCTCTGCCTTTGCTTTTTCTTTTCTCTGCATTTCAGAATTATTCCATACAGTTATATAGCTTTATGCTATTTCTTCATGGATAATCTCTTTCCTGGATCTCTCTTTCTGGGTGACAGTTTTGTTAGTAGCTACGTGTGGAACGATTCCTTTGTTCTAGCTTATAATTGGTTCCCCAGCCACAAAACTTTACTCCAGAGTATTTTCCAAAGTGTCACAGATTTCTTAGCTTCTTTCTCTGACTTTACCAGAGACCCTTACTTTTTTACCCTTTCTTTTTACTGTCTTATGAAATAAAGTTATGAAAGAAAAATATCCCTCCAGGCATCATAATGTTTTTATCCAGAGTAGAACACTTATCTAGGCTGTGATTTTTTTTTAAGCAGAAGGTAGTCAGACAGCCATTGATGAATTTATGATGGATTTTCATTTGTTTCATGAAAGATTAATTTAAACTATACCTGTACTTATGCATTTATTGCACAGTGTTTTGACATGGATATATTGCATTGAAATCTATTATTTTCTTTTAAGATCTGTATAATTAAGGAGAAATCACAGAAAGGTCACAGTTACTTTTCACAAGTACTGATGGTGCACACATATCTTTTGTTTCATTTAAAACATTCCAGGTTATAGAAAATACTTCACTTTTGATGACATTGTTAAACATTTTTCCCCATTTAACTAAGTGTTTTCATTAGTCATAGAGCACCTGGTACCCAATTAAAAAGGAAAATATCACTATTTGTAAACAGAAATGTGAACCACTTACTGTATGAAAATGAACACAAACACCTTCATGCTTATCCATTGACAGTGCTTAAATCTTAATAGTGCCTACATACATTCCTCGCATGTGAGATTCCAAGTCAGTGTTAAAATGTCATCTGGGTAACTGTGACCATGCTCAACCTTAACTCCCATGCAGTTGAAGGAGCATCTGTAGCGAATGGAGGTCAGGGGTCCACATCTTAATAAGCACCTTTGGTAATTCTTTGCATACACAATAACCATCTGTAGAATCATGGATATTTTCAGTAATAAAGCATCTGTGTCCAGTATTTTCACACCAAGGAAATGTGTTTTCTCTATACACTTATTGCCATCTAAAATATCTGGATTTAATATGTTGTGCTAATATAAGAAAAAAAAGTGGGGTCATACACATTCAGTGAATGTTTTGTTTCCTATATTTTGATCTTGCACATTTCTTCTCTTTAGCTTGCCTATTTCCTGTACCTGGATTTTTATTATAATTCTAATCTTATGAACTGTATTAGCTCTTTACCATATAAAATTCTTTTTATATACAATTTCTTTTTGTAGTAAGATATACCAATACTCTGTGCTTACATTTGTGGGTTTAATTTTCAAAAAAAATAGTTTTCCAGTCACATATCAATTCACTTCCAGTTTTTGTATTTAAGTTTCCTCATCTGTAGCACCTAACAGATTAGTTATTAGACTTATTGTAAGCGTAAGTACATACAGCAGGATGCTAGTAAATGTTAAATAATCAGCTTTCTGCAGACAAAATTGAGAAAATCCTCACTTGTGCATTTGCCAATTTTTATAGTGTAAAGCACACAAAAAAGTACCAATTGCCCATGTGAAACTCATGTCAGGCTACCAATATAACGTTTAGCATTTCACACAATTGTGAAATTATTTCACGCAGCTCTTACCTAGCACAAAATACACTTCAAATAATAGCTTCCTCTTATAATTGTTATTTTACATCTTATTTTTTTAATTACTTATTTATTTTGAGAGAGATGGAGAACAAGCAAGAGCTAGGTAGGGGCAGAGAGAGAGAGAAAGAGAGAGAGAGAGAGAGAGAGAGAGAGAGAGAGAGAATCCCAGGTAAGCTCTGCACTGTCAGTGCAGAGTCGATGTGAGGCTTGAACTCACAAACTGTGAGATCATGACCTGAGCTGAAACCAAGAGTGGGAGGCTTAACCAGCTGAGGCACCCAGGCACCCCTGTTTTGCATTTTCTAATACTTTTGCAGCTAGTTTTTATTAACTTAAGTTTTGTATATATTTGAATTTTATTTTAATGTAAGTTCGGTGGGGAGGCTTTAATTTTTATAACTTGTGGAAATATAACCAATTATCATTAATTTTTGCAAATAATCTGCTAATTCTCCACTGGTTTATGATCATGGACACTTCCTTTACTTGTTTGTATCTATAAGCTCCCATTTTAAGTAGTAAGAGCTATGAAAATTAATGGGAGTCATTTCATTTATGAAGACATCAAACTGTTTATAGTTCAAAGACTATTCAACATTTATAATTTAGAAGAAAAATTTCTTAATGATCTCTATTACACATAGTAATTTACTAGTGAGGAGACTGAAATTAGCTATCTTGAGCAAGGACCTACAACTAATCATAACATTATTTATTGAGTTTCTTGTTTCCCAATATAGCACTTTCCATCTATACCATTGTTGACACTATGAATATCAGGGTGAAATTTTATAAGTAGCAGCTGATGAAAATATAGTTATATAAAATTAAAAAAAATACCTATGTCTGGTGCATACTAGTATCTTCCAGGGAATACATTCTAAAATTAAATTTATCTTTATATTACATCAACCTTCTACTGAAGAAGATATGCCTTCCAAGTACTGAAAATTCCATACACTTAAGAAATGCAGGAAACTCCACAGTGACAGATTATAAGGCCAAATTTTGAATTTCACTAGTCTTCTCTCAGAATTAACATCTCCTCTGTCTTCTATGTTGTTATGTATATTATCCAATCATTAGGTTCAGATGGCACTACATAAAAATTCAGGTTGGTAGTTATTTAGAAATATGATCAATGGCATAAAATCACATAAAGATGCTAAAATTAAAAACTCGCATTTTTATTTTCCATTGAGTAATCTGAAATTCAGGTAAAAGTAACTCCATGATTGTTAGTGATATACTCAGTCTGGAAGAATTTTGTAGGGTGTAATTTTAAAAATGATTCTGTTCTGAATGAACAGATTCTTTGTATTAGAAACATGGTACTTAAGTAATTCCTAGTAGTATTTAACTGGGGCTTATCATGAAGCCATTATGTTGGCTTCTTGGTTAGATAGAGATTGATTTGTGAATATTCGTAACCTTATCCCAGGTTTTGCCATTTAATATTATAGATTTGTTGTGATAAGTGAATTTAGCAAATATTGACCTTTTGGTTAAAGCAATTATCTTTGGGGAGATCATTTATAGCAAATGTATTAAACCTTGGAATATTCATTACCCAACACATAGTTCACATATTTCTAAAAGATGATATAATCACCTCCTGGAAAACACTTTTAGACGATATAAAGTTCAGGAAACTCTTATTTTGCCTGAATATATCTCTGGGGTCAGTATTTTATGAGGAACTTTACATCACTACTGAATAAATAATTTCTATTTTACAGACGGAGCCAACATGTTAAGTGAGGTCTGAGTGTATGATGTCACTATGCCAAACTTATTTTGCTTCATGGTTGTGTTCAAATATGGAATCATGTAGCTAGATAATATAATCATTCTTACATATATGCATATAAATTATATATATTATATAATCATATCTTACATATATAAAATATGCATAATTTCTTATGCATATATACCTTAAAATGATTTTTATTCCAGCACATTTATCTAATTCTACGCTTATTAAAAGAATTTAATTTAAAAAAAACCACAGACACAAAATTAAAGTTATGTTCTATGTACAACTTTATGAACATACATTTAAGATTTCACAACGGTTATATCTTGGGAGTACATGCATGTCATAAATGTATTCAAGAAAAGAGAAAAACCTGGAAACATAAAAATTAGGAAAGAAGTCAGTAAATGAACCAAAATATTATCTCCCCAAAAGTGTCATATCACATGATAGCATTGTTGAGGTATTTTATACATAGGAAAAAAATCCCTTTTGTTATAAAATATCCAAAGTACAAAGGAAGACATCTTTACACTCTGTCATGTGAAGTTCATATCAACCAGAAACAAAAATAGGACAAATAAATGGCCATAAGTGGCTACTATGAGTGCAAAAAGATTAATAAATCATAGCGAGTGTATAAAAGAAAAGATACCTTGGTAAAATGTTTTTTAAAATACTACAAGATGAAAAAATTACAAGACAATTTAATATCAAAATAACACAATGCATTTCATCACTTCATGAGGTCAAAGGAATGAGCTGTTTGAGTATTTCAAAATAAGTCAAAATGTCAATCCAATTTAATCAAAAATTCTTAATATACAAACACCTTTCACAATCCTCCTTTGCAATGATTAGTTTCATTAATTTGAGGCTGTATACACACATATATCTAGGTTTGCATAATATATGTTATATATATGAATATATATATAATACATGCATATTTACATGTATTTTAATTGAAATTAAAGAAAACATACATTGCTGCCTTTTATTCTTTAACAATGTTTGAGATGTTCACATAATGGCAATAAATATTGGAATAGAAATATGAAACAAAATTTTAAAAAAAGGAAGTACTGTTTTCCTAATGAATACTAATAAACTGAAATACCACTGGAACTAATAAGAATTCAAGTAATGTGACTGAACACAGATAATTACGCAAAATATTTTCAGACATTTCACATTTACAGTGGCTGCCTAATTGGTAAACAAATAGAACAACCTTCATGAGAGATGTATGAAACTGTGTTAACACTACAATATTTATTAATTTTTTTCAAGTTGGCTTTTACCCCTTTGGAAAAATGGAGAAATGTTATATGATCCTGGATGGAAAATCAAGTGCTCATTCATCTGCCATACAAAAAGCTGCCAAATACCAATCTTTTTTGGAAAATTGCTTAGTGATAAATCCTTATATAAAGTGGCACGAACCTTTTTACTGCTCTTTTCTTCCCTTTCAGAGCAAAACCACTAGGTTTGATTATAAGAATTTCTCTACAGTATTTGTACAAGCCATATGTAGCATAGGTCCCATATTAATTCTCCAGAAGATGAAAAATTCTGAATTTTGAAACACATCAGGCCTGAAGAGTTTTGGATAAGAATTTTTTTTAATGTTTATTTATTTTTAAAACAAATGGAGACAGAGAGCAAGTGGGGGAGGGGCAGAGAGAGAGGGAGACACAGAATCTGAAACAGGCTCCAGGCTCTGAGCTGTCAGCACGGAGCCCGATGCGGGGCTCGAACCCATGAACCGTGAGATCATGACCTGAGCCGAAGTCGGACGCTCAACCGACTGAGCCACCCAGGTGCCCCAAGATAAGAGATTTTTTAAGATGTCTTTCTTTTGCAAATTAGGTGACAAATTTAAATTCAGTGAAGGACAGTGGAGAATTACAGGCTTTTAGTTATGGAATGATTAAGTCATGGGAATTAAAAGGTACAGCATAGAGAATATAGTCAATAATAGTATAACAGCATTATATGGTGACAGATGGTAGATATACATATGGGGAGAATAGTATAATATATAGATTGTTGAATCACTATGGTGCACACTTGAAACTAATGTAACATTGTGTGCCAACTATACTAAAATAAAAATAATAATTTAAATAAATATATTCAATGAAAACCATAGTCTCCAAAGGATTATTTTGGAGTGTGTGTCAAAAAAAAAAAAGGTTTTATTTGCAAGAAACAAGAGAAGAGAATAAAAGTATTTTACAAAAGGGTGATTCTTAAGAGAACTTAATAATACTTAAGATACTGTTTTTTTTGTAGAAAGGATAGGGGTCCTCACAAGGGAGGAGAATCATACAAATCATACAATGAGTCTATATTTTGAATTGGTTTCCAAGTGTTTGTGAAAAGAATCTTCTGCCTTGGTAGAGTCAAAGAAAACAGATGCCAAATAACATTAAGTTTATGTTATTTTCCCTATCTGTAGGATACTTTAGCATTTGCTTGTAAAAACACTTTCTGGTAGGCTGAGAAAAGTAATTTGGGGTGGAGCAGAACCTCCCAAAGTTTTGGGTAGTAACAGTGACAGTACACAGAGGATAAGTATAGTACAAGGGACACCAAGTGATGAACTAAGAAAAAGTAGCAGGATAGACATTTAGTGAATAAGAAAATCACCTCTTGAAAATTCTCGAAAACATAACTCGGAGGAATTGTTCATGAGTGCCTCCAAGAAGAAATTTCATTTCCATAGCATCTGTTTATCTATGTGACATTGTAAGCCAAGGCAGTTGAATTCTCGGGGCAAAGACATGGTGTTACCTCAAAACTGCCTAATGCTCTTGAATCTGGCTGCCATAGTGTGAGGGCCAGGTTACTAGCATGTGTTAGGATTGTCTGGGGCAAAATTCCAATGAGATAAATTCCAGTCCTGTAATTCACCATCTGGGGGCTTTTCCTTGTATCAGACATGTAGCTGCTTAGATGAGCAACACCTGGACACAAATGCCCTAGCACTCT
Organism: Prionailurus bengalensis; assembly: GCF_016509475.1. NCBI lineage: Eukaryota > Metazoa > Chordata > Mammalia > Carnivora > Felidae > Prionailurus > Prionailurus bengalensis. The sequence goes on from NC_057356.1 coordinate 51,462,121, forward strand.
GTGATGTAACCTCCTTTCTCTGCCTGGAAATGTTCATTGCACTGGGACCAGCAGATACTACCGCATTTAGCCAACTATTGTGACGGTTCCCCTACCTTGCTCTGAAAGAGTCCTGATGCTGCTGCCAAGGGGAGGGATAGTTAGGCTTATTTGCTCCAAGTTTTGTGTGTGTGTGTGTGTGTGTGTGTGTGTGTGTGTGTATATATATATATATATATATATATATATATATACATATATATATATATATATATTCTGATATATATAGATATGTATACATCAGATAATTCCATGCTCCTTGCAGTCTGAAATAGTTCATGATGAAACACTTCATGACACCATCCTGCTACTGCTCCCAAAGCAAAAAGATTATCCAAGCCCAGTCATTGCACTACTTTATGGAACTCTGTGACCTATTGATTAACTGTATTAAATAACTAAAAAGGCATTCCAACCATAATGGATATTAACTTTGGATAAAGCTACATGAACAAGATAGCTTAGTGTGATAATTTCTGTTGAATGCTTGAAGCATGGTCACTTTAATCTTTTCTTAAGTGGGAAGCTACTGACTATTTGTGGGAAAATAGAATAGGAGGATACATTCTGCAGATTTTACTGAATATGCCCTGGTTTTTTCCATAAAGGAAAGAAAGGAGAAACTATTTATGCCTAGGCAGCTTTACTCTATAAGTATATTACTTGAGATTTTAAGGTAAATAACTATAAATTTGTTTCTGATATTTTAGAGAGAATGATTTCCTTACTCTTGGATTCTGCTTATCTTTTGCTGCTTTATATTCCCAGTGTCCATGAATTGGAGAGTAGCAAGGACCTCATACATCTTGCCAAGGTAATAAGAGAAGAAAATCTGTAATAATAGGGTCATATATATCAACTTCTCCATTAATTTTTTATTGCATGTGAATTTCTAAGGGCTAATAGGTACATAATAGTACAAGCTCAAGACGGAGCAGGAATGAATAGCAGGTTGCAGGCTCACACCACTGGATATCAAGGTAATCCAATCTAACAACATTTACAAGCAATTAAAGGCATAACCCATTATAGGTCCCAAGTTTTTCTATCACCTTAATGTGACAGTTAGAACCAGAGCAGGTCATCTTCAAAATACTTGCCTGAAAAGTCCTTAAAGTATTTGGGTCTCATCTTTCTCAAGAGCATGGGTAAACCAGACTGGATTAGAGGTCAAGGGACAGAAGACAGAATCATGACTGTCATCCAGAGTCATCACTGTTTATCACCAGCCCATCAATCCATCATCTTTGTTCCATGTTGCCCTCTCCATTTATCAGTCAGCCTGAGTTTTGCTACAGATCTTCCAGGTTTGGCATTTGTGTTGACCTAAATTTCCAGCTCTTGAACTCTGTTCATTATTTGCTTTATAGCTTGTGTTCCCTGGGGTGTGATATTTTTAGACAGCCTTCTTAGTAACTGGCCTTTTGGCCGACTCTTAGAAATATCCCTCCTCCTCTAGCTCCAGAGAGGCACTCCTCAATTGTGGACCAATGTAATGAGATATCCTTGGCAGTGATGTTAGGAAACATTTAAAACTACAAATGTCCCAACCAGTAATGTTTTGTACATCACACCTCAACAACATCAAGAAACCAGTATTGATTTGTATCTCATAAAGGCAACACTGTTGGGGCCAGAGTGTCATGGACTAGGTGTGTGGCTTTGTAGTAATCTACCCCAGTAGATTTATAAACCTAGAGAAATCTTGAGGAAGATGCGGGGCTCACATTTGTTTCAAAATATCCTTACCAAATATCAATACCCCAGGGAGACTTCTGAAGAAGCACTATATTACACAAATATTGAATTTGATATTACGTATCTTAAACTTACTTCATTCTGTTAAAAAAAACAACCCATACGGTCTTAGTATCAGATGTGTGGATGGAAATAAATGGTTTATTTGAAAAAAAAGAATAAAAAGCAGGAATCACGTAAAAGTAGTTGAAGGAAGAGAAATATATGGGCACAGATATTGTTGAGTTGTTGCAATTGAATTTCCTCTAAACACTGCCACTGAAACATCACAGCATAAAATATATATGCTTATATATTATGTACTATATACCACTATCTTCGTATATACTAGAAGTTTCTACTCTAAAATTATTCTAGTTTCTTCATAGGCTATTATTTCTAAATTATTGTTCCTAAGACTGATGGTATTTGCACCTACCTTTGATTTGCTTTCTCTGTTCTTGTCTGACTTACTTAGTATTCCAATGCTTCTTACTAAACTTTGAAGATAGCATGAGACATCTGTTGTTTACCTTTTTCTTTTCTTATCTGTTGTTTACTTTTGCAGCTTTTGTTCATCTAAAGTTTCTCTATCTGTATTTCCTCTTTTTGTTCCTTACCACATTCTTAAAACCACCTTTTTTTGGTTATTCTTCTTTACATTTTCCTAAAGTCCCATTTGCTGTTTCCCTCCTTCTGCCTCTGATGACCATCCTGAATTCACCTCAGTATTTACTTTCTGTATTACTCCTTCAGCAATAAAATGAGAAACCAAAATACAGTACTTTTTAAACCTGAAATGAGAAGTAAAACTGGATAAGAAAGTTCCCTAATTTGGACTCTGAATTTATTTCTGCTTTGAGGTTTTTTTTAATTTTTATTATTGTCACATTCTCTTCATTTGTTAACCCTCTAGTTACTATTCCACATCACCTCAAATCTCTAATCTCTTCAAGCCTAAAACATCTCTCCTTTCCTCCAGTCCTCAACCAATTGCATGCCTGCTATTTCACAGAAAAATAAAAGCAATTAAAACATTTCTCTTCACAAAGCCTCTCAACTCATATTTTTGTCTCTGCCATCTTTCCAATGAGAAACATTTCTGTAGTTCTGTTCAAATCCAATTCCTTCACATGTTCTCTAGATTCCACAGTCTCTTTTCTACTCAAGGGTCTTGCTCTAGAAAGCCTCTGTCTCCCTCTAACGTGGACAGTTTCCACTTGATACAAGATCAGTTCAAGTGTTCACATTTTAAGATATTGTTCGTTTTATCTCATACTTTTTTGGAAGCCACCAAGACACTGAAATAGTTCTTGTCTGTTTTGGGACCAACTATGACCTCCATGCTACTAAAGCCAATGGTCATTTCACATTCTGCATATTACCTGATTTATCAAAGCACTTGACAGAGATGATCAATAACTTCTTGAGATGCTTTTTCCTTTATGCCTCGTAGGGCACTACTCCCTCCATTCTCTTCCTCCTTGGCTGGCAAATCCTTCTCTTTTGCTTCTTCTTTTCATCTCCCTGTCTCGAAATGTGAGAATACCCCAGGGGCTCACTTTTCTGAATTATTTTCCCTCTTCACTTTAGATGATCTCACCCAATCACATACATCATGAAAAACTAGCAGGAAACCAATACCTGTCCTATATGACAATAATTTTAAAATATCTGTCTGTTTCCCCATTCTTTTCCCTTAACTCCAAACTTCTATATCCAAAACTGCTTGGAAGTATAAAAAACATTCCAAGGTGATATGCTCAAAACTAAACTTTTCCTTGTTTTAATTGAAGCGTAGTTGATATGCAATATTAAATAGTTGACCTTTGAACAACTTTGGGGTTGGGGCACCAATCCCTTCTCTGGCAGTCAGAAATCTACATATAACTTTTAACACCCCCAAAACTTGACTACTAATAGCCTACTATTGACCAAAATTCTTTCCTATAACATAAAGTTGATTAATACATACTTTATATGCTATATGTATTATATACTATCTTTCTACAATAAAGTAAGCTAGAGAAAGGAAACTATTATTAAGAAAATCATGAGGAAGAGAAAATACATTTATAGTACTGTACTGTATTTAAAAAAAATAATACATGTATAACTGGACCCCCACAATTCAAACCTGTATTGCTCAAGAGTCACCTGTATTAATTTCAGGTATAAAACATAGTGATTCACCACATACATACATTGCAAAGTGATCACCATGATAAATCTAGCTACCATCTGTCACCATACAAAGTTGTTACATATTATTAACTACATTTCCTATGGTGTACCTTGTATCCCCTGTGTTACTTATTTTATAATCGGAAGTTTGTATTTTTTAATCCCCTTTCCATATTTTGCTCATCTTCCGTTCTCCTCCCCTCTGGCAACCACTGGACTATTTTCTGTATGTATAAGTCTGTTTCTAACAAAAATTGAACTTTTACCACACGCGCGCGCGGGCACACACACACACACACACACATCTGCTTGTCTTACTATATTCTCCATTTTAGTAATTACAACTCCATACTTCTAGTTGTTCATATTGAATACCTTGGAGTCAACTTTGTATGTTTCTTTCTCTCTAATACTGCATCCATATATGAACAAATTTTGTAAGTTATGACTTTAACATACAGAAGCAGAATTAAGCTTTTCTTACCATTCCTACTAATACATTCCGGTCCAAGTTACCAAAATTTCTTGCTGACATTATTAAAATAGCCTTTTAACTGGTTTTTGGCTTCAGATATTGCCTCTCTACGTTTTGTCCTTCACACAGCATTAAAATATCCTATCTGATCCTGTCCTACCCTAAAATGTATCTATATATTTTATCCTTTAAACAACTTTTAATCATCTGACATAAAATATTATTTCTGCTTGCTCAGAAAAGACTTAGTAGGACAGACTAATGGTTCTGTTAACCACTGAATCCACTACACAGATACCCCCCTCACACACACACACACACACACACACACACACACACACCAGATAGTGTGTGTGTGTGTGTGCATGCGTATGTGTGTGTGTGTATAGAAGCATATAACAACATGTATATATGTCAATATATTGTTTAAATGAATGTATGTTAAATGAATTAATTACCATCCATGATATTATGGACTTAGCAGGATTTGTACACTTACGTTTATAACCATGTATAAAATATTTCTGCCAGTTTACCAAGTACAGTAGTGACAGACCAAGGTAGATTAAAAAGTATGTAAATAATTTTGAATACAATTATCCAATTTCACAAGTTTTTGAGGTGACATTAATGAGAATCTTGGTACTATTGGTAGTGTTTGGGTTGATGCTTCTACAATTAAGCATTGACATATCCCTCTATCCTGTATTTTCTTTTCTATTTATCAGAGTCATCCAATGATACTCTTATTGGTTTAAAATATGTGTAGTTTTACTTCATTAGTAAGCAAAACCTGTTGTGATGTTTTTCTGATTAAACGGTACTTGGAAGGGCATAGAAGAGCCAGGATATGGAACCAGCTTAACACAAGGTAAAAGCACTTTTCCAGAGGAGATTGAATTAACATTTTGATTTAAAGATCAGAATCTCTGTATTAGAAATAGGAGGACTACTTTGAATTTATTTTAATTATTTTTGAGAGAAAGAGCATAACAGGGGAAGAGCAGAGAGGGTGGCAGAGAATCTGAAGTGGGCTCTGCGCTGACAGCAGTGAGCCCGATGTGAGGCTCCAACTCGCCAACTGTGAGATCATGACCTGAGCTGAAGTCAGATGCTCAGCTGAGCCACCGAGGTGCTCTAGCAAACTTCTTGATAAAGTACCTATCCTCAGTTATTTCCTATGAATTACTCTAGTGTATATATGAGTAAACCTGAGATTCTCAACTATGTTTCATATAATTTCCTTGAAAATATTTCAAAATCATATCCAAATCCCACACTTTAGTTCCCAGTCCAATCAAGGACCATTGGATGCCACTGAGATTCAGATGGTGATGATAGCATGTGGTATTTTAAAAATGGTTTTTTAGAGTAATACCAACACAATAACCAATACAAGTTTCATCTGTTAAAACTCATCATTGATCCTCCATTGTTAACTGTATAAAATATATGTGTTATAGCATTTAATGTGTAAGATCATCTATGATAGGGTCCTTGAGTGCTTCCTACCTCAACCCTTCTTCAGGCTCTCTGCCAAAACTTTTCACATTATATTAGATATTTATTTATGAATGAGTAAACCTATGATTCTTAATGTTTTTCTATATGAAAATCACTTTGAAACACTTTTATTGAAAAGGATGTCTGTACTCCATACTCTCATCCTCCATGCAGCAGAAAACTTCTGAGAAGGGTTAGGATGGAGGGGAAAATATGTGGTGCTTAAAATGTTTCTTGGTGACTCTGATAAGCAATCATTGATTAAAAGGACTGAAAAAGATCTTGAATTCCTAGAAAGAATTTTTTTAATTGTGAACTCATCATCTAGCAATAATAAATGACCATATGTTTTTGATAACTTTATTTTTTAAATTCAGTACATTTATCATAGTCTTTCCAATCTTCACACTAATCATAAATCTCATTTTTACCTTTAAATCAGCACAACTTATCCAAACAGGAAGAGGTAATGGGAACCTCTGATGTTTCAGAGACATGCATTTCTGACTCAACCCTTCACTCTATTCCTGCTCCAGGAAACATTATATTTACACTCATAACTGACACAAACAAGAAACCCACTCTTTAAGAGATTTCCAAAAAATTCTTTAAAAAGAAGGATAATGCTATCTCTTTTTGGAAGCCTCCTTCATATATAAATATATTTTATACAACAACTATAACATTCCTACAATAAGGCATATAGAATATCAGAGAAGTCTCCTTTTGGATCACTTGCTTTCGTCGCAAAAGATTTAAATAAGTCAATCTGGACCTTCCTACTTCTTTTTTGAACATACATTTAAGCTTCCCTTTCAATTACAACACAATTGTTGTGAAGGCAACATTGTGTCCTCTTTGTCCACAACCGAAACAAAGGCAGTTTACGGGAAGAAAGAGAACCTTTCAAATTAAGATGCACTTTATCTAATTTAGAAGAGATTAGCAGCTGTTCAGTTGAAATCATAATAGAGTTAACATGTGGAATGATCTAGACATCAACTTCTAGTTTGATTTCCAGGTAAAATGAAAAAAAAAAGGATATATAAAGATGTGGCAGTCAGAATAATACCGACTTCTTTTTTTTTTTATTTTTTTTTAACATTTATTTATTTTTAAGACAGAGAGAGACAGAGCATGAATGGGGGAGGGGCATAGAGAGAGAGGGAGACACAGTAACGGAAGCAGGCTCCAGGCTCTGAGCCATCAGCCCAGAGCCTGACGCGGGGCTCGAACTCACGGACTGCAAGATTGTGACCAGAGCCGAAGTGGGACGCTCAACCGACTGAGCCACCCAGGCGCCCCAATACCGACTTCTAAAGATGCTGATGTGTTAATTCTTGGAATGTGTGACTCTGTTGTATTACATGGCAAAGGGGAATTTAGATTGCAGTTGGAATTAAAATGCCTCATATTAAAACAGAAAGATTTATACTGAGTTATCTGGGTGGGCCTAGTGTAATCACAAATATCCTTTTCTTATTTTTTATTTAAAAAATAATATTCACTTATTGTTGAGCGAGACAGAGAGAGAGAGACAGAGCATGAGCTGGGTGGGGGGTAGGGGGACAGAGAAAAAAAGAAGGAAACACAGAATCTGAAGCAGTCTCTAGGCTCCCAGCTATCAGCGCAGAGCCAGGCACAGGGCTCGAACCCATGAACCATAAGATCATGACCTGAGCCAAAGTCAGAAGCTTAACCAACTAAGCCACCATGGCACCTCACAGATGTCCTTAAAAGTGAAAGAAGGAGATGTGATTGTAGAAAGGAAGTCATGAGCCAAAGAATGCAGGTGGCCTCTAAAAACTGGAAAAGATAAAGATATAGATTGTTCCCTATGCTCTCTAGAAAGGAAAGCAGCCCTACCAACAACTCGATTTTAAGTTTTTATTTAAATCACAGTTAACATACAGTGTAATATTAATTTCAGGTGTATAATATGGAGACTTAACACTTCCCTACAACATCCGGTGCTCATCATAACAAGTGCACTCCTTAATCCCAACCACCTATTTAACAACTTGATTTTTATCCCAACGATATTCATGTTAGAACTCTAACCTAGAGAAGTGCAAGATAATATATTCCTATTATTTTAAGCTCATGGTAATGTGTTACAGTCACTATAGGAAACCAACTCACAATACATTCAGAGGATACCTTTGTGCTTTGATTAGTGGATATAAATCATTTGTTTCTTATTTCCATAGGATAGTATAAGAGAGCTCTTCACATCTTCAATGATCTAACAGAGTCTCAACCCTTGATAATTATGTTTGTTTTGTTTTTTTACATACATAAGCTACACACATATAATTACATGTGACATTTCAAAATGAACTAGATATATTAACTTAACACAAATCAAAGTTGGGGCACCTGGGTGGCTCGGTTGGTTGAGCATCTGACTTTGGCTCAGGTCATGAACTCACAGTTGATGAGCAGCCCCGCATCGGGCTCTGTGCTAACAGCTCAGAGCCTGGAGCCTGCTTCAGATTCTGTGTCTCCCTCTTTCTCTCTTTGCCATCCCCTGCTCACACTCTGTCTCTTTCTGTTTCTCAAAAATAAATAAACATTAAAAAATTAAAAAAAAAAACAAATCAAAGGGCAAAGTGCTGTTTTGCATTAAAAATTCCTTTTGTATCTGAAATTTGAACTACATTGTAAGGTGTTTCCTTGGCTATGACCTTCTATTCCCCAATACACTCCAAATATTAATTCATAAAATGATGAGGCGTCTGGGTGTCTCAGTCTGTTAAGCGTCTGACTTCAGCTCAGGTCATGATCTCACGGTTTGTGGGTTTGAGCCCTGCATCGGTCTCTGTGCTGACAGCTCAGAGCTGGAGACTGCTTCAGATTTTGTGTCTCCCTCTCTCTCTGCCCCTCCCCTGCTTGTTCTCTGTCTCTCAGCAATAAATAAATAAATAAATAAATAAATAAATAAATAAATGTTAAAAAAATTAAAATAATGTGGAAGGTGATTATGCTAAAGAAATATTCAGATTTAACATGATTGTTGCATGTTCTCATAGGTTTTTCTTTTTTCTTTTCTTTTTTTTCTTCTAATATTCATTTATGTTTGAGGGACAGAGAAATGGAGTGCAAGCAGGGAGGGGCAGAGAGAGAGAGACAGAGACACAGAATTAGAATCAAGCTCCAGGCTCCACGCTGTCAGCACAGAGCCTGACTCGGGGCTTGAACCCACAGACCATGAGATCATGACCTGAGCTGAAGTCAGAGGCTTAACTGGCTGAGCCACCCAGGCGCCCCTCTCATAGGTGTTTCTTAATAGAGTTTCCAAATTTATGGATGTGGAGAACTAAGCCATTTCAATAGCTCCTGAGCTATGCTTGGAGCTGAGTTGATTATACTCTTAAGGGAGAATTTTAATTTTTTTTTTATTTGACAGAGAGAGAGAGAGAGCACAAAAAGGAGGGGTCAGAGAGAGAGAGAGAAAGACAGAGGATCTAAACTGGGTTGTGTGCTGACAGCAGAAAGCCCAATGCGGGGCTCAAACCCACGAACCGTGAGAACATGACCTGAGCTGAGGTCAGACACTCAACCAACTGAGCCACCCAGGCACCCCAGCTTAAGGGAGAATTTTAAACAGAAGTTCTACTTGATTCCTAAAACAGTTTTTTTGGTTTTTTTTTGGTACGGGTCTGTCAACCTTCTCAAGAAGAAAAGACTCTAACGGTAGGCCAGCAATTTTTAGAGAGAAGAAATTTGGGTACTGAAATGTTCTTCAGGGAGTGGATGAGGAAGACGTCTAGCCTCCATTGTTTAGGTGCACAGACCACACACTGTATCTTTATGTTGACTTTTACTAGTCATTATATTAAATGAGTACAACAAAAATAATTGTATAAAATTAATTTTTATGTAGAAATATGTGCTGCTAAAGGCTAAACAAGGTTTCATTTTTAGGATAAAAGAAGCTAAAGTCAAGAAAAATTACTAGATCAACATGTTGAGGTGATATTGAATAACTTCCAAAATATGGATTTTTATTGTCGTTTTATCCTTGTGGAACCAGAAAATGGCCTGAAAAAAAATATCTAAAACCAGTCACCAAAAGACCAAACATAAGTAACCAGTAGTATATTTTCTTAATCTTGAGAATTTTGACCATAAAATGGTAAATTTAATTCAGCAGTTGATGACAGTTTTGTTTTTTTTTTACAAAAATTTAAGCTTATTTATTTTTGAGAGAGAAAGTGCAAACGGGAGGAGCACAGAGAAAGACGCACACAGAATCGGAAGTAGGCTCCAGGCCCTGAGCTGTCAGCACAGAGCCTGATAAGGCCGGAACTTATAAACCACAAGATCATGACCTGAGCTGAAGTTGGACGCTCAACCAACCGAGCCACCCAGGCGCCCCAATAGTTTATTTTTTTTTAAGTTTATTAATTTATTTTGAGAGAGAGAGCAAGTGAGGCAACCACAGAGAGAGAGAATCCCAATCAGGCTCCACACTCAGCACAGAGCCCAATGTAGGGCTTGAACCCACAAACTGTGAGATCATGACCTGAGCCAAAAACCAAGAGTTGGGTGCTCAACCAACTGAGCCACCCAGGCACCTCTAGATGACAGTTTTTAAATTCTAGCAATCCCCAAAGAAACGATGTTGACTTTAAGACTAATACTATAGCAACATTCAGACTTTTGCCTCACAGACCTTTCAAAGCTTCTACTACTGAACTCTAATTAGATATTACTGGAATCTTAGCTATACTTAGACATCAGTTTGCTCTCTCTAATCCACTGGCTTCCTCAGACATACACTGTCTTTCATGCCACTTCTGAAGTTTGGTTTTTTATTGAACACAATATAGTCCTCAATTTAACCCCTCCATTTCCTTATGCCTTATCTACCACCATCATCAAAAATACACTGCTTCTTGTTTTAACACTTGATAACTCTGGTTCAATTCAACTCCTGAAAATAATTATATACTGTGCTTTCTAATGTTCTAATTATTGAGTTATCACTAATCAGAGTTGATTATTAGCCTCATTCCTCTTCAGTGACAAAATCCAAATTTCAGGTAAGTTTCAAAATTAGACATTTTTCAAGATATTTTTTATTCTTTTGGAAAATCAGACAGTGCATTAGAGTAAAGCTGATATATGATATATATCTTAAACTATTTTTAAAAATATGTAATATGGTAGGGAAAGTTAGAAATGTGTTCAAAAAAGAATGAACAATGGCACAAAAAGCATAGAAGTTAGGAAAATGCAGCTGGACTTTATTTATTTATTTAAATGACTTTATTTGCACTTTATTATTTATTTAAATAACTCTGAGTGCAAAATCAGTTTCTCTTTCCATATATCACTTTCTGAGAGTGTATATACCTGTGTGTATGCATGCGTGTGCTAATGTCAGAAAGAGAGTACACTGGTGGAAGGGAAGAGGGAAAGAGTACCCTAACTGGAACAAAGGTGTTGTCACACAAGAGTGAGAAATGCACTCATCCATTCATTCAACAAATATTTAATGAGTACCCAAAATGTGATCCATGGTAGTTTAGGAGCTTAGGAGCTGATGAATCATTGGTGAAATGTAGCTTTGCCAAATATAAGTGGTGAATTGATGAGACTGCACAGAGTAAATAAATTCGATTAAGTCAATTTATATGAGACAACTTCCAATAAGGTTTTTGGAGACAGAGCGAGAAGGGATATGTTTGAGATGACGAGGTAAGAGAAAGATTTGTTGTTGTTGTTGTTTTAATTTCTTTCAATATTTTTATTTATTTTTGAGAGAGAGGGAGAGAGACAGAGCAAGTGGGGGAGGGGCAGAGAGAGAGAGAGAGAGAGAGAGAGAGAGAGAGATGGAGACACAGAATCTGAAGCAAGCTCTGAGCTCTCAGCACAGAACCTGACGCAGGGCCCAAACACAAGCTGTGAGATAATGACACGAGCCAAAGTCAGATGCTCAACCGACTGAGCCACCCAGGCACCCTGAGAAAGGTTGTTTGGTATCACTTTTAGACATTTGTCACTTGACCCAGCTCCTTAGAAACCTGCCTGGGACTTAAAGAGCGAGGAGCGGTAATTAGATTCTGGAAGAACTGCTTTCACACTGAAACTTAGGCAGTACTCACTTAGGGTCAGTTAACAAAGTATGGGGGAAGGTTGCATTTTATTTACTTTTGCACAAAGAAGCCATGGCTTTTGTGCTTTGAACTCTTTATATAATGCAATGACACATTGGTAACTTGATGGTTCGTAGCTTTTGGGGTGTTATGAGATAAAAGCCTTAACACAAACATCATCTCCATTAGGGCTGACACCACAAGGCTATATTAAAAAAATAGAATAAGTAGCAGGCATCCAAAAGATTTGCCAGAAAAGCTGAGTGAAATTTTATGAAGAATGGATATTTTAAATTTATAGTTGCTAACAGGCTTTGTTTTCAGAAAGAGCTGGAATTTAGTTCCGCTCTTTCACTCTCCAAGTTTTGAAATATTTAATAAAATCTTTTAAACTAAATTTCGCTTTTATCATTTCTAACATGGAGATAATTAACAATAGCCATCTTAAGGGATTGTTGAAAGGAATATATTAGATAAAGCAGGTAAAGTAATTAACATGATGATGGGAATAGTCCAAATGCCTCCAAAATAAAAATAACTATAGAATATTATTAAAAATATATGCATTAAAACATTAGGAAGAATCATGGTTTTTATGCACTTATTTTAAACAAGATATCAAGAAACATAAGGCACTAGAATATTATATTGGATTAACTCACCTCTTCACATATTTATTTAAACAACAAATTTATTAAGGATACAAACATGAACGTTTCTCTTCCTTTTGGAGAGCTTATTGAGAACAATGATATAAATTAAATATTATTTAAAATGCACTATGATTAATTGCATTCTAAAGGTGTAAACAGAATGAGAGGATTGTATCTAAGAAGCAACAGATTCTGATAAATGCCATAGATTATGCTGAGTACTGGAGGACAAGTAAGACTGAACTAGATGAAAGAGTTTTATGAGAATGTTTTGGACAGAGAAGACATGTGGAAGAAATACAGGTGTAATAGTACAGTCAAGGCTCTGCTAGTAAGCTAGCTCAGTGGGGTAGAAGATGGAACAGGAGGTGTAAGAAGAGACAATGACCCATTCCGTTCAGAATTCAGCATGGCCCATAATTACAAAAGACTCTGAGGAATAGAGTTCTCACCTAAAGTGAAACCATTTGTTGTTCAGAATATCTTTATTCTGTATGCTGTAGCATACTTTTTTTTTTTTTTTTTACCCATACAGTAGTATTTCTGCTTAGGACAAATAAATGACATTGATGATATGTTGGGTGTTCTTTGTGTTCTTACTACATTATGCAATGAGAATTACAGTCAGTAAATTAACAACAGTATGTGCTCTCAGGCCAGCAGTTAAGCAAAATTATGGGTGCTGAAATTTAAAATACTGTTAAGTAAATATTAGTCTTCACTTTTATTGTGGTCTCTATTGTGTCTGCCTTGTTCATTAGCACATCAATTTCATGATCCAGTGACAATAACACCAGGGTTTTATTTCCTGGCCAGATTTCTCATAGATTCTCTGGCTTTGTCAAAGTGGTCACTACTTGGTAAAATTGATCAATGTAGATAGAAAATGTGAATAATTTATAAGCAAAAAATTATATTTTCTAATATTACCCAAAAACTTTTGCTTTACAAATCTATGTATATTTCTAATTTCTCAGTATCGATGCTATCTACATTCTTATTCCATATTAATATTATTTATAGAGCCCAAATCATTGACCACCATATTTAAACTTATCTATTAGAAATTCAGTAGTTCACATATCTGGCAAACATCTTCCCAGTGACAGCCAGGTGGATATTGTGTAAAATTTTTGAAAACTAAAATATTGCTTGTGTATTATAAGAGCTAAATATAAAATTTTCAATTGGCACATTTCAAATTGGCAAATACAGTACTGGTTTATTATGAATAATGGTATTCATTTCATCTACTTTATTGAGAAATCCACCTTATTATTGAGTAACACGAGTTAACGAATGTTGTCATTGGGAGTAAGGTAAACATAAAACCCAGTATAGGGAATTGTCTATGGATGTACAACACAACTTACTGTTCATTTACATTTCTTGTTAAAGGCAAAATTCTTGGAATGGTTCTCAAATTTATAACAAAGGCAACTGGTTGCGTGATACACCTGTCTATCTATACACCCACATATACACGTATACATGAAAATTGAAGTCAAATAACTATGATGATATATCTTAGAGGAAAATGAACATATTTTCAATTTCTTGGCTGTAGTTTATTTTTAAGTCTCTCTTAAAAATTGAAATGGGAAGTTTCAAAGAACTTGTTTTTCAGAATATGATCTTGAGAATTGTCCTGGGAGATTCCCTTGGGTAAACTCTCTAACTCTCTATCCATGACATAGACTTCTCAGAAGTTACCTTAATTGAATACATATTTCACTATAGTTTCTAACTGACCAAAATTCTTTTTTTTCTATATTTACTTATTTATTTTGAGAGAGTGAGAGCCGACATGAGTTGGGGAGGGGCAGAGGGAGAGAGGGGGAGAGAGAGAGAATCCCAAGCAGGCTTTGTGCCGCTAGTACTGAGCCCCATGCAGGGCTCAATCTCAGGAACCGTGAGATCATGACCTGAGCCGAAATCAAGAGTCAGATGCTTAACCAACTGAGTCACTCAGGCACTCCTAATTAACCAAAATTCTTTAAAAAATATGTTATTCTGGAAGCCTCTTAGGAAGGTAATTCGAGATGCAGCTTGTGTCATATATAAGACAAGTTTTATCATTTTCATGAAGGTGTAACATGGCCTAGAGATCTTTGAGTTACAAATATAAGCATATAAACCTTGGTCCACATATGTTTGAATTAAAGACCAACTTATAGTATTTGTTTAAAAATATCAGGAAGGGTCTGGGGGTCTGTGAGAAGTAAACTGGCATAATATGAGTATGACTTTCTTCCATTTGAAAAAAGAACTGTATGCACATAACCCCCTAGACCTTTATCATTTTCTAATACTCATTTATGGTAATTAACGTTTGATTGATAAATATTAAATTTAAAATGTTAATATATTAAAGGAAAATGAATAGGAGTAAAAGTAGTAAGAAAAACACTGTGAATGAAAATAGCTAACAGATTTTACATTAATCTAAAATTTGTAAGTAGTTCTACAAACATATTGGATGCATAAATAAATATGTAATTATTTTCATAGCCTTATCTACATGAAGTTAGCATTTAAAATATTTATGTAACATAAACTAAAAATGAATATTAATAACACAAAAACAAGTGGCTAGGTTGGATCAAATTGTAATGTCTAATATTCCCAAACAGATAAGCTGTGCCAGGGTTTGGTATATCTTACTGGGTTTCTGAGGACATATATATTTTAAAAATTGTATTTCTTATTCTGAAAAAGATTATGAACACAAACACTTCTCATATTTACAGGTAAGTATCCTCAAGTTTGTGAAAAATGGTAATCTAAAACTCTCCCTGCATGCTCTGTAGATATGCAAAGAAATTCTCAGGTAACATCAAATAACATCCTCCTATTACAGTTCTGATAAGGTATGCAGGTATAGAGGATATGTGACCCAGAGAGGAGGTGTAAATATCTTCAGGCAGTTTGAGATAATATGCCCTAACTTAAGCTGTTCTCTAGAGATTGAGGATGGTAAAACTCTGCAAGGTATGATTAGAAGAGTCTGATAATTTTCAGTCATTTTTTATGTTTGGTTAAGACAATTTGTCTCTGAGAGATAAGAGGGATACAAAGAGTTAATATATGGAATGGATTTTTTTCTATCATTACTCAATAATTTTTCACTTCTTGAAGTTGAAGCAGTTCTGTAAATCAAAGGCAAGGCTGTTATAGTATTATATTTGTCATGGGTCTTATCCTCCAATATGTTTTCTCTGTATAACTGTGATATTTAAGTGGTAGTCTTAATGCAGGATTCAAATGGCATATGTTAATTAGATGTGAATTTTAGTATTATCAATAATGCAAAATGGGATAATATATGTCATGCCATAATGATATACACAAGTTCTTTGAGTCAATTAAAAACCAGATAAATGTATAAATTTCAATTAAAATAGCAATATATTGCTTCAGTATAACTTTGAAGGTTTTCTAAGAGATTTGTTTTTCTTTACTTATCTTGCTATAGGAAAGTTAAGCTACAGTTTTTAATATATGGTCCAGAGAAAAGGAAACTTGATATTTCCTGGCCTTCAGGTATATTGAAATGCCAATATATTGGAGAAAGTAGGATTCAAGTATTTATCCATGCAGTTGGATGTCTATTACATGTATTCAGAGGTTTTCATGACAGGTATGATTAAAAAGTTAAGTTGACCAATACAGAATTAAATAAGGTTTCTTCCAGTTATTCTGAAATAAATCCTTGGCATCATCAAAAACCTTTTGACTTCACATATACTTTTGTTTGTAGTCAAATCTTACCAAATTACACCTCCAGTTTCTCTTGCAAATTTCTTCTCTTTTTAAATTCCTGTCAGGCACTAATCCATCACTTCATGTTGATATAGATTAATGAAGTAGCCTCCTGATCAGTTTCTCATTTTGTCTCCCTGCCATCATTCCATATTCCACTATAATCTCTTTCTTTTTAGCCATTGACCTCCTGTGAGCAAATAAAGCTAAGTTTCTTATAGTACGAGACCTTTTTTTAAATTTTTCTCCTATATATGTATTTTTTCAGTCATCCTTCCACTTAGAAAATCTGCTGCCCCAAGTCTACCTATAATAGTTCCTGTTATTCAGCAATGTGTTCCTAAGTAACTTCCTTGAGTAACCCATTTTGTCTTCCTAACCCAAAATTATCTTCTTCTCCTACATATTGCCATAGCACTCTATAGCTCATTTATGTCATGTTTTACCATATATGTGTATTAATGTTTTATCTCTTTTTCAAGACAGAAGTTCTTTTGTTTCATGTGTGAACATCTCATAACTTACTTCACATAATACTTTGTATGGGGTGATTAGCCATTACCTGGCAATAAACAAAGGAGAAATGAGAACATTTTACGGAGCTCTAAAAATATGACAATATCACTCATTCAAATAAATATGTCTAATATGTCGGGAGGAAATATTTTCTTCTTCCAATAAAGCTCCCAATAAGCCTTGGACAGTCAGTTGATTGAAAAGGAATGGCTCGAAGCAAAAGGAATGACAATTATTAAATGTTTATTAAGCATTAATTATGTAGCAAGTAATTCTAAAAATTTAATATAAATGATGTCATGATTACAAGAAATAATTTTAGACAGAATTAGTAACTTGCTCAAGCTCACACAACTAGCAAATAGAAGAAGACAAGAATTGCCTTGATGTAACTACTCCTTTAAGGCTTCCAACAAAAAAGTTTTAAAATCCCACTTATTATTCAAATGATGCCTCTCTCCCTCATTTTGTTCTCTCAGTCTCCTCAAGAATGAATGTCTTCCCTCATCTGCCATTAACTTCATGCTCATTTCTCCCAGGGAGAACTCATCACCATTACCAATGCCTTTCTTATTACATGGACACCACCTCACAGCTGTATCTAGGCCTTTGGCAGGTGTATGCTCCCCTGTGGTCTTTGTGCAGATCTTGTTGCGCATTCATACACTTTCTATTTTTGGATGTTTATTTTTCCACAGGGCTCTTTGTGCTTTATAGGATCTGCTTAGAGATAATTGAAATCAGTAGGAAAAGCAGTAGTAGCAAAAAGTCTAATTTGCTCATTGTTAGCTAAAAAAATTTCTTGGGAATTTATAACAATCCTTATCTTCCTATCTCTGTTCAACTGAATTTATGGAGTTTGAAAGTAATACATATTTTCCGGGCACACTCTGACCAGTAGCAGTTAAGAAAAATAAAGCAACTATTTAATTTTCATCAATGTTAAAGTTTCTATACCAAATCCATATGTAAACTGAATGACATGTTTAATATTACTAATTTTATCACTTTTTGTGCAATGTGATCTTTACCATAACAAACACTGTTTTTTAGTCATATCAGATACATATGGAGTATAGAGAATGAAAATTATCTATTTTGGAGTAAACATTGCCTTGCCTAGTACATTATAACTCTAACTCTTGAAAAGAGCTCAACGGGTTTCAGTTATTTGACATAACGATAGATTTTTTAGCAGTGCTGAATTAAGTTTTGTAGTTCACTAATACTAGTGGACTCAATCTCATTTGAAATTTAAGAGAAGAAAGAGCCAGCGGCATTTTAAAAAAATACAGGATGTGAAAAGAATTGCATGACTCAGGTTTGCCTTCAACTCCTCAGATTGCTCTAGGTTACTGCCAATGAGTTTCATACGAATGCAAAACAACTAAAAAGAGTAAGATAATGCAGTGAGGAGGCCACCTTACATGCCATTAGAGAGGACGTGGCTGTTACTCATTCCTCTTTAGAGGGGAAGTGTGCCGACAAGCTAACTTTGAAGTGACTCATAAATAAGCATTCCTGATTATCAAAATATTTTAAAACTAATGAGGATCCTTTTATAAGAGACTGGCTTAAATTGCCCATACATTTAGAATGAAAATAATGTATTCTGCTCTATATGAGTTCATACAGTCATTTATTTATTCCACAAATATTTAGTGAACACTAACCATGTGCTAGTCACTATTCTAGGAACTGGGGATGTTGTGACAAACAAGAGAGGAAAGGTAACTAAGCCCATGAAATTTATTTTCCATCAATTCTATAATTAAGGATTTCTAAGCAGTCTCAGAACATTTAAGGACCAGAACAAGGTACATTGGCTTATTTCTGAAGTCATAAGGGAAAAGCATATACCTGTGGGAAATCAAAATAAATCAAAAAATTAAAAATTATTAGAGAATTGTAGTATATTAGGTGAGATTAAGTTTAAAATGACATTTACCACACTAGAAAAGATCTCAAATAAGATATTGAAAAATGATATTATTTGGAATTGTTATTTGATTCTAAAAGTAACTAGCATCATAAAAGAGGTTGTTAGGCAAGATGGTTATCTGGTAACACAAGTAATTTGATTATTACTAGCAATAGTCAAGAGAAACAATGAAGAGAAGAAAAGAGTTGTGGGAGTCATAATTTTTTTTTCTAATTTGAAATCATTACTTACTTGACAGTAGAATTTAATAGTTTTATCAATGTTTTCATTAATGTTTCTCTTTGCAAAGAAAAATGCATGCCGTATGTTGTATTCATATAAATACATATTTATGATTCTGGCAGTTTTTTTTTTAATTTGAAATAACCTTTTCTCAGGTGGTAATATATGCTGTGTGATTAAAGACATGGAGTAGATATGTGCTAAGAATTGAAGAATTCAGCATCAGCCTTTTTGATCCAGTGTCAAGAAAACTTTATAATCATTTTCTCTATTTAAAAAAAATCAATATCAATATTACAGTATCAACATTTGTCTCTTGTTTTTGGATCAATTACAATTCTTTTTAAGTTGAAACTGAGTGGCAAGATATACAACTTTGAGCCAGAAATCTGCTAAAATACCAAATGCTGCCAAGAAAAATTATGTTGTTCTTGTTCTTCTTATATTGAAAACTTATTGTTCCACCTATAACTATTTTTTGCCCCCTTCTTAACTGATGAATTTTTGACCTTCCATGGTTTCTATCATGAATAATGCATCTTTTACACATACCTAAGCCAATTTGGCTATTATCCCTGCTGTACTTGAGAGAATAGTCTAGGATTACAACAATTATGAAAAAATTGTATTCATAGAACTTATGCACAGTTAGCCCCCTCCATCTAAATGTTTCTACATGTACCTTATATTTAGATTGTATTTTTTTTTACATATTTTGTATCTAAAATACAAAACCTCTTTCAACAAGAAGGAAGAGTGAGGAGGAGTCTGTGATAAATATAAGGTATTGAGAGGTTATTACTAAATTGAGGTCTCAAAAATTGCAAGCTTTTGCTCTTTTTCACTATCCTTAGTGACAAATAGGTTTTGGTGAATTTCATACTAGATTTCTTTCTTTCTTTCTTTCTTTCTTTCTTTCTTTCTTTCTTTCTTCTTTCTTTCTTTCTTTCTTTCTTTCTTTCTTTCTTTCTTTCTTTCTTTCTTTCTTTCTTTCTTTCTCTTTCTTCCTTTCAGAGAAAGAGAGAGAGTGAGAGCGAGGAGTGGGGAAGGCCAGAGGGAAAGAGAGAAAGAATCTTAAGCAGGCTCCACATCCAGCATGGACTTGGAGCCTGATCTCATGACTCTAGGATCATGACCAGAGCTGAAATCAAGAGTCAGACGCTTCACCAACTGAACCACTCAGGTTCCCCATCAAACTAGATCTCTTAATAAGTTTGAAAGATAAAACTAACCAACACAGCCAAAATACTAAACTTGATTTTAAAAATTGTTTAAATTTATTGACTTATTTATTTTGAGAGACAGAAAGAGCACAAGCAGGGAAGGGCAGAGAGAGAAGCAGAGAGAGAATCTCAAGCAGGTGCCACACTGTCAGCGCAGAGCCCAATGTGGGGCTTGAACTCATGAACCATGAACTTATGACCTGAGCAGAAGGTAAGAGTCAGACACTTAACCAACTGAACCACCCAGGTGCCCCTAAACTTGATTTTTTTTAAGTAAAAGTAAATATACATATTCTTGATATGTGTTTTCTGGCTTTGGTTTTTACTATCAGAGATGCAACATTTGGTATTTTATTGAGAGAAAGTTGACATTTTCTAGGGAAGTACAATTAAATAAAGGGAAATAAAACTTACTACTTCCAAAGGGGAAAAATTACAAAAATAAAGAAAAGGAACAAAGTATTTGCTAACAATTCTCAGGGTGAGAATCATGATCCAATTCAATACGTTTTGAAACACCATGTATAGATTGATTTTATCTTGAGTTCTGTGCTCCCCCTCACTCCAATATACTACACAAAAATTAAAGAAAAATATGACAAATTACAATTAAAGAGTATATATTGCTAAATTACTAAAGTATGCAACTAAATCATCCTATGCAAGTCACAGAGAAAGAATAAGTATCTAAGAAAAAAAAAACAGCTGATTTTTGTGTGTGCATATGTATGTGGTAGGTGATATTTTTTAGTTTCTGCCCCCCACCCCCAATAATATTTTGTATCAAAAAGAATGGAGTGATTTCTGTGATACATTAAGAAAATAGTCTTGACGCATAATAGAGCAGAGATATGCCACTTATATATTCTTCCAAAAAATAATTAACATAATTTCCAACTCATTATTCCAGCTAACCAAGGGGGACCTCAAAATCAGTCTAGTAATGATGAGTTGTACTATAAAAATGTAGCAGTGATCACTGAATTTATTAAAATTTAAAAGGCTAAAAAAATCTTTGAAGTAATATTAAGTAACAAATATTACAAAGTTTTAAATAGATTGTAGGTAATAAAATAGTATTAAATATCATATGATGTCTTGGTACAACTATTTCTAAAGCTTTATAATAAAAGTTGGAAGTCTGAAATTATTGGGAAGGTATGTAAAATGAAACAGACACCAAACATCAGCAGGAATGTAGAACAACTGGAACTTTCATACATTACTGATGGGAGTGAAAAATTATACAACCATTTTGGAAAAAGTCTGGCAATTTTTTTTAATTAGACATAAACCTAACTCAATTCAAGGTATTTACTCAAGATAAAAGAATATGTCCAAACAAACAAACAAACAAACAAAAAAATAAAACAAGGTGTCAAGCAGCTTGATCCAGGTGTTAGCTTGCTAGGACTGCCATAAAGAAAATACTACAGACTGACTTAAACAAAATAAATTTATTTTCTCTTAGTTTTGGAGACTAAAGTCCAAGATCAAAGAGTCAGCAGGTTTGGTTTCTTCTGAGGCCTCTCTCCTTGACGTTCAGATGGCTGTCTTCTCACGGTATCCACATATGGTCTTTCCTCTGTGCATATGCACCCATCATATTTCTTGTATGTCCAAACTTCTTATAAGACAGTAGTCAAGGGCACCTGGATGGTTCAGTTACTTAAGTGTCTGACTCTTGATTTCAGCTCAGGTCATGATCTCACAGTTCATGGGATTGAGTCCCGTGTGTGCACTGACTGTGTGAGGCCTGCTTGGGATTCTCTCTCTGCCTCTCCCCTGCTCCTCTCTCTTTCAAAATAAACAAATAAACTTAAAAAAAAAAAGATAGCAGTCAGATTGGGTTAAAGCCCACTCATGTGACCTCATGTTAATTTAGTCATCTCTTCAAAGGTCCTGTCCCCAAATACAGTCACATTCTGAAGCTAAGGGTTAGGTTCAGCCTAATTAAATGCCTATCGACAGGAGAAAGGACAAAGTTAGGTATATTTATATAGCACAATGCTATTCAACTACTAAATTAAACAATCTACTCATATACATACCACGGTGGATATATTTCAGAAACATGTAGACTAAAAGAATACAGACAAAAAAATGCATACTATGTGATTTCACTTTCATGACAGGAGCAAGACTTGATGTTACAAGTAAGAACATGGTTGCTACTGCAGGTTTGGAAAAGGGTCTGGAATAGTTTCTATCTCTGATTCTGAGTTGTGGGTACATGGATGCATACAATTTTCAAAACTCATTGAAGCAAGAAATTCAGATATTTTAATTTTATTGTATGTAGAATTATACTCAATTTCATAAAATGAAGTGGCAGATTCTAGACCAAACATTTTGATTATAATAAACATCAATACATTTAAAACCTTGAACTAAGTATCATAAAAACAAGAGTCACTCAAATTGAAAATACAGGTGTTTGCATAATAGCTATACATTTAAAAGCAGCGACTCAAAGTTCTCAAGTAAAAGGAACAATGCCAAACACTAGCTAATGCAAACAAATAAGAGACAAAGGTAAAAGGTAGTGAGATTTTATTATTTCGTTTCATTTGTTTATGTCTGTTTTTGCTAAAAACAACTAAAACAGAGGGTTTTTAAAAAAATTTTTTTTTCAACGTTTATTTATTTTTGGGACAGAGAGAGACAGAGCATGAACGGGCGAGGGGCAGAGAGAGAGGGAGACACAGAATCGGAAACAGGCTCCAGGCTCCGGGCCATCAGCCCAGAGCCTGACGCGGGGCTCGAACTCATGAACTGCGAGATCGTGACCTGGCTGAAGCCGGACGCTCAACCGACTGCGCCACCCAGGCGCCCCTAAAACAGAGGTTTAAAAAGGGAATAATACATGTTTTTTTAAAAGCAGAAGTTAATGAATTGTAAAGATAAAAAACAACATAATTAATAATGATAGATGGTAGATTAAAAGACATTAACCCAAGAAAGTGGAAACACTCAAAGATAAATAAGAAATTATTACTCTTTTGAGGTATAATTTATGACAAAACAATATAAATATACTTGAAAATGAATGCAATGGAAAAGTTTAGGAATCTATACATTATTAAAATTTGTTTCAGAAGAATTATAAAACCTTAAATAGATGATTCTTTAAAAACAAATAGAGAATGTTGTCAAAAAAATGTTCTCTAAAATGTCACAATCAACATGATTTCTCAAGTGAACAATTTCAAATTCATTGAACAAATAATCCTGGTACAATTTAATTCAGAGAGAAAACGAAAGATTCCCAATTCCCTTCACAAAGTCAGCATAATCATAAAACAATGTAGAGACAAATCCTCCTCAGATTCTAAACTGCGCTACTTCTACAGTGTTTTCTGATACTCCTGGTTGGGCTAGAATACCAATTGAAGCCCCAGGTTTTTTAGCCAGCTGGTTCCACACTCTAAGCCTATTCCTGTGACTGTCATCCTCTTGCCTTTTCTATGAAAGGGCACAATTTGGGAGAGGTAGGTTCATATGGGATGGATTTTGGTCCATGAAAAATGAGGGGGTTTTAATTTTTAAAAAATGCTTTCTCCATTCTTCTATCTGTAGACTATTTAGATGAAGTTTCCTTTGCATGGTGTTATGGACTTAACTGTGTCCCTCCATATTCCAGTGTTGAAGACCTAACCCCCATCTCCCTCAGAATGTGACTGAATTTGGAGATAGGGCCTTTAAAGAGATGATAACACCAAAATGAGGCTGTTAGGGTTGGCCCTAATCCAGTCTGACTGATATCCTTATAAGAGGTAATTTTGACACACACAAAGACACCAGGGATGAGCATACGCAGAGAAGAGGCCATTTTGAGGACACAGTAAGGAGGTGGCTATCTGCAAGTCAAAGAAAGAGACTCCAGAAGAAATCAAATCTACCAACATCATCTGATAGTCATCTTGGATGACTATCCTCCAGAATTGAGAGAAAATGTTTCTATTATTTAAACCACTCAGTCTGTGCTATTTTGTTATGGTAATCTTAGCAAACTAATACATATGACCAAGCTACTTGTCATGTCTCTGCCTAGTTTGTCACCAAGAAGTGGCCAACAACAGTCCATGACATCATGTCACATAGTTTTGCCTATTTATCTTCACTCCCTCACTCCTATTGGACATATACTTACCAATTAAAGTGTCAGCATTTTAATCCTTTTTTTCAGACTTTGCTTTCTAAGCTAAGACAGCAAACTGCTAAAGGTCTGATTATAAAAAACAAACAAAAAACAAAGACCAAGAGCAATTATAGCAATACAAAAAATCTAAGATAAATGCCAATAAATAAAATCTCTGGACATTAAAATAATAAACACAAAAAATAATTTAGTATTAAGGAATTTATATTAGCCATTAAATATTTAAATAAAATTAAATAATTCATCTTTGAGTCGAGATCAAAGCTGAAATCTGTCATGAATACATATATTCACATATGAAAACACAAACACAAATACATGAAAGCAAAAGCTCTTATCTTTATTTAATAGTAATGTACTTGACACAGTCCTATTAAAATCAATAAAGTAAAAGAGGCAGAGAAAAAAGGAGGAAAAGGAAAAGAAAAATGACATGTCATGCAACTGATATTTACATTGCTCTGGAGGAATTCATCAATTAATTAAACAAAAAAAGTTACAAATATTAGAAAGCAGCAAACAAAGTTTTCACTATTTTCTAAGGATTTGATTGTTTTTCATTTGAAAGACCCAAAGGACTCAACTAAAAAAAATATTAAATATACGATAATTTGGTGACCTTGCAGGTAGCAATATTCATTCAGATGTAGATAGATGATAGATAGATAGATAGATAGATAGATAGATAGATAGATAGATATAAAACAATATACAAAACACTTATGGCCACCTGGGTGGCTCAGTTGGTTAAGCCTCCGACTTTGACTCAGGTCACGATCTCATGGTTCGTGGGTTCGAGCCCCACATCAGGCTCTGTGCTGACAGCTCAGAGCCTGGAGCCTGCTTCAGATTCTGTGTCTGCCTCTCTCTCTGCCCCTCCCCTGCTTGTGCTCTGTCTCTCAAAAATAAATAAACATTAAACAAAATAATATTGTGGAATTTAACAGTAGATGTAATATGTATAACAAAAATGCCCCAAAAGGTCACTGGTTTGGATTGAATAAAAAAAAAAACAAACAACTTAATAATCTTTGGTACTTGGACACCCTTAGTCCATTAAAGCATCAAACATCCATAATGCCCACTGTATCTCTTCAGCCTGGAGAAGCCAGGACTCTGTGGTAACCGTCATTCAAACTCAAACTTGCAGGGAGTGCAGAAGAGCAGGGTGTGGAATCAGAATACAAATTTTAGAATAGGTTTAGAATACACACTGGTTCAAGCCAAACTCATCAAGAATTATATATCCACAAAACCTGCATTCAGTGTTGTCATTGAGGGAGCTAGCCATTAAAATACTTCATTTTTTAAGTTTATTTATTTGATAGAGAGAGAGAAGGCACATAAGCAGGGAAGGGGGAGAGAAAGAGGAAGAGGGAGACTCCCAAGAAGACTCTGGGCTTCCAGCACAGAGCCTGACTCAGGGCTTGAACCCAGGAACCGTGAGATCATGACCTGAGCCAAACCAGAGTCAGACACTCAAATGGCTGAGGCACCCAGGCGCCCCAATGCTTCATTTTTTAAGTTCATGTTAATTTACACTAGATGGCACATAAATGGCACAATCCTCATGAAAGAATGGAGAGACATTTGGATAAATCATTGGATAAAATGTATGCACAGCACATCTAACCACTCACTATGTCCTTTACAAGAATCAGAGAATTTGGTGACTCTTGGTAGAGGATTATTGTTCTTTTTAGACTAGAAATGCTGAAGAAAAAGTTTCACTTCCTGATCTCACTGACATGAAGAGAAATTCAGCATGATAGAGTTCATAGGATCCTGCTCCCCTGACCATAGGGGTGCTAATACTTCTCAAACTAGGCTACCATAGAAATTTAAAATTGCGTTGGCACCACAGGAATGGAAAGACATTAGAGCTAAGGAATTGGATGATATCGTCTCAGGAAATACCACAGTTCAGGAAAACATATCAGGATCTTAGGTTCTTATATTTTTCGAAGCGTGATAATTCCATTTCCCCTTTGATTATATGATCTAACAATATCTTATTTTTAAAATGTTTATTTTAAGAGCACACACATGAGTGGAGGAGGGGCAGAGAGAGAGAAAGAGAGAGAGAGAGAGAGAGAGAGAATCTTAAGCAGTCCAATATAGGGCTCGATTCCACAAACTGTGAGATCATGGCCTGAGCCAAAATTCAGTCAAATGCTTAACCAAATGACTGAGACACCCATGCGCCCCCTAACAATATCTTCTTGCTGGAGTCTGGCAGAGTTGGTTTCTTCTATTTTCTTTCCAAAACCACTTTGATAAACTAATTTCAATATAATCATATTATATATAATTGCTATGCTTTTTCCCCTGTAGCAGGAATCTTGCACAGAGTCGTGACACCTAGGCTTTTTAATTTCCAGGAAACAACTTTGTGCTGGCCCTGCTCAGTTGGGTTCCTATCCAAAGCACTGAGGACCAGACGTCACGTGGCATAGTTTTTTTTTTTTAATACATTTTCTATTTCTTTGTCTCCCATATATGGTAACACACACAAACATGTAGTCTGATTAAGTGATCTCAGTTTACAAGGTCATGAGGAATGTTGTCACGGAGGCTCATAGCCAGGTTGCATTGAAGGTTTTTTTTTTTCTTTCTCTCTTGTTTTGTTTTGTTTTGTTTTTTCTCTCCTTAGGGAGGGGACCCTACCACACCCCCAGGAGAATTCAAGAAGTAAAACAAATAAACCTGAAGTGATAAGTATATAATATCTACCTTTCTGTTATTGTAATAATTTGTACTTCATCAAGGTCAGAATGCATACAATAAATGTGTCTGCCTGAATTATCTTTGTCTTTGAATTTCATGTTGGCTTTGAGCAGTAGTCCCCCATTTATTCTCTACATGGTAGTGTCAATGAGAAAAGACCAAAAAAATTTTAAAAAAATAAAATAAAAGCCTGAACCATTTAGACACAGAAGTGGCTGTTTAATTGCTCTTGAGTAGTCTCTTGAAACAATGAATGCTTATATTTTAGTATTTAAAAAAAAACAATAGATCATACATTTACCTTAGTTCATCAAACTCAAAATCTGATATATATACACATTAAAGAATAAAATTTATGGTGTCAGTAAAGTATACCATGATTCTAATTTCTGAGGATAACTGTTAAGTTACATGAGTATAAAATAATGTCCAATCACAAAAATAGTGCCTCTATTTTTTCATAGATATTTGGTCATTTATTCATGAAACAACATATTCAAGGAAGTTATTAAAGTATTAGGAATGTTAACATTAGTGAAAAATGCATTTATGATTTTATGCAATTCTGAGTAAAACTGAAGAGAATGTACATGTGTAAATTTTAATGCTGTCTTTGGCATTGCCTATTTTAGATACGTGTGTCAAGTACATTATTTTGTACCTTAAGATTCTTAATTTGTAAAATTTGGAGCTTAATACTTGCCATATTTCACTTTTTTGTCATTATATAAGATGTTTTTAAAACTGAAACAATAATGGAGAACAACCTTTGGAACAAGAACTACAAAAAAAAAAAAAGTAAAGAGACCATTCTTTTTTTTTTTTTTGTAAATGCAAAGAGACCACTGTCAAAATTTGTCCAAATCAACATTTAAAGGACTCCCAAAATTGACCAAAAACTTGTAAAAATCAAAGAAGCATTTATTCAAGAAAAATATCTGAATCTCAGTAAAAGCAATAAGCCTTAGGGTGTTTTGACATAACTTATTCCCATCTTCCTTTCTCCAGCCCCAATACCAACCTTAAAACCAACAACATAACAACTACAGTCAGCATCTTAGAAGCCACTGGAGGGGGCAAGATGCGTTGGGATCCTCCCCAGAGGGCTGTCCCCAGAGAATTATTACTAATGGATCCATCTGGGCTCGTCTGGTGGTAGCCTGATAATTTCACTTCAAGTTCTGTCTTTATTTGACTTGACCTAGAGCTCTCTCTGTACAGAAGTCCTACCCCTAAGGCATTTGTCTAAAATAATCAGCTGTAGTTGTTTCCCATCAGTGACTACAGTGGCAGCAAGAAAGAGTTGGGGCTAACAGGAAGCTAATCAAATTACTTAAAGGAAAAGCTGAGGAAGAGGGATCTTTGAAATGTTCCAACATATTTGTGGAAATCTAGAAAGCACACAGGCACAAATGTATGCATTTCCAGAAAAAATCAGAGAAGGCCCTAATCTTTCACCTCTGACTGACCTTGAGGCATCTGCACAGGCAGGTAGTGGAATTTAAGGCAGAGATGTGGATTGTTCGCTAAAGCATTGAGGACTACCCCTAAAACAAACAGAATCCTTCAGCAAAGGCTGGGAGACTTATTAGTTCAAGACAATTAATGCAATATCTATCCAATAATTAGCTGACTACTAGGCTAATTGAACAGATTTCAGAGGCCATACATGACAAAGAATACAGACTTTACAGAATTAAACCAGGAAATTCATTAATAAAAATTACAAGAGTACCACATTATATTATTTAAAACCCAATTTTCTTTTTTTTTAATTTTTTTTTAACATTTATTTATTTTTGAGACAGAGACAGAGCATGAACGGGGGAGGGGCAGAGGGGAGGGGCAGAGAGGGAGGGAGACACAGAATCGGAAGCAGGCTCCAGGCTCTGAGCTGTCAGCCCAGAGCCCGATGCGGGGCTCGAACTCACCGACCGTGAGATCGTGACCTGAGCTGAAGTCCGATGCTCAACAGACTGAGCCACCCAGGTGCCCCCCAATTTTCTTTTTTTATATTATCAAAAAAATTTTTAATGTTTATTTATTTTTGAGAGAGAGAGACACAGAGCATGAGTGGGGGAGGGGCAGAGAGAGAGGGAGACACAGATCTGAAGCAGGCTCCAGGCTCCAAGCTGTCAGCACAGAGCCTGACTCAGGGCTCAAACTCAGGAACAGCAAGATCATGACCTGAGATGAAGACAGACGCTTAATTGACTGAGCTACTCAGGCGCCCCTAAAACCCAATTTTCAACAAAGCATATGAAAATGCAAAGAAATAGAAATGTATGGCCTCTACACAGTAAAATACTACCACTACTACTACTACTACTACTAGTCAATAGGAATTTTTTAATGATGTCCAGACACTGGACTTACTAGGCAAATGTTTTAAATGAGAAATTCTAAGTATGTTCAAAGGACTAAAGAAAACCTTGTCTAAGATTAAAGAAAAATTAGATATCTTGCCAAATAGAGAATATCAATAAAAAGATGAAAATTATCTTTAAAAAGAGAACCAAATAGAACTTATGGACTTAAAAACAAAATAACTGAAATGAAAAAGTTAGTGTTGTTCAATAGCAGATTTGAACGAGCAGAAGAAAAAAAAAGATGTTAATTTTAATGCCCAGGCAATTACAAAGAAAATACTTTTTGAAATATAATAAAACCAAAAAATTCTAGTATATTTTAAAATATCTAATTTAAAGACAGTAATCAAAGAATAGAAACAAAAACTGACACAATTTAAGGGGGAAATATACAATTCAATAATAAAAGTTGAAGCCTTAACACTCTGCTTTCCATAATGCATAGAGTAAATATACTGAAACCAACAAGAAAATAGAAAGCTTGAACAACAGTACAAAGCAATTAGATTCAGATACAGTACACTCCTCCAAAAGGAATATATACATTTTTCTCCAATTACACATGAATATTCTCCAAAATTGACCATATACTGGGCCATAAAATAAGTCTTGATGAAGATAAAATTATCAATGTCATATAAAGTATATTATTCTCAGACTAAAGTGAAATAAAGTTAAAAATCAATAATAGTCATTAACAAAAACCAATAACAAACAGTATTTTGAGAAATATATAAATACATGGAAATTAATAAATTATTCAATAAATCAAAAAAGAAATCAAAAAGGAAATAGGAAAGTGCTTTCCAGATTAATAAAAATGAACACACAAAACTCTCAACAAAGTGGGTTTAGAGGGAACATGCCTTAATATAATAAAGGCCATACATGAAAAACACACAGCTAATATCATATTCAGTGGTGGAAAACTGAGACCTCTTCCTCTAAGATTAGGAGTAAGACAAGGATGCTCGCTCTTGCCACTTTTATTCAGCATAGAGCTAGAAGTCCTAGCCACAGAAATGAAAGAAGAAAGAAGGAAAGAAAGAAAGAAAGAAAGAAAGAAAGAAAGAAAGAAAGAAAGAAAAGAAAGGAGGGAGGGAGGGAGGGAGGAAGGAAGGAAGGAAGGAAGAGAGGGAGGGAGAGAGAGAGAGAGAAGGAAGGAAAGAAAGAAAGCGCAACTATATGATATATACTATACATAGAAAACCCTGAAGACTCCACCAAAAAAATACTAGAAGCAATAAATGAATTTAGTAAAGTTTCAGGATACAAAAATTAATACTTATAAATTGGTGTCATTTCTATACACTAATAGCAAAGTAATAGAAAGAGAAATTAAGAAAACAGTTACATTTATTATTACACCAAAAAGAATAAAATACCTAGGAATAAACCTAACCACGGGCATAGGAGACCTGCACTCTGAAAGCTATAAAACACTGATGAAAGAAATTAAAGATAGTACAAATAAATAGATATCCCATGCTCATGGATTAGAAGAATATTGTTAAAATGTCCATACCAGGTGAAGCAATCCATAGATTCAATGCAATCCTTATCAAAATACCAACAGTATTTTTCACAGAACTAGAACAAATAATACTAAGGTTTGTAGGGAACCACAAAAAACCCTGAACAGCCAAAGCAACCCCGAGAAAGGACAAAGCTGGATATCACAATTCCAGGTTTGCAAAGCTGTAGTAATCAAAACAGTGTGGTACTAGCACAAAAATAGATACAGAGATCAATAAAACATAAAAGAAAACCCAGAAAGAAACCCACAATTATATGGTCAATTAATCTATGATAAAGGAGGCAAAAATATACAATGAGGAAAAGATAGTCTCTTCAATAAGTGGTGCTGGGAAAACTGGACAGCTACATGCAAAAGTTTGAAACTGGGCCACTTTCTAACATCATATACAAAAGTAAACTCAAAATGGATTAAAGACCTAAGTGAAGAACATGAAACTATAAATATTCTAGAACACAGGCAGGCAATGATTTCTTTGACATTGGCCATAGGAACATTTTTCTAGATATGTCTTCTAAGAGAAGGAAAACCCAAGCAAAAATAAACTATTGGAACGACATCAAAATAAAAAGGTTTTGCTCAGTGAAGGAAACCATTAATAAAATGAAAATGCAATTTAATGAATGGGATAAGATACTTGCAAAATGATATATCTGCTAAGGGGTCAATATCCAAACTAGATAAAGAACTTATATAATGCAACAATAAAACAAACAATCAATTTTAAAAAAATGGGCAGAGGACCTAAATAGACATTTTTTACAGAGAAGAAATACAGATAACCAACAAATGCACGAAAAGATGCTCAACATCACTCATCATCAGAGAAATGGGAATCAAGATGACAATAAGATACCACCTCACACCTGTCAGGATGGCTAGTATCAAAAAGAAGGGGTGCCTGGGTGGCTCAGTCTGTTGAGCGTCCGACTTCACCTCAGGTCATGATCTCCCACTCTGTGAGTTCGAGCCTCACGTCAGGCTGTGCTGACAGCTCAGAGCCTGGAGTCTGCTTTGGATCCTGTGTCTCCCTCTCTCTCTGCCCCTCCCCTGCTCATGCTCTGTCTCTCTCTGCCTCAAAAATAAATAAATAAAAAACAATTAAAAATTAAAAAAAAAAAAGACAGGAAACAACAAGTGTTGGCAAGGAGAATAGGGAGCCCTCATACATTGTTGGTGGGAATGTAAATTGGTACAGCCAGTATGGAAAACAGTATGGAGGTTTCCGAAAAAATTAAAAGTAAAGTAACTAACTATATGATCTAGTAATTCCACTACTGGGCATTTACCCAAAGAATATGAAAACACTAATTCAAAAAGACATCTGTAACCCCGTGGTTATTGCAGCATCATTTACCATAGCTTGTTCTCCTTTAAATCTCAGAATATTTTGAAATTTATTTTCTTCACTTTAGACTAGATGCAGTAATTAGGTTAAATATTTCATCGAAAATCTTACAGTTCTTAAATGGTATTATCAAGACGGGAACCGAAATCAATTCACTGTAAAGCAAATTCTCTTACCCACTAATCTATCATCTATCTATCTATCTATCTATCTATCTATCTATCTATCTATCCTTTAATTCAAGATTAAATGAACAAAAAGCATTTATTCAAACCTATGGTATCTTTTACAGCTATCTTGCAGATGTTCCAGAAGATTTATCATTTGAAGTAGGGTTTAATTGAATATACATTCGTATATCAACGAAATGTTGAGGAAGTAAATTTTCTTTTTTTTTTTTACTTTTTTTTAACGTTTTATTTTTGAGACAGCGAGAGACAGAGCATGAACAGGGGAGGGTCAGAGAGAGGGAGACACAGAATCTGAAGCAGGCTCCAGGCTCTGAGCTGTCAGCACAGAGCCCAACGCGGGGCTCGAACTCATGGATCGCGAGATCATGACCTGAGCCGAAGTCGGCCGCTTAACCGACTAAGCCACCCAGGCGCCCCAGGAAGTAAATTTTCAAGATTTATTACCATGAGCTCTTTTCACCCCATTCCTCCCACTCTGAGGTCACCTATCTTGAGGTGTTGTCTCATTTTAATATGTGTCAGTATATTGGAAAGCATTTAGAGAACACAACAATAATGATTATTCAAATGACAAATAGAAAGGAAATCCCCAAGTAAATATAGAAAGGAGCTAAACAAATAATTGCAATTACAAATGGGAAGATGGCATTTTCACAGATTAATTAATTTCAAGATTAAGTAAAGAGTTTATCCAGAATCTAAATTGTTTACAGTGGCTTCTCCCAAGTTATTAGAATCAAGTTTTGACATTCTGTACAGAAAGGCTTTTACCTGAATTTTGGATAATCTTAGTTGTTTTTTTATTTTAATTTTTTTTCAACGTTTATTTATTTTTGGGACAGAGAGAGACAGAGCATGAACGGGGGAGGGGCAGAGAGAGAGGGAGACACAGAATCGGAAGCTGGCTCCAGGCTCTGAGCCATCAGCCCAGAGCCCGACGCGGGGCTCGAACTCACGGACCGCAAGATCGTGACCTGGCTGAAGTCGGACGCTCAACCGACTGCGCCACCCAGGTGCCCCAGATAATCTTAGTTTTGATGTGGTCTATTTGATTTACGTCTTTGTTGTCCTTCAAATAATTTTACTTCATGTTCTTTTGTAAAGTATCTCTAACTGATGACTATAAAATCTTCAGAATCTTAGTGGCAATCTAAGCCAATATTATCATTTTACAGGAGAGGAATTTGAAGTCAAGATAGGTTAAGACTAACCCAAATATTTTTCCATCAATATATGAGAAGTTTTCTTCCATGGGCTTCTTTATGGAAAAGCCTACTCAGTTTGACTGTCAACCTATTTCAGATAATATGCTTGAATTGTTTAAATTTTACTATTATTTTCCCTAAGATTGTACTTCTATTATTAAATTTAATATTATTTTCTTCTTTTTTAATCTGAGATATTTAAATGGGTCACATATTCTCTTTATTCTCATTCTTAAATGACAAATAACTATCCAAACCAGTTAACTGCCAGAACATAGGATACAGGGTTCCTTTTAGCCTCTCTCACTATAATGCTCAGCAATGAAAGATTCTAACCCTCTAATCTTTAGAAATCTTTGAAATCTCCACATTAAAGGATTTTTAATCATGTTGCTGTGCTGGAATAAGAGTGGATATCCTCCACTGCCTTTTCCGTCTGGCTACTTGTATACAAAGAGCATAATTTATTCCCAGCAATGTGAAGCAGTCTGAGATTCTCTCAAGGTCAGAGAAAGTACATACAATGCTATACCTACAACTTATAATGTATATTGTAAAAATTTTTCAATACTCTATAACTTTACCATCATTATTTGCCCTAAATTTGATTCAGAACAATTTACAAGTAGGGCTGTCATTCATTCTTCAATAGGAATTGCACATAAATAAGAGATCTGGTTTCTTTACCATGCATAAGCTACAATTATCTTATAACCTACATATGAAGGATTTTAAAAAGCTAAAAGAACAATTTTTACCAGGATTCAGCTAAAAAACCTCAATAGCATCGATGAAAGCCAAGAATGTACTATAGGCATTCTATAAACATTTGTTCAATTGAAGTACAGAAGACTTACTCACTTTTTTTTTTTAGTTCCTCTTATCTAAACCAGTGAAATCTATCCTTGTATAAGCTCATTCACAAGCATTCTACATTCTGAAGTTTCTAAAGTGCATAGATTTAGATAAAAGCAGTTAATTCCATCTTCCAGGCTGCAAGAGGCACAGGCTTTCCAGGCTGATTTAGAAGCCATTAGAGCCAGAGTAGGAGGGTTCCCACAAAAAGTGATTGGGCTTTATTTTCAGAGAGAAATCCAGAATTACAAACAGAAATGACATGAATTAAAAGCACACCCTAGAAGAGAAGGAGTTCCTTGGGGAGCCAAAGAGAAATAGTATTTTCCTCTTTTTAGGAGCTTTGTTAGCAGTCTATTAAGAATAGGGTGATAGTTAATTATAGATACACACACAGAAATTGGATGTGGCTTTGATGTAGTGAATATGGGCATTTTAAAAAATAATTTACTAATTATATTTTATATACTATAATAATTGTTAACTAAACTTATATCAAGTGCTGATCATTAAAGTGAGAACCAATTTTCCTAAGGCAATAAAAATTTCCCTGAATAAGAAAGAGACCACGGAATAAATTTTTGATGGTATTAACTATTTACTTCATTTCTGTCATTTCTTTGGCTACATGCCCTAGTTTCAAAGTTTATTTCTTGCTTTCCACCATACCCTTAGTATTTCAACCTTCTTCCTCATGGTACTTATCTCTCTGATGTCCTGTATTCTAGAATAAACACACTGCCCACTATAGTACAGATTGATTTTAATCTAGACCTTACTGTGGCATTGACAACCTGTAAGCAAAATGGGCATAGTCATTTCCATAATGTGTGCTTAGTCATTCTTAGCTCAGACATTTTTGTCCTAACAACATACCATGTTAAAATCTGTTAAAGTGCTGTTGGGGGGAGGGGGAGGTGGGCACTGTAAACTATCATTTTGCCTCATTTTTCCTGAAATTGAAATGAATAAACCATGAGTGTGCTTTCAAAAAGTTTAGATCAGACAGAATTCTAGTTGCAGCAAATGATTTAGTAAACCTGCACATGTCATTATTTCAGCTGCTTGGAAAGAGAAAGATTGAGTTGAATTTTATTTTTTAATTTTTTTTTAACATTTATTTGTTTTTGAGACAGAGAGACAGAATGCAAGTGGGACAGGGGCAGAGAGAGTGGGAGACACAAAACCCGAAGCAGGATCCAGGCTCTGAGCTGTCAGCACAGAGTCCGACACAGAGCTTGAACTCATGACCTGAGCCGAAGTCAGACACCTGGCCATCCAGGCGTCCCAAATTTTGTTTTCTTTTTTTTTTTCTTAATTTATTTTTTTAATTCTTTTTTTTTTAATATATGAAATTTATTGTCAAATTGGTTTCCATACAACACCCAGTGCTCATCCCAAAAGGTGCCCTCCTCAATACCCATCACCCACCCTCTCCTCCCTCCCACCCCCCATCAACCCTCAGTTTGTTCTCAGTTTTTAACAGTCTCTTATGCTTTGGCTCTCTCCCACTCTAACCTCTTTTTTTTTTCCTTCCCCTCCCCCATGGGTTCCTGTTAAGTTTCTCAGGATCCACATAAGAGTGAAACCATATGGTATCTGTCTTTCTCTGTATGGCTTATTTCACTTAGCATCACACTCTCCAGTTCCATCCACGTTGCTACAAAAGGCCATATTTCATTTTTTCTCATTGCCACATAGTATTCCATTGTGTATATAAACCACAATTTCTTTATCCAAATTTTGTTTTCTATTGCAGCATCTATCATCTAGTGATTTTAAAATCATATAGACATATTGTCAATGGGTTATCATTTGCCTTAAATTGTAATTAATGTTTATTTATAAAGAGGGCTCTACTTTCCCCCTGTATTCAAAATTCAAATGGGACTATCAATAAAGCAGAAACAAACAAACAAACAAAGAAACAAACAAAAAAACTGCAGGTCAACAACAGTAGCTTGTCTTCAAAGTTCACCTTTTACATGCCCATTTGGTTTGAATTTTTTTGTCCATTCTCATTCTTCATAGTTTCTTATTCCCTTGACTTTTGGGAGCAACTGTTTGAAATTTTATATGTCACATTTAAATGTCTCTCAATGTCCCACTTTGGCTTTATATTTCACAATTTGTAATGAGAATAATTGGAATCACCAAAAGAACCAGCTTTGCAATATGCTAGGCTCTGGAACCAATAAATAAATCCTTATTTCCTCAACAACTTAACATTTTACTTTGGATATTATATTATCAGAACCCTTATTTTACTCCTTAATTAATACTCTATTGCTTTATAATTGTCAAGAATGGGTGCACTTTGAGTAGTATAATTAAAATTGAATAAATACAATGAATATTAAAAAGTATTACCAGGATAACAGATTATCCATATACCAAGAAGGATCCTGATATTATAATTAATATTTTTGAGTACTTACCCTGTTCCAGGTCCTGTTCTACTAGCTTTACACATATTAACTAATTGATTCTTATAATAACCTTATGAGATCAGAACTATTATTACAATTTTACCCATTAGAAAACTAAAGCAGAGAAGTAAAGTAATTTGTCCAACGTTTTACCAAAACACAGCCAGTGAGTGATTGAGGTAGGGTTTAAACTCAGGCAATAGGACTCTGGATCTCAGAAGACTTAACCACAGTCCAGTTCTGAGGACTACATTTGAAAAGATATTGCCATAGAACTTACAATTTATCTTCTTCATTACGTTAATATTCTAGAGTACGAACAATGTGCTAAGCATTTTACTAGACGCTGGAACAACAACAAAAAAGGGAACAATACAGACTTACTTGATATATATATACATATATACATATATATATACATATATATATATACACACACACATATATATATGTATATATATACACACACACACACATATATTAAGCTTAAAGTTTACTGGAGAAAAGAAGGCTAAATTTAATTTTACAAATATTAAACAATTTTGGTACCTACTTCTAAAGGGATGTAGAGAGATAAGAGGGCATATGAAAGGTAATTTAAGACAGTTGAAAAGAGGAGTGATCAGAGAAGCAACCATGAAGAATGGGTTGAGATATTAGAAATCATAGAGGTGGTTTGGTGAGATGAAAAAGCAGGAAGATGCCAGTGAATGGGGAGGAGGCTGAAAACTTTCCAGGCGGAGAAAACTGCATGCATGAAATCCCTGAGACAAGCCAGTGTCATGGTTTTGGTTAAACTACAGAGGAAGTATGGACCCCGCCTATAGTGTAGAACTCTGTAGGTATGTTGAAGACCTTGGACTGTTGCAAGAACAATGGGAAGCTACTAAAGGGTTTTCAGCAGTAAGTAATTTATTCCCTTTAGCTGCACTGTGGAGGACAGAATGGAAGGGTACACTCATAGAATCTAATAAAGAAGTCAATAATAATTATAATGATTTAGACAAGTTTCTTTCTAGTGCATTTGGATTTATAGTAAAGGGAAATACAATAGTTTTATCTGTTAATAAAAGCTTTTAACATTGTAGACAAATCTGTAGGACCACAGATAGAAAGCATAATTTTCCTTGGCTTCTGAGATGCAGCAGAGTGTTTAAAAGAGTGTATTTGTAATCTAATGACAAATCTTGAACTCTACTCTTTGCAAGTTATATAACCTTGGGCAAGCTACTCACATGTGAAGGGAGAGTGGAGGTGGAGGGAGGCAAGAAAAAAAAAACCCGACTAAAACGGTCCTTGTTGTATAAAGAAGACACATTTGTTCAACAACTGTAGCAATATGAGGTTAATATGTTGCTTGCCTTACAGAAAAACAAATAACTTCAGTAAAAACATTAAATTCTACTGAATTTATTACTCAAACGGGTTTGTTTTAGATATATCAAGTAAGGTTAAAATTGGCACACAAAGATGTAAACATCAGTTTACAGGAGATCTCCTTTTGTGGAATATCTCATTTCTCAAAAAAAATGAAACATGACTTTACATCAAATGTGTGGTATGAAAACATTCAATGAGTTAGCACATATTTATTATGTGTTCTGTGTAGTTCACTAGATTTGACACTTCATAACCATGAGCATTCTTGGTTGATAGAATAAAAGTTCTGTAGTTCTATGCCTTAGCAATTTCTAAGCTGATTTTAATTATATTTGAATTTATGGATTAAGCATTTCTTAATGGGTTTATGAAGGAGATAAGTTTATGCTTCTAAGCAAGATATTTATGGCTTTGCAAATAACCACGATAAAGATATCCTGCTAGAAATACATCCACTTTAAAGGAAAGAAAAGGAAAACAATTCTATTCTTGCCTCAACTAAATTGGATCTAATTCTACTACTAAAAGTGTTATCAGCCCTGTATATTGATACATTTTTTACCAGTAAGTAGAAAAAGTTACTGTGGCTAATATTTGATTGAAAAGGATGTTGCAGCTGTCAGGGGAAAAAAAGGAAAGAGAAAGACACTAGATGCTTGTTCCTCAGGCTAATTTGCTGCCTCTAACCTTGTATTTGTTGACCCTCACCTTTTGTCCACATTTTCCTCTCACCACAAGTACGTGCTCATAAATTTCAGTTCCCAACCTTATTACATTTGAGATTGTAAAATGCCAGAAGCTATGGTGCTAAAAGTGCTGCCTCTCCAACAATTTTCTCCAATGATATTAACCTTGAATGCAAGAGATGTAAGTGATGGAGAGTTTACAACACCAAATAAGTTATAGTCTACTTAGTCTAAACACTTCATTTAAAAGAAAATGACTGGGATAGAGGTCAGGGGAACTCTATAATCACACTGATACTCTTGGTCCATTGATGAGTATATTTAATGTGGCATCACAACAAAAACAACAAAACCACTGTGATTTTAGATGTTCTCATTTAAGAAGTTGCTGTTAAAAATAATTTAAAAAAAAGTTGATCTAGTTGGATTACTAATTTCAGATGACTCAATAAAGCTAAGTCCATGAACATGATGGTAATTCATAGTAGGTAGGTATGTGAGATGTATAGTCTTGGTCTATATACATTGACTACTTCAAGTTTGGTTTGGCTAAATCCCATTGTTTTAATAATTATAAATAATATATAAAACCACCTGAAGTAAGTATTTTGTGATCTTAATGCCTTCATGAAAGCTTTGAATTTTTTTAAGTAATCTCTACACCTAATGTGGGGCTTGCACTCACAACCCCGAGATCAAGAGTTGCATGCTCTACCTATTGAGTCAGCCAGGTGCCCCAAAAGGTGTGAATTTTAATATTATGCTGTTATATTTCAAAAGTATGGAAGTCAATCAGCCTCCTTCGAAAATATTTATAAAATCTAGTAATTTTCTAAATCTATAAAACATTTAATTTGAAGATTATGAAATTTATAAAATGTGTCTATTATTAAACCCTTGGAGATATATATATATATATATATATATATATATATATATATATATATATATCCTCTTGCTTAAATTTCTCCCATGAGAGTCAATACCAAGACTCTTACTCCCTGCCAGAAGTGTTGGCTGTTAATGGCACAGCTGTACCTCGTACCTCTATCTGGGAATTGGCCTTAGCCAAAGGGACTGACTGCCTTACTCAAGGTTATGCACCCTCATAAGAAAATCTTGCATCCAATGACTGGCAGACTTGGGAGTACATATGACCAGGGCTTTTGCCACAATTCAGGATAATAGCATGTCATCCTACTTCAAGCTTCCTGTGAAATTGACAGATCTTCGTTCATTACCTTGCAGTTAAATTTTTCTCTCTGCCTTATCCTGTTTGACTCACTCAAGTATTGGGTTCTAGAATATTCTTCAATACACTTCACACTTACCACTCTGCATCTCAGAGTCTTTTTTTACCCAAGGAATCCAACCTAAGAAGATGGTATTAAAGGTATTCCAAAAAAAGCAAGCTTTAAAATGTGATTTTGGAGCAGGATCACCCCCTAGACAGCTGGCAATTAGGATCCTATAGTGTTAGCACTTGGCATGCCATAACAGAACAATCGTTCAATAAAACCTCACTGATAATGCGATATTAGGGGAAGGTCATGTACTGTCCTTGGCTGATGTAATATCCCAGGCATTTCAGAGGTTCTCAGAAAATAGAGATTATGAATATAGTAGAATTAAATGGTAGTGTTGAATTAAATAATTTATAATAACAAAGGCAAAGACAATGAAGAACACTGGAAAAAGATAAAACCAGAAGATGATTAATGAAAATTTTAGTGCAAGGTTTGAAAGACACAGGTCTCATCAGCAACATATAGTCTCTTTTCCCCTTTAGCCAGAAAGTAGACAGGCTACTTCACGTAGAAAAATCAGTCCCAAGACTGGGGTGCCTATATAACTCAGTTGGTTAAGCATCCAATTATTGGTTTTGGCTTAGGTCATGATCTCACAATTCGTGAGATTGAGTCCCACGTCACGCTCTGTGACGAGAGTGGAGCTGCTTGGAATTCTCTCTCTCTCTCTCTCTCTCTCTCTCTCTCTCTCTCTGCCCCTACCCCCTCAAAATAAGTAAATAAACACACAAAAAAAGAAAGATCAGTCCCAACACTTAAAGGATTGCAGAGACTCAGAAAGTCATCTATGATGAGGATGAGGGCCTTAACTGAACAGAAGAGGAATCTAGAATTGGTGACATCTGGGTTGGATCTTCTGAAAACTTGGAAACCTCAGATATCCCTGAACTCTAAAAGCCTGAAGAAGTTTCATGTTCCTCCCTCTCAACTGGTAGTGCTCCCCCACTGTTTGAAGGTGACACAGAGGCCCCTTTTTATGAAATAACACCGGCCCTCCCCTCAGGATATATTCTC
Source organism: Prionailurus bengalensis (assembly GCF_016509475.1). Lineage (NCBI taxonomy): Eukaryota > Metazoa > Chordata > Mammalia > Carnivora > Felidae > Prionailurus > Prionailurus bengalensis. The sequence continues at coordinate 51,503,691 of NC_057356.1, forward strand.
ATCTTTCTTCCCAGTCACAACCAGTAACTAATGTCGAGTTTCAACCTAACCCAGCTAGAGAAGTACTGGACCAGCTAAGGAAGAAAATGGACTATACCCCAAGGTTGCTTTAGAATGTAGGCACCATGTACAGACAGACAGTCAATGGGAGAGTATATATGTAATGGGGTTCTGAAGGTGCCAGAATGTAGAAGTCAGTAGAATATAAAGTTGGAAAGAAGTGTTTATAGGCATACGCTTTCAACCTGGCAAAAATCCCAGGGGATAGTACCAGCACACTAGTAGCTTAGCTTCATCACTGCTATATAGTTTCCATTAGGGTGGCCTGAAATGCAGCAGGTGAAAACTTCCCAATGAGTAGCACTTTAGGCAGTGTATGTGGGATCCATTTTATGTGGAAAATAAATAGTACAAGTTTATAACATAGATTAATGAGCAGTGGTATAGGCTGGTCCCTGATGAGAAAGACTGGGGCAGGAAGGTATAGGGAAGAGACATGTGAATATGCTTATGATTGCAGACAAATTAAGACCTTTGTATCACCTGTTAATGCTTTCCTGTGATCATCCACAATGCTCAAAAGCCAAGTATTCATAATGGCTTAATCATCTGTGATCAACCAGCTTTGCTGGAACTAGTCTTAAGTTTTCCTAGAACTAATACAATAAACCCATGAACACAGTAGCTTTGGGAGGAGTGGTGAAGAATATATACTACTAGCATGCACAACCATCATGGGTTGCTACTCAATTCAATGACCATTATATGGTCTCTATCTTCAAAATTTCCTAGAATAGTCTAGGAGCTTAGGGGTAAAAGTTGAAGCAGCCCTGTGTATTAGTTATTGTTATGATAAAGTACCACAAACCTAGCAGCTTAAAGCAATACAAATATTTTATCTTATATTTCTTTGAATCAGAAGTCTGTAATGGTTCTTGCCAAGACAAAATTAAGATGTTAACAAATTGTGTTCCTTTCTGGAGGACGTAGGGCAGACTTAATTCCCTTGCTTATTTGGAGAGTAGCAGAATTAAATTTCTTATGGTTGTAGGAATGAAGTTCCTGTTGTCTTCATGGCTGTTAGTGTACAACTGTTCCTAACTTCTAGGCCATCCGTATCCTTTGGCCTATGGCCCCCTTCTTCCAGCTTCAAAAGCAACTGTGGTTCACTAAGTTGCTCTCATGCTTATAACCTATATGTTCCTTCTTCCATGGTTACATCTCTGTGACCTACCATTCTACCTCCCTCTTCCACTTTTAAAAGCTCTCTCTCTCTCTCAAAAATAAATAAACATCAAAAGTTTATAAAAAATGGGGAACTTGGGTGTCTTAATCAGTTAAGCATCAACTTCAGCTCAAGTCATGATCTCACAGTTCCTGAGTTTAAGCACTGCATCGGGCTCTCTGCTGTTAAGGCAGAGCCCACTTCAGATCTTCTGTTTCCCTCTGTCTTTACCATCATCCACTCATGCGCACACACATGCTCCCTCTGTATAAAAAAATTAAACATTAAAAAAATAAGTTTACAAAAGCCATGTAATCACTTTGAACACACCTGGATAATAGAAGATATTCTATTTTAATGTCAGCTGATTAGGAACCTTAACTCCATCCACCTGCAACCTTAATTCCCTTTTACCCTGTAATACAGCCTATTCATAGGTGTAACACCAGATGGTTAATATCATGGGGGTCAATAACATCTGACTTATCATCACTTCCAGTGACTCACTTTGTATTTCCCTGTCCTTTCAAATCTGGTCTCTGTGAATTACATACGCTGGTTTTCAGAGAAAAAACACTGCCACCAGAGGACACAGCAGGATTCCCACAATGTTTTATTTTTATTTTTATATTAAATATAATTTATTGTCAAATTGGTTTCCATAAAACACATAGTGCTCATCACAACAGGTGCCCTCCTCAATGCGCATCACCCACTTTCCCCTCTCCTCCAACCCCCATCAACCCTCAGTTTGTTCTCAGTATTTAGGAGTCTCTTATGGTTTGCCTCCTTCCCTCTCTGTAACTCCCCCACCCACCCGCCTGAGTCTTCTGTTAAGTTCCTCAGGATCCACATATGAGTGAAAACATACGGTATTTGTCTTTCTCTGCCTTACTTATTTCACTTAGGATAATACTCTCCAGTTCCATCCATGTTGCTACAAATGGCCAGATTTCATTATTTCTCATTGCCAAGTGGCATTCCATCGTATATATAAACCACATCTTCTTTATCCATTCGTCAGTTGATGGACATTTAGGCTCTTTCCATAATTTGGCTATTGTTCAAAGTGCTGCTATAAACATTGGGGTAGAAATGCTTCTATGCGTCAGCACTCCTGTATCCCTTGGGTAAATTCCTAGCATTGCTATTGCTGGGTCATAGGGTAGACCTATGTTTAATTTTTCAAGAAATCTCCACACTGTTTTCCAGAGGATTCTCCACACTGCTTCACCAGTTTGCATTCCCACCAACAGTGCAAGAGAGTTCCCATTTCTCCACATCCTCTCCAGCATGTATAGTCTCCTGATTTTTTCATTTTAGCCACTCTGACTGGCATGAGGTGGTATCTTAGTGTGGTTTTCATTTGTATTTCCCTGATGAGGAGTGACGTTGAGCATCTTTTCACGTGCCTGTTGGCCATCTGGAGGTCTTCTTTAGAAAAGTGTCTATTCATGTCTTCTGCCCATGTCTTCACTGGATTATTTGTTTTTCAGGTGTGGAGGTTGGTGAGTTCTTTATAGATTTTGGATACTAGCCATTTATCTGATATGCCATTTGCAAATATCTTTTCCCAGAAATTGAATCAGTTATCAAAAATCTCCCAACAAGTAAGAGTCCTGAACCAGATGGCTTCCCTGGGGAATTCTACCAGACATTTAAATCAGAGATAATACCTATCCTTCTCAAGCTGTTTCAAAAAATAGAAAGGGAAGGAAAACTTCCAGACTCATTCTATGAAGCCAGAATTACTCTGATTCCCAAACAAGACAGAGACAAAAAAAAAAAAAAAAAAACAACAAACCAAAAAAACAAAAACAAAAAACTACAGGCCAATATTCCTGATGAATATGGATATAAAAATTCTCAACAAGATACTAGCAAATCGAATTCAACAGCATATAAAAAGAATTATTCACCATGATCAAGTGGGATTCATTCCTGGGCTGCAGGGCTGGTTCAATATATGCAAATCAATCAATGTGATACATCACATTAATAAAAGAAAAGAGAAGAACCATATGATCCTGTCAATAGATGCAGAAAAAGCATTTGAAAAAATACAGCCATCCTTTCATAATAAAAACCCTCGAGAAATTTGGGATAGAAAGAACATACCTAAACATCATAAGAGCCATTTATGAAAAGCCCTCAACTAATATCATCCTCAATGGGGAAAAACTGAGAGCTTTCCCCCTGAGATTAGGAACATGACAGGGATGTCCACTCTCACTGCTATTGTTTAACATAGTGTTGGAAGTTCGAGCATCAGCAATCAGACAACAAAAGGAAATCCAAGGCATCAAAATTGGCAAAGATGAAGTCAAATTTTCACTTTGTGCAGATGACATAATATTCTAGATGGAAAACCTGACAGACTCCACCAAAAGTCTACTAGAACAAATATGTGAATTCAGCAAAGTCGCAGGATACAAAATTAATGTACAGAAATCAGTTGCATTTTTATACACCAATAATGAAGCAACAGAAAGACAAATAAAGAAACTGATCCCATTCACAACTGCACCAAGAATCATAAAATACCTAGGAATAAACCTAACCAAAGATGTAAAAGATTTGTATGCTTAAAACTATAGAAAGCTTATGAAGGAAATTGAAGAAGATACAAAGAAATGGAAAAACATTCCATTATCATGGATTGGAAGAATAGAATAAGTATTGTTAAAATGTCAATACTACCCAAAGCAATCTACACATTCAATGCAATCCCAATCAAAATTGTACCAGCATTCTTCTCAAAGCTAGAACAAACAATCCTAAAATTTGTATGGAACCACAAAAGACCCTGAATAGCCAAAGTATTATTGAAGACGAAAACCAAAGCGGGAGGCATCACAATCCCAGACTTAAGCCTCTACTAAAAAGCTGTAATCATCAAGAGAGCATGGTATTGGCACAAAAACAGACATACAAACCAATGGAATAGAATAGAGACTCCAGAATTGGAACCACAAAAGTATGGCCAACTAATCTTTGACAAAGCAGGAAAGAATATCCAATGGAAAGAAGACAGTCTCTTTAACAAATAGTGCCAGGAGAACGGGACAGCAACATTCAGAAAAATGAAATTAGACCACTTTCTTACACCATTCACAAAGATAGACTCAAAATGGATGAAGGACCTGAATGTGAGACAGGAAACCATGAAAACCCTAGAGGAGAAAGCAGGAAAAAAACCTCTCTGATATCAGCTGCAGCAGTTTCTTACTTGACACATCTCCAAAGGCAAGGGAATTAAAAGCAAAAATGAACTATTGGGACCTCATGAAGATAAAATGCTTCTGCACTGCAAAGGAAACAATCAACAAAACTAAAAGGCATCTCACAATGCTTTAAACTAATATTTGGTTATTTAAGACTCCCATGCAATGGATAAGGAAAAGGATCCACCATCTATGTGGCAGGAGTGATTGGCCTTAATTATCAGGAGGCAGTAGAGATGTTGATATACGGTAACATTAGGGAAGAATGTTTGACCCTAGGTAATCATTGGGGGTGTATTCTTCTACTTTGTTCCCAGTAATTTAGTACATGGATAAGTTATTCTCCCTCCCTGGGTGCAGCCCATGTCCAATGATGATTCAGTTAGAGTTACAAATATCCAGTCACTTTACTTCATTTGTGAACATCTTTTAGGAGCTTTCCAGCATCAGAGCTCTGGCTCGGATTGGTCAGGGCTTTTATGGTGACTCAGTCATTCTTCAACTGTCCAATTCTATTTTCTCTAACAGGTGTTGTGCTCATGCTACGTCCCTCAAAACATCTTGCAAGCACATATCCAACTCAGAGTGTGCTTTCTGAGAAACCTCACTTAAGACATCTTGTTTTCTCATTGAAATGCTTTCTTTGTAGACTTTCCTTCAAATACGGAGTTTGAAAAAAATAGATTTTATTTGCTTTTAAATGGTGCTTTTGAAAATAATCGTGAGTTAATTTAAAACTAATAAACTATATAAAGCAACTCAAGGAAATACATTGGATATCAAAATATGCTTTTAAAAATTTTTCCTTTGGACATAGATTTTGACAATGTATGCTTCATAGAGTTATTAAAAATGATTTTAATGTGAATTCTCCTTTGAAATAGATAGGGTTATTGATAGTAGCAGAATCATTTCTTATAAACTCTCATTCTGATTTTATTTGTTAATATTATTAGTAAAGAAACAGAATAGCTATTTTACTTTTTTAATTTTTTTAATGTTTTTTGAATTATTTTGGAGAGCGAGAGAGACAAATCACAAGCAGGGGAAGGGCAGAAAGAGAGAGAGACACTGAATTAGAAGCAGGCTCCAGGTTCTGAGTCGTCAGCACAGAGACTGATTCAGGGCTCAAACTTAAGAATCTTTAGATCATGACCTAAGCCGAAGTCAGACACTCAACCAACTGAGCCACCCAGGTGCCCCCAGAATAGCTATTTTAAATCAGTTTTTGAAACGTGCTGGGTAAAAATAATAACAAATTAAAAATTGGAAAATATAATACCACTGGAACCATACTGGGAAACTGTCCTACTTGTTCTAAATTAAGTCCTACTTGTTCTAAATTCAGTAATTAATGAATAGGGCAGTCAGATAATTTAATCAGACACAGTGATAGGCACCTGGGCATGAGTACCTTACTTGAAGACATTTTTCTTAAGTACATAGAATATTCCAGATATGTCTGCATGCTCCTTAAGTAATATCGCAATTCCTTTCACAAAGAGTGCTTTGACCATTTGAATCTGTGTGACCTAGGAAAATCATCTCTATTAGTTCTGCAATGCATTTAAATAAATAAAGGGGATAGAATTTGGGGGAAGATAAAATAGACCTTTTAAAATGTTTATTTTAGTTCATGACACATGGTAACCAATGAATAATTTTGCTGTAATTACTAATTATGTTTTAAGTTTAAACCATTTCTTCAATAAATGGGTCAGTGTGTAAATCTTCAAGTCATATTTGGCCAGTGAAAATAATATACTGTACTTGTATGATTCTTACTATGTGTCAGGCTTCTAATCATCTATTCCATATCATCTTGTTTAACCTCCACCGCAATCACCCTGGGGTAAGCTCTATTATGACATCACCATTTCCATTTTTTTATAGATGAGCAAATTATAACACAGAAGGTATGTTACTTCCCAACATTCACACAATGAGTAAGTAGCCAAATTTAAGATTTGAATCTAAGCCATCTTATTTACATCTCTTATTTGGAGCTCTGGTCTATACTGCTTCCTGTATTGTTGAATTAGAGTTCCAGGAAAAGAATAGAGTCAGGGGGAACCATCTTCTTGGACAGCTGATTTAAAACTTAGATACTCAGATCAGGTTTCTGGCTGGGTTATTGTCAATATTCATACAGCTGAATTGGGTCTTCAACCATTATCATTAAAAAAGCAAATAATGAAAATAGATGTAACTTATAACTTATTGGTATCTGTTCTTTCCCAAACTTAAGCTATTTCTCCAAGCTGAGACAATCTCTATGGTTTTCTAAAATGTCCTAGGATCATTCTTCATATATCTACAAATCTATTGTTGACCTCAAATTATAAAGCTAAATGTCTCTCCAGCCATCAATGTCTCTTTCCAAATGCAATACTCTTCCTTTACTTCCCAAATTCTTCCATTTAATTTTCTCAGTTTCCACTAACCCATAAGGAAGGTGGTACCCTCAGCATTATAAGAAGATTGAGAGTAAGTAAAAAAAAAAAAGTCCTACTCAATGGGACAGTAGCATAGTTCAGTAAAACAATCAAATAAACAACAACAAAACTACATCATGAGGAGTACAGTTAGTTTGGGTTCTATTCTAGAATACAGAGACTCTATGATTTTGAGCCATGTGGTAGTTTTAAAATATATCCTAAAATCCTTTAACTTTCTCCCCTCAAAAAGTAAAGGTTAATTTTTCTTCCCTTTGAGCATGGACTAAATTTGGTTACTCGCTTTTAATGAACAGAATGAAGCAGAAGTGAAAATGAAGAGCAATCCTAAAAGACACTGCAGATTTCTCCTTTGTGCTCTCTTTCTCTCAGATCACTAGCTCTTGGAGAAGCCAACTGATATTTGTGGAAATGATCCCATGGTAGAGAACTAAGGCCTCCTCTAGCCATTTGAGGGTGCCATCTTGGAAACAGATTCTCCAGCCCCAGTCTAGTCTTCAGATGAATGTAGACTTAGTTGAATGAAATTTTATGAGAGTCCCAAGACAGAATAATCCATGTGAGTTGCTTCCAAAATCCTGAGCCACAGAAACTGAGATAATAAATATTTATTGTTTAACTTTATGGCTGAATTTGGAGATAGTTTATTATGCAGAAATAAATAACAAACATAGGCAAGTTACTAGTCATCTCTGAACCATGAAATAAAATTAGCTAGCTAAAATGTTGGAAGAGGGATAGTTTTCCAAGAGCTATGTAAACAGCAGTAGCAGCAACAACAGCAGCAGCAACAACAAAAGATCTGTCTTTTCAATTGCTGTATTACTTATATCCTTCCTATATTAAAGTTGGAGACAGAAATTTTCAAGTTTCTATTTCCCTTATTTTCCTCTCAACTTATTTCTTTCTATATATATTATTTATTCTCTACTTGGATATGCAGATATTAAACCAAGGACACAGATATAATCACCTTATAGCCCTACATATCTTGACAGAGAAAACCACTTTTCTAGTACCACTTATTTAGAAAACTACCCTATCATAGACAATGACGTTTTAATTTTGCCACTGGTCTCAGCTGAAAACCAATAGAGTATGCGTTGTTCATCACCAACTATTTCAACAATACTGGGAAAATAGTGGAAAAGTTCAGGTCCTACTATAGATGTTATGAACATTATTATATTCATATACAGATGAAAATGTGTGAAACAAAAACATCTCTATGACTTAAACACGCTATGAAATTAGAAAATTTGTTATGAATGATAAAAAAGTTCATTTACCTTTGCAAGTTATCCTTTTATGAACAGGGCTTCAAAACACAGTTTAAATTATTAGGAAGAATTGTAGGCTTATTGAAATAATTTGCATTAAAATATCAGTAACATGTTTTTATACGTTTATTAATTATAAACAACTGATAATATGCATTTGTAGCACATTTTCAGTATAATAAGATAGGCCATTTTCTAATATTTAATGTGCAAGAAATGACCTCTGGGCTTCTGTAAGTTGAACCACGGTAGATATGCATCGACCCATTTGAAGGTAGAAGTGGCATTGTGCAAAACAAGGGGAAAATAAATAAGTGAGAAGCAACCTGTGTTCTAGTCCTTCTTATATCAAGTAGACTTACTCTAACTATTGACCCTACAGTTAATATTGTGCTTGAGTAATAATAGAGTGGTATGAATCAAGGAAATTATATTCCTATATTGATATAAAAATTACAAAGCTAAGCCCTTGTTTACTTGTTTCATTTTTAAGCAATTAGATATAGGAACTCTGAACTTAATATAAGAATTCAAATGAAATAAAAAATAAATGGAATAAAATAAATGAAAGAAAAAATAAACGGAAGTCAACTACACATCTAATGGAATAAAAAAATACAAGAAAAGGAAAGAAATGAGTAAAAAAGAAAGTTCCCTCATCTGTTCACTGAGAGATTATGTTGACAAAAATGCATTGAGTTGAGTAGTACTAAGTCCTAGGCACTTTATTGAGTGTTGAATATCCAAAGATAAATAATACATGGTCCATGCACTCTTGGAACTCCTTGTCTAGTGTGGAAGGACAGGTGGGTAAATAAAAATTGTAAGACAATGTAATAAAAGATAAAACAGAACCAAGTTCTAGATAAAATAGAAAGAATGGGGGCATCTGGGTGGCTCAGTCAATGCATCCGACTTTGGCTCAGGTCATGATCTCCCAGTTTGTGAGTTCAAGCCCCATGTCGGGCTCTGTGCTGACACTCAGAGCCTGGAGCCTGCTTCAGAGTCTGTGTCTTCCTTTCTCTCTCTGCCCCTGCCCCGCTCACACTCTGTCTCTGTCTCTCTGTCTCTGTCTCTCTCTCTCAAGTATAAACATTTAAAATTTAAAGAAAAAATAGAAGGAATACAATTTTGATTTGAATAAGCTAGATAAGATTTCAGAAAGGCAAGGATTCTTGGACTGTCCCTTTAAGAATCATTAAAAAAAATCACAGGTGAAGAAGATGAGACTGAATAAGGTGAAATAAGAAATGTACAAAAACATGGATATGTAGAAAAGAATTAGATACTTGGGGCTAAAATTTATAGAAAGTAGAAGTGGAATTCTATCCTTAGTTCAATTACTAGCAATATTCTTATTTGAAATAGCTCCATCTGTGAAAGCTTGGTAAAGGCCTTCAGCAAATAAGTTCATTTCTCTTGTTTTTCTTTTAAAAAGAAGTAATAATTTTATATGCCTGAGAGAAAGTATTTAAAATCAGTGAAGAAATTAAAAATGAGAAAATATTAGGGTAGTAAGAGTCCTTTCCCCTAGAAGCCAGAAGCCTTGAAACAAAGAAAATACATTAGTTTTAATTACACTGTGGACTTTGTCCCTAATGGATTTCCTTCCCAACCTACATTGAATAAAACAACTGCTATGTTTGTTTACTAGTGTGTGTGTGTGTGTGTGTGTGTGTGTGTGTGTGAGAGAGAGAGAGAGAGAGAGAGAGAGAGAGAGAGAGAGACCGTAGGTGAGAGACAGAGAGACAGTAGGACAGAGGGAGACAGCTGGTACACAGATGAATCAGTACTCCTCTATAGAGACTGCATGCATCGGATAAATGAGTGTTTGAACCTCCATTTTCTTAGCCAAATTTTTGAAGAACCATCCAATTCATATGGAAGAGGTATTTCATGAGAATGTTCTACATTAAGAAGCCCTTATTATTTTCTATCCCTTAATAGGTTTAACATGAAAGCATGCTGACTGCTGGTGCCTTTTATCTATTATTAATTAGGTTTCCTTCCTCCACTAAAATGAATCTCCAAATAATCTAAGGGTTACTCTATCTCCATCCATTTGTGAATAGATTTATGACTGTTTTATCATAAATGAAGATTATTTGACCTTTTGTGAATACATTTATTACTGGGCTTGTTCCAGTTCCCTCCTTGCCATGCTTTTTATTCTACCCTGGTCCATTCAAGATCTTCACTCAGGGTTCTCCATCTCTCCACAGAACCAGTACTGGAAATCATGGTTTCTTTCTTCTCGTTTCCTTATCCAATTTTTCAACTAGAGTCCCTTACTCATTTTCCATCTTCCATTAACAATATAGAAAATGAAACTCTCCACATTTTCAAAATTTTGTATGATTGACTTTCTCATTTTATAGTTGATCCTTACATAGCTTTGGGATTTTCACAGAAAAGATAAGACTATTGCTCACTTTTCAAAGAAGAAAGTAGTGATTCAGAGATGTTAAATGGCATTACCTCCTTTACCCAGATAAAAAGTGGAGTAGTTGAGATTTAATACCTATTGCAGATGAAATGTAGTGCTTCAAATCTTCCCTGCTTCTGGAAACAACTTAGAAATTCTAAAGTTGCTAAACTTTACTTCTTACCTTATATTCAATTCTAAATAACCTGCATCTCTATTTAGCAATGTTAGCCTGCTCTTCTTACAACTGATGTTCCCTTCACCTGCTTCTTTCCCTATTATTTCCATATCTTATGTTTAATCTCTCATTTTTACTATTGTCTGAATAATAGTCATAATTATCATGAAAGTGTTTATAAAAAGGATCATTCCTTCTAAAGTTATAAACAGAGGAGCATATATTCTCAGAAAACAAAATCAAAGGAAACAGCAGCAGCAAGACTAAATCTGCATATTAGTCTTCTAAGACCTCATTTTAGAGTCTATTCTATTATTACACTAATCAGAGAGACAGGAAACTTTTGCAGAAACATTTGCAAAGAGTTTACCCTGGAGTGATGGACCATTTAACTAAAGAAAAAAAAATTCTGGAAGCATGTCCATTGGTAGACATCATTAACCCAGGTGAGAAAGCAAAATGAGTGAAAAAAATTAATTATTAATATAGCACTTATGTGGCTGCTATTTTTAAGGAGTCATATTCTAAAAATCCCATTTTCTGTCAGAAATAATTCCATAAAAAGCTCAGTTACGGACTCATATTTAAGTTGTATTTCTAAGTTCACTGAATTGGGTTATGGTGTGAATTCATGACACAAAATCAGTATTCTGGATGTATTCTGTGCATTTTATGTTTATTGCCAAATTTAGATACTGACTTTCCATTTTTTTAATTTTTCTTTCTTTTTTTTGAGTGTCTTTCTTTATTTCAAGGATTGGTGGCTTTCCATTTCTATTGTTTACTCATGACATTATCTAGCTCTTAGTAAATCTGTCATATTTCATAATTGAAGACTTTTGAAAGACTTTTTCCAGTTTTATGGAAATACAATTGGCATATGACATTGTGTAAGTTTACAGTGTATACCATGATAATTTAATACCCATATCTATTGCAAAATAATTACCAAAGCAGGGTTAGTTAACACTTCCATCAGAACACTTCATTAAATGGGTGATGGGTATTAAGGAGGGCACTTGTGATGAGCAGTGCGTGTTATATGTAAATGATGAATCATTAAATTTCTTGAAACCAATATTACACTGTATGTTAACTAACTAGAATTTAAATAAAAACTTGAAATAAAAAAAAACTTCACATGCGTGTGTTTGTGTATGTGTGTGTGTGTGCGTGTTAACATTTAATATCTACTCTGTTAGCAACTTTCAAGTAATAATACAATACCGTTAACTACAGTCATCATGTCGTACATTAGGTCCCCTTATTCATTTTAAGGAAGTGGAAATCCATATCCTTTGACAAACACCTCTTCCTGCACCCTCACAGTTCCCACGTTACCACAAATCTACTCTCTGTTTACATGAGTTCAGCTTTTCTTAGAGACCACATATAAGTGATGTCTTGTATTTGTCTTTCCTGACTTATTGCACTTAGCACATTGCCTTTGAGATCCATCCATAATGTTGCAAATGGCAGGATTTCTTTCTTTCTCATGGCTGAATAATATTCCATTCAATAGATATAGACATAGATGATAGATATAGATATCGATATCGATATAAAGATACAGATATAGATAGATATGGAAACATCCTAAATGTCTTTCTACAGATAAATGGATAAAGATGTGTGTATGTTTATCTAGCACAGGTTGTTTCTATATCTCAGCTATTGTGAATGATGGTACAATGATGAACATGAGAATGTAGATATTTCTTTGAAATACTGATTTCATCTTTTTCAGATGTATACCCACAGTGGGATTCCTGGATCATATGGTAGTTTTATTTCTATTTTTTGAGGAATCTCCAAACATTTTTCCACAGTGGTTGTACCAACTTACAATACAATCAACACTACACATTAGTTCCCTTTACTCCACATCCTGCCAATACTTCTTTCTTTCTTTTTTTTTTAGTTTATTTATTTTGAGTGAGAGAGAGAGAGAGAGAGAGAGAGAGAGAGAGAGAGTGCTGAAGGGGCAGAGAGACAGGGAGAGAGAGAGAATCACAACTTGGCTCTGCACTGACACAGCACAGAGCCTGATGGAGGGCTCAAACTCACAAACCATGAGATCATGACCTGGGCCAAAATCAAAAGCTGAACACTAACTCACTGAGCCACCCAGGCACTCTGCCAATACTTATTTCTTATCTTTGACAATAGCCATTCTGACAGGTGTAAGTTGATATCTCATTATGGTTTTGACTTGCATTTCTCCCAATCCTGATGTGAGTAATGTGGAACACATTTTCATGTACATGTTGGCTATTTTCATATCTTCTTAGGAAACCATTTTTAATTGGGTTATATTTTATTTTTATTTTTTCTATTGAGTTGTTTGAGTTCTTTATATATTTTGAATGTTAACAGTATAGAGTAGATATGTTTGCAAATATTTCTGCAACTCAGAAATGAATCTTTGCATATACAGTCAACTAATATTTGACAAAGGAACAAAGAATACTCAACAGAACAAGGGAAGTCTTTTCAATGAAAGGTGTTGGGAATTCTAGATAATCACATCAGAAGAATGAAACGGGAAGCTCCAGAGAAGATGGCGGCGTAGGAGGACACTGGGCTCACCGAGCGTCCTGCTGATCACTTAGATTCCACCTACACCTGCCTAAATAACCCAGAAAACCACCAGGAGACTAGCAGAATGGAGTCTCTGGAGCCAAGGGCAGACGAGAGGCCCACGGAAGAGGGTAGGAAGGGCGGCGAGGCAGTGCGCACTGCAGGGACTGGCGGGAGGGAGCCGGGGCACAGCAGCACCCTGCTGGCCAAGCAGAGCCCCCGAGTCTGGCTGGCAAAAGCGGAGGGGCCAGACGGAGTGTGTTCTAACAGCAAGCGGGACTTAGCATCTGGGAGGTCATAAGTTAACAGCTCTGCTCGTGAAGCGGGAAGGCTGGAGGACAAAGGGAGGGAGAGTTGCTGAGCCCCTGGGAGGACAGAGCTCAGTTTGGCGGGGAAAAAAGGTGCTTGCCAGCGCCATCTCCCTCACCCATCCCCCAGCCAAAATCCCAAAGGGAACCAGTTCCTGCCAGGGAACTTGCTTGCTCCATGCAAACACCCAACGCTGTGCTTCTGCGGAGCCACCCCTCCAGCAGCAGGTCTGACTCCCTCCCGCTGCCACAGGGCCCCTCCTGAAGTGGATCACCTAAGGAGAAGCGAGCTAAGCCTGCCCCTCCCGCCCCGGTGCACCTTGCCTACCCACCCCAGCTAATACGCCAGATCCTCAGCACCACAAGCCTGGATGTGTGCAAGTAGCCCAGATGGGCCACGCCACCCCACAGTGAATCCCGCCCCTAGGAGAGGGGAAGAGAAGGCACACACCAGTCTGACTGTGGCCCCAGCGGTGGGCTGGGGGCAGACATCAGGTCTGACTGCGGTCCCGCCCACCAACTCCAGTTATACACCACAGCACAGGGGAAGTGCCCTGCAGGTGCACACCAACTCCAGGGACTATCCAAAATGACCAAACGGAAGAATTCCCCTCAAAAGAATCTCCAGGAAATAAAAACAGCTAATGAACTGATCAAAAAGGATTTAAATAATATAACAGAAAGTGAATTTAGAATAATAGTCATAAAATTATCACTGGGCTTGAAAACCGTATAAAGGACAGCAGAGATTCTCTTGCTACAGAGATCAAGGGACTAAGGAACAGTCAGGAGGAGCTGAAAAATGCTTTAAACGAGATACAAAATGAAATTGAAACGACCACGGCTTGGATTGAAGAGGCAGAGGAGAGAATAGGTGAACTAGAAGATAAACTTATGGAAAAAGAGGAAGCTGAGAAAAAGATAAAAAAATCCAGGAGTATGAGGGGAAAATTAGAGAACTAAGTGATACACTAAAAAGAAATAATATACGCATAATTGGTATCCCAGAAGAGGAAGAGAGAGGGAAAGGTGCTGAAGGGGTACTGGAAGAAATAATAGCTGAGAACTTCCCTGAACTGGGGAAGGAAAAAGGCATCGAAATCCAAGAGGCACAGAGAACTCCCTTCAGAAGTAACTTGAATCGATCTTCTGCACAACATATCATAGTGAGACTGGCAAAATACAAGGGTAAAGAGAAAATTCTGAAAGGAGCAAGGGATAAACGTGCCCTAACTTATAAAGGGAGACCTATAAGACTCGTTACTGATCTCTCTTTTGAAACTTGGCAGGCCAGAAAGGATTGGCACGAGATCCTCAATGTGTTGAACAGGAAAAATATGCAGCTGAGAATCCCTTATCCAGCAAGTCTGTCATTTAGAAAAGAAGGAGAGATAAAGGTCTTCCCAAACAAACAAAAACTGAAGGAATTCGTCACCAATAAACCATCCCTACAAGAGATCCTAAGGGGGATCTTGGGAGACAAAGTACCAGAGACATCGCTACAAGCATGAAACCTACAGACATCACAATGACTCTAAACCCATATCTTTCTATAATAACACTGAATGTAAATGGATTAAATGCGTCAACCAAAAGACACAGGGTATCAGAATGGATAAAAAAACAAGACCCATCTATTTGCTGTCTACAAGAGACTCATTTTAGACCTGAGGATACCTTCAGATTGAGAGTGAGGGGATGGAGAACTATTTATCATGCTACTGGAAGCCAAAAGAGAGCTGGAGTAGCCATAGTTATATCAGACAAACTAGACTTTAAATTCAAGGCTGTAACAAGAGATGAAGAAGGGCATTATATAATAATCACAGGGTCTATCAATCAGGAAGAGCTAACAATTATAAATGTCTTTGCGCCGAATACCGGAGCCCCCAAATATATAAAACAATTACTCATAAACATAAGCAACCTTATTGATAAGAATGTGGTAATTGCAGGGGACTTTAACACTCCACTTACAGAAATGGATAGATCATCTAGACACATGGTCAATAAAGAAACAAGGGCCCTGAATGATACATTGGATCAGATGGACTTGACAGATACATTTAGAACTCTGCATCCCAAAGCAACAGAATATACTTTCTTCTCGAATGCACATGGAACATTCTCCAAGATAGATCATACACTGGGTCACAAAACAGCCCTTCATAAGTATACAAGAATTGAAAATATACCATGCATACTTTCAGACCACAATGCTATGAAGCTGGAAATCAACCACAGGAAAAAGTCTGGAAAACCTCCAAAAACATGGAGGTTAAAGAACACCCTACTAAAGAATGAGTGGGTCAACCAGGCAATTAGAGAAGAAATTAAAAAATATATGGAAACAAACAAAAATGAATATACAACAATCCAAACACTTTGGGATGCAGCTAAGGCAGTCCTGAGAGGAAAATACATTGCAATCCAGGCCTATCTCAAGAAACAAGAAAAATCCCAAATACAAAATCTAACAGCACACCTAAAGGAAATAGAAGCAGAACAGCAAAGACACCCCAAACCCAGCAGAAGAAGAGAAATAATAAAGATTAGAGCAGAAATAAACAATATAGAATCGAAAAAAACTGTAGAGCAGATCAACGAAACCAAGAGTTGGTTTCTTGAAAAAATAAACAAAATTGACAAACCTCTAGCCAGGCTTCTCAAAAAGAAAAGGGAGATGACCCAAATAGATAAAATCATGAATGAAAATGGAATTATTGCAACCGATCACTCAGAGATACAAACAATTATCAGGGAATACTATGAAAACTTATATGCCAACAAATTGGACAACCTGGAAGAAATGGACGAATTCCTGAACACCCACACGCTTCCAAAACTCAATCAGGAGGAAATAGAAAGCTTGAACAGACCCATAACCAGCGAAGAAATTGAATCAGTTATCAAAAATCTCCCAAAATAAGAGTGCAGGACAGATGGCTTCCCAGGGGAATTCTACCAGACGTTTAAAGCAGAGATAATACCTATGCTTCTCAAGCTGTTCCAAAAAATAGAAAGGGAAGGAAAACTTCCAGACTCATTCTATGAAGCCAGTATTACTTTGATTCCTAAACCAGACAGAGACCCAGTAAAAAAGAGAACTACAGGCCAATATCCCTGATGAAAATGGATGCAAAAATTCTCAATAAGATACTAGCAAATTGAATTCAACAGCATATAAAAAGAATTATTCACCATGATCAAGTGGGATTCATTCCTGGGATGCAGGGCTAGTTCAACATTCGCAAATCAATCAGTGTGATACATCACATTAATAAAAGAAAAGATAAGAACCATATGATCCTGTCAATCGATGCAGAAAAGGCCTTTGACAAATAAAAACCCTTGAGAAAGTTGGGATAGAAGGAACATACTTAAAGATCATGAAAGCCATTTATGAAAACCCCACAGCTAACATCATCCTCAACGGGGAAAAACTGAGAGCTTTTTCCGTGAGAACAGGAACACGACAGGGATGCTCACTCTCACCGCTGTTGTGTAACATAGTGTTGGAAGTCCTAGCATCAGCAATCAGACAACAAAAGGAAATCAAAAGCATCAAAATTGGCAAAGATGAAGTCAAGCTTTCACTTTTTGCAGATGACATGATACTATACATGGAAAATCCAATAGGCTCCACCAAAAGTCTGCTAGAACTGATACATGAATTCAGCAAAGTTGCAGGATACAAAATCAATGTACAGAAATCAGTTGCATTCTTATACACTAACAATGAAGCAACAGAAAGACAAATAAAGAAACTGATCCCATTCACAATTGCACCAAGAAGCATAAAATACCTAGGAATAAATCTAACCAAAGATATAAAAGATCTGTATGCTGAAAACTATAGAAAGCTTATGAAGGAAATTGAAGAAGATATAAAGAAATGGAAAAACATTCCATGCTCCTGGATTGGAAGAATAAATATTGTCAAAATGTCAATACTACCCAAAGCTATCTACACATTCAATGCAATCCCAATCAAAATTGCACCAGCATTCTTCTCGAAACTAGAACAAGCAATCCTAAAATTCATATGGAACCACAAAAGGCCCCGAATAGCCAAAGGAATTTTGAAGAAGAAGACCAAAGCAGGAGGCATCACAATCCCAGTCTTTAGCCTCTACTACAAAGCTGTAATCATCAAGACAGCATGGTATTGGCACAAAAACAGACACATAGACCAATGGAATAAAATAGAAACCCCAGAACTAGACCCACAAATGTATGGCAAACTAATCTTTGACAAAGCAGGAAAGAACATCCAATGGAAAGAAGACAGTCTCTTTAACAAATGGTGCTGGGAGAACTGGACAGCAACATGCAGAAGGTTGAAACTAGACCACTTTCTCACACCATTCACAAAAATAAACTCAAAATGGATAAAGGACCTGAATGTGAGACAGAAAACCATCAAAACCCTAGAGGAGAAAGCAGGAAAAGACCTCTCTGACCTCAGCCGTAGCAATCTCTTCCTCGACACATACCCAAAGGCAAGGGGATTAAAAGCAAAAATGAATTACTGGGACCTTATGAAGATAAGAAGCTTCTGCACAGCAAAGGAAACAACCAATAAAACTAAAAGGCAACCAACGGAATGGGAAAAGATATTCGCAAATGACATATCGGACAAAGGGCTAGTATCCAAAATCTATAAAGAGCTCACCAAACTCCACACCCGAAAAACAAATAACCCAGTGAAGAAATGGGCAGAAAACATGAATAGACACTTCTCTAAAGAAGACATCCGGATGGCCAACAGGCACATGAAAAGATGCTCAACGTCGCTCCTTATCAGGGAAATAGAAATCAAAACCACACTCAGATATCACCTCACGCCAGTCAGAGTGGCCAAAATGAACAAATCAGGAGACTATAGATGCTGGCGAGGATGTGAAGAAACGGGAACCCTCTTGCACTGTTGGTGGGAATGCAAATGGTGCAGTTTCTCTGGAAAAGAGTGTGGAGGTTCCTCAGAAAATTAAAAATAGACCTACCCTATGACCCAGCAATAGCACTGCTAGGTATTTACCCAAGGGATACAGGAGTACTGATGCATAGGGGCACTTGTACCCCAGTGTTTATAGCAGCACTCTCAACAATAGTCAAATTATGGAAAGAGCCTAAATGTCCATCAACTGATGAATGGATAAAGAAATTGTGGTTTATGTACACAATGGAGTACTACACGGCCATGAGAAAGAACGAAATATGGCCCTTTGCAGCAACGTGGATGGAACTGGAGAGTGTGATGCTAAGTGAAATAAGCCATACAGAGAAAGACAGATAACATATGTTTTCACTCTTATGTGGATCTTGAGAAACTTAACAGAAACCCATGGGGGAGGGGAAAGAAAAAAAAAAGAGGTTAGAGTGGGAGAGAGCCAAAACATAAGAGACTCTTAAAAGCTGAGAACAAACTGAGGGTTGATGGGGGAGGGGAGGGTGATGGGTATTGAGGAGGGCACCTTTTGGGATGAGCACTGGGTGTTGTATGGAAACCAATTTGACAATAAATTTCATATATTGAAAAAACATAAAAAATAAAAATAAAAATGTATAAGCAAAAAAAAAAAAGAAGAATGAAATGGTCCCGATTTTCACCACTCACAAAAATTAAGTTGAAATGAATTAAAGGCTTAAATGTAAGACCTGAAACCATAAAACTCCCAGAAGAAAACATAGGAAGAAAGCTCCTTGACATTAGTCTTTGCAACAATTAAAAAAAAAATTAAGTTTATTTATTTTGAGAGACAGAGAGAGCAGAAGAGGGTCTGAGAGAGAGGGAGAGAATCTCAGGCAGGCTCTATGCTGTCAGTGCAGAGCCTGATGCAGGGCTAGATCTCACAAAACGTGAGATCATAGCCTGAGCTGAAAACAGGAGTCAGATGTTAACCAAATGAGCCACCCAGGATCCCCTGCAACATTTTTTTCTGAGATGACATCAAAATCACAAGAAACAAAAGCAGAAATAAAGGGACTACATCAAACTGAAAAACTTCTACACAGCAAAAGAAACAATCAACAAAATGAAAGACAAACTAAGAAATGAGAAAAAAATATTTCAGATTCTTAATTTA
Source organism: Prionailurus bengalensis (assembly GCF_016509475.1). NCBI lineage: Eukaryota > Metazoa > Chordata > Mammalia > Carnivora > Felidae > Prionailurus > Prionailurus bengalensis. Next base: position 51,523,456 of record NC_057356.1, read on the forward strand.
GGAATTCAGAACCAAATATCTACAAATATGGTGAATACTTTCTGAAAAAAATATTTTTAAATGATAGTGGTTTTTTTACAAATGTCAATGTAAAATTATTGGAGAATTCTATATTTATATGTTACCCCAAACTCTTATTTCTGAATACTTAGGCTAAATATAAGATGCACAAATATATGAATCTATTTGGAATTAGATGACTTCAGTTCAAATTTTAGCATTCTGTCCTTTACTGCTATGTGACCTTAGTTACCTACAACTTCTCTAGGGATCAGTATCTGTATCTTTTATGAAAAAGGGATACTAATATTGCCCACTTCATAAAGTGAGAACTAAATGATGTTAAATAATGTAAATTGCTCAAAACTTCTTCGTACATAACATGTAATTAACAGATGTTAAAAAATTATTTTCTTTTATTTTTAAGTTCACTTATTTATTTTTGAGAGAGAGAAGGAGCGGTGGAGGGACAGAGAGAGAGGGGGAGAGAGAATCCCAAGCAAGCTCCACATTGTCAGTGCAGGGCCCAAGATGGAGCTCAGTCTCACCAACCATGAGATCATGATCTGAGCTGAAATCAAGAGTCTGAGGCTTAACAGAATGAGCCACCCATGACTTCCAAAGATTAATTTCTATTATCAAAAAAAATTGCTCAAAATTGATCTATATTTATATTTGTTTATATCAGTATTAGCAAATGTGTTTTTTTAAAGGACTAGAGTAATTATTTTAGGCTTTGGAGATAATATGGTCTCTCTCTAGCAACTACTTAAATCTGCTTTGTGAGAGGAAAGCATTCATACATAACACTCAAATGAGTGTGCGTGGTTTTTCTAATAAAACTCTATTTTCAAAAACAGGCAGCAGGTCAGATTTGAGTGTCAGACTGGGTTGTGAGCCCTGGTTTCTCCGCTTAAAATCAAATGCAATGGTTTAGTAAGAATCACTTAGTACGTCCTTAAAACTGTAAATTTTTTTAATGTTTATTTATTTTTCAGAGGGAGACAGACAGAAGGTGTGCATGGGGTGGGGGGGCAGAGAGAGAGGGAGACACAGATTCCAAAGCAGGTTCCAAGCTCTGAGCTATCAGCACAGAGCCCAACATGGGGCTCAAACTCACAAACCATGGGATCATGATCTGAGCCAAAGTCAGACGCTGAGCCCACTGAGCCACTGGGACCCAAGAGCCCCAAAACTGTAAATTTTTAAATGAACATTTAAGACTCCCAAGAAGGTATTTCTTTGCCCACAATCCTCCATATAGTTTATCTTTGTCTTAAATTCCATATCAATGTTTATAGTTTTCTTAGCAAATAGAGGTCAGCACAAGGAGAAAATTAATTTTTCTTTAAAAATTAAACAATGTCACAGAGCAGTTTGTCCATTGTATATTCGGCGCATATTAAAAGCATTTATAACATCTCTTAGGATTACTAAACACATGAGAAATAAGCACAGAACAACAATAAAAATGTAAATTATTCTACTTCAATGACTTATGTTACCCTTCCCTTTGTGTATAAATGGAACTCTTTTACTCAGACAGGTCAAAGGAAAGTGAAACTATAAAATGAAAAAGAATTGGAAGGAAGCAGGAAATTTATGCCCTCTGATGTAGGTAGATACTATGAAATTATACTGAAAAACTTGTTTAAGTACAATAACTATATGCCTTTAACTTGGGGCAGATGCCTCACAATTTATTGAAATTAAAAAAAAAATAACGAAGTACCGAGTAGTGATTTCTCAACATACTTGAGGATTTGTAATGGAAGGTCTGGAGGATCAACTTAACAGAGGATTTTGCTGACATGAAAACTGATGATTCTTAATATAAAAATATGAACGCTTCAAATAAGAATAGCAAGATTGCACCAGCTGCTTGTAGATATAAATAAATCTGTTATGCGTTTATTTGATAAATTATGCATTCTGTGTTTGAATCAGTGGACTTCAATTTTACTTTCATTTGTACTGCACAATTTTCTACTTCTTTTCTATAATCTATATCATGCAATCTAATAGTAACATCATATGTACCAAACATCATACACACCAAACACCATACATACCAAATAAATCTTAACTACCTGACATTCATCCCAGCTGCATGCACATACAACCTCTCTCTCTTTTGCGCGCGCGCGCGTGCGCGCACACACACACACACACACACACACACACACTCACACAGGCATGGAACAAAATGGCTTTATATAACACAGAAATTATATCTGTAGAAATTTTAGTATCGCAGAGAATAATTTGTTTAAAATAATTTCAAGAGAGTGGCAAATAATCCTTTTCCATAAGAAGTAATGTTTTTTTCTTCTTCTTTTACAAGTTCCTTTAATGAACAAGACCTTTTAGTGTTAATATTCATGAAACCAACCAGGTGCAACAAGCACAGAGCACAATACAAGGCCCAAAAGGCATATTAGAGTTTCTGAACATGATTCTTCCTCCTCCTATTATTTTGCACATTAACCATTTACAGAAGAGTTGGAGATGTGCTGAATCTACTTATCATTCATCCATGATATATGTAATTGATTTTAAGGTGAGAAATTCCAGTTCAAATAGCTTTTGGAATATTCACTTTTAGGTGAAGTGATATTATGTCTTCTACAATGCCTTGAATATTATCCAGATTATTAACATATTACACATGGATTATCGATTATTACATGAAACAGAAGTAAAACTCTTGAGTGTACTACCTAATTTAATTGAAATTTAATTATATAATGCATTGGAAAGTATCTTGCAAAAAGTTATTGTTATGTCTCACTTCTCTAGCATAGTTATTACACATGGTACAGACAACACACTTGAAAACATCTTGATTTTTTTTAAATGCTGAGTACAATTCCAAATGCAGGCATTCAGAAATTGTAAATCCCCTTACTTTAGTCAATTTGCCCTTCTCCTCTCTCCACAACTTTCCACCTACTCATGCTTTAGTATTAGTGTTCCCCAATTATATTATCTATTTATCTATTTACCTATCTATCTATCTAGAATGTTCTGCCACTATTCTACCTTACTTCTAGCCTCTAGCCTCTCCCATATATATATATATATATATATATATATATATATATATGGGACACACACACACACACACACACACATATACACACACACACACACTCACATATTAAAAGTAAAGCAGTATGGAGTCTCATACAACCAGATTTTAATAACAAATATGTATTTTAATAGCTGCATGTCCTTACATAAGTAACTTTTCTGATTTGGAATTTCTATGTCTGGTACAAAGCAGATAATAATACCAATATGATCTTCTTTGTGAGGATTATATTAGCTTTGCAATATAAATAAACATTCAATAAATGCCTGGTAGTACTTGTTATATTGGCATCATCACACAAAAGCTCTATTTAAGTGTTGAATGAAGAACCGAGAACCCTATAAAGAGGATATTATTTAAAAGGGTTCAGAGCTGCCTGAAGGGATACATAGCCAGTATCACTAGTAGGTGTTTGAACGCGGCTGCAGACTATGGGAAGAAACCTAGTGAGGGTGATAATGTACATTATTCCTATACATAGTAGCAGTATATCCTGGCACTCTTTGCAACATGAAAGTATCACCAAAGTACCACACCTAGTATCCCAACATTTAAGACCTAGAGTACCAATCTAGAATATCTGTTTGTCTAGATGACCCACAACTGTCTTCTGCCTTTTTCTTGTTGTAGTGCTCTGGCTCAAGGTAGGGACTGTGGCCATGGGTATAGAAATTGTTTAAAGATAAGTTGGAGATAGCATTTTTAAAATAAGACCAATTCTATTTTAAAGGGTTGAGATTTCAACTAAGTTTATGGGAATTCAGTACAGTATTTTAAACTGCCAAATGACAGAAAAGATGCAACCTTAGAATGACTGGTCTGGAAGAAGTGTGGAAGAAGATAGACCAGAGGATAAAAGGCAGTGGTTAAAAGTATATCAGCAATCCAAATGAAAATTTTAGTTTGGATGGAATTAAAATAATGGTATATATTTAAAGATAACCAGAAGCTAGATTTACCACAAGGTAAATATTGTTGAGAGTTAAGGCTTTAGGCAGCAGGTTAGGATGGAGTGGGGAGGTAGTTTCAGATATTAGATGAGGATAGAGCCAAACATGTGACTATAATAGAATGGGTAACAGCAAATATGTGGCTTCTGCTAAAGACTAACTTGAATTTTTGCAGGAAGTCAACAGGGGACTTAGGCACAGTGGTACAAGATAGGAATAAAGAAGTTAGGGTGCATTGTGGAAGCTTAAACACTAAAAATAAGGCCATTTGCTACTTATAAGACCCAAGGCATAAGTCACACTTGTGGTTGCAGCAAGTTTTGTTCAATTAATATATTCTATGATATTTAACAAAATTTATTGGGTGTCTATGTGCCTGGTTTAGTTAGGCACAGGCATATATATAAAGAGATGGTAAGAAATGGTACAAATCATCCAAAATCTGGGGGCATGGCTAAGTCTTTGGAGCATATGGTAATAGCTGAGGTCCTTAGAAAGCTCTAGTGATAGGGGTTCAGGTAGGGCAATACTCTTAACTTCAATTTTTTTCAATGTTATGCTTGAATTAATTTTATTAAGCAAAAATTAAAAATTAAAAAATATATTTTAGTTACTTTGAATAATACTCCTATTGAACCAACTTTCTTTTTTTTTTCCACGTTTTTTTATTTATTTTTGGGACAGAGAGAGACAGAGCATGAACGGGGGAGGGGCAGAGAGAGAGGGAGACACAGAATCGGAAACAGGCTCCAGGCTCTGAGCCATCAGCCCAGAGCCTGACGCGGGGCTCGAACTTATGGACCGCGAGATCGTGACCTGGGTGAAGTCGGAAGCTTAACCGACTGCACCACCCAGGCGCCCCTGAACCAACTTTCTTTTAATGCATAAGATTCTTTTCTTCATCTTTTTTCAAAACTAAGATGTACTCCAGAGTCTGACTCCTTTTTTGATGCTTAACCATTGACAACTTTTAAACCTCACCTCCTGCTTCTCTGCTTCCCCTCTTCCCATACATCTGTTTAAGTGGATAAGAAACCCTATGCGCACAATCCTGCAACTTCTACAGAAGGAAATGCAAACCGTAGAAACTCTGGCCTCGGACTGAAGAATAAAATGAAACTAGACACAGATGTCACACTGTACACAAAATGAGCTATAAACCTAAGTATAAAAGGAAAAATTATGAAACAACTAGAAGAAAATATAGGGGAAAAATCTATGTGAAATGAAGTCAAAGAGGTTTTGGATACAACATCAAAAGCATAACCCCATGAGAGAAAAATAGATATAAGACTTAATTCAAATTTAAAAAAATGTACTGCAAAATGCACTGTTAATATAATGAAAGAAAAGCCACAGATTTGAAAAGATCTTTCCAGTAAACATATCTAATATAAGACTTCTAATAGAAATATACAAATAGGTCTTAAAATTTAATCATAAAAATACGAGCCCAATTAAGAAGAAGGGGAAAAGAGGTGCCTGGGTGGCTCAGTTGGTTAAGTGTCTTACTTCGGCCCAGGTCATGATCTCACAGTTTGTGGATTCGAGCCCTGTATCGGGCTCTGTGCTGATGACTCAGAGCCTGGAGCCTGCTTAGGATTTTGTGTCTCCCTCTCTCTCTCTGCTCCTCTCCTGCTCACACTCTCTCTCTCCTTCAAAAATAAACATTAAAAAATTTTTTTAAAAAAAGAAGAGGGGGAAAAATCTTAGTACACACCTCACCAAAGAAGATATATATAGAGAAAATAGGCACATAAAAAGATGCTCAACATTCTTTGTCATTATGGGATTGCATTTTTTTTTAATTTTTTTTCAACGTTTTTTATTTATTTTGGGACAGAGAGAGACAGAGCATGAACGGGGGAGGGGCAGAGAGAGAGGGAGACACAGAATCGGAAACAGGCTCCAGGCTCTGAGCCATCAGCCCAGAGCCTGACGCGGGGCTCGAACTCACGGACCGCGAGATCGTGACCTGGCTGAAGTCAGACGCTTAACCGACTGCGCCACCCAGGCGCCCCTGGATTGCATTTTTTAATAAGATAAATAATAATCCTATTAGAAAAGCTTAAGCCACCTGAAAGCTGCCCAGACTAATTGCTGGAGACAATGTGGATCAAGAGCTCTCATTCGCTGCTGGTGGCAACACAAAATAGTACAGCCACCTTGGAAGATAATTTGGCACTTTCTTTCAAAGCAAAGACAGTCTTACAGTATGATCAAGAAATCATGTTCCTAAGTATTTTCCCAAAGTACTTAAAAACTTATTTCCCCAAATAAATAGCAGATGAACATTTACACTAGCTTATTCATAATGTCCAAAATGTTGAAGCAACCAGATGCCGTTAAATAAGTGAAGGGATAAACAAACTGTGGTACATCCCTAAAAGAGAGTTATTCAGTGACAAAAAGAAGAGAGTTATCAAGCCGTTTAAAACATAAATGAATGTTAGCCATAAGTTGCTAAGTGAAAGAAGCCAATCTTAAAGATTTTCATACTGTATGATACCATTTATATGAAATTCCTGAAAAGGCAAACTATAGCATCAATAAACAAATCAGTAGATGTCTGTGTTTCAAGACGGGAGAAGGTTAATTATAATGGTGGACACATACCACTATGCATTTGTCAAAATTCATATAACTTTAAAACAGAAGTGTGTGTTAATTTAAAGAAAAGATTTAGGAATTCAGGGATCCCAGGATATAATGCAAAATGTGACAAAATAACTCTTTAATAAATGTTTAAAACAAACTTATTGAAGTGGATGGATGAAAAAGGAACTGTCACAAAGATATACATATAAATCAATGGAATATAATTTAGAATCAGAAATAAGCCCTACATTTAAGGTTAATTTATTTTCAACACGTGTGCAAAAATAATTCAATGGGGAAAAACAATATCTTCAAGTAATGGTTCTGGGACAACTGGATATCCAGATGAAAAAGAATGACAACATAGACAAAAATTAATAAAAATGTATTGTGAACCTAACACAAGAGCTAAAACATAAAACTCTCTAAGGAAAATACAAGAGTAAATCTTCATGACCTCGTGTTAAACAAAACTTTCTTAGCTCTTATACTAAAAATACAAGTTACAGGAGAAAAAAGGTAAAGTTGACTTCAAAAAAATTAAGAACCAAAGAAACATCATCAGGGAGTGACAGCACAACCCAAAACTAGGAGAACACATTCATAAAGTATATATCAGATAAGGAGTTGTATCTAGAATAAACAAAAATTATTACAAATCAAAAATAAAAAAGGCCAATGGGCAAAGGATCTGAATAGATATTTCTCCAGAGAGGACACATAAATAGCTAATAAACACAAGGAAAGATGCTCAATCTCATTAGTCAAGAAGGAAATGCAATTCAACACAACAAATGAGATACCCAGTAGGACAGGTATAATCAAAATGGCAGATAATAACAAATGCTGACAAGGGTGTGAAGTAACAAGAACTCTAGTACAGTTGTAATAGAAATGTAATATGGTGTAGCAACTGTGGAAGTTATGCCTTATGATTTATTGAATATACTTCTTTGTGTATATCTAGGAGAAATTAAAACATTTGTCCATACAAAATCTTGAGCACAAATATTCATAGCTGCATTAGTTATAACAGCCATAAAGTAAAAACAGCCTAAATGCCCATAAACTGGTGGATATATAAAATGGTTACTATCCAAACAATGGACTATTATTAAGTGATCAAAAAGTACTTATATTTGCTACAATATGGATGAACCCTGAAAAGATTCCACAAAGTTAAAGAAGCCAGTTACCAAATAACATGAATTTCATAATTCCCTTTATATGAAATGTCCAGAACAGACAAATGTATACAGACAGAAAATAGAGTCATTATTTTCTAGAACTGGGTTCTGGAGGATTGGGAGGAAATGGAGAGTGACTTCTACTGGTCACAGGGTTTCTCTGTGGAGTGTTGGAATTGATTGTAGTAATGACCGTACAACTCTGTGAATACACTGAAATATCTATTGAATTGTACATTTTAACTATGTGAATTGTACAGTATGAATTATATCTCAATAAAACTTGTAAAAATAATCTACAGTAACCTATAGACTACTGTATTACTCAGCATGGGTAGTAAATCTGAACAAACTAGATTTTAATGCTGTAGGTAATTCTCCATTTTTCTTTAGAAAGCATTACTTATTATAGTGATATTAGTCTGTTGAAGTATTCTTTCTACTGAAATTACCCTAATAAAATATTTTCCCCGGAGACCCATATATATTGATGAGCTGCAAAAGGAGATTATTACTAAAAATTCATGTAGAAAAAAAAAGAAAACACAGCTTGAACAACCATCCCTCTCCATAAATTTCTTATATTCAAAGGTACAAAAACAATATTGGCTCATAGGACAGAAACTGGCTCAGGAGCTTCATAAGAGGGAAAGGGAGTACATTATGAAACATGCCTGACTAAAATAGAACAACAAAGCTGTGTAGCTGGATTTCAGTAATAACAATAGTGATAATTAATTACATGTGCAGTGTTCAGTGCTTCGCTTCTTGACAAGAGAGCAGCAACACTATTATACCTGGCAGAGAGAAATAAAGGCCAAGAGAGCTCACTCTTGAACCACCTTCCTAAAATGTCACATTTAGCTTTGCTCTCTGTGATAAGGACAACCAAAACAGGGCAGGGTTTCAGCAAGAACAAATGGACACATAAACAAACTATAGAGGACATTCATACACTATTTTTAAAATAGCCAGAATTTCATATTTCTGACAATTATCTCTTTTCTAGTGAGGATGTGTTGTGCTACTTAAATATGTATTTTCACCTTGAATACTGTGACATTCTATAAACTAGAAATGGCATTGTCGCACATTCTCAGGCCATTGAAAGATTAATATATTTAATAGATGAAATAAGACTGAAATAATTTTATACTAGAATACTTAGAATTAAATCCCTTAGACCTGTAGCATTCTGAATAGAAAAATGATTATAGTATTACTTAAAACACAGTAAGAAATGAAATTTGCAAATTATAGCTTTAAAGTTTTCAATAGTCATTATTGTTATCAAAGGCTTTCTTCTTTCTATTACTGACATAATGGAGTTCTAAGTGTGAAGTTAAAGTCAGTAATTCTGGTTTTGTATCCTCTGTTATCTTTTTAACTTAGTATCTCTGGGTTTTGATTATTTATTTGGATATCATGTTGTGACATCTAATGTATAAGGTTATCCTGAGGATCAAGATAGATATTACGTTTGAAATACTGTGATTTTCCATAAACTAGAAGGTATCATTTTGATTGACATACAGAAGCAAAGTTGGGTAAGTAAGATATTAATGACAAATTGACTAAATTATATATAAGTATACTTTAAAAGATAATATTGATAAGAACATTACTGTAGCCCTGTTAGATGCTAATTATGACATTCAGTCTAGGATTTGGCAAGGGCCAGTATGCTAATAAGTAAATATCAAGTTGTTTATTTCTGGCACCTGTGTTTCTCTGATTACTTTCTATTCCTGAGACAGTGCAACTGAAGGAAATCATTCAAGGATGTCAGCTGTACTCTTACTGCTCACCTAAGCCAGATGTTATTCTGGCCCATCTGTTCACACATTCTCTGCCACAATATGAAAAACAACTGGGGACTGTGAGGTGACACAGTAATTAACCTTGTAAATGACATTAGTATCACAAATGAAACCAACACTTGGTTTTGTGACTTTTGTCAATTAGCAGCAATTAATCTTAGTTGTTTTGCATAATCTCCCTTTAATATTTTATAATTTGTTTAATGGCAGATGCTATAAAGTCACTGTGCTTTGCCCCACTTTTGTTGATGTTTAGATTTCTTTTTGTGTTATAATGAGCTTTGCAAATATCGCTCTTTAAGTTTGGAACAACTCTTTTTACTCCCTTATGAATTGTTGATTTGCTGAAAAAGACATAATGGTTATTCAAGTATCTATCAAATAATAGTTATAAATAATTAACTTTTTGATAACTTATTGAGTCTTTTATGTAAACCTAATAAAGAAAGTCTGGAAAAATATTTAAGGGGAAAGATTTTAAGTTAAAGAAGAAAAATTTTAAAATTTTTTTCAACGTTTATTTATTTTTGGGACAGAGAGAGACAGAGCATGAACGGGGGAGGGGCAGAGAGAGAGGGAGACACAGAATCGGAAACAGGCTCCAGGCTCTGAGCCATCAGCCCAGAGCCCGACGCGGGGCTCGAACTCACGGACCGCGAGATCGTGACCTGGCTGAAGTCAGACGCTTAACTGACTGCGCCACCCAGGCGCCCCAAAGAAGAAAAATTTTAAAAGAAGACCCAAACTGATAGATTTAAGAGCAGATTAAATATAGAAGAAACAAAAAATGAATAAGAATTAGTAAATTGGGATATGAATTAGTGAGGTTATGTATGCTTGAAAATCATACAGAAATAAATAAGAGATGAAAAGAAGCAGTTCAATTAAACTACAACAACAACAAAAAAATAAAGATGCTTTTAAAAATACTGACGAACTTTGGGGCTCCTGGGTGGCTCAGTCGGTTAAGCATCCGACTTCAGCACAGGTCATGATCTCGCAGTTTGTGAGTTGGAGCCCCATGTCGGGCTCTGTGCTGAGAGCTCAGAGCCTGGAGCCTGCTTCATATTCTGTCTCTTCCTCTCTCTGCCCCTCCCCCCTTGTGCTCTGTCTCTCTCTGTCTCTCAAAAATGAATAAATGTAAAAAAAAAAAATTAAAAATATTGACGAACTTTCTGATCAGGAGATCCATATTTAAAAAATGTTAAAAGTCGTTCTTCACATTGAATGAGATATTATCTCAAACACAGAAAGTGAAGAATTTTATTTCAAATATTAATAAATATATGTAAAATATGAATACAGCAAAGTAAATATAAGGCAATATTGATGGTTTTAAGGATAAAAATATTAATTGTTCAAAGTAAAAATAAAGAAAATATAGTAGGGGGTTATAATATACAGAAAAGTAAAATGTAGGATAGTAAGAGAAGAGGGTATGGGAAGAGGAAATGTAAAATTCTATTGTAAGATAATCACACTGTTTATAACAATATGTTATTTTCATGTAGAATGATATAACTTAAAGATGAACATTTTAATCCTTAGAGCAACCATTAAAAATGAACAAAAAGAGGGATAACTGAAAATGGAAATGCAGGGGATAAGATGGATTACTAACAGCATAAAATTAACAAAAGTGAAACTAGGAAAAAATTAATAAAGGAACAAAATAGTTAATGCAAATGGCAATTTTAAGCCCAAACATGTCAATAAATATAATAAAATAAATTGAATGAAAATTTCATTTAAAAGCTAGATAATCCCAGTTGTATAGAAAATCAAACCCCTATTTATGTTATTTATAAGAAATAAACCTTAAATAACAGTGTGAAAATAAATTTGTAAAAAATTTGTAAATACGGCACATTAGTATCAGTAAAAGATTTCAACTCAAAGAATTTTGAAGAGATAAAAGGAAATATTTTATAATTGTAAATATTAAAAAATAATCTTTCTATATGTGTAAGCATATATTTATGCCCATGAATTAAAAATTGACAGAACTTAGGATAATAGGCAAAACCACAATGAAAATAGGAGATTTCATTATTTCTCTTCCAACAACTGATAAGTGAATAAAAGCATCAGGGAAAATGTTGAATATTTTAATCTATCAAACAACTTTCTATTGATAATTATGCTATTTAGAACATTTTATCTAATAACTATAGAACAAATTATTTTCAAGTACAAATGGAACCTTCCTCAAAACAGACAAGACGCTAGACCATAAAACTAGTAGCACTAAATATCAATAATGAAATTCTTATGAAGCACATGGTCTGATCACATGGTATTAAATTAGAAAACAATAATAGTAAGAATCCAGAAAACTATAAATATTTTCATATTAAACAAAACAACTTTAAATAAATCCCGGCTGAGATAAAAAATTAATAGGGATTATAAAATATTTTGAAGTTAAATTATAATTTTTTAAAAATACTAAAATGTGTGTCACCAAAAAGTTGTTCTTAAATGTAATTTTATAGTTTTTAATGCATACATTAGAGAAGAAGATCAGAGATCAATAATCTAAGCTTTCATTTTAGGAATCTAAAGAAATAAACAGCAAATTAAGTCTAAAACAAACAGAAGAAAGGACAAAATAATGTTTAGATTGGAAATCAATGGAATGAAAACAGAAAGCAATAAATAAAATCAATTAAATCAGAAGTTGATTCTTTGAAAATTTCCAATCCTTTATCTAAACTGACTTAAGAATCAGTTGCATTCTTATACACTAACAATGAAGCAACAGAAAGACAAATAAAGAAACTGATCCCATTCACAATTGCACCAAGAAGCATAAAATACCTAGGAATAAATCTAACCAAAGATGTAAAGGATCTGTATGCTGAAAACTATAGAAAGCTTATGAAGGAAATTGAAGAAGATTTAAAGAAATGGAAAGACATTCCCTGCTCATGGATTGGAAAAATAAATATTGTCAAAATGTCAATACTACCCAAAGCTATCTACACATTCAATGCAATCCCAATCAAAATGGCACCAGCATTCTTCTCGAAACTAGAACAAGCAATCCTAAAATTCATATGGAACCACAAAAGGCCCCGAATAGCCAAAGGAATTTTGAAGAAGACCAAAGCAGGAGGCATCACAATCCCAGACTTTAGCCTCTACTACAAAGCTGTCATCATCAAGACAGCATGGTATTGGCACCAAAACAGACACATAGACCAATGGAATAGAATAGAAACCCCAGAACTAGACCCACAAACGTATGGCCAACTCATCTTTGACAAAGCAGGAAAGAACATCCAATGGAAAAAAGACAGCCTCTTTAACAAATGGTGCTGGGAGAACTGGACAGCAGCATGCAGAAGGTTGAAACTAGACCACTTTCTCACACCATTCACAAAAATAAACTCAAAATGGATAAAGGACCTAAATGTGAGACAGGAAACCATCAAAACCTTAGAGGAGAAAGCAGGAAAAGACCTCTCTGACCTCAGCCGTAGCAATCTCTTACTCGACACATCCCCAAAGGCAAGGGAATTAAAAGCAAAAGTGAATTACTGGGACCTTATGAAGATAAGAAGCTTCTGCACAGCAAAGGAAACAACCAACAAAACTAAAAGGCAACCAACGGAAGGGGAAAAGATATTCGCAAATGACATATCGGACAAAGGGCTAGTATCCAAAATCTATAAAGAGCTCACCAAACTCCACACCCAAAAAACAAATAACCCAGTGAAGAAATGGGCAGAAAACATGAATAGACACTTCTCTAAAGAAGACATCCGGATGGCCAACAGGCACATGAAAAGATGTTCAGCGTCGCTCCTTATCAGGGAAATATAAATCAAAACCACACTCAGGTATCACCTCACGCCAGTCAGAGTGGCCAAAATGAACAAATCAGGAGACTATAGATGCTGGAGAGGATGTGGAGAAACGGGAACCCTCTTGCACTGTTGGTGGGAATGCAAATTGGTGCAGCCGCTCTGGAAAGCAGTGTGGAGGTTCCTCAGAAAATTAAAAATAGACCTACCCTATGACCCAGCAATAGCACTGCTAGGAATTTATCCAAGGGATACAGGAGCACTGATGCATAGGGCCACTTGTACCCCAATGTTCATAGCAGCACTCTCAACAATAGCCAAATTATGGAAAGAGCCTAAATGTCCATCAACTGATGAATGGATAAAGAAATTGTGGTTTATATACACAATGGAATATTACGTGGCAATGAGAAAAAATGAAATATGGCCTTTTGTAGCAACGTGGATGGAACTGGAGAGTGTGATGCTAAGTGAAATAAGCCATACAGAGAAAGACAGATACCATATGGTTTCACTCTTATGTGGATCCTGAGAAACTTAACAGGAACCCATGGGGGAGGGGAAGGAAAAAAAAAAAAGAGGTTAGAATGGGAGAGAGCCAAAGCATAAGAGACTGTTAAAAACTGAGAACAAACTGAGGGTTGATGGGGGGTGGGAGGGAGGAGAGGGTGGGTGATGGGTATTGAGGAGGGCACGTTTTGGGATGAGCACTGGGTGTTGTATGGAAACCAATTTGTCAATAAATTTCAGAAAAAAAAAATAAAAAAAAAATAAAAAGTAAACTGACTTAAGAAAAAAAGATAGAAAAAAAACAGATCAACAATTGGACAACTTATTAATACATACAAAGATGGTAAAATTCATTTAAAAATGGTGATTGAAAGAAGTCAGAAAAAAAGAATATATATTATGTTTCCTTTATTTATTTATTTGTTTATTTACTTATTTATTTATTTTTTATATTTATTTTTTAAAAGTAAAACTAGGTGCACCTGGGTGGCTGAGGTGGTTGAGCCTCTAACTCTTGTTTTGGCTTAGGTCATGATCTCACAGTTCATGGGATTGAGCTCCGTGTCCTATCCAGCTCTGCAGTGGCAGCGCAAAGCCTGCTTGCAATTCTCTCTCTCCCTCTTTCTCTGCCCCTCTACCAGTCATGCTTTCTCTCTCTCTCTCTCAATAAATTAATACATAAACATTTTAATAAATAAAAAGTAAAACTATTATTTCAAGAATACATATATAGGGGATAAATTTATAAATAAATGCAAGTGAGAATAGTGGTTATCTTTGTGGGAAGGAATAAATACTGACTAACGTGTTGAATTAGGGTGGCACTGAAGGAGTGGAAATGTTCTATTATTGTTTTGGGCTATGGTAAGATGGATATTCACTTTTTGGAAAATCACTGAGCTGTATTTTTTTTAATATTTCTTACCTATATGTACCGATTTTAGAATAAAAAATGATTTTAAAATAAAGTCAATAGTTCTTATTGAACAAATACAGTGGTCTTCCAAAATAAATACTTGTAAATGGAGTCTACAGTTGAAAAACAAAAAACTGTTGTGTACATATTGACTCCAAATAATTAATCTCTTCTTATACAGCCACATTAAAATAACACCTTGGATTCTAATGTGAACAAACATAAGACATTTGATCAAAGTTAAGATGTGTATTTTTGTGCTGTATTGGGAACCCAGTCTTGGTTCAATATTCTTTTCTAAACCAATGACTATAAACTATTTAACCATTTGGAGAACATCATGATAAATGGATTTGAACCTATAAATGTAATCATTTACAAGTATTAACTGTACTGAGGTCTTTATGTAGATGTGTGTTGGTATGTGTATATAAATAAATTAGTTGTCAAAATCCCAACAAAGTCTAGAGAGTCAAAGACTGCTTCTTGCTAAAACTGCAGAGTTACAAGGGGGATAATTTAAAACAAATGAATCAAAAAAGTAGCTATATACATTAAGGACAAATATGATCAATAGTGCTGGAAATGCCTGGACATTAGCTGAGTGCATAGCTATTGGAATACAGAAAACAAGCCAAGTTGAGTGAATAAATCTATTGAATCATATAGATCCTAATGTCTAACAGCTTTCACATACTGAGTGACAGACACTATTCTTGGTGTTGTATATTCACCATTTCCCAAACTTAAAATTTCACAAGAGAGAATTTATAATCTTCCTTTAGATACAAGTTAATAAAGACTTGAAGGGGAAAGTTACCAAACCTGTGATTCACATATGCAAAGTGGCAGGACTGAGATTTGAATCTAAGTCTATATCCAAAGGCTTTTCACCATCTATCTCACCTTTATTATCACTTTCCACAGTCATTTTCACTTTCACTTTCACCTTTTTGATGAATATTTTGTAACATAAAATGGAAATCCACAGCAATCTCTGAGGTCATAAACATGCACTCAATTTATTTTTCTTTCATAAATATCTTGAATAAAGAAAAGCATTTACATTTCTCCCCCTCTTGAATATCCAGTGGAACAGTTGATACCTGCATATCTATACTAGAACAGTCTGAGGTTATTTTTTTTTTTCTAGTGGTGATTTGATAGTACTTCACTTGTATATTCAAAACCAACAGAGATTTGTGAATCTGTGTATCCATTCCATACCTTCTACTGTAACAATTGAATTGCCACTTGGGTAAATCACTCTTACTCATCGACAAAAGAAACGAGTATTCGTTCAAAAAGCTCACCACCTCCCTCGTGGTTTATAAAGATGCTTTGCAGTATTTAACACCTGCAATGGAGAAAAATGTAACTTAATTCACAAGGAGCCTTCTCCCTGTGAAAGAAGAACCTCAATAGGAATAATCTATTGTTTTTTTTTCTTCTTTTGTAAAAAAAAATCATTTTTGATAAAATCTAGGAAATATACATCCAGCTAGGTAATGTGGGATTTGCCACAAGTCTTATGTAACAGTCATCTGAAAAATCCAATGATTATAATGATAGAAAATTATCTTTGTTAAAATTTTAATTTCATTTTTTAAATTTTATTTTAGAGAGAGCACAAGTGGGAGAGAGGGTCAGATGGAGAGAGATAGAGAATCCCAAGCAGGCACCATGCTCATCATGGAGACTGACTCAGGCTCGATCCTACAAATCATGATCAAGAGTAGAATGCTCAACTGACCGAGCCACCTAAGTTCCCAATGACAGAAAATTCTCTAGTTCATCTCCTTATTCCTTCACTTTAGTAAAGTCAGTCTTTCTTAAGCATATTGCAAGGGTAGCTTATTTAAATAGGATTATACATTTATTGGTCATCTTTAAGAGCGGAATGTAACTCATCTTGTCTCCTATGATGGGAATGGCTTTCTTTGGTTCTATTTGGCTGTCTAAATACCTTTCTCTCCTAAAAGTAGCTTTTACCTCTCTTTCATAGCTCTTAGCTGAGAGGCAGGCCTGGAAAGGTTTTATACATTGCTCTCTCATTTGACCATGGTTATTTGCATCAAAAGAAAGAAAATTGGACCTGAAGGCACCCAACCATAGACTCTAGTAAGCAATCAAAAAAAAGGGTTTGTGAGAGCTTTGCTCCACAATTCTGATTCCCTATCTTGGTGAATTTGAATAAGAGATAAACTATATACCATCAAAAAGAGAAACAGAAAGGCACTCAGAAACAAGGAAGGGTGGAATTGACAGATGAGTCACATTAACGATCATATGTTACAGCTGGAAGAAAAAGATAAAAGCACCTCTGAAAGTTCTAATACTGAAATTTTGGTTAAATCATCATTACTTTTAAGCTACCAGATGTCGCCTTGCTGGGTGCGATGTGAGAGGAAAGGATCACTCAGAGTCCAAGTGATTTGGCCAGGAGGGACTGTACCAAGAAAACCCCCCCTTAAGCAAGATAGGGCTGGGTGCAGCCTCGACCTGGGTAGCTCTCTTGTATTTATTGGACAGTGAACTATTGTAAGTGGAAATGAAAGCAGAAAAATAAGTTAAAAAGTCTTCAAACACTTATCATGACCCTAACTACTTGGCAGCCTATGCATATACCTTAGCAAAGAATGCATGGGGTGAAGGGGTAAAGGTGGGCTCAGTATTCCTTGGAAACCTAGGCATTTCATCTTGAAAGGAAAAATATTTCTGCTGTTTTAAGCGTATGGTGTTTCCATCATGTCTTGTTTTTTCTTTGGTTGAGCAGCCAGTGTGTCCAGTGTGGGCTACATTCAGCACTGGCTGCTCTTGCCTTACTTTATCTCTTCTGTCCTCTGTATTCCCACAATCAGATCATTTGGTTTGTCCAAAAGATATACTAAGACTTCTTGAAGTCTCTTCACATAAGTGGATATAGAATTTCAGATTATGTTCAGTGAGATGAAGGAAATACCAAGGGAGAAATTATGGCAAGTTAGGAACTGGAGAGTTGGGGTTATAGACTACTTTTGATATGATATCCAGGGAAGCCAGGGAAGAGATGATTATTGAGATTGAATTGATGGGTGGGAAACACTGAGATATATGCAGTGGGAAGGAAGAACAGATATACAGCTCCAGGATTTGAAAGGGCTTGGGATATGCAAAGGACAATAAAAGAGCAGTATGTCCGGAGAGTGGTGATCAAAGAGGACCATGGTATCAAAGAAGGTTCAAGAGATGAGCAGAAGCCAGGTAATACTGACCTCAGAAATCCATGTTAATAGTCTTCTATTTTATTTTAAGAACAATGAGAAGTCACTGAAAAATCTCAAGGAAAAAATAGGTAGTAAAAACATGTCCAGTTGATAATTATGTGTTTAACGACTCTTACCCCATATTTATATAGCTTCATTTCTATATCTAAAGTGACAGTATTTATTAACAAAACATATGTAAAATAACAGTATGGTTTCGGCATTTTATTCTTATTAGGATATTGGTAAAAACTTTTTGTTAGAAGAGGCTAAAGGATATCTCTGTTTTGGTTCTGGGAAAAGTCTCCACCATAGTCAAAACAGTTCTTGACTTCCATTGATCTAAGCCTAGTCCAAGTGCTTCCGTGGACTACAGTATTTCTCTGGTCATTTCTTTTTAGAATTCTACTTGTGACAAATTCTCATTGTGTCCAGACATTTTCAAATTTTAGTTTTTAAGTTTTTTTAAGTTTATTTATTTATTTTGAGAGATAGAAAGCAAGAGTGAGCACACGCTGGGAAGGGGCAGAGAGAGAGAATTCCAAGCAGGCTCTGTGCTGTCAGCACACAGCCTGTGGCTTGAACTCACAAACCATGAGATCATGACAGGAGCCAAAATCAAGAGTGGGTCACTTAACCGACTGAGCCACTCAGGCACCCTTAGTTTTTAAGTTTTAATCACTGTATTTCTAATGCTTTAAGTATTTATATTTCCATTTACCTTCTTGTAAAATTGTGAAATTGTGAAAATCTGAATGTGTGATTATGTTCTAACTCAAATGTTCTGTGTTACTATCCTCTGCAAAACTCTGATGTTAAAAGCTTTACAACTAAAATAAATTCAGAAATATACCATGAAAAAGAAAAAGAAATATACCATGAACTGAAATCAAAATCTCTAGTGATTTTTGTAGTACTATGGAAAAAGCATTTCTAAAGGCTATCTAGATGAATAAATAAAGCAAAACTTGCAAAAATTAGCAAGAAGATTCCATTATTCTAATGGAATTAAAACGATAATATATGCCCACAATAATGAAAATATAGTTGAATACCTTTCAGATTCATCAAGGAGAGAAATATTCTATTGGTACACACAGTAAAAGAAGCCATAGAAAAAGAACAAAACAAAATTTAACAGAATTTAACAAATTCATCCAACAAATATTTATTGATCAACAGTTATATGCTGTTCTGAATGCTTGGGAGGCATCAATAAATAAACCAGAAAATGACCATTGCACTTATAGAACCTACATTATGGTACAGATGAGAGAAACCATAAAATATTATCTTCTCTTTTACTGATGCCTTCTGGCTGAAACCCCTCTCTTCTCCATATGCCCTAAATTGATCTGGAGGCCTGGGGAAGGAGGCTCAGGGTCTACACTCAACTCTATTCCCCTTCCTCCCCCAGAGCCTGCAGGCTCTCACCCTTTGGACCTTGATCTGCCCTTCTGACCCTGGCTCATCCTCTTTTTATTGCCCAACTTACTAATTGTTTATATGGATGACTGAGAGGCACTGCACCACACCTAAGCTCCTGGCTTTTCTCTGGCTGGGTCCCTGCATTCCTTGCCCCTGTCCAGCCCTGGAAAATTGGCTCTAGCTCAGCAATACTTTATAGCAAGCTCAGTACAAATTAAAAAAAAAATCCCTCAGTGAAAAAAATATACATATATATTACAAATATTTACATAATTATGTAAATTATATCATATATTTGATGATAAGTACCTTAGAGAAAATGGTAAGAGGGTCAGATATATCACAGCACAGAGTAGTAAAGATCGCTAGACTTCACTGAAAAAAGAGATTTGAGTTAGGAATTGATAAAATGTATACTAAAAACAATGTGCATAACATCAAAAGATAACTGTGACTCTAGGAAAAATTATCACAAATAAAGCATATTTGGCTAATGTCATAAAATTATATAACTTAAGTAGACAAGTTTTTGTAATATTTCATGATGTGTATTAAAATAATGATTTTTAACCTTTAAAGCTTGACAAAATGGACATTCAATACTGTGACATATTTTCTTATTGAATTGAAGGCAATGCATATTACCACACCTTTTCTGAAAAACAAATAGCCAGTATATCCCAACACATATTTAAAATACAATATTCTTTTACCAGTAATTTCATTTATAGGAATTTATCCTAGAAACTAATCAGAGAGGTTGTCACAGATTTATTTATCTGTGGAGTTGCTGCAGTGTTAAGGTAATAAAAGGGGAAACGTGAAAAAAAATACAAATACCTAAAAGCAAATAAATAATGAAATACTTTTTGGAACATCTTTTTATTCTAATCTTCTCTGCAATTAATCATTACTACATGGATTCAATACTACTATCACCTTTTTCCATTGTCATCATTTGATGACAAGCAATTATCTCCCAGATTTTCTCTATGCATATGTTGTGTAATAAACTCTCTGACCAATGCATTCTCAAGAGGGAATATGGGCGATCTTTATACAATTAAGCCAAACATACTCACACCCTTGCCTAAAATACTGTAAGGACTTTGTGTTGTTTTTAGAATAAGGAGCAAATCATTAGTGTATCCTATAATATCCTTAATATAGTCTATAATTCCCTGGGGGGCTGGGCCATGACCTAGTATTCAAACTTCATTCACACCAGGTTTCCTCCTCCTGATCTGAGTTCTGGTCAACCCTGCCTTATTTCAACTTCTTTAAAGTACCCATATCATGCTCATTATGGCATAAAGCAGGCAAATACTCAGTTTAAAAATGAGCAAACTGATGAATTATTAAAAGAATGAATAAAAAACTAGTGCAGTTTACAGTGGACAAAATACAGAGAATATACTGCCACAGTTTAAACCATAGTCTCTGGGATAACACAAGTGATTGCTTTAAGGAGAATATTTTAAATGAAAAGTAAATATTGTGGGAAATTATAGACATGGTGAAACTGGTGATACAATATTATATTCAATAGACACCATTTATCCGGTAATTTGAATTAAAAAATAGGGTTGAGGTATGAGACAAGAATTGCATATATAAATGTTGAAGTCTGCTCGTATGAGATTAAGCTGTCAGCAATTTAACTCAAAATGTCTTTTTTATGTATGGGTTATGTTGAAGGCACTTTATTTGGCGATGAGAAAATAAAGCTGAAGCAGGCACATTTCCTAATATATTTTAGTCTTAATAAGGGTATTATACCATTAAAAAAAGAGTATCAGAATACAGAAAATAAATGCAGTGCATATGCATGAACATAGAAATAAGGTTTCTGAAAATAGAAACTGTTATAAAAATAGAAGCAGAAATATGTACTTACTTTCTCAATTTAGGTACACTCAATTTACAGAAATCCTTCTGAATCTAAGTAGTTTCTATTGTATGGCAAAAACAAAATATAAGGGCTGTGAATATATAGCTAGCTCTTAACTTGTTTTGAAAAATCAAAATGAAGTGATGATGATTTGATTGTAGAATTTTTTTCTTCATGTGTCTAGTCATTGGGGGGAATTTATTAAGTGTAGATGACAAGGGTAAAATGAAAGCTAAGAAGTACCAAAGAAATTCTCTGTGCTTTATGCCAGAAAACTTAGTGATCCTTCTCCCCCAAATGAGTATGTTGACACATTTCAGCAGAGGTGCTGGAAGTTCGGGACTACAAATAAGAAAGAACGTGAAAGTTCTTTTTTTTAAGATTGATCTTTCCTTTAAGGCACAATCAATCTATCACATAGTTGACACCATTTTGTATTTTGTGTCATTATCTGAAGCAATGATCTTATGAAAAATACATGGATCACTAACCTAGTCAGTGAATGTGAACAGATTCACCCAAACTAGCTGAGTGACCTTGCACAGACCACTTAGCCTCTCTGTGCCTCAGTTAGCCAGCTGTGAAAAGACGTTTCTATAAATGCCTTTGCAATTCATTCTGGCTCTACAAATCAATCTGGAACAGCACATTTTTTAAAAAAATGTAAATAATAAAATATGCAACACGTAAAATGACCGAGTATAAAAATATTATCCCAAAAGCTGACAAAACCAAGTAGATACTCTGGATAAGAAACTGGTTCCTCAAAAAGCTGAAAAGGATAAGGGGGCTTCTGTGAGTGGAATGTTGCAAAGACCACAAAGGATCAGAGACATCACTATAAGCATGAAACCTACAGATAACACAATGACACTAAATCCACATCTTTTTATAATAACACTGAATGTAAATGGACTAAATGCTCCAATCAAAATACATAGAGTATCAGAATGGATAAAAAAACAAGAACCATCTATTTGCTGTTTACAAGAGACCCATTTTAGACCTGAAGATATCTTCAGATTGTAAGTGAGGGGATGGAGAATGATCTATCATGCTACTGGAAGTTAACAGAAAGCTGGAATAAGCCATAATTATATCAAACTAGATCAGACAAACTAAAGGTTGTAACAAGAGATGAAGAAGGGCATTACATCATAACTACAGGGTCTATCCATCAAGAAGAGCTAACAATTGTAAATGCTTATGCAACCCTTCAGAAGCACACACATATATAAAACAATCACAAAAAGAAGAAACCTTATTGATAAAAATGTGGTAATTACAGGGGACTTTAATACTCCACTTACAACAATGGACAGACTATCTAGGAAGAAAATTAATAAAGAAACAATGGCCCTGAATGATACACTGGACCAGATGGACTTGATAGCTTTATTCAGAACTTTTCACCTAAAAGCAGCAGAATACACTTTCTTCTTGAGTGCACACAGAAATTCACCAAAATAAATCACACACTGGATCTCAAAACAGCCCTCAACAAGTATAAAAGACTTGATATCATACCATGCATGTTTTCAGATCACAGTGCTATGAAACTTGAAATCAACTACAGGAAAAAGTTTAGAAAACCTCCAAATGCACTGAGGTTAAAGAACATCCTACTAAGGAATGAATAGGTCAACTAGGCAATTAAAGAAGAAATTTAAAAAATATATGGAAACAAATGAAAATAAAAACATGACAGTCCAAACCTTTTGGGATGCAGCAAAGGAAGTCGTAAGAGGGAAATACATTGCAATCCAGGCCTATCTCAAGAAACAAGAAAAATTCCAAATATAAAATCTAACAGCACACCTAAAGGAACTAGAAACAGAACAGCAAAGAAACCCCAAGGCCAGCAGAAGAAGAGAAATAATAAAAATCAGAGCATAAATAAACAATATAGAATCCATAAAAACAGTAGAACAGATCAATGAAATGAAAAGTTTTTTTTAAAAAAATAAACAAAATTGATAAACCCCTAGCCAGACTTCTCAAAAGGAGAAAAGACCCAAATGATAAAATAACAAATGGAAATGGATTTATCACAACCAATACCTCAGAAATACAAAACAATTAACAGAGAATACTATGAAAAATTACATGCCAATAAACTAGACAACCTAGAAGAAATAGAAAAATTCCTAGACACCCACACACTACTAAAACTCAAATGGGAAGAAATAGAAAATTTGAACAGACCCATAAGTAGTGAAGAAATTGAATCAGTTATCAAAAATCTCCCAACAAATAAGAGTCCTGGGCCAGATGGGTTCCCAGGGGAATTATACCAGACATTTACAGCAGAGTTAATACCTATCCTTCTCAAGCTGTTCCAAAAAATAAATGGAAGG
The DNA here is from genome assembly GCF_016509475.1 of Prionailurus bengalensis. Lineage (NCBI taxonomy): Eukaryota > Metazoa > Chordata > Mammalia > Carnivora > Felidae > Prionailurus > Prionailurus bengalensis. Next base: position 51,547,261 of record NC_057356.1, read on the forward strand.
AAAGCTTCCGGACTCATTCTATGAAGCCAGCATTACCTTGATTCCCAAACCAGACAGAGACCCCACTATAAAAGGAGAATTACAGGCCAATATCCCTGATTAAAATGGATTCAAAAATTCTCAACAAGATTCTACCAAATCAAATTCAAAAGCATATAAAAAGAATTATTCACCATGATTAAGTGGGATTCATTCCTGGGCTGTAGGGCTGGTTCAATATTTGCAAATCAATCAATGTGATACATCACATAATAAAAGAAAAGATAAGAACTATATGATCTTGTCAATAGATGCAGGAAAAAAATTTGAAAAAAATACAGCATCCTTTCTTAATAAAAACCCTGAAGAAAGTCAGGAAAGAAGGAACATACTTAAACATCATAAAAGCCACACATATAAAGCCCACAGCTAATATAATCCTCAATGGAGAAAAACTGAGAGCTTTCCCTCTGAGATCAAGAATATGACAGCAATGTCCACTCTCACCACTGTTGTTTAACATAATGTTGGAAGTCCTAGCCTCAGCAATCAGACAACAAAAGGAAACAGAAGGCATCCAAATTGGCAAAAAAGTCAAACTTTCACCTTTTGCAGACAACATGATACTCTACATGGAAAACCCAAAGAGTCCACCAAAAGGCTATTAGAACTGATACATGAATTCAGCAAATTCACAGGGTACAAAATCAATGTACAGAGGTTGACTGCATTTCTATACAACAATAATGAAGCAACAGAAAGAGGAATTAAGAAATTGATCCCATTCACAATTGCACAAAGAAGCATAAAATACCTAGCATAAAAACCTAACCAAATATGTAAAACTATAGAAAACTAATGAAGGAAATTGACGAAGACACAAAGAAATGGAAAAACATTCCATGCTCAAGGATTGGAAGAAAAATTATTGTTAAAATTTCAATACTTCCCAAAGCAATCTACACATTCAATGCAATCCCAATCAAAACAATAGTCAAAGTAATATTGAAGAAGAAAACCAAAGCTGGAGGCATCACAATCCCAGACTTCAGCCTCTAGTGCAAAGCTGTAATGATCAAAACAGTACGGTATTGGCACAAAAACAGACACATAGACCAATGGAATAGAATACAGAACCCAGAATTGGACCCACAAATGTATGGCCAACTAATCTTTGACAAAGCAGGGAAGATTATCTAATGGAAAATAGTCTTTTTAGCAAATAGTGCTGGAAGAACTGGATAGTAACATGCAGAAGAATGAAACTAGACCACTTTCTTACATCATACACACAAATAAACTCAAAATGGATAAAAGATCTAAATGTGAGACAGGAAACCATCAAAACTCTAGAGGAGAAAACAGGCAACAACTTCTTTGATCTCAGCCGCAGCAATTTCTTGCTCAACAAGTCTCTGCAGACAAGGGAATTAAAAGCAAAAATGAACTATTGGGACCTCATCAAGATAAAAACCTTTTGCACTGCAAAGGAAACAATCAACAAAACTAAAAGGCAACCGACGGAATGGGAAGAGATACTTGCAAATAACATATTGGATAAGAGGTTAGTATCCAAAATCTATAAAGAACTTACCAAACTCAACACCCGAAAAACAAATAATCCAGTGAAGAAATGGGCAGAAGATATGAATAGACACTTTTCCAAAGAAGATATCCAGATGGCCAACAGACACATGAAAAGATGCTCAATGTCACTCCTCATCAGGGTAATACAAATCAAAACCACACTGAGATACCACCTCACACCAGTCAGAGTGGCTAAAATTAACAACTCAGGAAACAACAGATGCTGGTGAGGATGTGAAGAAACAGGAACCCTCTTACACTGTTGGTGGGAATGCAAACTGGTGCAGACCCTCTGGAAAACAGTCTGGAGGTTCCTCAAAAAATTAAAAATAGAAGTACCCTACGACCCAGCAATAGCACTACTAGGAATTTATTCAAAGGATACAGGAATGCTGATTCATAGAGGCACATGTACCCCAATGCTTATACCAGCACTTTCAACAATAGTCAAATCATGGAGAGAGCCAAAATGTCCATCAACTAATGAACAGATAAAGAAGATGTGGTTTATATATGCAATGGAATACTACTTGGCAATGAGAAAGAATGAAATCATGTCATTTTCAGCAACATGGATGGAACTGGAAGGCATTATGTTACATGAAATAAGTCAGAGAAAGACAGATATCATATGTTTTCACTCATATGTGGAACTTGAGAAGCTTAACAGAAGACCATGGGGGAAGGGAAGGGGAAAAAATAGTTACAAACAGAGAGGGAGGGAGGCAAACGATAAGATATTCTTAAATAGAGAAACTTGAGGGCTGATGGGGGGAAAGGAGAGAGGGAAAATGGGTGATGGATACTGAGGAAGACACTTGTTGGGATGAGCACTGGGGTTGTATGTAAGCCATGGACCATGGGAATCTACCCCCAAAACCAAGAGCACACTGTGCATACTGTATGTTGGCCAATTTGACAATAAATTATATTTTAAAAATAAATAAATAAGATGAAGGTGTCATGATTTAGAAAAAGCTGAAAAGGATAAGAAAACCTAAGAGAAGAATAAGAGCTATTATTGTAGAAATAGTAAAGAAAACTGAAGAAATATATATTCACTCACAAATATAATTATTCCCAGGTAATACCATTTATAAATCACAGTGAGCAAGTTAAACCTCCCTTCGACACATTAACAATGTAGGGGAAAAAAATCAAACACTAAAAGAAGAAAAAAAAAAAGCATGAGGACCTGAATGAATGTTTCTTTAGACTAAGTCATTGAAATCATTCTTTACCAATATTCAGATTTAAAATGTTATTTCTTTACAGTTTATAAAATATTTCCACATATATTGCTATACTTCCATGTATCTCTTTTACAGAAGAAGAAATTGACACTCATAGAAGTAAAATGACTTGTCTACAATCATTAGCCAAGAATTGGAAAAAAATAGAAATCAAGTTCACATTTTTTAAATTACAAATCTAAATTTTCTCTTGATAAATGATTTTCAGGGTTAATATTTATATTTCCTAGAGGGGGAAAAAAAGCAAGTTTTCTTATGTCATTAATATAATCAAGGATATTTGCTTTGAAACAAATAGGCCTCACTGATATAGTAAATCAAATAAAGAACCGTTAGCAACCACATAAATCTATCATAAATTAATTCCATGGCTTATTGAGAAGAGCAGGACACTTAATTACAGGCAGTGACCTCGGCATTTGTTTTACCACATATGCACAGATGGGTGTCCTGTTCACCTTTTCCCTCCATCCAGCAAAATACAGGCAGGACTACTCATGATATTTGACCAGATTATAACATAATGTGCAACACTACAATTTTATCAGCTGTATCTGGAAATAAGATTCACTGGGTATGGTTGGTAAGGCTTACTACATAAGTGAATGAAGGCAGACAAATCATAAACAGTGCTCTGTGACCTTCACAAAATTAGGCCTCTTGTGCTACATAGCCCAGCCTCCACCTTGATTAAGTTGAGAATGCTTAGTTTTGTAAAATCCTGACAAAATGTCTGATACCACTTTAAATGGCTGCCTATATCTGAATCACTGTTAAAATAGCTCTCTGTATTTCAATTAGTCAACACTAGAAAAGACGAAATTTCTTTGAGAAGGAATTCCAATACTAGAATCATCATTGGTCTCTGAAGAACTTAAATACAATTTGGAGAACAGTGACAGTGACAATTAATCAACCTGGTTATTAGTTAGGATTATCAGGGGATACTGTGCCAATAGCTTGCTAAACAAACACATGCAATCACTCTATTCTTCATTTGAGGTGCCTCCCTATACTATGTAGTCAAATGGGGATTTGGTAAATGACCAGACTTATCAAATGTGTCATGTTATTAAGAGGAAGCTGTGATATACTAAATATAAGATCATCTTAAAAATTATTATACTATATATTTATTTTTCAATATGAATTATTGTCATTATTTCTTCCTCATCAGAACTCAAAAAAAACACTATTGTGAAGGCAAAATGGTATAGCCACTTTGGTAGATAGTTTTGGGGTATCTTTCAAAACTAAACATACTCACAAAGTATCCAGTAATTGCACTCCTTGATTATTTACCTAAAGAGTTAAAAACCTATATTTACAAAAAACCCTGAACTCAGATGTTTATAGGAACTTTATTCAAAATTTTCAAACACTGGCAACAACCAAGATATCCTTCAGTAAATGAATAGATGAACTGTGGGTGATCCAGATAATGGAATGTTACTCAGCACTTAAAATAAATGAGCTACCAAGCTATGAAAAGACATGGAGGAACCTTAGGTGGACATTAATAAATGAAAGAAGCCAATCTGAAAAGGCTATGTAGTATACCAATCCAATGATCTATTTAACATTCTGGGAAAGGCAAAGCTATGGAGACAACAAAAAAGATCAGTAGTTTCCAGGGGTGTGGGAATGGGATAGGAATAATAAAGCACATAAGATTATTAGGGCAGTAAAAGTATATGATATTGTAATGATGAATATATGACACTGTGCATTGTCCAAACTCATATGGAGTGGGTAACACCAACAGTGAACCCTACTGTAAACTATGGACTTTGGGTAGTTATGATGTGTCAATGTTGTTTTTTTCTTAGGTAAAAAAAAAATCCATTTTCATGAGCAACGTTGATAATGGGGAGGCTATACATGCACGTGGGGGGGGTGGTAAGAGGTATATGGGAAATCGCTATACCTCTCTCTCAATTTTGTTGTAAATCTAAAATTGCTCTAAAAATGAAGTCTTTAAAAAATTAACTTACATTAAATGAAAACACCATTGCAACATATGAATTGGACACATTCTAAAAGTTCAACTATCTTTTTAAATAGTAGTAGGTATACAAATAATTGTAAGCAGTATAAGGCATTAAAGTTAATATTAGTAACCAATATATTAAGTGCTTAGTACATGGCAGTCTCTGTGATGAACACTTCACATCAATTATCTCATTTGATCCTCATGGGGATTTTGTACAGAAGGAGCTACCACTATGTCAGTCTCATAAAGGAGAAAACTGGCAAGAAAACTTACACAACTTAGTCACAAAGGCAGAAAATGCCAGTGTGCTCTGGTGAGGATTCAGGATGCCTGGCTCTACAGGCCCAACATTAATAATACTAATTTTTATAGGACTTAACTATAAGATTTCTGGGTAAAAATTTTTAAAAAAACGTTATCAAGTTCTACATTGTAAATCAGGAAAACATGTTTTCTTCTTTTCTCCTTACTTGACAGTCACTGCCCTTGGAGTTTGGTCTCATCAAAGTTGGCAGGGATTCCTGTTGTTTGATAAAGAATAGGAAGGAATTAGAGGCTGAAAATTCAGGAGATACAGAATTTGGGTGATGTGAATCCTCAGAGTCACTCTCATGTCCTGATCATCCTTTTCTTTATTTACTCTAGAATTTTCCTCTCTGTTTTCTTATCCAATATATCACTTGCTATTTAGAAATAAGATTTTTCTCCTTTCCTAATCCACTATAGCATAGCAATAAATATATAGATTTTCCAATCTGTCTTTTAACCTCCAAGACTTCGGAGATTTTCTTAAGGCTGAGTAACAGGGGAAAGTGAAATAATTGTGTTTTAAAGGTGAAAAGATTCACCTGCAAGGAGACTAACAGTAATGCATGCCTCTGGCATTTATTGGAGTGTAAATGGAGTTAAGCTACTCCTCCTTGCTGGCTCATGTTTGGAGTGGTTTTCAAGTATATCAATTTCAAAAATATCAACAATTTAGAACTTTAATCCCTGAGTGAAATAAAGTGAATAGAGTGTAAAATACCCTCTAATGAGAAATCTTTGCCTGATACACAAGAGAACACTGATTCACAAGAGTCCTTGCACGTTCACTTCCTGAACTCACAGGAAGTGAATGTGATGTTGAACATTCTTTACCGGTCATAAACGAAAAGCATTCATCAAATTTGATGAATGTGTGCTCACCCAACTGCTTTAGTGTATTTATTGTCATTTTTTATATGGATATAATTTTGAAATGGTCTTTGATTTAAATGATGAGGAAATAAGGTTTGTTTTGTTTTGTTTTGTTTTGTTTTTACTATAGAGACTTAAGAATGATCTTTTGTATCTAGGGACTTCTAAATATTTTTTTTTACATTTTCCAGAAAAACAGTATACCTTTTGACTTAAAGCAAATATTTAGCCTGTGGCCAATTAAATAAGATAAATAATTGAAAAGTTATTCACATTGAACATGAACAATGATAGATTTATATCTACCATCTCTGCAACTCTTTTCTATTTTCCATTTATCCTTTGTTTCTATTTTCCTTGTTCTTCTGTGCTCTGATTTTAATTGAGCAATTTGTATATTCCATTTGATCTCCTATTGTAGCATATAATTTTTTGTTCCTTTTTAGTGATTGCTCTATTGTGCACAATATTTACTTTTATAAATTTTAGTCCACTTGCATTTAACACAATATTGCTTCATGTTTAGTGTAGCTCCCTTATCAAAAAATATTCTCAATTCCTCCCTCATGTCATTTGTGATACTTCTGTTATTCATTTTATTTCATGTGATATAATGCCCTAGTACACTGTTACCATTATGCTCTAAACAAACAGTTATCTTTTAGATAAATAATGAATAAGAAAAATAAGGAAGATTTTGTCTTCCTTTCATTGATTCCTTCGGAGACACTCTTTCTCATGAAGATGAAAGTTCCTGAGCCAGCCTTCTCATTTCCTTCTGCTTGAAAACTTTCCACTAACACTACTTGCAGGGCAGATCTGATGGCAAAGAATTCCCGTAGTTTTTTGTTTTGTTTTGTTTTTGTTTTTTTCTGTTCGAGAAAGTGTTTACTTCTCCTTCACTTTTAAAGTATAATTTTGCTGGATACAGAATTCCAGGGTGATAGTTTGGTTCTTTTGGTACTTTGAATATTTCACTACACTCTTTTTACTTGCATACTTTGTGAAGAGAAGCTCAATGTAATCACTATTCTTGTTTCTCTGTAGGTAAGGTTTTCCCTTTCCCCAACTCTGTCCTTTGATTTTCTGCAGTTTAATGGGATATGCTTAGGTGCAAAAAGTTTGGTATTTATCTGCTTCATAGTGTCGTCTGACTTCCGGCATTTGTGGTTTGTGTCCACCATTAATTTTGGAATATTCTCTGCAATTATAACTTCAGATATTTCTTCTGTTCTTTTATGTTCCTTTTCCTTCTAATATTCTGATTATGCATGTTACACCTTTTTAAATTGTCCCACAGTTGGAGGATATTCTGGGGTTTTTCTTTCCAGTTTTTTTTTTCCTTTTTACATATCAATTGTGGAAGTTTCCATTGACACATCTTCAAATACACTGATTCTCTTCCCAACTATGCTCATTCTACCAATGAGCCCATCAGCAATATCTTTTATTTCAGTAACAGTGTTTTTTTCTTCTAGTAGTTTTTTTTTAACTTTTTCTTTGAGTTTGAATTTCTGTTTATATTACCAATCTGTTCCTACATGCTGTCTTCTTTTTTTTCTCCTTCACTACAGCCTTTAACCATTAGAAGTATTTCTCCTGTGTATAGCTCTTTAAGTCCTGACCCCTTTGGACTGCAGTTTTTCTCCCTCGGTGAGACATTAAATCTGGAAGGCTGAGGTAAGGAGGGGTTGCCATCCATGAACTGAGAGAAGACCTCCAAAATTCTTTCCCATGGAATGTAAGCATCTTTTATAGGAGTGTCCGATGGGGTTTCTGGAGGTAAATCTCACAATCTATGGGGTTTCCTTAAAACTGTACCTTCAGGATTTTTTCACACTCATGCTAGTCCACAGTAGCCTCTACCAACTTATCAAGATGTCAGTTAGGTATTCCTACCAGTTTATGTCTCTAACAGCTTTAGTTCCCTGTAAGCTCATCTTAGTTTTATCTCTCTGAAAGTACCTGTCCCTTCCAAGTTTCAGTGACGGCTTTCTCTGTGTCTTCAGTTCCCTGACAGGTCCAGGAAAATTTGTCGATTTTTCAGTTTTCACCTTTTACTTATAGTAAGAACATGAGTGACCACTACTTGTATACATGTTAGAGCTAAAACCAGAAGTCCCTGGTAACATTTTTAATTACTTTTCACACTGTAAATCCTATGCATTTGTAATTACATCTTTCTCTTAAACAACTTCCTGTAGCACCATAGTCCTATAATAAAAGGCAGTGCATTTTCACTAGGTAATTTATATCATAAATTACTGTCTCATAGGTTAGATTTAATCTCCTACGCTTGCTGCTTCTGGTAACGTCTAAAGTACTGGTCCAGAACTTTTTTCATAAACTTAGACCAACAGGTAGAGTTAAGAGAAACTATTATACATCATCTATTTTGCCATGTAGCATACAACCAATACAGAACATAAGAAATTCTTTTTTTAATTATATTTTTAAGTTTATTTATTTATTTAGAGAGGAGGGAGGGGCAGAGAGAGAGAATCCAAAGCAAGGTCCATGCTCAGCACAGAGCCCCACTTGGGGCTCTATGTCACAACCCCAAGATCATGACATGAACCGAAAACCAGAATTGGACACTTAACCAATTGAGCCACTTTTCCCTTCTCATCTCTGTTGTTCATAGAATTGTTTTCCTTCATTATTTCCAAATACAGTTATTTGGTTTACTTATGCTTCTGTCTCCCAGTATTTCCTTATAAAATGATAACATCATGCATACATTATTCTTTAATATCCTATAATGACAAATATATTTAAAAAGGAGAAACTGAGGAACGATAAGGTTATATAAAAATAGAAAAGTCAGGGGCGGGGCGCCTGGGTGGCTCAGTCAGTTGAGCATCTGACTTTTGCTCAGGTCATGATCTCGTGGTCTGAGTTCAAGCCCCACGTCCGGCTCTGTGCTGACAGCTGAGAACCTGGAGCTTGCTTCAGATTCTGTGTCTCCCTCTCTCTCTGCCCCTCCCCCACTCTCTGTCTGTCTGTCTCTCTCTCTGTTCAAAAATAAACATTAATAAAAATTAAAAGAAAAAAAAGAAAAGAAAAGTCAGGGCACCTGGGTGGCTCAGTCAGTTACGGGGCCGACTTTGGCTCAGGTGCTGATCTAACAGCTCCTGGGGTTCAGACCTCAGTGGGGCTCTGTGCTGACAGCTCAGAGCCTGGAGCCTGCTTTGGATTCTGTGTCTCCTCTCTCTCTCCCCCTCCCCAGCTCATGCTCTGACTCTCTCTGTCTCTCAAAAATGAATAAACATTAAAAAAATAGAAAGGTGGAAAGATAATTATAAATCTTGTACAAAATACTACATTTAAATGATAATTTTTCTATTTCTTGAAATATTAATAATATATACATATACATACACATATATACATATATAACTATTGTTACATGCAGTATTTTCTCATGTTTCACTCTTTGGTCTTCTCATTTAGTACCTTCTCCTGACATGACATCACCATTATTACAGCTTTGAATACCATTTAGGGGTTGTTATCCAAAGAATATAAGCTAAGAATATAGTCTGATATAATCTAAGTACCAGATATTATAAAAGCCTAATTGACATATCTACGTGATACTTCATAAGCATGTTTAGCTCAAAATGTTAAAACCTGAATTTATGATTCTCTAACCAAGGGAAGAAATAGAAAACTGTGTAAAAACAACACAAAAAAGAAAGAAAGAGACTGAGATACACAGGGAGAGAGAAAAAGAAAAGGAAGGAGAGAAGGAAGGAAAGAAAGGAGAGAGGAGGGAGGGAGGAAGGAAGGAAGAAAACAAGAAAGAAAGAAAATATTCTAATAACCTAGATAGTGGCAGTATTCACCCAACTGCACAAGGCAGAAATCTGTAAGTTCATCTTACGTCCTTTCTCTCAAACTTCCATATCTGACCAGCCACCATGTTTTACAGATTTGACTTCTACATAAATTTCAGCTTCATTCCACCTTCATTATGTCTGCCCTACAACAAGCTTCCATCATATCTTGTCTGGAGAATCTTCAGTGGTAGCCCATTGTTCTTTACCTGAATCCAAACCTTTTAATTTAGACATAAAGAACAAGAAGAATATTAATCAACTTTGTGCCACTGATATTATACCTTTTTCTCCTTTGTTTTCTTCTTTCTGATCAAATTGCCCTTGTCTTTTTCTCAATGACTATGCTAGTTTCTTCTTTGTATCCTTCTTAGAAGGCATTCATCTTCCAGAATATTCTTCCTCTTTTTTTTAAGTTAATTAAGACTAAATATTTACAACTTATCTAAAACAACTCTTTCTCAAAAACTTTGTACTGAAATTTTCATCTTGATCTGCCCCATGTCTCATATACCAGCATAACAACCTATTATTATTATTCACCACAATTCCTTTAAATATTTGATGATGTGGTTATTTTATAACTATATTCCCTATTAATATTCCTTTCCAATAGAGCAGGCTTTATATATATTCTTTTTCTTTGGCTTAATATTAGTAAATAGCATAGTCTTGATTCATGGTGGGTGCTCTATTAATATTTGTTAAACAAAATAAAAACATAGTTTGTAATTTATTTTTCCACAATTTCCAACACATATCAAAATGTCGTATGTTCTAGCCAAGATCCTAGTAATTAGATACAGAAAGATGAAACTTTAAGTTATTTAGGATGGCTATACAGGGTTTGCAATATGCCAGTAGTAATAAATAAAGTAAGTTGCATTTATATGTAGAGTCATTGTAACCATCATTAAAAAGCATATTAAGATTTACTTATGTTTACACAGGAGCACATATGCTGAGGAAAACAACTTTATTATAAATATATAATATATATTATTTATACTTTTTGTAACTCAGTGCTTCATATTTTATATAATACAATATAACATATGCATACACTATAACATAAATAAACATATAAGTTAAATAAACTACATACATTAATATGTTATGTTAATATTACATATTTAATATATTATATTATAATTGTATATAAATATGCATCACAATTTGTATCATACTATATTCTAATGCAGTTAATAATATACTTTATTAATATACTATATAATATATTACATAGATGTGAAATAAAAAATTCTTATATAAACATATACACTTAGTAGAACTTATATGGTGGATTGAGAATATATTACACACATTTAACATATGTTCACATTTCCATTAGAGAGGACTTATCCTAATTTTTTTTAACATTTCCTTAAGAATTTTAACAAATTCCTGCTTTTCTCTAGTTTTCTTATTTCCATGTGGAAGCTTTAAAAAGACCTGATTTTTAAAAGATAATTATTAAAGTCATTTTATGATATCTAGAGTAAAGTTTAATTTGACAAGAAAGAGCAAGCCTATTTAAGTCCTTGTTTTAAAAACATAATGTTTTCAAATATTATTGAATCATTTAATGCCCTTTTTAATCTTTAGAGTGACAAATCTACATATATAAGACATACCTGGACATTTAGGTGATACCACTCTCAGAAATAATGCTTCTAAGTTTTTAAGTCTCCAAGAATAAAATAACATTCTGAAGAATCACCACTAGAGAACATCAAGGATTTTATCTTTTGAGTTTTTAAATTAAGTTCCAATTGAACCTTCATAAATGCTTGATTTCAGTCCTTGGTTTCTGAATTCATTTTTCCCTGGGAAATGAAATGCCATTGAACTGTCACTCAAACAGAAAACCTGATCTTTTGGTTCCTTCTTACCGAAAGCAGAGAGGTTAAATAATATCATATTTACTCATGTTTTCCTTTGGATATCATTTAATCTTCTTCCTTCAGTCATCTCTGTGAAATCCTTAAATTACTATTGCTTATTTTTCATTCCCTTATTTTGAATACAAATTCTAAATAAATAACTTGATTTTTTAAAGTTATTTTTTGAGATCTTTTGGTAAATTTCTATGAGATGAGAAAAAGAAAACCTACATGAGCAAAAAGTGGCATTCACTAATTTTAAATAAATGAGGAAAATCTAATTTGAATTAGTTACACACAAATCTAAGCCATAGCTTTCTTTCAAAATATATGGCTTAATTCATATTAACTGCAATTAGTTACAAATAATTTATTAACAAAGTTCCAAGTAAAGATACCATTCAGCCTGCTTTGATAAATGAGTATTTAAAAGTGTCAATCTTAATTCAAATAAAAGGATATTGATAAAATGATTTTAACAATTACTGGAAATTAATTTGCTTTCTTAAGCAGTCTAATTACTTTTCTTCATAAGTTATCAGTTTTTTGTTTTTTGTTTAAATAAACACAATATTAGATTAAAGATGCCAATTCTTGGCTACTCTTCCCACTGAGGAATTCTCTTTGCAGGAAATGCTAGGGAGAACTCAGAAAAAAAGTGGGAAAAATGCTACTGGAAATAGTAGGAAACAGAATCCTTGTTATAAAGCTTCAAAATGCTTAGCAAATTGTGTCCTGGAGATATATGGAAAGCAGACCTTGTAAGCAATGGATACAATTTTCAAAATATTGAAGATGTTGCTTATAGTAAAATGGGGGAAGAGGGAGATAAATTAAGAGAAGATCTGCTAAACAAAACTGAACCAGAACCTGATGATTTGGAAAATTCTCAGCCTATCCAGATGACAGAAAAACACTAAAATTAAGAGATTTCTTTGGAAAGTAGAACATAGAGAAAGCTGAGGGTATGGTGGTTTCAATGCCTTAACATATCAGAAAGATCAATAGATTATTCAGTCACACAAAATCAAACCAGAGTCATTCAGTCAAATCAGAGGCTCTCTAGACAGTTTAAGGATATTGCCTATCACCCATCTCAGTAGAAGCCAAAAGTAGGGAAGGGATTATTTCGGAAAGATCTGTGGAAGAGCCATGTTCCAATGAAGTGATCCCCTGAAAAATCCACACAAAATCCACCATTTCTTGAGAATTTCATATCAGCAGAAATGGAAAGGAAAGGGACAAGAAGAATATGAGAATATAACAAGAAAGAAGGCTGCTGACCCCCATGTTTCTACGGACAGAAAGCAGTGTGAAAAACTACTCAGATAAAAACATGTACCCAGTTTCATGAAAACAGAATCATGCCTCCTGGGAGTGTAAAACCATAAGCTCAGAGGATTGAACACAAAAACAAGAGGGTGGAATGAGAGCCAGGAGGACTCTTCCCAGCCCTGGAAACTTACCCTGGCTGAATTTCAGAATGGCTCTGGACCAGTGCTTTCGTTTTCTTCACATTTCTCCCAGTTTTGAACTCAAATGTCTATTGTTACCTAATGATTGTCTCACCACTGTGTGTTGGGACTGTTGTGAGCAGATAATTTATTTCATTATCTTCACAGAACTACAGGTAGTGAAGAGTTGTGTTGGGCACCTCATCACACCTCATCTACACCTCATTTGTGTTACTGAGATGCTGAGATTTGGGACCTGTGAGCTGATGAAATTTAAATGTCATTTGGGAATTTTGAATTGGTGGGATTAGGATGAAATTTTAGACTTTGAGTTAATGCTCTAATGAGACTTCTTAGGACCTAGGGAGGAATGAATGTATACCTTGCATTTGAGAGGGATCGTGGGGCCTAGGAACAGGTAGAATTTTGGCCCCATAACCAGCTGCTGTGCTCATGAGTACACTGTATTCCATGGCAAAGGGGACTTTGCAGATGTACTTAAGATTATAGTATTAGTTTCCTAAAGCTTGGATGACAAATTATAATAAACTTAGTAATTTAAAACAATAAAAATTTAATCCCTCATACTTCTACAGGCTAGAAGTCTGAAGTCAAAGTTTTGTCAGGAACATGCTGCCTCTGATGGCTCTAGAGAAGAATCCTTTCTTGTCTCTTCCTAGGTTCTGGTGGTTGCAGGCAATCTTTGGTATTCTTTGCCTTGTAGCTATATTCATCCAATCTCTGCCTTGGTTATCACAAGACCTTCTCCTTTCTGTGTCTGTCTGCATCTGTGTCTCCTCCACTCTTTTCCACCAGTCATATTGGAATTAGAGCCCACTTTAATTCAGTATACCTTCATCTTAACTTTACTAATCATGTATGCAAAAGACCTGTTTTCAAATCCAGTAACTTTCTGAAGTTCTGGGTGGACATGAAATTTGGAGGGATATCATTCAATTTAGTTACTAATCGGTTGACCTTAAACTAGAAAGGTTACCCTGGATTATCTGGGTGGGCCCAATGTAGTCACATAACTCATAAAAGTAGAGCTTACCCCCAGCTGAGAAGAGAAGACCAAGACAGATTTAGAAGAAGGAAAAGTTGGAGATTCCAACTGCCTTTGCTAGCTTAGGGACACATAGAAGGCATAAGAAGGAAATGTATTCTTCCAAAACGCTAGAATGATGTTGAAAGTGGATTATTCCCTAGAGCCTCCAGATAAGAATCCATGCCAACTGACACCTTGATTTTGACTTTGTAAGACCTTAAGCATCATTCTGATCAAGACTGCCTGTATGACATACAGAACATTGAGATAATAAGTGCATGTGGTTTACACTGCTAAATTTGTGAGATTTGGTATGGCAGCAACAGAAAAGAATACACTCTTCTTCACAGAATTACTATTTTTTTTAAATAAGCAATATAGTAAAGACAGCAACACATACTGTGTTATTCTTCTCATTGAGAAACTCACAGAGGAATGCTCATAGCTGAGGCTTCCTGAATTCTTGACTTTAAAAAATCCCAAGGAAAGTAATAAGTTGTTTAGGTCACTAAATTTGGGGATAGTTTGTTATGCAGTAATAGATAATCGAAACAAACTCTATTTTCAGATAACTAATAATTATCTGAGGATATGGTTATGATCTGTACTATACTTTTATTTATTTATTTATTTATTTTTAATTTTTTTTTTCAACGTTTATTTATTTTTGGGACAGAGAGAGACAGAGCATGAACGGGGGAGGGGCAGAGAGAGAGGGAGACACAGAATCGGAAACAGGCTCCAGGCTCTGAGCCATCAGCCCAGAGCCCGACGCGGGGCTCGAACTCACGAACCGCGAGATCGTGACCTGGCTGAAGTCGGACGCTTAACCGACTGTGCCACCCAGGCGCCCCTGTACTATACTTTTATATAACATAAGCTGTCCAAGTCTGTCTTGCTGTTTCTCAGAAGTCTACGTTATTTGAGGTTACTAAAGTTAGCTTCCACTTCCATAAATCTCTTTATCTATACATGTTAGGAGAGAATCCTTCATAATTTTGGCATTTTTGCAAATCTCCTGAATAAAAGATACCGAAAGAATAACTGTATTAACAGGCAGCTTTAGAAGTTAAAGGTAGTATCTCCCTAAGATAGAGACAGTGGGAACATTTTGAGCCATGAGACCTTACTCCTCTTTCTCTAGAAACATTTGCTTACTTTAAGGTAAAAAGTACAAAGAAACTTCCTCCTTTTATCTGGAGGAGATCTGGTTAACACTGGATTTCTCTGAAGAGGAGGAGGGATAGAAGTGTTAGCTGCCCTATATAAACTCTCAGTCTTCTATGTTCAAGGTTCCTCTCCTGTGCTACATACAACCTACTGCAGATGCAGGGCAATATCTGGCTCTCATCATGTTGCCCCATGGGGCTTGAGGCTTGAGGAATCCACACTAAGGTATTGTTCTAACTACTGCATTTTGCCATGAGCAATAAACTGCCTGTCTGTCTGATCCAGGAAGCCTCATGTCATCTGTCAGAAAATATATATGAAACTGTGCAGGCTAACTTGTTAGCTTGCAGGAAGAGTAACATCTTATACCTTTCACAGTTTTGACTTAATGCCAACATAACCCAGACTACCATCAGTAACTAGGTGTATTTTTAGCCGCACTACCATCATCCATTCTGACCCCATGAAATCCATTTTCCTCACAATTGAGTAGCTTAAAAAAAATAAAAATTTCAACATCTTGTTTAACATTTTAAATAATGGACGCCATAATTCCAAACTGTATTTTGAGTCACCACCTCTACCTGCCTGTCAAAGATCATCTTAAGGTATACTTCTCCCCATCCTCCATGCAGATCATCACATGGGTGTTTTTTCAGTTCTTAGTGTACAGAATGTCTGTGCCCCCTAGCCAAGACCAAGTCCTTTCATCAGCTGATATTACTTTGAATTACTTCCTCTTCCTCTCCCTTTTTAACTTATTTGATTTTAATCACCAAAATTTCTTAAATTCTCGTCGTTTTTATGGTCTCCCTCACTTCTTCAGGGAAGCATTACTAATCCTTAAAAAAGTATACAGACTCTCATTATTTGTTCTCACCACTCTATATCTTTTCCAGAACTTACCATGGATATGTTTACATTTCATTCTGTGATTATTTGGTCCCTGTCTCTCTACACTTGACACTACGAAAGCGAGCACACTCTTTGTTGTTACGACTATTTTACTCTTATTTCTACCACAAACATGACACATATTAATCGTTTTATGTAAGTCTGTCAAGTGAATGAATAAATTCATGAATGGCAACTCTCCCCTAATAATACCAATTGGAACTTCTATTTATGCCTATAATCAAGTAGGTGAAAAATACAAAATACAAAACTGATGTAACATATTAACATAAGAGAAAGGTACAGGGGCCCTGGGTGGCTCAGTAGGTTGAGCATCTGACTTGGACTTCAGCTCAGGTCATGATCTCACAGCTCATGAGTTGGAGCCCCCCGTCAGGCTGTGTGCTGACAACTCAGAGGCTGGAGCCTGCTTCAGATTCTATGTCTCCCTCTCTCTCTCCCCCCCTCCCCCCTCCCTCTCTCTCAAAAATAAATAAACATTTTAAAAAAGAGAAAGGGGGGCTCCTCGGTGGCGCCGTCGGTTGTGTCCGACTTCAGCCAGGTCACGATCTCGCGGTCCGTGAATTCGAGCCCCGCATCAGGCTCTGGGCTGATGGCTCAGAGCCTGGAGCCTGTTTCTGATTCTGTGTCTCCCTCTCTCTCTGCCCCTCCCCCGTTCATGCTCTGTCTCTCTCTGCCCAAAAAATAAATAAAAAAACGTTGAAAAAATTTTTTTAAAAAGAGAAAGGTACAACATATTTACCTTATCACCATACTTTTTTTTTATTATGTTAGGTAAAGAGACCAGGAAACACCAAAGAAAAATATCAGTGAAATATGCCTTGACATCCTACCTCTCTACTCTATCAGAACCTCCAGAATGGCCTCCTCTACCAATCAATGTCAACAAACAAACATACAAATAATAACAAAACAACATAAAGATCACAGGCAAAAGTATCAGAAAACCTTCATACAAATTCTTTCCTGTAAGCTGCGTGATCTTCAAGTCTCTTCCTCTTTATGCCTCTATTTTCTCATTTATAGTGTGGGTATTAATTCCCTTATAAACCTATAGTAAGAATTAGTTATATAACATATACTAATGCCAAACACAATGTATTGTGCATACTAGGTACTCAACAACATTTTGTATGTATAAAGTGAGAGTTATATGGTATGCAGAGTAATTTGTTCTACCAGAGTTAACTTAACTCAACCAGAGTTAAGTAAAGAAGTTGTCCCTAATAGAAGTTGACAGGATTAATAAGGGACAAAAATGTTCCCTCAGTCATGCAGGCCATCTCTCCAGAATACTGGACACCGGGGTCCTATTTCTCTTACCAATATGCTACCTGCCCCAGTTTCTTGACCTCTAAAGTAGAAATCAATGACTGACCTAGTACATTCTTCTAAGTTCAACTCTACTGTCTGGAACTTGATTATCTCTTCTATCTCATGAGAAATTTACTTTCAAGCAGAGACCTCGAAGCATTATTTTTAAAAGATAACATTTGGGGTGCCTGGGTGGCGCAGTCGGTTAAGCGTCCGACTTCAGCCAGGTCACGATCTCGCGGTCCGTGGGTTCGAGCCTCGCGTCAGGCTCTGGGCTGATGGCCTGGAGCCTGGAGCCTGTTTCCGATTCTGTGTCTCCCTCTCTCTCTGCCCCTTCCCCGTTCATGCTCTGTCTCGCTCTGTCCCAAAAATAAATAAAAAACATTAAAAAAAAAGATAACATTTAAATAATATATGACATTTTTATGATATCACATTCTTATAGAGGTCTTTTGCATTGTAGCTATCTTTTTAAAAACCTACAACTTTTGGATTAGGCTGGGCTTTTGAGTTATCTGAGAACTGGGTACAATCAGAATTGACAGAATATAGATACATTAAATGAAGACATGTTATAATCCAATTTAGTTTCTTATGATTCAATTCTGTAAGATTTACGTCACGGTTGCCTGAATGAAGAATCTCTACCATGATATTTTTATTTCTTCATTTATTTATTCCCTTCATTTTCTGCTATTGTTGTATGTCTTGTCAGTGTGTAATTATCTTATTTGAATATAGTTTATAAAAATGTACGTGGATGCCATGCACACACACACATAACTTAGGAACGCAACATGAAATGAATTTAAAAGAAGACAGATGCCTTAAAAATATTTTTTTTAATGTTTATTTATTTTTGAAGGAGAGAGAGACGGAGAGTGAGTGGGGGAGGGGCAGAGAGAGAGGGAGACACAGAATTTGAAGCAGGCTCCAGGTCCGATGCGGGTCTTGAACTCACAGGCTGTGAGATCATGACCTGAGCTGAAGTCAGATGCCCAACCAACTGAGCCACCCAGGTGCCCCTTAATATTTTCTAAAGGTAGTAGAAAATATCAAGAGCAAATGAATTTATATCTTTATAATTTTTTAAGAATAATATAATTTCCTAATATTATTGGATATCATATTCACTTATTTAGTTCCATAATCTGAATCATTGAGAATGGAATTTCAGAAAGTATTAACAGACAAAGAAAAATCTTCAACAGGTTGCAGAATATCTCCTTGTCAATCTATGCTTTCTATTTAATTCTATAAAAATTGAGGTCAGTTAATAGAAAATGCTTTAACATACTCTTAGGTAATATTTTTCATATCTTTGCATAGTTTTAAAATAAAAAAATACCATACTACCATTCTTCATATGTATATTAAATTGTTGTCTGAAGTTTTCTAAAGAAAATATTTATCAATATCAATATAATAAAAAATTTGAAACTTCGGATAGAATGAAAAGATTCAGAAAGTACTTAATTAGCTAGCAACAATATACATACTTCTCTTCACTGTTCACCTACATGCCTTTTCTTTGTCTATACATGAAGAAATTTAAAATAAAATTGACAGCTCAAAATTTGTGTGTATTGTAATGGATGATAGTAAGACATTAAGATTGAGAAAATAAGTACAACTAAATCAAGGACATTTGAGTCATATATTTAGAAACTAATACCTAGCACTCTTTTGTTATTTTACTTTTATTTTACTTTTGAGAGAAAGAGAACGAATGAGCAAGCATGAGTGGGGGGGGGGGCAGAGAGACATGGAGACAGAGAACCCCAAGCAGGCTCCCTGATGTTAATGCAGAGTACAATGTGGGGCGTGAACTCACCAACCATGAGATCTTGACTTGAGCCCACTCAAGAGTCCCATGCTTAACTGATGGAGTCACCTATATGCTTCAAGCTCGTATTCTACTTCTATCCACTCCTCTTTGCTTACTCTTGAAGTAATGAGTGTCTGCAGAATTCTGTCCATGGTTTTTATCTATTTCAGCTTCCACCACTCTCTCCTGGTGTTCACATGCACTCAACGACCTCTTCCCACATGTTGAGGATATGTAAATCTTCCTAACTCAGTCGTGCCTTGAGCTTGAGCTGTTCCTCTCTAAAGGCCTATTGAAAATCACTCTATAAAACATCTCATGGATACCTCAAAGTCAATACATCAAACAGTATTATCATTGGATCTCTCTTTCCTCAATAGTTATCTTCCTTTTTTGTGCACTCATTTTTATGAATAGCATCATCTTTCGACCATTTGATCAATCTAAAGAGCGGAAAGTTTTATTGAATTGTGCCTCTCCTTTACTCTCTCCATAACCAGTTTTTCTTTAACGTTTGACAGACTGGCAATTCTGTATCAATTATCCCATTCAGTAATTCATTTAATAAATATGTACTAATCACATACTAAATTTTAGGTACTGTTCTGCATTCTGTAGTTCTAGCACATGAGTTTATATTTTCATGGAGGCAAAGAGACCATAAATGAATAAGTGATATAATTAAATCTATAAT
Organism: Prionailurus bengalensis; assembly: GCF_016509475.1. Classification (NCBI taxonomy): domain Eukaryota; kingdom Metazoa; phylum Chordata; class Mammalia; order Carnivora; family Felidae; genus Prionailurus; species Prionailurus bengalensis. The sequence continues at coordinate 51,567,397 of NC_057356.1, forward strand.
ATGTTAGAAGATTCTTTTTCATAGTATATTATTGAGTGTTTTGCAAAATCCAGCTTGAAAAGAGCAACCATGACATTTTCTGCAAACTGGATGGTGCTGTGAGAGCAAATAATAGGGAGATTGATATACTATTTTGGGAATCCAGAAGATGTGCCTAAAAAAGTGATGAAAGAATCCAGAATGACGAACTGGATTTGAAGACATTTTTAGATGAATATAAGTTAAATCATTTAAGAAGGGAGAAATAAGCAATGTATCCTATTTATCACTGAATCTATTCATCTTTAAAATGGGCATATAACAATAACTCTAAAGTTATTAGGATAAAATGAATTAAAGCAAATTAAGTGCATGAAAAATGTGTTGTATGTGTAAGCATTAGTTGCTGTCAATTTAATATCAATATTATTATTATTTTATTATTATTAACCATATAGTATGTGAAAGCCATCATGCAGGGTATCATGAAAAAGTGTGTGTGTGTGTGTGTGTGTGTGTGTGTGTGTGCATGCACACACGCTCACATGCAATTTCAGTAATTGTTCTCCAAGTTGAATAGATTTACACATTTGTTAATGCTTCTTTGAGCCAATCACAAAGGAAATTTAATTGCACAAGTGGAACACCCTAATTTTTCATCAAAACCACAAACCCTAAAAGTAGGACAAGAACAGATAATTTCTAAAAAAATGATTTTTAAAATTCTAAGCTGACATTTCTAAGATTTCAAATGAAATTTCTCTCTCTCTGTCACACACACACACACACACACACACACACACACACACACACACATGCTTTTTTTCTATCTGGTTTTACTTACAATTTTGCTTCTGAAATAAGATGTTAGCCTAAGGCTTTCTTTTTTAAATAATAGTTATGTTCCTGGCCTGTCCATCCACTGGTCTGCTTGTCTATTGTATTAAAGGCCTGGATGAATTTATTTATAGCCATAATCTTTTCTTTGGGTAATAGCTAAAGCTAATGGTTTATCATCTGTACAACCCCGACAGTCTATCTTCCCTGATTCCTTAGGGTAGCTATCCCCTCCACCTCATCACTCCGTTGGATCTCTGAACAGACATCATCCTTAAAATCCCATTTGTACCATTTGGATCAGGTCAGGAAGAGTAATAGCTCTAATCTTCTTGGAGTGATATTATTAATCTTGAGCAGGTGAGCTCCAAGGTACTTTCTCTAACCTACACATTTAGAAAGCAGAAGCTTTAGGGCTGTAATGAATAAAGCTAAAATGGAAGCCTGCAGCATAAGGGGAAATGATTGTAAGATTAAGCTGTCCTTTAGGTTTGTACTTAAAACTTGTTTACTCTGTTAAATCAAGAGCTTTGAAAAAACTAGAGATAAGTATTAAATGGCTTCCCATGTGAAGTCACTCAGAATAGTATTCCATTATTAATGTTCTTTTTGAGTGGAGACTATACGAAAAATCATAGAACAGCTTAAGTAGTTTTTTTTTTATTCTAAGATAATTACAATGGCTTTGAGAGGCATTTGTTTTTAAACTGTTTATAAACCTGTTTCTATAACTGACCAATAACCAAACACATTTACAAGCCAAAATAAACTCTTTTATTTTCCCTCTCTCCCCTTCTATTCAAAAACCTCATGTTTGCTGATCTAAAAAAATTCATTCCTGCATATAACAGAAAGGGGTGTGTCCTCTCTCTGTTATACACACCTGGCTCTCACATTTTTACTCATTAGTACCTTAGATTTTTTTTCTTTGCAGTGTGTGTATTAAATATTCTGTCCTCACATTTCAGTTTTTATTTTTCAAATCCTATTTCCACCCTTGCTAAAAAGTCTTTATGTTTCACTCACCTTGCAGTGAGTCATAAAAGGATATGATCCTGAAGCAGGTCCAGGTAAATAGGGTGTAGTTGAAATGTTTAAAAGTTTCAACATACTTTTTTTTTGACTGGGTTCGTATATGTTTAAAAATAACCGGAAATTGTTTTACCTTGCTTTTATTTTTTTATTGAAATGGATCAAAATTATCTTACACTATATTTGTATAGTGTTCCCATGATTCATTAATCCCACTCTCAGTTTTCCATATTTTATTAGCCATCATTGTTCCATGTATTTTGTAAACTGTAAATACAAACTTCTTTTGTTAGGCATGCCTATCATGGATAGTATTAAGAAATGATAGAAGAATCTAATATATGTCACCTAATATTAGTTACAATGACCATGAGCTATTTAATTATTTCCTCTGTGCCTTAGCTTTCTCTAGTATTAAAATATTAGCACTGTATATATTTTTTGGATTCCTGACACACAATGTTTCATTAATTTTAGATATATAGCGTAGCTAACATATATCTTTTAGGAAACAATACAACAATACAACACATTATGTTACAGTGTCACAAGCATTATTTTCTTTTCTTTGTTTCTTTGTTTCTTTCTTCCTCTCTCTCTCTCTCAATCTCTTTCTTTCTTTCTTTCTTTCTTTCTTTCTTTCTTTCTTGAGAGAGAGAAAGAGAGCACAAACGGGGAGGAGCAGAGGGAGAGGGAGAGGGAGAGGGAGAGAGAGAATCTTAGAGAATCTTAAGCAGGCTCCATGCCCAGCACAGGGCCCACCTGGGGGCTCAATCTTATCTCTATGAGATCATGACCTGGGCCATAATCAATAGTCAGAAGCTTAACCCACTGAGCCACCCAGGCGCCCCAAGGCATTGCTCTTAAAGCTCACATTAATCCTCCTGTCAACTCTATCAGCACCATTTTACCTATGAGGAGACTAAGACACAGAAAAATTAAATAATTTTCCAAATTATAAATATATTAAATTGTGGAACCAATATTCAAACCCAGACATGACTGGGTCAAGTCTTAAGTGTTTTACTATAACATAATTCTGGTTTTGCTCCATCACTTAAGGTTTGATAGAGATGAAAGAATTCACAAAATGGTGATTAGAACATTAAAAGGGTCTTTATAGTATGACTACTATAATCCTGGTCATAATTATTCTAATATTCTTACTTAACCAACAGTTTTGTCATACCTACTCTGTGTCAGGCATTATGCCAGGCATTTTTCACTAGTATTATTATTACTATTGGTATCACTAGCTTCATTTTGTAGAGAAAAATATGAAAGTCCTGATCATTTAAACTTGCTCTAATACAAAACACAGATGGCAGATATAGAAAAGGGATTTTTATTAAAAGAATGCATGTTTAAAAGTTCAGGACTGGATTCATCTAATAACTTTATCAATGACTTTGAATGAAGCTAGCTAGTTTTAATTATTTTATAAATATGACAACACAATTTATATATCCTCAAAGCAGAAAAGTAGCATGATTAAAACAAAGGAACTATAGGAAGACTATAAAAAAATAGACAATTTTTTCTAGAAAAATTAAGCCATAGAGATTATAATAAAATAAACTGGTCAGAATGACTGTTTTTTAAAATATATATATTTAAAAATTTTTTAAAAGAATACATATTTTTAAAAATATATGATATCTCCAATTACTACCTGTGCTGCAGCAAAGAACCTAAAATTATCCAAAGAAAGGAGAAAACACAGGATAAAATAAAGCAATCATTTATACCTCAAACTGTAAATATGATGAATTATATAAATAACTTCTAATATTAAATATACTTTCCTTTCTTGGGGTTACCAAAGTTGTTCATAATGTTTTACATTTGTTTTATAAATTGCATAGAGAATTTCCTCTAAAACGTATTCAGTAGAACAAAAGACTAAGAAAATCAAGGCAGTAAAGGGAGAATAAAATATGGAAGTATTTTCTAGTAAATTAAAAGTTATTACAATACCCTATTAAGACAGTACAATTTTGCATACAGATAGTAAATCAACTAATGAAACTAAAACGTAAAAAAAAGAGGGACATATAAATGTACAAAAATGGCATCTGAGTTCTGTTGGAAGTGTATGGCTTGTTTAACTGATATTACTAGGAAAAGTATTTACTTATATGGGCAATTTTATTTTATTTTACACTGTAAAATACATTTCTAGTGGATCACAGAAGAGTGAAAAATATTTTTATAAATTTAGAAAAGATTTAATGAGAATATGTTATTTTAGAGTAGATAATTTTCTTTAAAGATATTAAGAAAATTTATTTAAGAAAATGTTGATAAATTGAATTATATTAAAAATAAGATGAAATATTTATCAAAAGACACTATGAATAAAATATAAGTCACGATAAGGATTTTTGCAGAAGCATTTGTTATCTTATATTTTCATCTAGTTGGTACATTAGTGTTTGCTTTGTTCTTACATATCTTATACTACAAACAAAATATATAAGGCATACCAAAATTGATTTTCATATATTAGAAATATCTGATGTTGGGGCGCCTGGGTGGCGCAGTCGGTTAAGCGTCCGACTTCAGCCAGGTCACGATCTCGCGGTCCGGGAGTTCGAGCCCCGCGTCGGGCTCTGGGCTGATGGCTCAGAGCCTGGAGCCTGTTTCCGATTCTGTGTCTCCCTCTCTCTCTGCCCCTCCCCCGTTCATGCTCTGTCTCTCTCTGTCCCAAAAATAAATAAACGTTGAAAAAAAATTAAAAAAAAAAAAAAAGAAATATCTGATGTTAACTAATGTGTTCCATCAATATAAATATTGTTATTTCTCTATTTTTCAGTGAGATATATTTTCATGATTCCACTCTCGAAAATTTCCCAAAGAATCACAGGTTCTTACTATTCTGTATTAAAATGATGGCTTTTCTGTTTGGACTACTTAGCAATGATCACATGTATCTTTTGGATAAATAATAACAGTCTAAAAGAGCATAACTTTAAATTAATCCCAATAATAATTTATATTTAGGATGTCTAGTTCAAAATCTATTTCTAATATATCCTTTTGGATCAATAAAGTAAAACATCAAACATTTAAAATTAAATACAACTAACAAATACATGTCAGGAAAGAAAATTGTCATAACTTGTCAAATATAAGCAATTTAGTATCTCTTTCATTATCCATTGCTTTTTGTTATTTTTTAAATTATATAAAATTTCTTCCAGTCTTTATGTTTATTCATATTATTCTGAAGTATTTAGTCTTCTGTATTTTAAGGCTCTAAATCATGACATATTATCAAATGAGCATATAAAAGTTTACATTGGCAAGATATACATTTTTTTGGAAATTACTCTTTGTTAAAATACATCATTATTTTAGAAAAATTGGTTCCACATTTGAAGTCAAATATTTTCTCTATTTATTGTGTTATGAAGATTCTTTGATCTTCAATGTTCTCATTTGTTAAATGGGATTATGTATCCCCCTATCGAATTTTTTCAAAATGATCTAGTGTAATATGCCATGGAAAACGACAAACTGATGGTCTGTGTACCAACAATTTCAGGAGACAATAACATGAACATGCTTCAGCCTTCTTATGGGTAAAATCTGTATATAGCAGGGCTTGTCTCATGCTTCAATAATAGTTTATTATTTTACTTAAATAACTGTTTCAAAGGAAAATGGCATGATTAGTTAGAAAATTTTAGTGACAAGTGTTTGTCAAACAAGCTTAAATTTTTCTGGATTGCTGGGTTGGTCAAGCTCAAATTGATAAATTTGAGCTCAAATTCACTACCCTTTGAAAATGGAAGACATTGCTTGAGAGTATAGCATAGATACTGTTTTGAATCTAACACAGGGCATGTGATTCTGTCTTCTTAGGTCAAGATCTTATGTATTTTGTGCATGTGTATTCAGCAAGAACTACAGCTGAGTAAAATTAAGAAAGAAATCCTAAGTTTATCGAGTAGAATGTCATTGACTTAGAGTAATTGTTCTTCATTGTAAGTGTCAATATTTAGTGTGCTTTGGGGGACTATCAAGGCTCTGTGCTTATAGCCACAGGATCAAGAAATTCATACTGCTCTAAACAGTTTGATCATTAGAGTTGTAAAAGGAAATGATAAAACAGACCATATTACCTAGGAGGTAAAAATCTCATTTAAGACATTTTGTCACAAGGTTAAAAAAAATCAACGTAAGTAGTAATATCTATCAGCATAAGAGTAATTATATGTTAAATATATATTTTGCACATTTAGATAATTTTTATTCTTGCATGATTGGAAAAATGATTGTATGCTCTCAATAAGGGAAATGAAATAAGTCCTTAATAAATGGGATATAATTCTAGATTAAGGATACTTTTTAAAGGCAGTTTCACCACATTGATTCTAATGCGATTACAAAGGATTATCAAATGGCTCCCCATGATGCTGGTGAGAGTATAACATGAGTATTTTCATTCACTTCTGACAGAAGCATGAAAGACTGTAAAAAACTTTGTAAATATTCATTATCTAATTTGGATTTATTTCAAAATCAATTAGAAATTCATAAATATAATTTATTCCTAAAGATCTTAATATAATATTAATAAGGAAAAAAATAACCTAAATGTCTACATGTGAGGGAAAGGTTATACCAATTTTTTGCACAGATGTTAGAATATTATGTATCAATCAAAATGTCTTCATATTATGAAGAAGAAGGTAGGAATAATATTATTGGGTTTACTGCATAAGCTTAAGTATGAAATGCATGTACACAATATCTGGAAATAAAATTTAAAATCGTTTCCAAAAAAGCTGCCATTGTATATAGAACATGTGACCTATTTTTCTTACACTTATTGATTCTCTAAGTTTACCACAATAAACAAAGGTCTGCAATCAGAAAAAAAAAAGAAAGAAAAAAAATAACTTCAACAAAAATCTCCTCTACCTTTCTTCCTTGCCCATATTATGTTATAGAGCCTATGTGTAAAGTCAGAAATAATCCTTTATTCCTATCCTTCCTTGAAACCCCATATCTAACCCAATAGTAAATTACAGTGTCTATCTTAACACTATACTTATAATAAAACTACTCACTCCACCTCCATTGCCATTTTGTAGTATAATCTACCTTTCTCTCAAGGCAGTATGCTCCTTTGCCTCCCTGCTTTGAGTTTATTCACACCTAATCTTTTCCCTACACAGAAGTTAGAACTATATAATAATATTGATAGAATAATGACACTTCCTTGATTAAAACTCTATAATTCCTTCTTTAAAAATCAAAACTTTTTATTGTGGTCTGGAAGATCCTACAGAATGTGAATCAAGCCTACTTTTCTTATCACTGTATCATTATAATCTTCCTGTCACGTACTACTGTTTGGTCCTGTCAGCCTTCTTTATATCCCTACTATGTTATCCTCTTTCCCACTGCAATACCACATATCCTCTCTACCAAGAAATTCTATCTCCTGACTCGCTTTGGGGGGCAGCCAGGAGAATTCATCTGTCAGATAGCCAATCACAGAGAATCAAATTTATATTGGCCCTGAAATTTATCTCTGAGTTTCCACCAAAGCTCATGCTTCCCACAAACTGCTTCTGGTCAAGAGATGGACATGGCAAGGATATCAAGGCAGGCTCCTCCTAGGAGGCATGGTAATCCTGTGATGGCTGACTTTGGTTCTAGGACTCCACTTGGCCTTGCCAAAGTTTTCTTAGGCTGCAAGGAGAGTAGAACAATTTCACTTTCAATCTTCCCTTCCTTTCCCTTTGACTCAGGATTATACTTGTAACGCACTCCTACAACTCTTTCAGACTTGTCCAGACATGTCCCAATTTCTCATAGATTTTCCCTAAGAACATCTATTTTTAATTTAATTTTAATTTTTAATTTTAATTTTTTTAGAGACAGAGAGCAAGCATGAGTGGGGAAGAAGGGCAGAGGGAGAGAGAGAGAGAGGGAGAGAGAGGAAGAATCTTAAGCAGGCTCCACCCTCAGCATGGAGCCCAATGCAAGGCTGGATTCCACGACCCTGGGATCATGGCCTGAGCTGAAACCAAGGGTTGGACACAACACACTGAGCAACCCAGGTGCCCCTCCCTAAGAAAATCCTTAAAAATTTAAGATCATTAGGGCATCGCTTCTCAGAGAATCTGGACACAGTGATTCTCTCCTTCATGTCTTAATTTCTTTTCAGACAAAAGCTACCTAATATATAACAACACTGATTACTCTGTGTCTATTTTGTTTTGTTGGTTCTATTATTGTTATTATTTTAAACAGCACTTTTCAAAATACAAAATTGTCATGTTTAATGTTTATTTTTCTATTGTATTTCCCACCACTACAATTTCAGCTCTGTAAGACCAGGAATACTTTTATCTCATTCACCAATATATCCTTTAGTATCTGAGACACATTCAAGCACTCTCAATAAGTATTTGTTAAATTAATTTATTCCTAGCCTGTAACTAATCTCTAACCCAGTCTATAAAATGGACTAAGTGAAAAAAAAAGAAAAGAAAGGAAAAGAAAAGAAAAGAAAAGAAAAGGACTAAATGTAATCAAAGATTATGTAGCAGTTGACTAGATCAACAAAATATCCCTATCAATTCTGCCATATTCTCAACTTGCTTTTATCAACACAGAATGGATCTCATGACACTGATCCGTAGAAATGTGTGTGAATGCTTTGGCAGTTTCTAAGCCACCTCTACAAGCTAGTTATGTCTTTGAAACTAAAAGGGAAAATTAAAAATGGGGCTTCTCTCAGCCTTCAATTTTCTAGCCTACCTGGAACATTTCACACTAATTACCACCACCACTTTCTTCTCTAGACAAGTGCCTCTCTTAATCCTCATTGACTTCACACTCTTCACGTATTCAGATTTACAAACCTACTCCATTACTGGCTGTATTTCATCTTCCTAATTGGTGCATGTATCGTAGTAAAACTTAGGTTTAGGTATTACTGATGAGGGATAGAAGTAGAAAAATGTTCACCTTTAACTCAGAAGGCTGACCTACAGCCTACATAGTTTTCGATAAGGATCAAATACCCGCTGGTTGTGACATTCTTAAAGGGTCTCATGATTGCCTGTAAATTTCAGTGATATATAGTATCGAACCGAATGATAAACACCAGAGAAATCTTGGTGAAAATAGTTTTACGAGTAGAAATTCAAAGACATTTAAGACCTAGTACTCCCTGAAAGTCCTCTCCTCCTTGAGCACTAAGCATATATAACCACCAGACTCATACAATAAAAAGCGCAGCTCTTTCTGTCCACGGGTCCTGTCTCCGTGCTACCTAAATAAACTTACTAATTGCACCGTAAAATGTGTAAAGAATTCTTTTGAAACAGGTAAACCACATGTTATATTCAGAATGATTATGATGTATAGTTACCATCTAGCTCTATTGGTACCTATTATTGAAGGTTAGTAAAACCATCGCTTTCTCCACTCTTTTCTCTCCCCCTTTGGCCACCCTCTGGTGCCAATGTGAAAGGACTGACTACATAAAATACCAGAATAGGAAAGAGAAAGATACATGTGAATTATTTCAATAAAGCATAATGTTTTTAGAAATATAAAGCTGCCCTGCTAATTTAACAAGCTGTTAAATGTGTACAAATAAACATCCTTTATCATTTGATTTAAACGTAACATACTTAAACACCATGCACACTTAACATACTTAAGCATACTTAAACACCAAGTTATTTTGGAATACAAAGGGATTTATCTATGCTAGTGGCCTTTTCTGTTAAAAGCACTCACATAGAACAAATTCTGGTCTATGTAGCTCTGAGACAAATGCTTTCAAACAGATCGCGATTTGTATACCACCCACAAACAGCACTGAGCATTATTAATAAATACAATTCTGTTTCCTTCTCTTTTTATTAATAAAGCAATGATGATATTTATTGGGGCCAAGATAATTGTACAAATAATTTATACTAACTTTAGTTTCCATGTATGAGATCATTTAATACTTTTAAATTAATTAATAATTTATTTTCAACATTTTTTCCTTAGATCCTTATTTCAAGAATCCAGAATGCTTTGAAATGTAAGTAAAAATGCACCCAGATTCAGAAAGGATGCATTTTTTCTAACCTGAATTATGTTGAAAGTCTGTTCTCTTTCCAGTAAAAGGCTCAATATCAGAATGTTATATGTGTAATGCCATGCAGATTGACTGTAAAAAAGGAAGTTAATGTGATTCTTTTGGGGCATTATATATGGGGACATCATTGAGGGGTAATAAAACTTCATTTCCTTGTGTTTTTAAAATAGACCAAAGCATATTTTTTATTCATTTAAATGTAATGATACAATCTTGCAAAATGAAAATGTTATAAACACAAACTAGTTCAATTATTTTTATTGATGTCCAGTGCCATAACTTTAAAAATGTTAAACACATAATTTTCACACATATACAGAGTGAAAACAAATAAAAAAAACTTTAACTCATTAATAAGAGAACAGGAAGATGAAATAGCTGATCAAAAAGAGTATAAAAACTCTTTTGATTTAGATATAGATACGGTTAAAGATATAGATATATATGGATCCTGCAATGAAATTGCCCTGTTAAATCTAAAACAGAGTAACGTACTATAGGATAATAAGACATAAACTTTGGGGTTATTTTATCTAATACTAGTGAAAAAATTCTTTTGGGTCTTTTTAATTTGCATAATGCAACATCTAACTTTATAAAGGCTAAAGGGTAGTAAATACTATGTAGGTACATTTTTCTAAATGGATAATTCTGATATGGCTTTATTAGGAAATGTTCTAGTATGACATTGTAGGGTTATTTATTTATTTATTGCCTTACTTATAGATTGGATATACTTTTTCTTAAAACTAATTATTGATTATTTAATAAAGATTAATGTATTAATTTGTTAATAAGTAGCTACTTCTATTGATCAGTCTATTAAACACAAATAATAGTTTTACTTTTGGTGGACATAGTTAAACAGATCTAAATCCTAGTATTAACATAACTTTTAACTCAGTATTACAGTGATCATTAATAAAACAAAACTCTTAATCTTAAAGACTTCAAATTCCTCTGCAGAGATTAATTTCTACCTAGGATATATTTTCATGTCCTATGAAACATGGCCTCCATCATTTGAGCCATAAATTTATTAAATCACATTTAGTGAGTGATAATATATACGCATGTATTAAATATACAGGGTTTTAAATAACACAGACAGGTATTAAAGTGAAATAAGTTTGTTTAATAAATGATCCTATATACCAAATGCTTAAAATCTACAAGAAAAATTTTAAGGATATAAATAATCAAAATTAAAAGTAATATATCAGACTGCTGATAAAAATAAAACTAGGATCATGTGTTAAAGGAATAAAATATTTCTTGCTGGGTTGATAGGAAAAGTCCTTAGCAAAAGTTAGGAGATAAACAGAGGCTTGAGAAAATAGTAGGCTATTGATGCTGTAGAAAAGAATAATTTCATTGTGCTTCTGGTTACCAACATTGAATATTGATGGTTTTCAGTTCTGTTATTAGTTAATAATGTTCAGAGATCAGAAAAGAGCAATAGGGAAAAACAAAATGACAATAAAACATTACATCATTAGTTGACACCAGAATAAATTGAGATAAAATTCAAGAAATTGATGATTCTTTATACTGATGCCCAACTCATATTAAACACTCAAGAATTTAGTTATCACTTGGGAAGGAAACAAAAAGGAGAAGAAAATTCTTTAATTGAATTATTTTTTCCTTAAAAACAACACTAAGAAAAAGGGCTGGGATGAGTAAGTTGACCATTAATTGGCAAAATTCAATTTTAGAACCCTTAGTAGAAATGTGGGTTTAACAGCTAAGTGAAATTATTAGGAGATAAATATTGAGATATAATTACAGATAGCAAGAAATCAAGTATTTTTACTCTCTTGAGTTTATGTCTGTAAAAGTACTTCTCAATCCCATCCCCAGCCTAAATTTCTTACTGGTTTTAAAGACAGTTTCCTAATTCTGCATTTTTTCCTTTCCTTCCTTCCTTCCTTCCTTCCTTCCTTCCTTCTTTCTTTCTTTCTTTCTTTCTTTCTTTCTTTCTTTCTTTCTTTCCTTCTTTCCTTCTTTCTTTCTCTTTCTTTCCTTCCTTCTTTCTTTCTTTCTTTCTCTTTCTTTCTTTCTTTCTTTCTTTCTTTCTTTCTTTCTTTTTCTTTTTCTTTCTTCCTTCTTCCTTTCACACCCACATAAAACTGTTAAACTCTTTAATTGAAAAATAAAGCAACAAAATGAATAGTAGTATTTTCTTATTCTGCTTTTTTAAAATATTAAGGCTTACCCTCATTCATGAAATGTTCAGTGTGTATTCTCATGTGAGATTCATGGATGTGTAAGGAAACAGGACAGTCTGTTATGAGTATTTTAAGCAACACAGAGTGCAGGCAAATATACTCGTCAAAATAAGCAAATTCACCTAAACAAGCAAATTCACCTAAAAGGTCCAAGGACTTTTTAGGAGGAGAAAAGTACTAGGAAGTTCTGAATAAGCTGAGGCAGGTTTTCTCTGCCCTGCTCTCACCACTGTATCCATTATCCTACAATTCAGCAGAAGTGACAATTTTCTTTCTTTCTTTTTCTTTTCTTTCTTTCTTTTTATTTTATTGGCAAGTTAACTCATGTACAGTGTATACAGTGTGCTCTTGGCTTCAGGAGTAGATTCCATGCTTCATCACTTACATACAACACCCAGTGCTCATCCTAACAAGGGCCCTCCTCAATGCCCATCACTCATTTTCCCTGCCCCCTGCCCCCCTCCTGTCAACCTCAGTTTGTTCTCTGTATTTAAGAGTGTCTTATAGTTTGCCTCTATCTCTTTTTGTAACTTTTTTTTTCTTTCCCTCTCCCATGGTCTTCTGATAAGTTTCTCAGGATCCACATATCAGTGAAAAAATATGGTATCTGTCTTTCTCTGCCTGGCATTTCACTTAGCATAATACTCTCCAGTTCCATCCACATAGCTACAAATGGCCATATTTCATTCATTCTCATTGCCAAGTAGTATTCCATGGTGAATATGTATATATAATATATATATACGTATACACACACACACACACACACACCACATCTTCTTTATCCATTCATCAGTTGATGGACATTTGGGCTCTTTCCATAATTTGGCTGATAGCATAATTTGTTGATGGTGTTGCTATGAACATTGGGATATGTGTGTGCCTAAAATCAGCACTCCTGTAAAGAAGTGATGATTTTCAGGGTGCCTAAGTCAGTTAAGTGTCCAAACTTCAGCTCAGGTCATGATCTTGCATTTTGTGGGTTCAAGCCCTGCATCGGACTTTGTGCTGACAGCTCAGAGCCTGGAGCCAGCTTAAGATCCTGTGTCTCCCTCTCAATCTGCCCCTTCCTGACTCATGCTCTATATCTTTATCTGCCTCTTAAAAATGAATAAACATTAAATATTTTTAAGAAGTGATAGTTTTCAATACCTACTACCCTGTGGTTAAAAACTGATACATTTGGGAAAAAAAATGTTCATGTTCATTTATTTTTGAGAGAGAGACAGAGTGTGCACCAGAGAGGGTCAGAGAGAGGGAGACACAGAATCTGAATGAGGCTCCAGGTTCTGAGCTGTCAGCACAAAGCCCCACAAGGGGCTGGAACTCAGGGACCACAAGATCATGACCTGAGCTGAAGTCAGACGCCTCAACCAACTGAGCCAACCAGGCGCCCCAAAACTGATACATTTGAAATAGAGTCAAATTTAGGTTTTTTTTTTTAAGGTTTATTTAGTTTTGAGAGAGAGAGAGTGAGGCAGAGACAGAGTGTGAGCCAGGGAGGGGCAGAGAGAGAGGGAGACACAGACTCTGAACCAGGCTCCAAGCAGGTTCCAGGCTCTGAGCTGTCAGCACAGAGCCCAATGTGGAGGTCAAATGCACAAACTGAGATCATGACATGAGCCAAAGTCGGACACTCAACAGACTGAACCACCCAGATGCCCCATACATTTATTTTATTTTTTATTTTTTATTTACTTATTTCTGAGAGAACCGGAGAGAGGGTATGAGCTGGAGGGAGGGGCAGAGGGAGAGGGAGGGAGGGAGGGAGAGAGAGAGAGAGAGAGAGAGAGAAAGAGAGAGAGAGAGAGAGAGAGAGAGAGAGAGAGAGATTCTTAAGCAAGCCCCATGCTCAACGCGGAGCCCAAACTCATGACTGAGATCATGACCTGAGCCAAAATCAAGAGTTGGACGCTTAACTGACTAAGTCACACAGATGCCCCTATTTTATGTTTTTAAAATAGGGGTGCCTGGGTGGCGCAGTCGGTTAAGCGTCTGACTTCAGCCAGGTCACGATCTCACGGTCCGTGAGTTCAAGCCCCGCGTCAGGCTCTGGGCTGATGGCTCAGAGCCTGGAGCCTGTTTCCGATTCTGTGTCTCCCTCTCTCTCTGCCCCTCGCCCGTTCATGCTCTGTCTCTCTCTGTCCCAAAAATAAATAAACGTTGAAAAAAAAATTTAAAGTAAACTTAATATTAACTTTTTAAGAGCTCTATGCCTTTGAATCCCTTTCTTTCTTTCTCTCTCTATCTCTGCCTCCATCTGTGTCTCTCTTATCTTCCTTCCTTCCCTCCTTTCCTTCTTTACCCTACCATCTCTTCCTTCCTTCCACTAAGGATTTCCTTTGCATATTAAAGGTGAAGGCCCTTGAACTATATATACCTTAAACCATACACTGAACAAAATGTGTACTGACACTTCTCCTTAAAAAGGATGGTTGGAAAAGGAGAAGCAAAGGACCATGAGTAGGAAGCATCTGAGAAACACCTCTTGCTCTAGTCCCAGGTATCAGGGAAAGAAACACCAAGTGGAGTGAACCAGATCTGAGAAAACCTTTGCTTTCTTTTCTTGTTTAAGCCAGGGAAAACAACTATTTTTGTGAAGATAAGCCATTATTAATGACATTGAAATTTTAAAAAATCAGTAACTCTATAGGAGACATTGTACCAATTCATATTTAAAAAGAGTTATCGAGTTATCCCTCCTTTGAATTTTCTATACACAAAAGTTTCTCACACTGCCCGTAAGGAGCAAAGAAGAAGAAATAGTGGACATATGGGATTGGTGAGGCTTCTAGGTCAAATTAAGAAGTTGGCAGCTATATCTCTTTGAGGATCATGATCCCCAGAACAGAAGGATCAAAGCACCTTCAGCAAGAATGAAATCAAGAAAACGACCAAGGAACAAACAACAAAGGAAAATAATCAGCAAATCTCATTAGTAGCAAATTTGGACATGGGAACAATAACATCTGAGAAGAAACAGAAGTCCTCCTTATATACATGAGGTGTGATAATTTTGAATAGTCAGGGAAGCCAACACTGAGATATACTTAGGAGCACAAATATTTATTGGGGGATAACACTAGTAAAAGAGAAAGAGATGAAACAAGATTGAGAAGGGGCAGCCTTTAATGGAGATGATTTAACAAACTCTCCATCAATCCAACAGGGATCTTCAGAGCAAATATAGACAATTAGATCAATGTTGGCTAGAAATGACTAGATCTTTGGATGGCCACCTAGCTGTTATTGGCTTTTTATTATTGGATATTATATCCCTGGATACCACTGTCTTTCTTACTAGAGTCCACCGTGTAAACAGTGTGACTTTGGCTCAAAATCTGAGCTAAAGATGAGGCTCTTGGCTAACTACCTTCTCTGCAGGTAGGCAGTAAGTCCTTTCCTGAGGAGGGATCTGAGTGTTGCATTTTCATGTCTGTCATAACAACATAGCTTTTTTCAAGACCCTCTGACTTTCATATCTGCCCATCAGTTACTCAAGGGTAAGTCTTATTTAGAGGGAAAAGAATAGTAAGGGTGATGATCTTGAACTCCTTATGCCAAGAAAAACTAAGAAAAAATTGGGATTACTGACTTCACTTGGAATTGTCAAGATTGGTTTTCCTTTTTAATAAAAATGAGATTCAAGACCTAGGTAGTATGTAATTATAAAGAAATAAGCAGTTAATCTTTGTACACCAATTTTTTCCTATTACAGTAATACCCACTCTATGTATTTTTAAATATACAGAAGACATATATCCAAGAATATTGTGTCATAGATGTTTTAGTTCTTGATTTCTAGATGGATTTAAGTATAGAACTATTAGATTATCTGCTCCAAAGGTGCATGAGCCAACCACTACATGACTTCAGCATTTCTTTTTAAGAGAATTATAAAGCTATATTCTAGAATAAATTGAAATAAACAGTAATGAATTATTCTTTCAGTGAATCCTACTAAGTGAGCTGAAAAAAAATTAGTGACAACTTCTAAACGTGAATAGAATATATCCACTTATAAGTCCCTGATGAAACCAAATAGCCATGCCATGAAAAAATATATAATGCAATTAACACTTTATAGGAAAAAAATTTTCAGATAAAAATGCAGGTAAGTCAAACCAGATGAAATAGATTTAATAAAGAAAACCAAAATCAAGTGTAATAGGATTTTCATCATCATTCACTTTCTCAAAGTTTCTCCAGAAACTCCAGATCTAAGAGAGATACAATAGGTAAATACCCCCATATCATAAGTAAGATGCTAGGCTACCTATACAGATGTTCTACGAGACTGTCCAAGAAGTTGTATGACATTATTGGAGTCCTACCTCCTGGTTTTAAGGAACAAGGAAGAATCAAGCAAAAAGATTCTTTTGCAAGGATTTGTCAGTACATTGTGTCTGTTCCCCTTATCTTCCTGGAAGAGGCAGGAGGAGACTGTTTCCTCTAACCATAAGCCAGGGATAGATCCTTCAAGGGGGTCAAGTACTCAGAGAGTTTTACTTTGGGGGTCATAAAGATGCCATGAGAGGCTACAGCTAAAATGGACTAAGATGCAAAGGAGAGAATGAGGGGAGGTAATGCATTAGGAAAACATTAGGGACAAAGGTACCTGATTAAAGGGGTGACATCGTCTGGAGCCATCTTGAGAGGGAATATTTCTAAGAGAACCATCTGAGAATTTAAAAAATGGGAAAAATCACTGATTTCCAAGGAATAGTAGATTCTCAGGGAATAACAGGGCCACCTGGAGAAGACATATTTTGATCTGGGGAATTTGCATGTATATGGAAGATACTAACAAGAATATTTACAGGAAAAAAAATCAAAGGTTCCTAAGAGAGAGTTAGCTTTATATATTAACACCAGATCATAAACATCACTAGCAAAAAGACTGTTCCATTTTTGTTTTCTTTAATGTTACCTCCCCTATAAGTATGACAGTGAAGAGGTCAGAACAGGAGCTAGGTAATGGGCTAAGAGTTAAGTAAGGGAAATGGAAGAAGTCATTCCCATCCTTCACTGCAGCTTCTAAGACTTGAAGATACCCAACCTGGAGAACGGATCTATCTTTTAGTAAACTGAAGTTTGGAGTCCTGATGGTTATACTGGACACAAATTTAAGGCAAAAAAATACAAGAGAACATATGTTAAGTGTATAAGAGTTATAGAGAAAGTTATGGATCCTGCTCCAGCTTTGCCAAAGAAAGTAAACCAGTAGCTCACAAAATACATTAGAGGATCTATGGAAAAAAGATCAATATTGATTTATGGTTTTGACTTATTGAATTCAAATCATGTAATAATCTAGATAAAAAAGTTCATATCAATTAAGAAGCAGAAGCAGTTTAAATCAAAGCAGTAAGCATCAATGTTGCAGTAGTTATACTACAGTTGGTTGTGATGAAATTCATACAAATTTCATGGAAACAAGTTTTGCAAAATCTTTTAAGTACTCAATGAAGATAAAAGAGTTTTGTTTGTGGAAACATAACCTGAGGAGCAATCTTATATCTAAATAATTTTTTTAAATATGCACATCTCCAAAGGTAAGGGAAACAAAAGCACAAATGAACTACTGGGACCTCATCAAGATAAAAAGTGAAGGAAACGATCAGCAAAACTAAATATCAACAGACGGAATGGGAGAAGATATTTGCAAATGACATATCGGATAAAGGGCTAGTATCCAAAATCCATTAAGAATTTACCAAACTCAACACCCGAAAAACAAATAACCCAGTGAAGAAATGGGCAGAAGACATGAATAGACACTTTTCCAAAGAAGACATCAGATGGCTAACAGACACATGAAAAGATACCCAGCATCGCTCATCATCAGGGAAATACAAATCAAAACCACACTGAGATATAACCTCACATCTGTCACAGTGGCTAAAATTAACAACTCAGGAAACAACAGATGTTGGTGAGGATGTGGAGAAAGGGGAACCCTCTTGCACTGTTGGTGGGAATGCAAACTGGTGCAGCCACTCTGGAAAACAGTGTGGAGATTCCTCAAAAAATTAAAGGTAGAATTACCATACAACCCAGCAACAGCACTACTATGAATTTATCCAAAGGATATAGGAGTGGTAATTCATAGGGGCACATGTACCCCAATGTCTATAGCAGTGTTATCAACAATAGCCAAGTTATGGAAAGAGTCCAAATGTCCATCAACTGATGAATGGATAAAGAAGATGTGGTTATATATATATACAATGGAATACTACTTTACCATGAGAAATAATGAAATCTTGCCATTAGCCACAATGTAGATGGAACTGGAGGTTATTATGCTAAGTGAAATAGGTCAGTCAGAGAAAGACATATATCATATGTTTTCATTCATATGTGGATCTTGACAAACTTAACAGAATACCATAGGGGGAAGGCAAGGGGAAAAAATGGTTTCAAACAGAGAGGGAAGTAAACCATAAGAGACTCTTAAATACAGACAACAAACTGACAGTTGACAGGGGTGGGGAAAAACGGGTGATGGGCATTGAGGAGGGCCCTTGTTGGGATGAGCACTGGGTGTTGTATGTAAGTGATGAATCACAGGAATCCACTCTTGAAGCCAAGATTACACTGCATGTTAGCTAACTTGACTATATATATAGTCAATGACATAATTAATTCATTAAAGGACTGAAAAAAAAGCATAATAGGACATCTTGAGAATTTTCAGGTAGACTACTCAGCAATGAATCATAGAATCTACTCCCAAAGCCAAGAGCACACTGTATATACACTGTATGTTATCTTACTTGACAATATATTTTAAAAATAAATAAATATAAAAATGTGCCAAATAATGATCATCATGACATCATCATTCATAAAAAAAAAATGAGCAGCTGGTTTGCAATCTATGTCCCAGCAGATTACTGTCAGGAAATAAAGAAAGCAAGTGATCCAGGTGTGCTCTCTTGGCATTGTCTTAATGCAAAGGAAATCATAAGTTTGTTAAGTAAATTCCAAAATCTCACTGAGATAGAATTGAATGCATGGAAAATGTACAGTGTTCTTTGATAGAAAAAATAATATGCAGATACAAATTTAAATTTTTGTTTTGGACACAGTTCTTCAATATTTTCTTTTTAATTTTTAAATTATCTTTTTATCACTGTATTTACTACTTATATAATTTCTTCACTATTGTAACAATCCATTAACTAGTTTCCCCTTTCATTCTTTGCGTAGTTTCAGGAATGACGTTTCTAAAATTTAAATATTGTCATATTTATCCCTGTGTAAAACCCCTTAGTGACTCTCTGATTTCTCATGGGTAAAAGTTCTGACTCTTGACAAAAGAATTCAGCCTCTCCAGGACCTAATGCTTGACTGCACTTCCCAGCCTATGTGTTGTTCTCATGCACCATGCTGCCCAATGCCTATCAACCAAATTCATTCTGCTCTCTGTCTATAATGAATACTCTGTTTTTTGTTTGTTTGTTTGTTTTACTCCATCATCTGCTCAGACAACCTCTCCAGCTCTTTTAGTAATCAGTTCAAAGGTTATTCCTGGTATGAAACTTTACCAGATTCCCTATTTACTTTTATCTCCTACATAAAATAGAACACTTAATGTCTTTGCCTCCCCTGAACTTAATACATGCTTCTTTCGAAGTACCTATGATGCTTTATTACAACTATGCATTTGCATGCCAGTGTTACTCTATCAGTTTTGCTTTACTGATATTTGCATCCTCAGGCAGATGATTGACACAAATCAGATTTGTGATAATCTTTGAGTAAATGAATTTGTTGTTGAAGTTTCAACTGCATGGCTACACTGATTAGGCAAATACCAAATATATATCTGAAACTCTGTGCTTAGATCATTTGTTGCCATAATGTAATTACATTTCATAATCATTTTTAAGAGTACCATAAATGGAATGCTGTAGTGAATACTATGATATGCTGTCCAGATCCCCACTCAGACCCCAGCTGCTGGCAAAAAGCCTTAGACTGTGAGAGTTCTTTATGAATTGTCACTGCTGAAGATAATCTCACCAAAGGTCAAGTGATCTTCCTGGGGCATCCCAGGAAGGTCTAAGTCCTTTGTCATAATTCAGGACAATACTGAGAGGAAAAACATGTTTGAGAGTTCACTTTCAGGTCAGCAGAAACCTTGTATAAGGTAACATTACACCCATTCTCCCTATGACTGATCCTGACTCTTTCCCTTTCTTTACATAGGTGTTCGTCTCAAGAAAATAACTATTATATTTCTCTCATGTTTTTCTCCTTCTCAGAATCTGTTTTCGGAAGATAGATGTGTCATCCTTTGAGCAGCAAAAGTAAGTTATTAGCACAGATATTTCAATTTCTTTTCGCTGGAAATGTTGGAGGACATTACATCTCACTAGTGGCTAATATGCAGACTGTCACTGGTTCTCACACTCATACTTGTAACCATGCATCATACATAATATGAGACATAACCTGAGAAGAGTAAGGGTTCCAAATACAGTGGGATTTTATTGAGGTCCTCATTCACTGGTATACCGTTAGCAAACTAGGACCTATTTTCCCTTCTATGCTCCCTGTTGGATGAATTTTTAGATTAAATGATATAATTTTAGTTAAACTAACACTTATAAATTGGAAAGATGACTAACAAAGATACTTGCAGAGAAAACGGGTCGATGATACTAATGACACAAGGAAAAGCAAATAACAGTGAAGTCACAGAGATGTCGTGTCTCTCAAGTCTTGCAAAAGTTTTTATTTATTATTATTTTTTTGCCACTAACCTGGTTAAAACAAGGTGTAGTCTAAATAAATGTATTGAGAATTTAGGCAACTAAGTAATACACTACTAAATAATTAATAGGTCAAAGAGAATACCCTACTACCAGAAATCCTTAAGTCCTTATTCCTATAGTAGAAAGCCATACTGAGAAGGTGGCAGATTCACAGATTCACTCGACGTAGACACAAAAAGACCTTTCTCATGTGACTTGCTATTTTTAATTGCTACTATATTATGCCAACCTTAACAAAGTTTCATTTAAGCTCCACCTTTAACTTTCACTCAAGAGTCTGAATAGTTTACAGGCGATTATTAGCAGGTTGCCTCAGAACCTCCACCAAGATTCCATTCTCATAACTTCTCCCATTAATTTTTGTGAAGTTGTAATTAATACTCCCTTAAGCACGATTTTCATATTGCTAAGGACACTGAAGTGAATGTGCATATTACCTAACATAAAACCTAAAATTCCCAAACCATACCACAAGAGTTCTCTGCTTCAACCACTTCCTATACAATGTAAACAAACATATTTCTGTCAACTAAGCTAACCATTTGCCCTCTGCTTTACCCCAAGTTACCATCCTATCCAATGTTTTCTTGTTGTTTTCACCATATCAATGTATTTATTTTTATGTTATATTCACTCTTCCCTATGCCTTTATACAAATGTAGAGTCATTGTATCTTTTCTTTCAAATAAAAATGTAAATACAGAACAACTCAAAGTATTGAAAATATAAGGCCTTAAATTATTTTTTATGATAAAATGTGGCCTATTTTGACCATCATTCTGAAAGTGACAAATTCCTAAAGCTATAACTTCTAGTGGGAAAAAATAAATGCAGCATATTCAGCTACAAGTTTAGAAAGAAACTTTATCACCATTTATTAGGCTCATATTTTTTCAAAAGTACATAGTCACTTGGAAGAGTGATGTTGAGGAATACTATACTTAATGCAATGTGCTATTTGAAGACATTATTTCACCCAATCAATAGTCATTGATATTAATTTCATTTTGATCTGAAAATTAAAAAATATTTTGCATTAGAACAAAAAATGTCCTAAATATATTACAAAGCAGAGTAATCAGAAAGCTCATCTTAATAAAAACAAGAAATAAAAGTGTACATCTTTAGATTTTCTCATTTATTAAAAAGTTAACTTTGATATAAATGTGTATGCTTTTTTTCTGTTTTGAATATTCACTTTAAAAATAAGGGCTGTATTCTACTTGTTTATGCAAGACATTATGTTTTAATGTAACAAAATATAAGCTAAAATGTGTCTGAAAAAAAGGTCTCTGAATATAGAAATTGAACATTGGATGGAGGCCTTCTAAGTCATAGCGTACCTATATTGCCTTTAAGGCAGCATAAAGAAAGTGCATTTTGATATATATCTTTAATATTCTTTTTATTGAAGTGAGAGAGACAGTATAAGAAAGTAACTTCTAGTTTCTTGGAACAATGTATTCCCAGATTATTCTATGTGTAGACATCCTTGTTACTTTTAACATTCCCTTTACACCAATAACCCTTTACTTGGAACCATAAAACAAATATTCAAAATCATACAGGAGAGAAAATGCACGTTACCATGTTTTAATTAAATATTTATTTCATTTTCACAAGTTAATATTTTTTAGAATTAGTGTAGTTACAGTGTATTTCTGAAAATAGAAGTTATACGATTTAATAATTATGTAGAAATAGATCTGAAATAAATCTTTATATATAAACTTTTTGTAGACTCTAACTCTAAAGTTCTCTTTTGCCCAGGAAAAGAGCAGGACACAGGATGAAAAGCAAGAGATGGCTAATGTCTGCAAAATACAAGAGCCCTGAATAACCATCCTTGCTGGTATTTATTAAGATCAGAAGGCTTACAAATATGATAGGCGTGCACAAAGAGACAGAGAAACTGTAAACATTAACCCATGGGCATAAGGGAAAAGGGGGTTTTGAAGATATACAGTGTTTGGGGTTTGGGCCAATATAAAACAAAATCCTGGCGCCTGGCAGATGGGCAGGTGGTTGTTAATGGCAGACAGGAGGCATCGAGTCTGTTTATTTTAGCTAGTCTAGGGTATAAGACAGATAGAACAAATAACCTCAGGGTTAACAAGGCACCTTTTCTTTTGTTAATCAGCTCCACTCTGGGCAGCATCACCCCCAGAGCAGCGGTCTATAGCTCTATTTATCTGTTTACCTAACTTGGTCCTTTCCTCCTTAAATTCAGCTTTCTGTTATAGTACTAAATTGGGGGGGAGGGGTGCTTCTGCCCTGAACGCCTAATCTTGCTTACTTCATGTACCTTTGTATTGGGTGCCTTTGCACCCTTCTCTATTCTGAGGCCCTTTGCCCCTCCATCTCTAATCTGGGGGCTCTGCACCCCCCCTCTATGCTGGGTTCCTTTGAACCCCCTCTCTATTCTGGGGTGCCTTTGCACCTCCCTGTTCTGGGGTCCTAATCTTGTTTACCCAAACTCGGATGTGAGCATCTTATGGCTTTGTGCTTCTTTATGCCTTGTTGGTATTAAAGGTATTAAAGGTATTAAAGGTATTATACCTCATTGGTATAAACCCAGGGAATTCCTAAACTTATTCCCCACATAAACTATCATAAAATCTACATAAAATTATACTAACTTAGGTAGAGTATATCAACTTTTAACATATTATGATAATTTAGAGCATTTTATTAGGTGAACATTGTCAAACTGAACTTAAGTTAAAAGTCTCTCCTAGGACATGTAACTAGCCATTATGTATGTCATTAGCCAATATTTCTTCTAAAGTTTCATCCGTATCATTTGCACTCTGATTATTTCATTTTCTTTTATCCATTCCCTAAATTTGTCTCATTTTAAGACTTTATCTCTTTGAGCACATACTTAAATATATGTCTTAATCATATTTTATACCTAATAAAACCTATTTTTAATGTTAGCAAATATAAACTGCAGCACTGACACATAACTTATAAAATGTTATCATTTTTATTAAGACCACCAAAGATTTCTATTTTAATGTGTGTTTATAGATTTGTTAACAATATAAGTATCATTACCATCTTATTCCAAATGTTTTCAAAATCATTTAGTGATATTCTTTCCAGATGGTCTTATAGAGAGCTGTTAGAGCAGTGTTTTGTCTTAATGTTAAAATTCTTATATAATAATAAGTTGATTACATTGTTTAAGTGGTTTTGATATGTTCAGAGGAAGACTTCTACGTAATCACTTAGTAAGTTTAAAAAGAGAGAGAGAATAATCCATGGCAAAAATCATATAATGTTGTTAATTTCAATATCTCATTCAAACAGGTTTTAGGTTCTCTTCTGGTGCCTATGTTAGAGATTTGTAAATAACTCATCATAACATAGTTAGAGGCAGAAAACCTAAATAAATTGGATATAAGCATTTCAACAATTAACCCTATCTTCAACTTCTTAAAACAATTACAGCATTAAATATAAGAAAATAATGTGCTTTTCCTTCTCAATGCCAAATTCATCAGACAGACATGTCTTCAGTTCCTTCTGTCTCTATATAATTAAGAATTTATGATTCAAATATATGTTTGAACGCTTATGGCTATCTACATACATATAAACACATACACACTATAAGCTAGTGATTAGATAGATAGATAGATAGATAGACAGATAGATATCAATGGCTATATTCTGACACTCAGAATCAAAAAAGTCTAATATCTACAGTTGATTTACATATTACCATAAGTAAAGTCAGAAATATGAATCTTTAATCAAAGTATATACATGATATATGCTAAAACCCACTGAAAATGACTTGATTTTTCATTAGTCAAGATAATCACAGATCAACTGTCATACACAATGCAAGATGGTAATATATTTGTTTAAACATTTACGTAACATAATTGCTTTCAAATACTTGGTAGTAGTTTAACTGAACCAGTTAATTTTGGGAAAAAAAATTCTTCTCTATTGCATCCATGTGAAAACATTTATTTTAATAGTCTGCCTGTATTTTTCCAGTGTGTCCAGGGAATCAATTTTCCAAAAGAGCAAGGTTATTCCTTTGTTTTGTTTGTTTGTTTGTTTGTTTGTTTGTTTTAATGGAATCTGAGACTAAAAACATTTCTCTATGACTCTTCCATTAAACCAACCCTGTTAGTCATATGCCCTTTCTTTGTATGTATACACAGATTGACAATTCTCTAGACAAATCCATTCTCTTATTTCCTTTCCTTTTGTTACCTTTAATTGTGGTATTTGATTTTTCTTGTAAAGATAACTGTCCCAATTCCAATAAGCATCTTTCTGCAGGCTTACCAGTGTTCACATTTGTCTCCAGATTATTAACTCAGAAAATCATTTGGACAAATTTAGACCTCTAGAGATTAGTTCAGGTCATCTTCTGCATTAGTGTTCTTAAGCAACTTTTCCACTGCGAGTTATTTCTGAGACAGAGATTTGGCTATGGCTTTACTATCCTGTGTGTGTGTGTGTGTGTGTGTGTGTGTGTGTGTGTGTATCTCTCTCTCTCTCTCTCTCTCTCTCTCTCTCTATCTATATTTGACTACACTCCGAAGGACCTCAATGATATTTTTCCCTTAGAATAAATTTTAGAGAAAATGCAATGTACTTCAGAACACTGTCAAGTCTTTAAAATGGAATGTTTCCATTTAAAGTTAAAATTTGCTAAATACTTAATGTGATTCATTAAAATGATATAATGTTAACTTTGTTCATTTTGATGGGAATGTAGAAAATACTGCCCTATGCCAGCGCAGGTTTAAAATCTAAATTCATGCATACACTTCACATAGTTTCCTTTGCATTCTTACTATACCACCAGCATCACAGAAAGACAATAAAAACACAGTAAGTGTTTGAACTATCATCAGAAGGAGATAGGGACACTGTCCACAAAGGTCTATTCTGAGAATGAAGACAACCTAGCTCTAATTCTGACTGTACCAGTGATTAGCTCTGGGTCTTTAGAGAACTCAGTAAGCAGAGGATCCTGAAGAAAAATGATCGCTAAAGCTGTCCTAAGTACATCATTCAATATTTCTGAGTTTTAGAACACATGAATTTGCAAAAGGAGAAGGCCCAACAGTAAAGTAACTAGCTAGATATGTAATATAAATATTTCAATCATAGTCTAGTTTAGACTTCTAGTATAAGCCACTTCAAGTTCCACCAAAGGTAAAGTATCTATTCTATATTTTTCCAAAAATACTACAATGTCAAAAACCTAAATATATTTCTTTCTCTTAATTTTAGATTCTGTCTTCTTAGCATATTCAAGCAAAAATAAAAGTATTGCAGAACTCCTAAAATATTTATTTTATTAAACACACTATATGTGTGTCAATTCTGACTTTTGCACTAGTGCTTGAATCAGTTATTTTTTAAACCAGAAATGACATCTTTTACACTGTTACATTGTGAGGTAAAGTTTTCCTCACAATAATAAAATGTAGGTCTTCTTACTAATTGGTGAAGTGGATACTCAATTGAAATTTACGGATTTACTAATGTTCTAAGAAAAATGTATTATTTATTGCCATGAATTGAAAGGATTTAAACATTCATAAACTAAAAATTCCTCTTAAAGCAACTAATACATTTTACTGACAAGTTTGACTTAATTCTTTGTCTCTGAAGAGGACTGACTGAATATTTGTATATAACAACTGAGCACATGCCATATTGCTTTGCGGGTTAAAAAAAACTTCAAAGGAATAATTTTCCATCAATCCTGTTTATTAATGCAGCATAATACATTTTATAAAATTATATAATTCCTATACTGATATTTTTGAAGTGAATATTTTGAAATAGGAGATATACTATGGGGTATATATACATAGATGAAATATTCAAGAGAATTCACCTTCTTAGGTCTGAGAACAGTGCCATAGATAGGGATCCTCTCTAAATATCACATTACTTTCTTATTCCATTGGTAAGGAATATTAATTACATTTTGTGAAGTATATTCAATTTTCTGAGTTTCTATTTAGACAAGTGGTTATTGTTGGAAAAAAAATAAAGATAGCACATTGATAACATTTCTCCCTGAAACTTATCCCCTTACAGGTCTGCTGTAAGGAACAAGAATAAACAATAGTCTTTTCTTCTCTTTGGTCCATAAGCAGGATCCCCAGAAATCTAGGTAAAAGTTCATTGATCAAGTTTTTCTGAACGTTCCCACTTTTGAAGAAATTCTCTGTTTAAAGCCTGGGAAAGTGTTTAATGATAGCTCTCATTATCTCTCACTATGGTATCCTGCATAACTTTAGTGTAGTCTAATAATCATTGTCTGGTAGTTGAAAAGGGAATTCTAACTTATATATATTTTTTGAATTTGGGGGATTCAAGTAAGGCAGAAAATGTACTTTTACTCTGCCATCTGTGATGCCATGGTTCTCATAATTTTTTTTTAATTTTTATTTATTTTTAAGTTTATTTATTTTGAGAGAGAGAGAGAGAGAGAGAGAGAGAGAGAGTGTGTGTGTGTGTGTGTGTGTGTGTGTGTGTGTGAGTGGGGGAAGGGCAGAGAGATAGAGGGAGAGAGAGAAAATCTAAACAGGCTCCATGCTGTCAGTGCGGAGCCACCCTATGTGGGGTTCAATCCCACAGACCATGAGATCATGACCTGAGCTGAAACCGAGAGTCCTATGCTTTACCGACTGAGCCACTCAGGCACCCCTCTCATCATTATCCTTAATGTCAAATAATTGAACCATCATCACTGAAGCCAGGAATAAGACATAGAAGTCTATTAGCACTCCACTAATTCATCCAGTCATTCAGGTAACAATAATGTATTCTGTGGAATGTAGTTTCCTTATTCTATAATGCTGTTTGGGAAATTCTGGAACTACAAAAACAAGACAGGTAATTCATTTTAAAAGCTTAATTTTGGGAATCAGGTGCCAAAATACCACTTATAGATGATTTAGTCATCTATCTACAAAACTCAAAGAACTATTATAAATGTTCAGAAAGTTTAAAATGACAATTCAAAATCAGCAATATTAAAAATTTTTATCCATAAAATTATATCCTAATTATGTTTTCTCTTTATTTTTATATATTTTTGGATCTTTTATATAATGGAGAACTTCAAAATACATAAAATTAGGCTATAGTAAATCTCTATCTGCATCTAAGTAAAACCTGTTCTGTCCCACTTATATCCCCACACATCCTCTCCCCATATTATGAGGGAGTTTGTCTGTTTAATCATGAAAATTTCAGTATGTATTTCTAAAGAAGTACTCCTTTTAATTAACTGAACTGCAAATAGGGTTATCACACCTGAAGAAATAACAATACTTCCTCAGTAAACTAAATATTCAGTTAGTCAAATTCTCATTCCCATAAATATTCAAAATCAGAAAATATTTCAAAATATTTCAAAAATCTCTTTTCTATAATGAACATAATTTTATATTAACTTTCACCTTCATTTTTTCTATATATCCCCCTACAAGTCTACTTGTTACTCAGATATTTTCCTCTATAATGTAATTTAAAAACTGTAACTTAAGTAATTATTCAATATATAAAAAGCAATTGACTACAATAATACTACAAAAACTGCAGGAAATATTTTGTAAGGAAAAGATGACCAACTCATAGATTTTAGTGATTTTAGCCTCTAAAATATAGATACACACACACACAATTTATGATTGCTGTAGTAACAACTTGGGGCAAGGCCTTCCAACTGATTTTCAGAGTATACTGTCCTAATTTACAATTTCTTTGGCATCCATATAACTCTTTCTGGAACTTCTTCCAGAGGTTTTTGCTGCTTCTCATTCCCAAGTGACAGACGCAAAAATTTGTTTTTCCTGGAGCTAGAAATGTATGACTGTAATAGTACAGTACTTCCAAAAGCCACATTCAGAGAAAGAAGATATTGATGCAAATAGAGGTGTACATCTTGTGCTGAGCTTTGGAGCATTTAGGATTTGAAAATACCCTTCCTTATGATGTCTGTGATGTTAGGTTTCAGATGCAGAAAACTGATATACAACGTGTTTTACAACCTACTCGAGGCTGCGATTGATAGAGTAAATTTAGTCCATCCTCCTAAATAGTTTGAATTACATTTTCTATTTACATTTTTTTCATATATCCTATCAAGGGCAAACCATCTATGAGTTGTTAGTTTGGGCCCCCACTCCTGGAAACAGAAGAACTAGGCTTTATTCCCATTAAATGTCCACTGAGTATGGATAATAAATAAGGCATTATTTTTTTTCTATACAGCTGTGTGTGACATAATATTGTTAGTGACATAGGAGATACTCATAAAAATGTATAGTAATACAGGGTTCTGCATAATAAATATATCTAAACTGGTTTGACATTTCAAAAAAATTAAACATTGATAATATTTAAAAAATTAAAGACTTTATGTTTTAAAGTTAATATATAGAGTGTACTGATTTAATGATTTTTCAATAAATATTATTAAAACATTGCATTTTTTTTTCATTGAGGTAGTAACAATTCCCTGAAAGTGGATTTTAGCTTACTTATTGCCCAATGAGTTGCAGTTTTGTTGCTCAAAATGATAATCATGTGCAGCACTTACTAGATGTTTAAATATCCACATATAGATTATTAAACATTTTTAGGGTCCACTTAGTGTTATGAAGCTTAGTCCTTGTTAGAATTTCACAATCACATTGAAAAGGCAAATAAACAAATACAACTAATAGTATAAACCAGTAAATTGTACATTCATGATATATATACCTGATTTGGGGAGTGAACATACTTGAGGGAGTTTAAAGGACAGAGTTGATAGTGCTTGCTATTGTCATAAAGTTTTAAAGAGGAGATGATCCACAAATAAATCCTTAAAAGATAAAAAAAACCCATAGGGAAATACACTAAGTTCTCAAGCATATTTATGAATTAGAGACCTTCAAAACAATATATAACATCATCAGATAATACAGGAAACATACATCTTTTGAAGCATATTCTTCCATTCCTGCTTTTACTGAAAACCTGTTTTTTCCCGTGGCAAAAGTGTAATTCATGCTCTAGTGAATCCCCTCTCTAGCAATGTTAAATAATGAAGAGCTCAAAATGACTTTAGGAATTTTTTTCTTATTAATTCTCACATTCCCATAAGGCAGATGGAAAGAATTACTATCCTCATTAAATAAACTGATAAGCTAGGACACTAAGTATTTGAATGGATACAAAGGGCACAAGGCTACAAAGATCTTTGTAGTATTGAAAATATCCAATCTGACCAATCCACTAGCCGCAGTACTTCTAACTTTATGACTTTATGTTGACTTTTTTACTCTATCAAATGTTTGCCAGTAAATATTCACTGAGTGACCAGATTCAAAACCTGTTCCTAACCCCAGTTCTTTTCTCCTCTTTCCCCATCTCCATTGATTCCATGATTTCCTCAAATCAGTATCTTATCCATTCCCACTGCCACCATCTTCACAATTCCATATCCAAACTGCCTTAACAGTCTCCCAACCGATCTATGTTATGACAGACCCTATTCCAAATATTCCAATATGCACACATTAAATTTTCTCCAAAAACACTGCTTTAAGAATTGTAATAACATATGTACAAATAAATTCAATATATTTAAAATTTAAGGGATTTCCTGGCACCTGGGTGGCTCAGGCGGCTGAGCGTCTGTCTCTTGATTTGGGCTCAGGTCATGATCTCAGGGCCATGGGATCGAGCCCTAAATCAGGCTGCATGCTCTCTTTCTCTCTCTCCTCCTCCTCCTCCTCCTCCTCCTCCTCCTCCTCCTCCTCCTCTGCCCCTCTACCCGTCTCCCCTGCTCATGTTCTTCCTCTCTCTCTCGCTCTCTCTCTCAAATAAAAAAGTAAAATTTATAAAAAAGAATTTAAGGATTTTGCTCCTCTGATTCCAAGTATAGTGGTGTCACCTTGTGCATACCTTTAAATTATAGAACTGTACTATGTGTCATGAAGAAACCAAAGGGAAAATTAATTTAATAGCCATGGGAAAACCCATGCTGTTCTACTCAGAGAGCTTATGCCTAAGAATGATTACAAGGAGGGCGACTTTTGTCTTTCCAATTCTCAGTGTTCTCAGTTCCATCGTGCTTTTTTTTTTTTTCAGGCAAAAGCATATCTCAATAGGAAACCAAATTCCAAAGTTTTAATAAATGTGTTTCTAAAGCATACCTTCTAAACCCATGCCAGCCATTTTATTAGAAGTCCCACTGTAGAAAGAGCTGTCAGGGCACCTGGGTGGCTCAGTCGGTTAAGCGTCCGACTTCAGTTCAGATCATGATCTCATAGTTTGCTTGGTGAGTCCCAGCCCCACGTTGGGCTCTGTGATGACAGCTCAGAGCCTGGAACCTGCTTCATTTCTGTGTCTCCCTCTCTCTGCCCTCCCCACTCACACTCTCTCAATCTCTCAAAAATAAACATTAAAAAATTTAAAAAAAAGAAAGAGTTGTCAAGGATCATTTCTTTTAATAAAGTTTTTATAATAGTTTCAGCATTACAGAAAACTTGTGGAGGTAGTGCCGAAGAGTTCTAATATATGCCTTACACCCCATACACAGTTTCTACTATTGTTAACATGCTACATTAGTATGGTACTTTGGTCACAATTAAAGAATCAATATTGGTATATTAGTATTAACTAAAGTCAATATGGTATTCAGATTCTTTTAGTTCTTACTCAATGTCTTTGTATTGGTCCAAGATCCCATCCAGGATACCATGTTATATTTAGTTGTCATATCTCCTTAGGGTCCTCTTGGCTGTGATAATTCCTCAGACTTCCTTTGTTTTTAATGACTTTGACAGTTGAAGAGTACTAGTTAGGTGTTTTGTGAAATGTTTCTCAACTCAGATTTGTCTGATAATTTTCTATGATTGGACTAGGATTATTTTTTAAGGGACTGGAAAAAGTGTAAAGACCACAGAAGTAAAGGTAACGTGTTATTTCATTACGTTTTCCTTTTATTATTATTTTTTTCCATAAGAATATTGAAATTCTCTTAGAAAATTTAAATTATGCAGTAAATTCTTATATAGTTACCATGTTAAACATTAGGTCCTCAGACTTTATTCATTTTATAACGGGAAGTTTGTATAAAGGGTAATTTTTCATATGCTATTTTTTGTTTCATACAACTTTAGAAGCCTAACATCAGTACAAGAGGAAACCACACTATATTTCCAACTAATCATATTGGAAATATCACTTTAAGCCACTCTGGTTAGCATATATATACATTTTCAGAATTACAGTGTTGAAGATATAGTGGTTCACAAGGAGAATATTATGGTTCAACATAACTTTTTCACTTTATTTATGTATAAGTGAAAATTATAAAACTTATGTAGAAGTAGCATTTTTTTTACAAATGAAGAAGTAAATTGTCTTTTGCTACATTGAAAGAAGTCATGATATGTAAATAATCATTAAAAGATTATAGCTCCAATCTTACCTATCTATAAGTATCCTGAGTTTGTAGTAAATGTCCATTCCTAGTTCCCACCCTCAAAGATCTCAATACAGAATAACAGTGTGCTGCTCAAGAACATACAATTTAACAAGCATTCCGTGTAATTCTGATTGTTCAGCATATCATATTTGAGAAACAATCTTGTCAAAAAGACAGCTAAATCCCCCCAGTGTCTACCACCTATTCTTCTAGTGATTATCTGTGCTGTTCTCTGTCTCTGTATGATTATTATTTTTCTTTTTGTCAGCTTTGTTATAGCAGCTTAGCTAATACTTTAATAACAATTTTCAGGAATTGGACCAATTCCTTCCAATAGTCATATAATGCATATTTATTAATATTTCAGTATTAGAGTGACCATATATCCTATCCTGACCAGAACTCTCTTTTCTTTAGATGTGGTCTGGTTGAAATGATAAATTAGATAGCCACTTTAGTTTTAAGGGACTTGGCCTGCTCAATGATATATCAGAATCTTAAAAGGTTTCTCCTGAAAGTTAAATTCCAATTCAGGTAGAGTTCAAAATCATGTTGACTTTATAAACTTTGATTAAACAGAAGGATTGAACACTCTACACTAATGTTATTATACTATTATGTACATGTAACATTATAGTCATTGTTTGATTAGAGGGTAAAAAAGATAAATAGGCATATCTAGTCTAAGATGATTTATTTCTTTTTATTTCTATTTAAATCATTTCACAGCCTCTCCAATCTCCTCTGGCATCTAGAAATTAATGAGCCAGGAATTCTACAGCCCATTGGCAAGTGCCTATCACTCTTCCAAATTTCTGAATTAAGTGGAATGATTAATTCATTTAAATTTATTGCCCTGGGAATATCAGAGGTGACATACTTTTCTCAATACTGATTTACATTGAGAAGAAAATAAAAATTCTGACTATTTTAATTAGGCGAATACACCACTAAATCCAAGACCTTTTCCCTTGCAAATTCTTTAAGAAGTCAAATTGCTCAGCCTGTTTGTTGTTGTTGTTTGTTGGTTTGTTTCTGTTTGGTGGCATAAATTTTTGCCATACTTTTCCTTGCCTTAATTGGGTAGATGTCCCTAGAGATTGCTGCCTTGGAAACTGATTACTCTCTAGTCATTAAAGCTCTTTACTGACATTGCAGAAAAGTGGTCCAGATCTCTTCATTAGCCTTCAGATAGGAAGCTTTAGATAAGCACAACTAAACAACTCTAACACCATCCTCAGGGCGTATTAACAATACAAGCTTTCATAGTGTTTCCAGACTAATATTTTCTTCACTCAGATATGTTTTTATTACAGAAATATGCAGGACTATATATCTGCAGGACTATATATCTGCAGGACTTAATAATACTCAAAACTGCTAATGTAGGACCTGAGAATATTACATAATTGGAACTTGTTATCAGTAACTTCTTCCTACATTTTTTGGTGATTGAAAGTGATGTGACTTTCAAGAGATGTACCAAGTTGATTCACTCTTCTTTTTCTGTAAATCACACTCAAACCAGAAGTATGATCTTTGATTTAAGAATTTTCATTTAATTACTACATTCCAGTCTGTTGTTTTAAGTTAAAAAAAAAACACTTAGGATGTATGTATGTATGTATGTATGTATGTATGTATGTATGTATTTAATTTATCTAAAGCCTGGTAATTATCAACAGGATATACCAGTACCAGTGTTCTCACATAACTGCACCTATCCTACCAAACTAAATTTAAGACATTGAAATATTAGTATAGTTACACTACTTAAAATTCCAGTTAAATATAAGCATGTAAATATTATGTCCCGTCGACTTTTCTATTCTCTTCAAATTAATAAAGATAGATATCTAAAAAGGAGTAATGTTCTACAAAATTGTCATTGGTTCATTCCATATGTATTATCACTCTGAGTACCAATATCCACCCTTCCTTTACTTCTAATCCAAATTGGAGAAATGACAAGTTTTATGTGCAATTACTATTCTTTTTCCCAAAGGTGAATTCAATCACAACAAGGAGGGGAAAAAGAAGTACTGACATAATTCAATTTCATTTCTATTCATCTTTATGTCTCATTAGGTTTATAGTCCTAATATATTTTAGATCAAAATAAGATGTCAGAAGTAATTTCAGTGACTCTTTATATTTACTTTAAACTTATTTTCTTCTATTTCTTTTTCTCAATGCAATTATATGATAAAGTGAGTAACAGAAAAATAAAAACTAAAATTTACTTAGAAGACATGAATAGCAAAACATATATATATATAACTTGCTTTTCAAAGTAATTAAACATATTTTTATTGAGTACTTTCTAGTTCAAGGCACTAACTATAGTAAAACATATGTTATTACAAGAGAAACTGTGCCTAGCATATAAATACTAGGAAAAAAAGGAGAGTTAAATCATATTGGAATCTGTGAGAATGTGTTCTGGAACATATTCCAGAACTTTCTAGGTTTGGAAGTATAAACATGCCAGATACAAATGTGGAAACTGCTTGAAGAAAACCACCTGATGCAACAAGATGTCTCCAGAGAATGGTTCAGTGCTAAGCAGCACTACCCCCAGGCAAGGCACTGATAGATAATGTAGGAGAGATGGGCAGGATTGGTTTACAGCTACAATGGTTTTCTATAATACAATGCCTGAAATGGATTTGAGTGAGTATTCTATTTTTTTTTTACCAAAGTATAGACATAATCACAGATGTAATATATATTTGGGGAAAAAGAAATCTGGAATTCACCTAATCCAAACTATCATGCTCGAGAAGAAGACAAGGAAGATTAATTGATGTACCCAATAATTCACTTCTAGCGAGTGACAAATTTCTATTTTACCTAAAGCACCTTATATAGGGCAGATATAGTATACATATCTAAAGAATATTTTTATTTAAGTGGATTTTGCCCCAAATTTACTTTCTCAAACTGTCCTTCCCATTTCAAATTTTTTGATGATACATTTTTTTGTTATGGTAAAACATATATAACAGAAAACTTTCTATTTGGGCAGATTTAGTGGTGTTAAGGTCATTAACATTGCTGTGAACCATCATCACAGCAGATTTTTTCATCTACTCAAACTGAAAATCCATTCTATACCCATTAAATAATAACTCTCCATTTGTTCCAGAGCCTGGAAACCACCATTCTGTATTCTCTCTCTAGGAATTTGACTAATCTGAGTACCTCACATAAATGGAATTAAATATTACTTGTCCTTTTGTAACTTCCTTATTTAATTTAGTATAAAGTCTTAAAGGTCCATCCATGTTGCAGTATGTGTCAAAATTCCCTTTCTTTTTAAGGCTGAATACCATTGTATTGTAAGAACTTATTAAATTTTATTTATTTTTTCAGTCATCTATGGATCCTTGGGTTCCTTCAGTCTTTTGGGTATTGTGAATAATACTGCTATGAACATGAGTGTAGAAATATTGTTCAATCTGCTCTCAATTCATGCCACCTTATTTTGTTCATTGTCATCTTTGATATTCTTAGTTCATATTTCTCATTACTCTTCTGATCACCAAAGATCTTTACTATGACTCAGCTTCATCGTAACTATCAGCTCTGTGAAGACTATTTTAACTAACCACAATAGAATCTTAGACTGACACAAAGCACACATAGTAATTGATACCCATATCATTAACCAGACCCATTATATCAAATTCTGCAGGCAAACTCAATAGATAGCAACATACAGCTCTATCATCAATGTAAATATACTAAACACTCCTTAGAAATCACATTCAATAGGGTTACCCCAGTCATGCATTAATTAACCTGTGATTTGGTAGTTTCATGTTCCATGGGTTAAACTTTTACCAATGGAAGTTAGAGACCAGAAGGATCCAACAGGTAATGTGCCCACCCTTACTCTTTCTGATCAAATGTTCTCTTTCACAGTGATTCCATATAGTCTCTATATGTATGTTTCAAATGTCCAATTAATAACCAATTATTTCTTGAGAAGTTTCAGGCAACTCTAATATATTCAACCCTATATTTGTTTTTCTCCTTCCCAGAATCACTTCCCATTTTCCATCACTCTCACCAGCATCGGGGCTCTTACTACCCTTAAACCAGTAAGCAATAATCTTCAAAATCCTATACAGAATATCTACTTCAAGTCTACACCAAGAACCAAATACAAGAGCCCTAAATTCCTGAAAAACAGAGCCATAAGTAATGTTTTATTTAATGGGTTTATTATGCATTTTATGTTGTTAACAAAACAAGAACATTTTTTAAATACATGTTTCCCCACATGTCTCCTGTGGTTTCCACCCCTTTGTGATTCAGTCTATACTCTACAGAGTATATTCTGTGTTCCTCTGCTTCTTTTTTCTTTTTTTAAGGATTCAAAAACTTGAGAATGACTTACAGTTTTTAGTCTATCTCGGCACTGAATCACTTTCTGGAATGGATTATGTAGCCTTGCAGTTTGCAACTCTCAAGATACCCATCCACCTATGTTAGTTTCTCCTTCAAACAGCTCACTTGTAGAATGCACTGGTGTGTACCAACCCTTTCAGAAGTTTTAGGATGATGTAGATTTTACACTGCTATCCAGTTTGGCACCATACTTCATGTAAATAATCTCTGATTCCTGATTTTTCAAGTCTCTACCTTTTTGGATTTTGTCAGAAACACAAATTTCTTGATATTATTTTGCAGAAGATCAGCTCTCCAAAAACCTTCTTATTCTAAACTATCTTCCTGAACTGGGCCTCCTGAACATGCCCTGCTAACCAACAGGTTACCTACCTACCTTCAGTGCAGTGACTGCACTGAACTTGCAGAGATTTCTAAATTCCTCTATTCCTTTCTTCCTCTCAAACTGTCTTTAGTAAGTCCAAATAGGAGAGTATTAGTTGATTTCCACAATGATTTTAAATATGTTTCTTCTGTTACAAAAACATACTTGGGCACAGTTTTGGTTCACATGTGTTTTCTCCCCTACACCCATGTATATGTGTATAGTTATAACTTATGTGGTCATTGTGAAAGATCTCTCAGTTTGGTTTGTACTGTTAACTAGTTTCCTTCTCTACACATATAGTCCATTATTGTGGCTCCTGGACAGAAAGGGGATTGACAAATATATTATCTCACAAAGGAGATGGATATGACATAGGGAATATTCAGACATGAAGAGCAAGGTGAAATCTCAGGCAGGCATGGAGTCAGAGAATGAGACTATTGGGATAAGAGTTTACCTCACTAAGGATTCCTAAGGCAGGAACATTGCCCCTTTTCCACTGCCTCTTTTTCCTTCAGTGTCAAGAGATCATGTAAGGCTCTCATGCAAGCCATCTTAGAGAAGAGGGAGAGGAAATGATCTTAATCTAAAATTATCTTTTATAATTTATGAGATCAACAATTATTTGAGAATACTATTTTTGTTTCATTTTATTTATTGCTCAGAAGTTTGACAGGTAGAAGGAAGAGATAAAATGAGTTTAAGGAAATAAAACAATGTTATTTCCTACACATGCATCAGTGGTTGTATGTAAATTATAATGTAACTCAGCTATATGTGAGTTATACCAAAGCCAGTTACATATGTACGCTTAGACTCAGCTACATATGCATTTTGGACCTATGAGAAATAAACGGTAAATTCCAGTGTTGATGACACTTAACACATCCTACAGTTCCAAATGTCATAACATTCACTAAACATTTTATTTATTTATTTTTAAATGTTTATTTATTTATTTTGAGAGAGAGCACAAGCAGGGGAGGGGCAAGGAGAGAGGAAGAGAATCTCAAGCCAGCATGACAGTCAGCGCAAAGCCTGACACGGGGCTTGATCTCACGAATCCCTAGATCATGACCTGAACCAAAATCAAGAGTGCAACACAACCAAGTGAGCCACCCAGGCGCCCCACCCCTGAAACATTTTAAATGCATTCTTACTTATTTAAGTCACTTATGTTTACTTTTTAATGCAATTCTATTCTTCATGTAGAAAATCTAAAATACATTTGAAAGCAACAAGAACAAAGTAAAAAGTCATATTTAAGAAGCCAGTACTACTCAGTTGTGGGGAATAAGCTTAGGAATGCCCCAGGCTTACACCAATGGGTTAACAAGGCATGAAGAAGTACAAAGCCATAGGATGTTAACACCCGAGTTTGGGTAAACAATATTAGGCAAATAAGGATAGAGAAGGGGGGCTTAGGCCCCTAGAATAAAGGGGGGCTGAGGCCCCCAGTATAAAGCAGGGAGGTGCAAAGGCACCCAGCATAGGGAGGGGCAAATGCCCCAATATATAACACAGGTATATGAAATAAACAAGATTAGGCTGCGCATCTGCTCAGTGCCCAGATTTTGTTTTATATTGACCCAAACCCCAAACCCCATATATATTCAACGCCCCTTTTTCCATCATGACCATGAGTTAAAGTTCACCGATTCATTATCTCTGTGCACGCCCATCACGTTTGTAAGCCTTCTGATCTCAATAAATATGGGAAAGGACCCTTATTCTCAGCTGTTGTCTTTTCCCAGACATTAGCCATCTCTCGCTTTTCATCCTGCATTCCACGCTTTTCGCTGACCAAAAGAGAACTGTAGACTTAGAGTCTAGGACACTGTTCTTTTCCCCTCTCTCTCTTCCTCTCCACACAGCCACAACTACTAGTGTTGCTCTTATAATAGAATAAAGCAATCAAAATTGTTTATGATAATTCTCTCAGGAAACTTCCTTTGGAAGCTCCAT
This sequence comes from Prionailurus bengalensis, assembly GCF_016509475.1. Taxonomy (NCBI): domain Eukaryota; kingdom Metazoa; phylum Chordata; class Mammalia; order Carnivora; family Felidae; genus Prionailurus; species Prionailurus bengalensis. The sequence goes on from NC_057356.1 coordinate 51,606,611, forward strand.
CACACCAAATCCTTCTAACTTAACCTTGCAATTTTTAAGAGAAAATATCAATAGTTAAGCCAAATATTTGATGAGAAGAAGTCTTAGGCTAACAAAAGAAACAATTCAGTAGGGAGAAAATAGTTGGGAGTATGTAAACAAGGCATTATTACTGGAACAAAATGAACTTGTCATTATAAACATTAAAAATAAAAACTTTATTTCTTAAATTGTACAATCCAACATCTTTAAGTAAAAAAAACCTGGTAATATTGTTAATAATTTCATTTCCACTAACTCCTTTTCTGACAAAGCACTGCAAAGCCCCAAACAGGGACTATTCTGTGATGATAGACTACTAAACACATAAATAGCAGAGGGTTTTATTTCCTTTTTCTTTTTTATTTTTATTGAGGCCATACAGAATTTTTTTTATGTAATAAGCCATCCAACCTCGAGGTTTAACATTTCTAAGTTAATTATATGTTCTGAACAAAAAGTTAGATATTTTTAGTATCCAACAAAATTAAATTAAGCTTCATTAAGCCAGATAAATAGAAAATAAGCAGTAGTCAATCCCTAATATGTACTAGGCACTGTGCTTTTTTTTTTTAATTTTTTTTTCAACGTTTATTTATTTTTGGGACAGAGAGAGACAGAGCATGAACGGGGGAGGGGCAGAGAGAGAGGGAGACACAGAATCGGAAACAGGCTCCAGGCTCTGAGCCATCAGCCCAGAGCCCGACGCGGGGCTTGAACTCAGGGACCGCGAGATCGTGACCTGGCTGAAGTCGGACGCTTAACTGACTATGCCACCCAGGCGCCCCGGCACTGTGCTTTTTAAATACAACATAATTAATTCTTTTAAGGAATCTCTAAGGTGAGGACCATTATCACTATTTTATAGTTAAGAAAACTAAAGTTCAAACATGTTAAGAATTAGTCCACAGGTTCATGATGCTGGGAATAGTGCAATAAAAAGGAAGATGTAATTTTCAAAGAGACAAGGCCAAAGATTTTCTATTTGATTAAAAACACCAATTCTTAGATCAAAAAACCCCAGGAAACCCAAAGCTGGGAAATAAAATAAAATAAACTTTAGAGTAGTAATGGTGAAACTATATGCAAATTAATTGATTGATTGATTAATAAACATAAGGCAAGACAGATCTTGAAAGCAACCTAGAAGAAATCTCAGATTATGGGACATGAAAACAGTAATAGACTGATACCTGACACTCAACCAAAACAATTAGAGTGGGAAAACGATACAATAGTATATTTACTGTGTAGAGAGAAAAGAACATTTATTCTATACCCAAAATTGAATTTATTTTTCAAGTTATAGAATAAAAGAAAGACATGTTTAGATAAACTTTGAAAAGTTCAATCAACAAATCTTATCTAAAGGAAATGATAAAGGTTGCTTAGACAATGGTGATGTGAAATATAAGATGTGATGTGAAATATAAGAAATGGTGAGCAACACTATTGGTAAATATTTCTAGGAAATAATGCATATATCAAAACAATGATTGGCTGTATACAACAATATAAAAATGCCTAAATATAGGAAGAAACAAGACAGACATTAGTTACTCAAAATAGCATATAATGTAGACAGTACGTAATGTGCTTCAAAAGTACATAAAGTTATTGATTAGTAACACATAAATTAGCTTTTCCTAAAATTGTTTCATAAGGAGACAAAAGTAATTATACAGTATAAAACTTGCAGGAAAATCTATTTGAAAACATGGGGGAAAATAAAATAAAATAAATCCTTTCAAAAGAAGTTTAAAAAAAAACAGTGGGAAACAGAAACCCAATTTAAATATAAATAAAAAAGAGGGACACCCGGGTGGCTCAGTCAGTTGAGTCCAACTCCTTTTTTTTAAAAATTTTTTTTAATGTTTATTCATTTTTGAGAGAAACAGAGCATGAGTGGAGGAGGGGCAGAGAGAGAGGGAGACAGAACCTGAAGCAGGCTCTAGGCTCTGAGCTGTCAACACAGAGCCCGATGTGGGGACTGAACTCATGAACCTTGAGATCACGACCTGAGTCAAAGTTGGACACTTAACTGACTGAGCTGCCCAGGTACCTCTTAAGTGTCCAACTCCTGATTTTGGCTCAGGTCATGATCTCATGGTTTGTGGGTTCAAGCTCTGCATCTGGCTCTGTGCTGACAGGATTCTCTGCCTCCTCTCTCTCTCTGACCTTTCCCTGCTTGCATGCTCTCTCAAATAAAGTAAATAAGTAAAACAAAAAAAAAACAACCCCCCCAAAACATATATATATATATATTTAGAGAGAGAGAGAGAGAGAGAGAGAGAGAGAGAGAGAGAAGGAAAAAGAGAGAGAAAGCACATGGTAAAAGAATAGGAAGGCATATGTCAATATAATGAAAAAATATAGATTAAATTAATAAATCTACCTTAGAAAAAAACAAAGTTTAAATATGTTATTTACAAGGAAAATTTCTAAAACATAAGAATGCAGGAAGCCAGAGAGTTAAAGAATGAAGAAAAAAAAATAACCTGGTGAAAGATATTAAATGGTCAAAAAAAGACTTTAGGATAAAACACAAATCAAGAGAATCTCCAGAAAATGATATAATGTTCAACTCAGTAACAAGATATAATAATTACAAATTTGTTATGCCAAATAACTTAGCTTCATAATAGATAAAATAGGTAGCACTTCACGAATCCAATTTTAGTAGGAATTAACTAATCTAAGAACATGCTAGAATGTTTAAGCACTATTCTCAGAAATTAATGGGTCAAATAAATAAAAATAACATGACATAGAAGGTATGAATTGAACAGTTTGCATGCTTAATTTATCAGGAATATTTTGGACAGTATTGGAATATAACATTTAAGAAGTGAAGAACACATTTTTCAAGCACAAATTAAACATTTATGAAAAGTCTCTTCACAGTAGACAATATAATTTAATATAATTTCTCTAATTATATTCCCCTTAGGATCACATCTCTGATCATAATGAAATTAAGTTAGAAATCAATAGTAACACCACTAACAAAAACTAGAAAACTCTCTGTGACTGGTAATTAGAAAAAAGATGTCTAAAATCACTGAACAAAGAAGTAATCACTGTAAAAAGGGCAAAGTTTAACTAGACTAGATTATTCTAATGGAAATAGTATATGAAAAAACAAATATGTTACTGTTGGAGTGGAAAGTATATAAACTTAAATTCAATATTAGAAAGGCAAACAAATGAAGATTGTTAAACTAGATGATCTTTTTTTTGTATATTTGACACAAAATATTATATTAATTTCAAGTATATACCTTGTCTCAATTTCATTCCTCACTTAAAAAAAAGTTCACAGCTGCTGAGTTTTATCTAACTTTTAAACAATTTTGCTATTTAGTTATTTAATTAAACAAGGATGTAGGGAAAAATATTAAATTCATAAATGTACTTTAGGAAACTAGTTAAGTTTTACTACTTAAGTCTGTTAGTATTAAAAAAATAGTTTTGTCTATTATCCTACTTATAAATACAGGTATAAATAGTCACTACTAATCACAAACAAAAAATAACAAAGTTAAAATCTAGTGGGATCTCTGGGTGGCTCAGTTGGTTAAGCAGCCAACTCTTGATTTCAGCTCACGTCATGATTCCAGGGTCATGGGATTGAGCACTGTATCAGGCTCTGCCATATTAATGGAACCTGCTTGGGTTCTCTCTTGCTCTCTGTCTGCCCCTCCCCAGTTCCTAGCAAAATACCAAAAGGACAATACTCAATAACAAGTAGATTTTATTTGTAAAATTCATAGGGATTTTAATATAATAGAAAAGTAATTCAATTAGCTTAAAAACACATGAAAATAAATTGAAATTCAGTTGTAAGATGTTAATGTAGATTGTGAAATGAGTCAAGGAAGTTAATTGCAGGGAAATAGGAGGAATGGGGGAGCCAAACAAAAAAAGGAACAGAATATATATACATAAACATGAAGAAATGCTTATTTATATTCTAACAAGAAATTGTACATATTCATAAAACAATATATGTGTGTATATTTAAAGAATCTGAATAATTAAATAAAATGCAAATAGTTGCAGGAAATAAAATTTTATTATTTGTAAATATCCTTTTTTTTAATGTTTTGACTTTTTAAAAGTGTATTATTTTGAGAGAGAGAGCATGAACGTGTGGGGGACGGGCCGAAAGAAAGGGAGAGAGAAAATCCCAAACATACTCTGTGCTGTCAGCACAGAGTCCACCACAGGGCTCAAACTAATAAACCTTGAGATCATGACCTTAGCCAAAATCAAGAACCAGATGCTTAACCGACTAAGCCACCCTGGCACCAATAAACATTAATTCTGTATTAAACTTATGATCAAATTATAGTCCAAAGACAACACTGTATTTCTTGATCCAGAAATTCCCATGAAAATGATTTCACTCTATTAACTACAACTATTCAAATTATGGTCAAGATTATGTATTGAGAAAGCAAAGGCCATTATCATATATATGAAAAATGAGGCTTTTAATGTATATTCTAATTTTCAACATATATTGAACTCCTACTTAATGTCTAGAAAGAAAAAATAAACACTAAATAAAGTAAAATATTCATAGAAAGTTTACTAAGTTTAGGATAGGGACTATAGGGTCAAATCTTTCTCTGTTATGCAAAATCTTTTTCACATTAAAATTCTCTTTGCCTTTCAGAATCTTCATATATGTATATGTGTATATATACATATATACAGATACATATATATACATACACACACACACATATATATAGATATATAGATATATATATACACACATACACACATGTAATTTTCATGAATTTTCCCAAGAGGTTTAGATTCTCACTCATTTTCATGGCATTATAGAATTATAATTACTATCATCACAGCATACAGATAAAGCTATCACCTTCTTAAATAATACATAGAATGCTGATTGCATGTAGCTGACTTTTCTAATAGTGATTAGCTCTGGTTTGCTGGTTTACTGTATTTTTGACCGTTGGGTGAAACCACTTCTTTCATTAGTTAAGTATTATAGGTGTAAATTGTGTTTATTCCCACAATGCTATTGGTAATTAAGTATAACTAAGGTTTACCCTATTTCTTTCAAGTTAAAAACACAATTTATAAATGCAGATATCTTCTGAAGATGACAGAAAGGCTGTTTGGAGCCTAGATTTAACTTGTTTATGAAAGAAGTGCAATTCAGACAGGTATTATTTCAGAATTGGAAATCTCCAGCACCCTCTATTTTGTAATGTTTATAAGAGAATAGACTAAGTGTGTACCTTACAAAATTTTTACTAACAAATGTGGTAAAAGTCTCCCAGGACATATACCATTCTTTCAAATACTGACCCAGAAGTGGTACTTAGATGCTTTCCCTTCCTCCTCCTCCTCTTTCTTCTCTTGTTCCTTCTCTTCTTCTGCCTTCTTTTCCTCCTATGCACAAATGTGAGTTAAGTGCAATCTCTCCCACTGAAATTGTTTGGAAAAAAATAACTCAGGAGAGAATATCTAACAATTTCTGGGATTTAGGGTTTGCAAATTGTGTGTGTGTGTGTGTGTGTGTGTGTGTGTCCTCTGTATGTGTATATCAGTGTGTGTTTCTAGGTGTTATGGATAGAGAAGTTGTGATAGAAACTTTTCTTTCCATCCATAGACCAACTTTTCTAAAGTAAATGTGTGCTATATTGCTAAATTTAATATAGTTCACATTTCCTTCAAAATCATTAAGCTTTGGAACCTCTTATAAGGGAATTACAGATAACGATAGTATGAGCAATTCTCTACAAATGAGATTTTTCTTCTATTTAAAAATTTTAGGGCCATTATATCTTTATGGCAATACTAAGAAGAAATAAGGTTAAACGGAAAAATTTTTATCTTTTTGGTATAATCCCAAGTGTAAGTCTAACTTTTACAAAGATTGTTAGAGCTACCTATCCCTTTCCCCCTTTTCCCCCAAAAAAGCCTCAACAATTCTAATAAAAATCAGTAAATACTTTCTAATTTGGCTTGATTATCTCATGTAGGATAGAGACAAATTAACAAACCAAGAACCATTGTCACAGAAGTAACAACAACAAAAAGTAAATACAGATATCATGTCTGCATATGCATATGTCGATGTACAGTGAAACATAAAATTGTGAGTTAGTGGTTCTGTGTGTCTCAGTTTTGTTAATAGTACATTTATTTCTATTTCTGATCTTAACAATTATGTATCTGAAAGTTAAGGTAGAGGCTCATTACTGAAATTATAGTTAGCTCACTTTTTTGTATTCTGTTTTATTTAAAAAATGACAATTCTTTTTTATGTGTACAATGCCATCATGTATATACTATGTGATATAAATTATTTCAAGTCCTTTAAAGATTCTTGGTATTTAAAATGAACTTTGCCTTCATAGAAAAACAACAAAGTTATTCTGTCTCACGCATGTGGAAGAAAAAATGGATGAGCTCAGAGAAAAATTATAGCATTATATTGGGCACCTCAGGGCTAAAGTTGACTGAAACAGAAAAGATTATCTTTGGTTTGATGAAACTAATAAATCATTAATTAGGATGAAGGGAAGCAGTAGCAATCAGCATAGCTGTCTGACAGCTGGGATTCTGTCAGAAGATTGTCAGGTACTCTATTACTTCAGAGTGACATGGAATTGGGAACTGAATGACAGCAGTTGACAGAAATATAATTTTTTCAAGAAACATATATTTAAAGCTCTAATTAAGCATAATGACAAGGAAAAACAAGGATACCCTGCTGAGAAACAGAGGATGTCTGTTCTCATTCAACTTTATCTTCTCCGGGATAGTTAAGTAAATTAGTAGTCCTCTTTGAATTAGATGAATTAGATGTTTATTCATGTTTTGGGAAAGCCTTAAATTGACAGAATTCTCAGCTAAAGTATGAAAACAAACAAAAAAATAAATAAAACTGCCAATAACTGTTTTCCAATTAAATCGTATAGCATGACTGTTAAATTTGTGAAATCTTTAAACTGTAAGAAAGAAAGTAATATTTACTGGAATCAAGCATATGCACTGTAAGAATCTTAGACTGTCCAGGGTATTGTATGCGATATAAAATTGTTGTGAAGGTGACAATGATAACGATGACGACGACGGCTACTACTAGGATTATCATTCTATCCTTATCACAATAAATCGAGACTGGTATCATCATCATTTTGTAGAAATGGAAATTGAAGTTAGTGACAATACATGCTCACTCATTTTAGTAGTCATATATTTGTTGTGCCTGTTACTTCTCTTTAGAAGTAATGCTCTTACTTGTTAAATGAAATAAGCACTAGTAGGTTCCCAGGGGATATTTAAAATATTCCTTTCTTATTCCTGGAATAAAAAGATTTTCTAAAGTTTCATGTGCATTTCTGGTGTTATTTTTAGTAATAGAAGTGTTCATGGTTGTGAGTCTCTCTTGAACATAATGAGTTAACTCGCATTATCAAGTCAAATAAGAACTTAGAAAAATAAAATAACAGTAACAAGAAGAGTAACAGAAGAAAAGAATAATGAGGATAACAGCAAAGTTGATATAGTTTGTCAAATTCACCTAAGCTGCTATTTAAAGGAAAGGAAAAAAAACAAAAGTTTATGAAAATAAGAGATAACACAAGCATACAAAATAGGAAATATGAAATGTGAAACAACAAAAATGAGAGAAATTTTTACAATTTTGAGGGTCATCGGCCAAATTATAAGAAAGTATATTTGACTACTTAAATATGTGAATAATTTACTAAGGAATCATTCAGTACAATTTGTCAAAAGATATGGAAGCCTAACATGGAATACTAAAAAGTACATAATGCTAAATAACTCAGAAAATGAGATAAAGTGAAAAAAACAATATATGGGCCAGTTAGAAAAAAGAGCAAGAGGATTACTTAATCAAAACTTATCACTAATCATATTAATGTATGTGTTCAAAACTCCCGTATAAAAGTCCAAAAGCATAAGACAGTATAAAACAAAATGTTCAGTTATAGTTATCAAAAAGAAATATGTTTTAAATGAAAGGACACAGCAGGGTTAGAAGCATAAGAATTAAAAATTCTATGTATAAACGTATCAATGTACAGATATATATGTGTGTACATATTTGGTAATTTTTGTAATACAGTTAAAATCAGTAGTATCCTGGATATGTTTAACAGATTGCTCTCTGGGAGAATGTAAAAACAATGACAACCCCAATTAAGGTAGACATTACAGTTATTAATAAAATAATAGGAAATTAAACTGAATGATACACAAGAATGTTAATACACCATAACAAAGAGTACTTATCAAAATCACAAAGGTTGGCTTAACATTCAAAAACCAACTGATATAATTCACTTTCTATTCAAAACAAAAGAAAATATGTATCATCTAAATACATGGATAAGGCATTTGAAGAAATCTGTCACCCATGCATCATTTAAAAACAGAACAAAAGAAACACAGAACATAAAATTTTTGCAGCAAACTGAAAATAAAAGGGAACTTCCTTGACCTGATAAAGGGCATATATGAAATATCTATAGACTTCATTATATGCAATGCTGAAAGCAAGAACATATGTTATCCCTCAGAGCAGTAACAAGTCAAGAATGTCTGTTCTCCCTATCTTCCTTCCCTATTATACTGGAGGGCATAGCCAGAAAAATAAAGCAAGAAAATAATTAAGGACTAAAATATTTGCAAGGAGAAAATAAAACTTTCATTATTCACAGATGACATAAAATGTGCATAGAAATCCTCAGATACTAGAAATTGTAAATACATTCACCTAGTTCATATTATGTAAGATAAACACCCAACATTGTTCAATTATATTTCTTTAAACTAACAACAAATAATTTAAAATAAATATTTAGAGTGCCATATACAATATCTTGACAAATAATAAATACTGGAGTTCAATTTAATAAAACATGTTCAAGACTACTAAAAATGCTGTCACAAACAAACAAACTAAACAAACAAAAAGTAGAAACAGACCCATAAATAACAGAGAACAAACTGGTCATTGCTGGAGGAGGGGAGAGGGGTAGGGAGATGAGGGGAAGAAGACAAAATGCCACTAAGAGCTATTAAAAAAAGAAAGAAAGGAAGAAAGGAAGAAAGAAAGAAAAGAGAAAAAGAAGAAAGGAAGGAAGAAAAATAAATGGACAAATATAACAATTTTATGGAATAGAAATTTCTGTATTAAGATGTTATTTGTACCAAAACTGTTCTATGAATTTAACAAGATTCATTCAAATTACCCGGGGGTATTTTTGTAGAAATTAATATGGTGCCCTTGTGCAAACCACTTCAACTTCCAAAACAAATTAAAAAAAATAACGTTTACTTTTGAGAGAGAGAGAGAGAGAGAGGGAGAGAGAGAGAGCAGGGTAGAGAAAGAGGGAGGCTCTGAGCTGTCAACACAGAGCCCAATGCAGGGCTCAAAGTTATCTACTGCGAGATCATGACCTGAGCCGAAGTCAGATGCTTAACTGACTGGGCCACTCAGGTGCCCCTTCCAAAACAATTTTTAGGACGAAGAATAATGTTGGAATATTTCTACTACCTGATATGAAGACATACTGTAAAGTTACATTAATCAAGTGAATGTGGTAGCTGCATTAGGATAGGGATATAGATCAATAGAATAGAACAAAGAACAGATAAAGAGTCACACAAGTTTTTAATTAATTTTGAAAAAACACTAACATGCAATGAGGGAAATTGTTTTTTTCAAGAAATAATGCTGGATGAACTGAATATTCATATAAAAGTTAACATTAACTCATCTTACACCATATATTAAAAATAACTCTAACTGAATAATAGACTTAAAAACAAATAATAAATAAAGGATAAATCCATAAGTACTTTAAAGAGAAACTTTAATTTTTTAATGGTTATTTATCTTGGAGAGGGAGAGGGAGAGAGAGAGAGAGAGAGAGAGAGAGAGAGAGAGAGAGAGAAGGGCAAAGAGAGAGGGAGACACAGAATCTGAAACAGGCTCCAGGCTCTGAGCTGTCAGCATGGAGCCCGACGCGGGACTCTGGCTCACAAACTGTGAGATCATGATGAAGAAATGAACCATGTATCATGACCTGAGCCGAAGTTGGATGCTTAACTGAGACACCCAGGCACCCCTTAAAGGGAAAATTCTAGAGAGAAAAAGTCTTTGCAATTTTGGGGCAGGTGAAAATTTCTTAGGACAAAAAATAATGTATAAACGAAAAAAAAACATAAATTGGATTTCATTAAAACTAAAAGTGCTCTTCAAATGACACCATTTAGACAATGAAAGGGCAGGCAAGACAATGGAAGAAAAATATATATAAAAGTCCTCATATTAAATATATAAAGAAGTCTTATAACTCAATAGAAAGAAGACAATTCTTAAAAGTGAGCCAAATATTTGAAGAGAACTTCATGAAAGAAGATATGCATTTGATCAATGAGCACATAAAAAGATAATATCAACAGCAGAAAAATGCAAGTTGAAACTACAATGCAAAAGCACTATACATCAACTAGATTGACTAAAATTTGAAAAGCCTGACAATGACAAGTTTTAGCATGGTTGTAAAGCAACTGGAATCTTCACACATCGCTAGTAGGAATGCAAAATGTCACATACAACTTAGAATACAATTTGGAGTTTCTTATAAAGTCACAAATGCACTTACTATACAACCCTAAATACCCTTTCCTTAGTATCTATCTAAGAAACATAAAAACATGTAACAACAGGGAGATGTGTATAAGAATGCCCATAGAAACTTCATTCTCAATAGCTAATAGTAAACAACCCAAGTGTCTGTCAACGCATAAATGGGTAATTAAATTGTGAAATAGCCATATAATGCAATTCATTATGTCACTGAAATGACATAAACTATAGATAAATAAAACACAGATACAACTCAAAAACATAACTAAAAGGAATGAAATCATGCATAAACAGAATGCATACTGTATGTTTCCACTTGTTTTTGGAAATTCAAGAGCAAGCAAAAGTAATCCATGGTAACAGAAATCACATCAGGGATTAGTCTAGGACCAGAATTGGGGGAATTTACTAGAGGACTATGGGGAAACATTTTTGGGATGATAGAATGATTCTAGTTCTTCACTGTGGTGATGGTTCCAAAGAATATACCTTTGCCAAAACTTACCAAGCTGTACAATTACAATAAATACATTCTACCACATGCAATTATAACTCAAAAGATTATTTAAAGATGGATCATGTGTGAGAAGCAGTACACAATTTTAAGAGTGATATCTTGGGTAGGTAAAAGGTGTTGAGATCCAAGTGATGGGATTAACACTGAGATCTTAGGTACAGTTTCGGAGTAAGGAGACATTGAGAGATAATCTGTATTTAGTGCATAGTTTAGTACTTTATCTTTACTTTTTCCAGGTGAATAAACAATGGAGAGATTGGCCTTTTTGAAGGAAGCACACTTTGCTTCAAGTAATGCAAGAGGTAAGGATTAGTTCTTTGGCAAGAGTTGAAACAGAGAAAAAAATGCAAGAATGAAATCCAAAGGTGGTTTGAAAAAAAAAAAAAAAGCAAAGCAAAGCAAACCCAACCCAACCCAACCCACACAGGACCAGGGGACAGATTTAGAACAGATTTAGGAGGCACTGAACAGAGGAGAGGCACTGAAAAAGGACGAGGAGGGGAAAATGAAATTTAAAGGATAGTTCCTTGAAAACCTGCCAGAAATGAAGTCAGCAAAAACATAGTTGGATACTTATTCCAACCTTCAGAAGAGTCTCAGAAGAGGAGATGTTGGCCCTTTTTAAAGTCCAGGGCCAGTCTTTACATTTATGTTCTGTATTTCTTCTAGGTTTTAGGCCCTAAGCCACCTGTGATTCCTTTACTATTCTCTTCCTTTTGAATCTTCCACTTTTCTCTCACCATTAATTCCTTCCCACCAAAGTACCAGTGTGCTGATGTGTTTTTCATCTTAATAACAACAACAAAAACCTTCCCTCCAGCTTGCCACTTTCGCCAACTACCAACCTATCTTTTCCTTCCTTTAAAGACAACCCCCACCCTCCTGCCCCAGAACATTCAACAGTCCCTTCCTATTCACACTGTGGTCTTCAGATCAGCACCATCATTACCTGGAAGCTTATCCAAAGTGTAGAATCCCAAGCATTCTATTTACCCCATTTTTTCTGATTTTTTTCCATGCTTTGGTAATGGAATTGATATCATTCCATAAATTTTCCCAATCTGAGCTATAGTTCAGAGCCATCTACCTGGATTCACTTCACTACACATTGAATTTATTGCAAAAAAATAAATTTCAAGATACCTAGGATCCAAAATTAAATCCAGAATCCTTATTTAAAAAGAAGCATAGTTTATCTATTATAAAAATGAATTGAAGATATATGCATGGGAGTAATTGTAATTATGAACTATAAACTGTACAATATAACCCAGCTGAGCAAGTAAATAATGCATAAATGAGGTGACTGGACGGTGAAAATTTGTTAGGGTCAATAGGTGGTACGCCTTATTGCAATCTAGTTGGTAAATTAGCAAAAGTAGTTAAAAATATAGAAGACGACATACAGTAGAATATTTGAATTTGAAACAGATGAAATGACAGGTCAATTACAACTCTATTTGTGATAAGCACAAGACTGTGGCTCCAACATTAAAGGCTAGATAACAAGTAGTCTATCCCCACTGTCCTTAAGGTTTTTCATCTCAGTTTTCTCCTATTTTCCTCTGATCCTCAGTATCTTCATGTTATGAGTGTAGCAACTGTGCCTACATCTTAGCTTTGTTGTGATTATTAAATGAGATTAGAAATGTAGGGCACTTTGCACATTGTCAGGAACTTTGTTAGTCTTTGTAAATGTTAGCTATGGTTTTTTATCCTTTCACTTCTCTGTCCCCTCCCCCATCTAATTCTCCTACTTTTTAGGACCAATACTAGTATTCTTAGATACTACTGTGACCATCCTTAACATTCTTTTTATCATAATTATGCTACTCTTCCATATTGCTTAAAATTTGGCAGGACTTCTACTAAATTTATAGAATATGCCAATGTCATTATACAGAACACATGTTTGCGAGCAAGTAAATGCATTCCTAATGCTTTAGTATGCTGTGATTGCTCATTTATTAGCATTGCCATATGTGCACTATGTTTATATAAGGGAGACTTGTTCTTACAACTGAAGGGAAAACATCACATTATAATTAAGAATGACAAGTGATATGGACTTGACTATACTATATTAATGATTTGTCACTCTTGTTAATACAGTAGTCACTAAATTATAATAGTATTAAAAACATTATTAAAGAAATATTTGAAGTACATTGCAAATATTTGACATATCACATGTTTTTCCAATGCTAATTCTTCTAATCAAAGGTTACAATGTGATAGACATCTTCTGGGGTGACTTCTATTCACAAACTAGATACTCAGTGACAAATGTTGGCAGAGCCAATATATTAGTCAATATATTAGCATAAAACATAATGCATACTAAAAAAAACTGATGCACCAGATTTAATGGGGTGGCAAAGATAATTTAACTTAGCAAATATTTGCAAAGGTGTGATCAGGGACAAGGAAACTAACAAGGAGCAGAGAGATGCAATAGTGGGGCCTTTGAATGGCAAGGGAAAAGACAATAGTTACAAGAACCCAGTTGAAAGGTGGTGCTATGGAAAAGACTTCCAAACAGGAGAGGTAACTCTAGTGGAATGCAGTAACTGCCAGAATTGTATTGGGGTAGGTAAACAAAATTATAAACAGGATTATAAAATTCCTGACCTCTTTTCACTCTCCTCTGATTTCCTCCCTATCTCTTCCAATGACCAAACCCAAGAAGACAAAGTGTTATATAGTCCAAGAAGGGGAGCCTGTAGCTGTCACCTCCAGCATAATAGAGCAAGGTAGAGAAAACAAGAGGATGTTTCTGAGAGAGGCTAACAAAAAAAAACATATATGAAGACAATAATAATCTTTCATCAATCAAAACTGACATGCACAGAATTTTCCAAAATAGGCCCATACTGATATTATCTTTTACCTATGGTATCAGGATGCATGCTATTTTTTATTTGATCAAACTTACACAACGCTATATGTAAATTATATCTCAATAAACAGGAAAGCATTCAAAACCAATTTATAAATGTCTCTGCAGGATAGTCAACTGAGGAAGAGTGGATATGAAGTAGAAGATGCAATATACAATACACCTAACTGTTACTTTTTTTTCATCAGCGGCTAAAGGGCTGGCTAGATAAAAAGGAGAAGATTGTGGATTGGAAGAAGTATATCAGAGGAAGGCATATGATTTACATTTCAGTATAGACCCAACAGATGAAAATATTCAAATCTATAAAAAATGCTCATCTAAAGTATTTTACTGAAAAATATGTTCTTCATAATAAGTTAGGTAGAATGACCACTCTGTAGATGTCAGTTGTCTATCTTCTCTCTACAACACAGTATGACAGTGTGTTGTTTACTGCGCTCATACACAAAGAAGGAATGGGGTAAGACTGAGGGTCATTCATAGTCTGGGAAGCACAGATATTCCCTAATCAAGACCTCCATTTTGAGCCCTCAATTCTCTTAAAACAGCAACCAACCCCATTTCTTGCTTTCTGGGGACAAATAACTTTAGTACCATCACATCATGTTTTGGCCAGCAATTCAGTCTTACAAAATAATGACTTAAAGGCCTCAACAAGTACAAAAAGATTGAGATCATATCATGTATATTTTCTGAGCACAATACTATGAAAGTTGAAATCAACTACAAGAAAAAAATTGGAAAGATCACAAATACATAGAAGTTAAAGAAAATCTTACTAAAAAATAAATGGGTCAATCAGGAAGTTAAAGAAGAAATTTAAAAAAATACATGGAAATAAATGAAAATGAAAACAAGAAGGTCTAAAACCTTTGGATGCAGCAAAAGTAGTCCTAAGAGGGAAGTATAGAGCAGTACAAGTCTACCTCAAGAAGAAAAAACAATCTCAAACACACCACTTAAACTTACACTAAAAGGAGAAAGAAATAGAACAAATGAGGCCTAAAGTCAGCAAAAGAAGGGAAATAATTCAGATAAAAGCAGAAATAAATGATACAGAAACAAACCCCAGCCAACTTATGAAAAAGAAGAGAGTGACACCTAGGTGGCTCTGTTGGTTAAGCATCCAACTCTTTTTTAAAATCTTTTTTTTTAACGTTTATTTATTTTTGAGACAGAGAGAGACAGAGCATGAACAGGGGAGGGGAAGAGAGAGAGGGAGACACAGAATCTGAAACAGGCTCCAGGCTCTGAGCTGTCAGCACAGAGCCCGACGCGGGGCTCGAACTCACGGACCGCGAGATCATGACCTGAGCCGAAGTCGGCCACTTAACCGACTGAGCCACCCAGGCGCCCCAAAGCATCCAACTCTTGACTCATGATCTCACGTTTCATGAGTTTGAGTCCCACATCCACCTCTTCATTGACAGTGCAGAGTCTACTTCGAATTCTCTCTGTCCTCTCTCTCTGCCCCTCCCCCATTCTCTCATATTCTCTCTCTCTCTTTTCCTCTCTTTAAATAAATAAATAAATATTTTAAAAATATTCTCTTTTAATAGTTTGTATTTCTGTGGTATTGGTTGTGATCTCTCCTCTCATTCATGATTTTATTCATTTATATCCTTTATGTCTCTTTTTAAGTTTATTTATTTTTTTTGAGAGAGAGAGAAAGAGCACGTGAGTGGTGGAGGGACAGAGAGAAAGGGGGAGAGAGAGAGAGAATCCCAATATATAGATAGCACAGAGCCTGACATGGGACTCAATCCCATGTACTGTAATATCAAGACTTGCACTGGAATCAAGAATTGGATGCTTAGCCAACTGAGCTATCCAGGTGCCTTCAATTATAAGAGAGTATTATGAAAAATTACACGCCTACAAATTAGACAACCAGAAAGAAATGGGCAAATTCCTAGAAACATATAAACTACCAAAATTGAAACAGGAAGAAATACAAATCTTGAATAGGCCAATAACCAGCAAAAAAAAATTGAATCAGTAATCAAAAATGTCCCAACAAAAGTCCAGGGCCAGATGGTTCCACAGGGGAATTCTACCAAACATTTAAAAAGTTAAATCATATTCTTATCAAACTGTTCCAAAAAAAAAAATAGAAATGGAAGAAAAACTACCAAACTCATTCTATGAGGCTAGCATTACCTTCATTCCAAAACCAGACATAGACTACACACACACACACACACACACACACACACACACAGGAATTACAGGCCAATATCCCTGATAAAAATGGATGCAAAAATTGTCAACAATATAATAACAAATGGGGTCCAACAGTACATTAAAAGAATCATTCAACATGATCAAGTGAGATTTATTCCTGGCTTGCAAGGGTGGTTCAGTATTCGCAAATCAATCAATGCGCTACACCACATTAATAAAAGAAAGGATAAGAACCATATGATCCTCTCAAAACATGCAGAAAAAGCACTTGACAAAGTACAGCATCATTTCTTGATAAAAACTCTCAACAAAGTAGGGATAGAGGGAACATACCTCAACATCATAAAATCCATATATGAAATACCCACAGCTAATATCATCCTCAATGGGCAAAAACTGAAAGATTTTCCGCTACAGTCAGCAACAAGACAGGGATGTACAGTGTCATCATTGTTATTTAACGTAGTACTGGAAGTCCTAGCTTCAGCAGATAATAAAAAGAAATAAAGGCATCCAAATCATCAAGGAAGAAGTCAAACATTTACTATTCACAGACAACATGATACTCTACATGGAAAACCCCAAAGACTCCACCAAAAAATTGTTAGAACTGATACATGAATTCAGTAAAGTTGCAGGATACACAATTAACATACAGAAATCTGCTGCATTTCTATACACCAAAAAATGAAGCCGCAGGAAGAAAAATCAAGGTATTGATCTCATTTACAACTGCACCAAAAATCAGAAGATACCTAGAAATAAACCTAACCTAAGACATAAAATATTTGTAGCCTGAACTGTATATAACACTAATGAAATTGAAGATGACACAAAGACATGGAAAAACATTCCATCATCATAGATTGGAAGGAAAAATATTGTTAAAATGCTTATACTACCCAAACCAATATACATATTTAATGAAATCCCTATCAAAATACCACCAGCATTCTTCACAGAGCTAGAACACACAATCCTATTATTTGTATGGAACCACAAAAGATCCTGTTTAGTCAAAGCAATCTTGAAAAAGAAAACAAAGCTGGAGGCATAACGATTCCAGACTTCAAGCTGTACTACAGAACTATAGTCATCAAGACTACAGAAAAAATAGGTACATAAATCAATGGAACAGAATAGAAAATGAATAGATGGACCCACAACTATATGATCAACTAACCTTTGACAAAGTAGAAGAGAATACTCAATGGAAAAAAGAAGGTCTCTTCAACAAATGGTGCTGTGAAACCTAGACAGCTACATACAGAAGAATGAAACTGGACTACTTTCTTACACCAGACACAAAGATAAGTTCAAACTGGATGAAAGACCTAAATGTGAGACAGAAAAACATGGAAGTTTTACAGGAGAAAACAGGCAGCAACCTCTTTGTCCTAGGCTATAGCAACTTCTTACTTGACATGTCTCCAGAGGCAAGGGAAACAAAAGCAAAAATGAACTATTGGGACCTCATCAAGATAAAAAGCTTTTGCATGGTGAAGGAAACAATCAACAAAACTAAAAGGCAACTAAAGGAATGGGAGAAGATATTTGCAAATAACACATCAAATAAAGTGTTAGTATCCACAATCTATAAAGAACTTACCAGGGGTGCCTGGGTGGCTCAGTCAGCTGAGTGTCTGACTTCGGCTCAGGACATGATCTCACAGTTCGTGAGTTTGAGTCCCGCATCGGGCTCTGTGCTGACAGCTCAGAGCCTGGAGCCTGCTTTAGATTCTGTGTCTCCCTCTCTCTCTGCCCTTCCCCTGTTCACACTCTGACTTTCCTTCTCTCTCAAAAATAAATAAACATAAAAAATTAAAAAAAAGAAATTACCAAACTCAACACCCAAAAAAACAAATAATCCAGTTAAGAAATGGGTAGAAGACATGAATAGATACTTTTCCAAAGAAGACATCCAGATGGCTAACAGACATATGAAAAGATGCTCAACAGTGCTCATCGTCAGGGAAATACAAATCAAAACTACAATGAGCTATCACCATACACCTGTCAGAATGTCTAAAATTAACAACAACACAGGAAACAACAGGTGTTAGCGAGGATGGGGAAAAAGGAGAACCTCTTATAATGTTGGTGAGAGTGTAAACTGATGCAGCCACTCTGGAAAACAGTATGGAGGTCCCTTTAAAGTTAAAAATAGAACTATGTTAGAATCTAGAAACTGTACTACTAGGTATTTATCCAAAGGATACAAAAATACTGACTTGAAGGTATATGTGAACCTGATGTTTATAGAAATAATAGCCAAATTATTTATCAACAATAGTCAAATTATGGAAAGAGTCCAAATGTCCATTGACTGATAAATGGATAAAGAAGTGATATTTACATACAAAGGAATATTACTAAGCCATTAAAAAATAAAATCTTGCCATTTGCAAGACATGGATGGAGGTAGGATGTATTATGCTAAGTTAAGTCAGGGAAAGATAAATGCCATATGATTTCACTCAAATGTGGGATTTACAAAACAAAAAGGCTGAATGTAGGAGAGGAAAAAAAAGAGAGAGTGGCAAAACATAAAACAGATTCATAACTACAGAGAATAGACTGAGGGTTGCTGGAGGGAAGGTGGGCTAAATGGGTTATGGGCATTAAAAAGGGCACTTCTTTTGATGAGCACTGGATGTTATATGTAAGTGATGAATCACTAAATTCTACTCCTGAAAGTAATATTATACTATACGTTAACTACCAGAAATTTCATAAAAGCTTGAAATGAACTATGAAATAAAATGGAGTGTTTTCAAAATAATAATAATAATAATAATAGTAATAGTAATAATAATAATAATGACTTAATATAAGTTAGAAATTGGTTTCTCTGGCCTTCATGAGTCTGCCCCATCTATTATGTATACCATCAGTGCATCTGACTCTATATTAATTCCAGCCAAATAAGTCATTTACCAGACAAAGAAAGGAATCAGTGGAATTCACTGGTTCAATCTCAACACAGCTTGAATACCCTGATAGAATGGGTTACAGATAACTTATATATGATGCCAGTGAAGAAAGAACACAGTAAAAGACTGAGTTATTATTTGAAAAATGAGATATATGTTTCTAGCCCAGTACCAACACGTAGAACTATCTCTCCCATGAATCACGTAAGTGTTGAGTTAAAGAGCAAAGTGAGTACCTCTTATCACCTAATGAAGCACTAAAATATTGTTTCTTGCCCCTTCCATTCTCAGCTTTTTGGGTCTCAAAGTTCTGGTATCTAAGAAAAACTTTCTTGTTTTTTTAATAAGAACAATTTATTTTATTTTATTTTGTTAATTTAATTTTATTTATTTCTAACAAATAACATACAACATTATATTAGTTTCAAGTGTATAATACACTGATTAAACAATTGTATACATTACTCAGTGCTTATCATCATAAGTGTACTTTAATCCCCTTCACCTATTTCACCCATCCCTCAACTCACCTCTCCACCGGTAACCATCACTTTGTTCTCAATAGTTAAGAGTCCATTTTTGTTTATTTGTTTATCTCTTTTCTTGTTTGTTTTGTTTCTTAAATTCCACACGAGTGAAATCATATGGTATTTTTGTTTCTCTGACTGGATTTATTTCACAGCATTATACCATCTAGATCCATCTATGTTGCTGCAAATGACAAGATATCATTTTTATGTCTAATATTCTACTGTATAAATGCACCACTTTTCTTCATCCATTCATCTATGGATGGACACTGTGGTTGCTTCCATACTTTGGCTATGGTAAATAATGCTGCAATATTCATAAGAGTGCATATATCTTTTGGAATTTTTTTTTTGCATTCTTTGGGTAAATACCCTGCAGTGGATTACTGGATCATATGATAATTCTATTTTTAATTTTTTGGGTAACTTCTATACTGTTTTTCACAGTGGCTGCACCAGTTTGCATCCTACCAACAGCACAAGAGTGTTCCTTTTTTTCCACACCCATGCCAACACTTGTTTCCTGTGTTTTTGAATGTAGACATTCTGACAGGTGTGAGGTTTTTATTTGCATTTCCCTGATGATTAGTGATGTTGAGCATCTTTTCATGTGTCTGTTGGCCATTTGTATTTCTTTGGAGAAACGTCTTTTCATGTCTTCTGCCCATATTTAACTGGATTATTTGTTTTTGGGGGGTGCTGAATTATGTAAGATTTTATATACCTTGGTTACTAACTTTTGCTGGATATGTCATTTGCAAATATCTTCTTCTAGTCACCAGGTTGTCTTTAGTTTTGCTGATTGTTTCCTGTGCTGTGCAAAGCTTTCATTTTTATGTAGTCACAATAGTTGATTTTTGCTTTTGTTTCCCTTGCCTTATGAGACATATCTAGAAAAATGATACTCTGGACGATTTTAGAAAAATTATGGCCTGTACTCTCTTCTAGGAGTTTTATGGCTTCAGGTATCACACATTTAGGTCTTTGAGTTTATTTTGGTGTATGGTATAAGAAAGTCGTCCAATTTCATTTTTCTGTATGTCGCTGTCCAGTTTTCCAAATATCATTTATTGAAGAGATTGTTTTTCACTCATTGAAAATTCTTGCCTCCTTTGTTTAAGATTAATTGGCCATGTAATTGTGGGTTTATTTCTGAGTTCTGTATTCTGTTCCCTTGATCTATTTTTGTGCTAGGTTTATACAGTTTTGGTAACTACAGCTGCAACTACAACTGCAGCCTTGTATTTTATCTTGAAATTTGGGATTGTTATTTCTCCAGTTTTGTTTTTCTTTTTCAATATTGTTTTGGCTATTTGGGTTTTTTTAAGGTTCTATACAAATTTTAAGATTATTTGTTCTATTCTGTGAAAAATGCTTTGGTGTTTTGATAGGGATTGCATTTGGGTAGTATGGAAATTTTAACGATATTTGTTCTCCCAATCCATGAACATAGAATTTCTTTCTATTTGTTTGTATTGTATTTGATTACTTTCATGAATGTTTTATAATTTTCAGAGTACAAGTCTTTCTCTTTCTTGGTTAAGTTTATTCCTAGGTATCTTATTTTTTTTGTTGTAATGGTAAATGAGACTGTTTTCTTCATTTTCCTTTCTGCTACTTCATTATTAGTGTATACAAATGCAATGGATTTTTGTATATTGATTTTACATCCTGGCCTTACTGAATTCATTTATTGCTTCAAGTAGTTTTTTGGTGAGGTCTTTAGGGTTTTCTGTATATAGTATTATGCCATCTGGAAAGAGTGAATGTTTCACTTCTTTACAATTTGGATGTCTTTTATTTCTTTTTTTCTTTTCTGATTGCTATGGGTAGGATTCCCAGTACTATGCTGAATAAGAGTAGGTGAGACTGAACATCCTTGTCTTTTTCCTGTCCTTAGGGGAAAAGCTGTCAGTTTTTCACCACTGAGTATTATGTTAGTTGTGAGTTTTCATTTATGGCCTTTATTATGTTGAGGCAAGTTCCCTCTAAACTTACTTTGTTGAGGGTTTTTATCATGAATGGATGCTGTACTTTGTTAAATACCTTTTCTATGTCTCTTGAAATAATCATATTTTTCTTTTCTCATTCACGTGACTTATCACATCGATTGATTTGCAAATATTGAACAACCCTTGTATACCAGGGGCAAATCCTACTCATTCATGGTAAATGGATTTTTTAATGTATTGTTGGATTCTGCATCTAATATATTGTTGAGGATTTTTGCATCTGTGTTCATCAGATACTGGCCTATAGTTCTCTTTTTTTACAGTGTCTTTATCTGGTTTTGGTATAAGGGTAATGCTGGTCTTATAGAATGAATTTGGAAGTTTTCTTTCCTCTTCTATTTTTTGGAAAGTTTTAGGAAAATAGGTGCTAACTCTTCCTTAAATGTTTGGTAGAATTCACCTATGTAACCGTCTGGTCCAGGACTTCTGTTTGTTTGTTGGGAGATTTTTGATTATAGATTCAACTTCAATGCTGGCAGTCAGTGTGTTCAAATATTCTATTTATTCTTGATTTAGTTTTTGGAGGGTATATATTCTTACGAATTTATCCATTTCTTCTTGGTTGTCCAGTTTGTTGGCATATGATTTTCCACAGTATTCTTTTATGATCCTTTGTATTTCTGTGGTATTGGTTGTTACCTCTTTTTCATTTCTGATTTATTTTTTATTTTTTTATTTTTGGGACAGAGAGAGCCAGAGCATGAACGGGGGAGGAGCAGAGAGAGAGGGAGACACAGAATCGGAAACAGGCTCCAGGCTCTGAGCCATCAGCCCAGAGCCTGACACGGGACTCGAACTCACGGACCGCGAGATCGTGACCTGGCTGAAGTCGGACGCTTAACCGACTGCGCCACCCAGGCGCCCCTTCATTTCTGATTTTGAGTTTTCTCTCCTTTTTCTTTCTTTCTTCCTCCCTCCCTTTCTTTCTTTCCTTCTTTCTTTCTTTCTTTCTTTCTTTCTTTCTTTCTTTCTTTCTTCTTTTTATTTATTTTTGTGATCAATCTGACTAAAGCTTTACCAATTCTGTATGCCTTTTCAAAAAACCAGCTCTTCGTTTCATCTATCTGTTCTATTGTGCTTTTAGTTTATTTTTCATTTATTTCTGTTATAATCTTTATTATATTGATTTGGGTTTGTTTGTTCTTTTTCTAGTTCCTTTAGGTGTAAGTATAGGTTGTTTACTTGAGATTTTTCTTCCTTCTTGATTGCTATCAACTTCCCTCTTAGAAGAGCATTTGCTGCATACAAATGATTTGGCACTATTGTGTTTTCATTTTCATTTCTCTCTCTCCCTCTCCCTCTCTCCCTCTCTCTCTCTCTCTCTCTCTCTGTGTGTGTGTGTGTGTATACACACACATATATAGTTGAATAATATATGAATATTGAACATATTCATATATATATGAATGACCATGTTATGGTCTAACATATGATCTGTTCTGAAGAATGTTCCATATGCACTTGAAAAGAATGTATAGTCAACTGTTTTTGGATAGAATGTTCTGTATAAATCTGTTACATTCATCTGGTCCAATGTGTCATTAACAGCCACTGTTTCCCTGTTGATTTTCTGTTTGTACGATCTATCCCTTGATGTAAGTGGGGTGTTACAGTCCTCTACTATCATGTATTACTATCAATTACTTCTTTTATGTTTGGTATTAGCTACTTTATGTATCTGGGTGCTTTCATGTTGAGTGCATAAATATTTACAATTGTTTTATCTTCTTGTTGGATTGTTCCCTTTATGATTATGTAGTGCCCTTCTTTGGTTCTTGTTACAGTGCTTGGCTCTTGTTTTAAAGTAGATTTTGTGGGGTGCCTGGGGGGCTCAGTTGGTTGAGCATCCAACTTCAGCTCAGGTCATGATCTCATGGTTTATGGGTTCGAGCCCGTGTAGGGCTCTGTGCTGCAGGCTCAGAGCCTGGAGCCTGCTTCAGATTCTGTGTCTCATTCTCTCTCTGCTTGTCCCCAACTTGTGCTCTGTCTCTGTCTCTCGAAAATAAATAAAAATGTAAAAAAAAAAAACTAGAGTTTATTTTGTGTGACATAAGTATTGCTACTCTGGCTTTTCACTTCCATTTGCATGACAAATGTTTCTCCACCCCCTGACTTTCAATCTGAAATGCATTTCTTGTATGCAGCATATAGATGGGCCATGCATTTTGTCACTCTATGTCCTTTGATTGGAGCATTTACTCCATTTACATTCAAATAAATTATTGATAGGTATGTACTTATTGCCATTTTGTTACCTTTTTAATGTTTGTTTTTGTAGTCCTTTTCTGTTCCTTTCTTCTCTTACTCTCTTCTCTCATGGTTTGTTGGCTTTCTTTAATGACATACTTAGATACTTTTGCCTTTATTTTTTGCATATTTATTACCAGTTTTTAATTTGTGGTTACCATTAGGCTTATATATAATATTTTATGTATATAGCAGCCTATATTAAGTTGATGGTTGTTTAAGTTTGAACTCATTCTTTACTTCTCTCCCAGCTTACATGTTTTAGGTACATGGTGTTCATACTTTACATCCATTTCTGTTGCGAATCTCTTGACTGATTTTTATAGATATGTAATTTTACAGCTTTAGTGCTTCCCATTTTCTTAACTCCTACTTATGGTCTTTCCTTTCCACTCAAAGAATTCTCTTTAACATTTCTTGTAGGGGGTGGTTTAGTGGCCATGAATTCCTTTAACTTTTGTTTGTCTGGGAAACTATCTCTCCTTGTATTCTGAATGACAGCCTTGCTACATATTCATTATTGTAGTTTGGTTTTGTGTTTTTGTGTGTGTAGTTTTTTTTTTTTTTGTTTTGTTTTGTTTTGTTTTGTTTTTCTCTCTCACTTTCAGTATTTTAACTATATCATTCCACTCCCTTCTGGCCTGCAAAGTTACTGATAGCTTTATGGGGTTTTCCTTGTATGTAAATGTCTTTTCTTTTGCTGCTTTTAAAATTCTCTCACTACTTTTTGCCATTTTAATTACTATGGATCTTGGCATGGACCTCCTTGGGTTGATTTTGTTGGGGGCCTTCAGTGCCTACTGGATGTTGATTTCTGTTTCCTTCCCTGTGTTCAGAAAGTTTTCAGCTATTATTTCTTCAAATAATTTTTCTACCCCTTTTCTCTCTCTTCTCCTACTGGTATCCCTATAATGTTATTATGCTTGATTGCCCTTAGGCTATTTTTGTTTTTCATTATTTCTCTTTCTCTCCTCTATTCAGTTTCTTTGCTTTCCATTACTCTGTCCTCCAGGTTGCTGATCTGTTCTTCTGTTTCCTCTAGTCTTCGATTTTTCTCTCTAGTATATTTTTAATTTCAGTTATTAAGTTCTTAATCTCTGATTAGTCCTTTTTTTTATGTTTTGTATATCTTTGTTGATGGTCATTGGCACCCTCCTCTTTTCTCAAGTCCAGTGATTATTTTTATAACCATTACTTTAAATTCTTTATCAGGCATATTACTAATATCCTCTTCACCTAGGCCTCTTGCTGTACTTTTGTCCTTATTCTTTCATTTGGGACATTGTCTTTTGTCTCCCCATTTTCTCTAACTCTCTGTGTCTGCTTTTATGTGTTAGGAAAGTCTGCTAAGTCTCCTGCTCTTGAAGTAGCCACTCATGGCAAAATCAATATGTAGAACTTCAAATTCATTTGCAATGATCCCCCACACTCCCTTCTCTCCTCCTTACTGCCTCAAAGAGAAGATACAAAGGGCCTATTATAGATGCCTGCACACACTGAGTTGCATTACAAAGGAGAAATACTGCTGGAGAGATTCACCATGTAAAAGGAGCAAGCCATCCCATCTCTCCAATGCAATTCTCAGAAATATCCAGGATAGAGTGGTCAGAGTTTTGAATTTTTGCATATGCAGTAAGAACAGGAAAGAATGGTCAGGATCTGTGGTAGACTGCCTCACCCAACAGAGCAGGAGGGCACTTAGGAATTAGTTCTTTGTTCATGAATCAGGGCAGCAGTGGTGAGGATGAAGATAACAGAATGATACTCACTAAAAGAAAAATGTTAAGACTATGAATAAATACATGCACAATTATATTCACACACATATGTGCATATGCATGTTCATGTATGGGTAAAATTTCATTCAGTCTGCAAAATACATTTATGAAGACCGATCTGTGGGTGAATATATAACCCACATCTCACAGTCAAAGAAACACCATTTGCATCCAGACTTGCCTTACTCTGAAATTTGTTTTTCTTTTACTACAAATGAGAAGGTTTTTTTGCAACAAGAACGAAAAAATTTGTAACAAAATGGTAAATATTAATACCAATTCATAGTGAATTTAATATAAATAGTAATAATAAAAACAAAAATTACCCTTGGTTAATGTTGGTAAGATTCAACTAAGAGATTTTGATTGTCTTAGCAGTTGATAAGGATTTTATAAATCTTCAGATTTTCCACCTGCACTTCTTGAGATTAATCTACATTTACCAGATTTACCACCACATAGTTTATTTGCTCCTCAACTCACTGCATTCTGATTGTTGAATCACCAGTCTGCTAAACCTGTTCTCCTAAGACCAAAAATAGCATTTTCTTTCTCCATACCCCACCAGTCCTACATTTCAAGCATTTGTTAAACTTTCTTTCTCTGTAACATGATACTCTATGTAGAAAACCCAAAAGATTCCACCAAAAAAAATGCTAGAATTAATAAATGAACTCAGCAAAGTCATAGGATATAAAATCATAAAATCAATGTACAGAAATCTGTTGAATTTCTATACACCAGTAATGCAGCATCAGAAAAAGAAATCAAGGAATCTAATCCATTTACAATTGCACCAAAAACAATAAGATACCTAGGGATACCTAACCAAAAAGGTAAAAGATTTGTATTCTGAAAACTATAGAACACTTAAGAAAGAAATCAGAGGACACAAAGAATTGGAAAAACACTCCATGCTCATGGATGGAAGAACAAACATTGTTAAAATATCTATACTACTCAAAGCAATCTACCCATTTAATGCAATCTGCATAAAAATACAACCAGCATTTTTCACAGAGCTAGAACACACAATCCTAAAATTTGTATGGAACTGCAAAAGACCCAAAATAGCCCAAGCAATTTTGAAAAATAAAATCAAAGCTGGAGGCATCATGATTCCAGACTCCAAGCCATACTACAAAGCTGTAGTCACCAAGACTACAAAAAAACAGACACATAGATCAACTGAACAGAAGACCCATAAATGGACCCACAACTATATGGTCAACTAATCTTTGACAAAGCAGGAAATAATATCCAATGGGGGGGCAGTCTCTTCAACGAGTGGTGTTGGGAAAATGGGACAGCTACATGGAGAATAATGAAACTAGACCCCTTTTTTACACCATACATAAAAATAAATTCAAAATGTATGAAAGACCTAAGTGTTAGACAGGAAACCATCAAAATCCTAGAGGAGAACAAACGTAGGCCTTGACCTTGGCCAGAAGAACTCCTTACTAGACATGTCACCAAAGGCAAGGGAAACAAAAGCAAGCATGTACTACTGAGACTTTATTAGGATAAAAAGCTTCTGCACAGCAAAGGAAACCACAACACTAAAAAGCAGCACAAGGAGTGGGAGAAGATATTTGCAAATGGCATATCCAATAAAGGGTTAGAACCCAAAATCTATAAAGAACATAGCAAACTCAAAACCCAAAAAGCAAACAACCTGATTAAGAAATGAGCAGAAGACATTTATAGATACCTTTCCAAGGAAGACATTGAGATGGCTAACAGACACATAAAAAGTGCTCAACCTCACGCATCATCAGGGAAATACAAATTAAAACCACAATGAGATACCACTTCACACCTGTCAGAATGGCTAAAATTAACAACACAAGAAACAACAGTGTTGGCAAGGATGGGAAGAAAGATGAACCATCTCTGTTGGCGGGAATGCAAATTGGTGTAGCCACTCTGGAAAACAATATGAAGGTTCCTCAAAAAGTTACAAATAGAACTAATCCTGTGATCCAGCAATTGCCCTACTAAGTATTTCCTTAAAGGATACAAAAATAGAGATCCAGAGGGGTACATGTACCCCAATGTTTATAGCAGCATTATTAGCAATAATCAAACTATGGAAAGAGCCTAAATGTCCATTAACTGATAAATAGATAAATAGATAAATAAATAAATAAATAAATAAATAAATAAAGATGTGGTGTGTATATATACACCAGCCATCATATACTACTCAGCCATCAAAATGAATGAAATCTTTCCGTTGGCAACCATGTGGAAATAAGTCAATCGGAGAAAGACAAATACCATATGATTTCACTCACATGTGGAATGTAAAAAACAAAACAGCTGAACACATAGGAAGGTGAGAAAAAAGAGAGAGGGAAACAAACCATAAACAGGCTCTTTATTATAGAGAACAAATGGAGGGTTGACAGAAGGTAGTGGGGGGATATGGGATAAATGGGTATTAAGAAGGGTACCTGTTCTGTTGAGCACTGGGTGTTATAAGTGATGACTCATTAAATTCTAAACCCCTGTAAACAATATTACCTGTATGATAACTAACTAGAATTTAAATATAATTTTGAAAAAGTAAAATAAATTAGATATAAAGGAAAGAAAGAAAGAAAGAAGAAAGAAAGAAAGAAAGAAAGAAAGAAAGAAAGAAAGAAAGAAAGAAAGAAAAGAAAAGAAAGGGAAAGGAAAGAAAGGAAAGGAAAGGAAAGGAAAGGAAAGGAAAGGAAAGGAAAGGAAAGGAAAGGAAAGGAGGGGAGGAAGAAATAATTAGTAGCATCTATGAGAACACTATTTTCATTTGCGTAAAATAATTTTGGGTGTTTTCTATTTAAAAAATGTATGTGTGATCTAAATCAACTTATTTAGGGCTCCAGGGTGGCTCAGTCGGTTAAGCATCCAACTTCAGCTCAGGTCATGATATCTCAGTTCGTGAGTTCGAGCCCTGGGTCAGGCTCTGTGCTGACAGCTCAGATCCTGGAACCCACTTCACACTCTGTGTCTCCTTCTCTCTCTGCCCCACCCCCACTTGTGCTCTCTCTCTCACTCTCTCTCTTTCAAAAATAAAAAAAAAACATTAAAAAATATTTTAAAAATTGAATAAACTTATTATGTACAA
The DNA here is from genome assembly GCF_016509475.1 of Prionailurus bengalensis. Lineage (NCBI taxonomy): Eukaryota > Metazoa > Chordata > Mammalia > Carnivora > Felidae > Prionailurus > Prionailurus bengalensis. The sequence continues at coordinate 51,635,519 of NC_057356.1, forward strand.
AAAGAACTTTGTCTCTCTGCAGCAATGGTGAAAACTCACTCAGCAATGGTGAAAACAGTGTTTTGTTGTTGTGTTTTTTTCCTTGATAACTGCTTTTTAAAAAAGTGACTCCTGGGGTGCCTTGGTGGCTCAGTCAGTTAAGCCTCTGACTCTTGGTTTCAGCTCAGGTCATGACCTCACAGTTCCTGTGTCTGAGCCCCATGTCAGGCTCTGTGCTGACAGCATGAACGCTGCTTGGGATTCTCTCTTTCTCTCTCTCTCTACCCCTCCTCACTTTAAACAAACAAAGAAACAAACATTGTTTTTTTGGTTTTTTTTTTAAGTGACTTTCCTGACACCACACATTCTTGATTCCTTGCATGCATTTTTGATGGTTTCTGCTCTCTTTCCTGAGCCCATATTCTCTGACAAGTGTTGGTTCTTTTTCCAATTTGCACACCCCCTCTGGTGACTGCATCTACCACCATGGCTTCAATTACTTTTTATATATATGAAGAACTCCCAAATACATGTTTCAAGCCAAGCACTTTTTCTCTAAGCTCCAACTGCTAAAGATTCATTGAATATCTCCATTTGATCTATAGGAAATACAAACCCAGAAAAGCCAAAGATGCCTCATTTTGCTTTCACATCTCCTCCTCCCTTATCAAACCTTATACAAACCTCATTTTATTTTTTATCACTGCTATGCAATGAGTAGAGGAAGACAGAAACTTTGGGGTTACCCCTTTTCTATTTCCTTACCATACTTTCTTTTACTAAGTTCATATCCCTTCCACTGCCCTAGTTTAGGCACTCATCATTTCTTACTCTAAATCATGCAATAGCTTCTACCTCAGTTTTCTATATCCATAATTTCTCAAATCCATCATTTACACAAATGACTTACTTGCTACTCTGACTACACTGCTTCTCTTCTATTAATTCGTCAGTGATTCCCACTATAAACAGGATTAACATTCATACTCTAATACGTCTCCTTGAATAATTAGCTCTCTGACCATGCTTCCTTCTATTGCTTTAATTTTTGTCTCTTTGGCCAATCATGTTGTAGATGATTCACCAGACTGAATTGCTTACATATCTTGCTTCCCTGTCTGTCTCACTTCTGTTTGTCCTGGAATATCCCCACCCCCCCCCATTTCCCTCCATTAAGACCTAGCTCTGATGTCATCACCTATGGAAACATTTTCTAAGATATTCTTTCTAGTTTGATTAAATGTCCTTTTCTAGTTGCTTGGTAATGCCCTGAATACATTACTGCCACTGGTAAAAGCACTCCCAAGTTTCCACTACATTATTCTATGATTATGTCCTCATGTGATCCTGTTTCTGATCAGCGGTCTCCAATGTGTGGTGTCTATCCCCTAAGAACACAGAAGTAATGATTGGAACATTTATAGAATCCTCTACTGCTTTTTGCTTTTTCCTTTAGTTTCTCAATTTCTATTTATTTTTCTAAAATGTACATAACTTATTATATAAGGTGTTATATATACATTATAAGTAAATTAATATACACATAAAAAGGACATAAGCTCAAAAATTTTCATAATGGAGGTAATATCAATACATATAGAGCCCTCTGCCCTTTCCTCAGAACCACATTTTTCATGAGGCAGGGGCTGGGGTATTTAAACCTGGCATTTCTAATCCTTTGGCTGAGGGACTGCTTTCATTTAAGCCAGTGTTTCTTAAATTGTTATGCTTAGACCACTTGGGAAAGATTTCCCTGATAACCTGGTTAAAAATGAAACTTTTGGGGTCTCCTGAATCAAAATCGGTGATTGTGTAGCTTACAAATTTCTTTTTAAACAGGAGTCTAACATGATCCTTATGGATATTACAGTTTTAAATTAATCATAAGTGGTAAGTACTCAACACACCCTTATGTGGAATTAAAAGTCTGCACATGCAGAAGAGTTCATTTTGTAACAGAGAGCTATTGCTGGCCCCACAGGCAAGCCTGGAATGGAGATCTGATGGGAATTGGGGAGAAAACAAACAGAACATTACAGGAATAGTGGCCTGGAAAAGTATGGGCCAAGGGGGATTTGGAATGTTTCTAAGGATGAAAATAATGAGAAGAATAGATGAAATTAATGTTTTGCTAAAGTTTCTAAGTGAAACTGTGATTAAGTTTTTTGTAGGAGTCTGTACTTTTGTAAATCTGTGTTCCAGATGCTTATCATAATCTAGAGAACACATCAAATACAACAAATATTTGCACAATATATTATAATTATAAATAACATAATAATGTTAATATGGTAATTACCCAAATAAGTTGATATATAGTATCAACTCTAAAATCATCACCCAGAAAAAATTTATGTTACACAGAGCACTTGCTCTTAAAGAGATACATAGGAATTTGTCCACTCAAATCCTTGCATTTCCAGGGGTCTTCATATGGATCAATATCACTTGGAGCTACCAATTAATCCCAACTTGATTAAAATTTAAAATATGGGAGAGAACACAATTCTATTGTGACATTAAAATCAATGTCCTTATTGATGTGAAAGCATGGACATGAAGTAGGCATTATTTGTTCTTGGTTTAGGCTTTTCTAGAGCATGATGAGTTCTCTATGAGAATATTATTCCTTCTGATACTCACATGTCTCTTGACTTTGCTTTCCTTGTGAAGATAGATATCTCACTGTCTAGAACACACTGTATATTTGAATTAGAAATGTAATTCTGATATGAAGACTCAAAAGTATTCAATATTTCAGGGGCTCCTATTATATGGGGTGCTATATCAATCACAGTCCAAACAGAAAACAAAAATCCAAGCATTTAAGACAGAGAGAATTAAAGAATACAAATTATTAACACATTTGGCATCTATTTTTTTCTTTTCCTCATATGTAATTTCCATTTAATACATTAATGGGTCTGCCTTCATAAAAATAATCTTAGCCTCTCCTCAAAAAAAGTGGCTACACAAAGTCCCATCAAGTGTTTGCATTCATCTCAGATTCTGGATTCCATGAGAATAAGATCTAGATAGATAGAGATAGATAGATAAGATAGATAGATAGATAGATAGATAGATGATTACATGTTGGTGTAACTTGTTGGTTATTTCGATTATGTGTACTTCACCGTAATGTGTTTTCGGTCATGGTACATGGATGGTTTCATATCAGCTTTTACTGTTAAGAATAGTATCATGAGCTCTGACTGACTCAAGTCATTAGTTTTATAAACATAATTTTAATCAGTGCATGTATTAAAAACAAAAATTGATGTTAGCCATTCAAACTGATAAACTCTTAAATCTTTGTGGCTTTACACAATATAGATTTACTTTGTCAGTTCGATACAGTCTGATGGTGCTCAGGTGGCTTACTTGCTTGGTGGCTGCACCATACGGAAAACCAGCCTCGAGGTTATCATAGTGGAGATGAAAGCAAATGAAGAACATATTATCTCTTATCTGCTTCAAACCAAAAAATGCCACACTTCTCTTATGCTCAGAGGAATCTGGCCAAAACAATTTTCACAGGCCAACTTCATAAATAAGAACATAAACGTAAGGAAGCACATTAAACATTGATGAACGCTAATAGTTTCTGCTAGTCCATGACTTTGATTTTATCAATACCAATCCTACTCTTAACTCTTTTCAACATGTGTGTATGTATGCAGTTTTTTTGTTTGTGTGTTTGTTTTGCTTAGAAATTTTAGCTTCTTTGCTATCCTTGTTTTAAGTTGCCTCCTTCTTCATTTGCTCCCCCAAATCCCATTCTTCACAAAGTATTCATTTAAAAGTTATAAATCAGATCATGCCACTTTCCTATTTAAAACTATCTAAAGGTTTACAACAACAGTTTACAAATTCAATTATCTTTTTTGAAGGGTCAACAACCATGACTAGTACCTCCTTACCCATGTGACTCCATCTCATATTCCCCTACACATCTCCTTCCATGCTATAATCATGTTGACCTTTATTCTCTCTTCATAAACACCCTGTTAGCTACAGCCTTAAGGATTTATACGAGTTTTTCTCTTTATTTGAAGTGTTCATCTCTTGATTATTACAAGGCTCACTGTTTTTTGACACATCACAGAAAGAATATATTTTTCTGCCCAAACTCTCAGTAACCAAACAAAAGCATTCTTTATAGCCAATCACTTGCTATCACATCACCTTATTTGAATATTTGTCATACATTCTGTACCTATTTATTTTTAGATTTGTGATACCAGTTTTCTAAATTTCTCTTTTGCAATGATTAATTATAGAAAGCATGCCCTTATTCTGTTTTTTTGGTTTTTTTCCAGAATGATTCTCCTGTTTTCCAATTTCATAGTATTACATTTAATACACCAATATAGTTTTCTCTTATCATCCTTGCACATGTGAAGATTAAAAAAATAGGCATAACCTTTATAGATATTGGAATCAAGTAGTCCAATCGCAGTAGTGAAGTACTATTGAGGAACCACACTTCAGACTACTACTACTACTAATAATAATAATCCAATTTATACTTTATTTTCCTGAAAAACATTAAAATTTATATATTCCACAAATCTCAGTAACATTTCTATTAACCCTTTCTTTTCTATTTTCCCCAACTCTGATTTTATCTTTCTCATGTTTAATCCTCCAAATTTTTTTTCTGTTTTTCTTGACATCATTCTATATATTTATTCCCTTGTTCTAATTTTTATGTCCCTACTTTCTCTTAGACCTCAATCTAAGAAAATATTAGAAATTATATGGAAAAGGCAAATCATTTTATAATGTGAAAGGAAATTTATTCTGCAATTAGGCTAAAATTCTTAGAGTTACATTTAACATCATTTTTTAATTTATTTTATATCACATAGGAAATTATCTTGATGAATCCTGTCATTACTTAAAACATTTCTTGTTAATTTAGAAATTTTAGATTTACATAAAACTCACTACCAATTTATGTATTTCTTGTATACCCCTTCACCTATTTCCCAGAAGCTAATGCCTTAAATTATCATAGTCCATTTATTAAAACTAAAATCATCATTGGAACAATAACATTAATTAAACCAGACTATATGAATGATAGCAGATTTCATAATAATGCCATTATTCCCTTCTAGGATCCAATCTGGGATCTCACCTTGAATTTAATCACCATTGACCTTAATTTCCTCAGGTCGGTGACAGTTTCTCAGTCCTTCTTTGTTTTCTATGACTTTTGAGGAACATTAGTCAAGTTGTTTTGTTTTGTTTTGTTTTTTAATGTCCCTCAGTCTGGGTTTGTCTGATGTTTTCTTATGGTTAGACTGGGGTTCTGGGGAAGAACATCACAGAAGTGAGGTGCCTTTCCCATTAAATCATACTGGGATGGAGAAGATGCAATATTTTTCCAAAGTACCTAGAATCAAACTTCTTCATCTCATCTCTAATACATCTCTTTTGTTTGGCTACTACCTTCTTCTTTCTGAATCATTATAATATTGTCCTAATACCCACCATCCCACTTCCTCCTTTTCCATCTACCATGTATTAACAAAAGCAATCAAGAGTCCCCATTTTAAAGGAATTGATATAATTCCTCCCTAATTCAAGTAATTATTTCCTTTAGGCTGAGCCTCCGGTAGTGGTAGTGCTGTGAATGTTCGTTTTAATTGTGTGTGTTCTTTGTATGTGAGAACATGAACATATGTGAGTACATTTGTGTCCCTGTGTTCCTACGTATATGCATGACCTGAACATGACATTTTCTTTTATTAATGTTTATGCATTTTTGAGAGAGAGAGAGAGAGAGAGAGAGAGAGAGAGAGAGAGACTGAGCATGAGCAGGGGAGGGGTTGAGAGAGAGAGGGAGAAACAGAATCCAAGTCAGGCTCTAGGCTCTGAGCTGTCAGCACAGACCCCAAGGCAGGCTCCAACCCACAAACTAAGAGATCATGACCTGAGCTGAAGTTGAATTGTTAACCAAATGAGCCACCCAGAACCCCCTGCATATGTTTTGCATGCCTGTCTGTATGTGCATAAGTGTCTGCATGTGCTTTGAATTTATAAGTATTTTCATAAATACTTGGGAAATTATATTAAAAATACTATTTTTAATTGGAATGCCCAAGCATTTCTATTGAAAATGTTATAGGGCATTCAGAAATAAACCTAACATAGACAAATATCGAGTCTGGTTTTAAATTAAGCCAAGAAGACTGCAATATAACTTCTTAACACTTTTTAAATGACACGAAAGATATCCCTCCTTCCAACAGGCACCAATATAAAATAAAGCCTCAAATATGCCATTTTGAAGATTATTTTTAATGAAAAAAAAAAAACTCCCTGATGAAATTATGTTAGGTTTAATGATTTGTATTGGAAAATACAATAAACAATGGTGTTCTGGAGTAAGTAGGTTGTTCAAAACGACTTGGCTTCTTAAATGACATTACAAATTAACGCTAATTGACACAAAATGACACTGCATAATAATTAAATATAGTCATAATTTGGTATTTAACCTCAAGAATAGTGTTTTGTGGGAAATCTGAATACACTTTATAAAATAATTTTAAAATGGAAGCTGAAATACAGAGCGTGACGAAAAAAAGTGCAAAATAATAAGGACACAGTTGACCAATTTGGATTGCTACTTAAAATCCTCATCCTCCCTTCTCTTTTTCCAGCACACACTGAAAGAGCAGTCTGCCAGAGTCTAATGCAGAGTCATTTTCATCTGCTCATTTTCTATTGCCAATTATCCTTAATTATTGAAAACTTTTTTTCAGTGTGTAATGGATGCTGAAATGTTAGTATGCTCATTAAACTGAAACTCTAGATAGAGCAATAGATTCTGATAAGCCCTGGTTTGTTATAGTTCTGAATTTTCAAGTATTCCTTACTCTATTAACTTTGAATTCATATTCCACAAAACATTTACTCAGAATTAATAACTATTATTTTTTAAAAGCCAAAGAGCCCTCACAAAATGAGTTAAATGATAAAAATGTAAGAAAATTTAAATTGGCTTCCATGAAGGACATCAAACCAAATTTGCCCTCATCTGAGCAGCAGACCTTTAGAAGGAAGCAAAATGCTTTACACGTTGCCACTAACTCCTTTGATACTACTTCCTTACTATATAAGTATGCCCTATCCACAGTTCAGTAAATTGGCATCAGCTGATAAAATGATAAATCCATACACAGAGTATCCTGAAGGTTAAAGATTATATTGTAGATGTGAATATATGTGTTTGACTCCATTATACTCAAAATCCAACTCAATATTTCAGCATTTCCTTTTCTGTAGGGCTTCGGGTTAATATTAGCCTGAATATTGTGCATTAGATTTGGAAGGACAAGTGCATATGTATCTCTATGGTAACGGGCAATAATTTCTTTGGCAAGCCCTCCACAACATCAAGGTAGAAAGTAACAGAAGCAAATTCTATTATGCCTTGCATGTTCCAGTTGCCCCCCTGGGTTCCAGGTTATCTTTGCTTTGCACATTCAACTTTCCTTCTCAACTGCCAACCCAATTGACTTCCAGTGACCTTAGGTTCCATACTAGATACAGAAACACCAGCTTACAGAAGGTGTTCCATCATTTCCTACAATTGTGGAAAGTCTGAGGCCTATAGAAAATCTCTATATTAAACACTAATAGTGGTTTGGCTTTTCTTATCAACGTTTCTCTGATTCACCTGCCATCCACTCTTTCTCTGTAAGCTATTGGAAGATACGTCCTACAATGAGACAGTAAATGTGAGGAAGATGTGAACTCCCTAAAATGGGGATCCAGTGATTTAAAAAAAGTCCATAATGTGGAAAAGGTGAAATCCCAAAAGAACAGCCTTCCAGAAAATCCAGATAGCAAATAGTAAAGACTTGAATATAAGAGCAAAGAACTATAATAGAAATACCTCCATTATAAAAGAGTTAGATATATGATCTTGTGTAGTTAAACACATTTAAGGATGAAATTTTCTGTACTGGAAGAAGATTTAAGATCAATTAGTAGTAAGTACATTTAGACAATTCAAGAAAAATGAACAATAATTAATTCATGTACTTCCCACTTGCAAAATACATTCCATCTTGAGATCTTCAGTCTTAACTCATTCCACTATCAACTAAGTTAAAAAAGAAACATACCTAAGTATAGTTACCACAAAACTAAAAGATCCCCAAACCCATATAATAAATCATATTAAGTCAGGTACGGGTGAGACTCTAGATATGCTTATTCCTGAGGCAAAATTTCACTCTATCTGTGTACCTGTGAAACCTTAAAAAAAAAAAAGCCTCCAAAATACCATGGTAGGACAACATAGAATAAACACTCTCATTTTATAGGGGAGAAAATGAAAGCAATGAAGGAGTCATTCATCTAAAGCAAGTTTGCAGCCCATTAAGCAAATTTCTCTTAGATTTCCAGACCTGAGAATAATCCTGGGCAGTTTCTTCCTTCTCCGGGCCTGCTGAGGTGGCAGCTCTATCCTCTTGCACACCAGGCAGTGCAGGCCTGTGCATTCATCACTGTACTTTGCAAGTAAGTTGCCTTCATTTTGTCTCATTTTAGTCCTTTTCAGTCCAGGCTGGAGTGCTTTTGCAGGTATACAATTCTCAAAAAACTTGTCAGTCTCCCCTGCAACTCATGGTGGTCCAAGCCCTCAGACAAGAGTCCTCTGCATACTTTTCCTGAATAACTGCATCACTATTTCTGGCTTCTGCTGAGGAGGGTGATTGGATCCAGAAGCCACAAACCTGATCTCGTTAGCGAAGGTTTGTCCAGCTACAATCCTGCCCTGTTTCCAGACAGTGCTATCTAAGTAGGCTAAGAATTTTCCAAATCAACAAAGGGTGGTTTCTTTTGCTTAACAATTCCTTCCTTGGGGTGCCTGGGTGGCTCAGTCAGTTAAGCATCCGACTTCACCTCAAGACATGATCTCTCGATTCATAGGTTCAGGCCTGCGTCAGGCTCTGTGCTGACAGCTCAGAGCCTGGAGCCTGCTTCAGATTCTGTGTCTCCCTCTCTCTCTGCCCCCTCCTGGCTCACACTCTGTCTGTCTCCTTCAAAAATAAATAAACATTAAAAAAATAAAGAATTTCTTCCTTAATTTATCTTTTTCCTCTCACATTTTACTATAAACAGTAAGGAGAAACAAGATTGCATCTTCCATACTTGGCTTAGAAATTTCCTCCACTAAATATCCAAGTGCATTGCATATAAACTCTGCCTTTCAGCTATCACAAGAAGCCAATTCAGCCAAATTCTCTGCACTTTACAAGGATCACCTTTCCTCTAGTCATTAACAGATTCCTCAATATTTTGAGACTTCACTAGAAGTATCTTTAATATTCATTATTTATAGCATTACCCACTTCATATTCTCTGAGACAATAAAACCTTTCTCTACTGCTCTTCTTTGCTATTTTTGAGCCTTTGCCAGAATTGCCTATATAGTCCACACTTCTACCAACAGTTTGTTCAAGACAATCTAGACTTTTCCTGTTAAATGCCTCAAAATTCTTCCACCCATTACCCTTACTCAATTTCAAGCTACTTCTATATATTCAGGCATTTCTTAGAGCAATACCTCACCTTCTGGTACCAAATTCTACATTAGGTTCAGAGATCTATCTTAACAAACTACCACAATCTGGATGGCTTAAAAAAAACATAAATTTAATTATCTCACAGTCTGAAAGCTTGATGTCTGAAACCTCTGTCAATAAGACCATGTTCCTTTTAGAATCTGTAGGGTAGAATCCTTCCTTGCCATTACCTAGCTTCTGGTGGAAATCACCAATAACTGATATTACTTGATTTATAGATGCATCATTCCAGTCACTGCCTCTTCCATCAATGGAAACTCCTGTATGTCTCTGTGTTCAAATTTCCCTCTTATAAAGACACCAGTCATATTGAATTAGGGCCTACCCTAACGAACTCATTTTAACTTGATTCTATCTTCAAAGACCCTCTTTCCAAATAAAATAACTTACTGCAGGTTAGGACTTCAACATATCTTTTTTTTTTATTTTTAAAATTTTTTTTTTCAACATTTATTTATTTTTGGGACAGAGAGAGACAGAGCATGAACGGGGAGGGGCAGAGAGAGAGGGAGACACAGAATCGGAAACTGGCTCCAGGCTCCAAGCCATCAGCCCAGAGCCTGACGTGGGGCTCGAACTCCCGGACCGCGAGATCGTGACCTGGCTGAAGTCGGACACTTAACCGACTGCGCCACCCAGGCGCCCCAGGACTTCAACATATCTTAAAAAAAAAATCTGAAATTCAACCCATAACAATGTTATAATAAACAAACAACAGGGGCTCCTGGGTGGCTCAGTAGGTTGGGCGACCGATTTAAGCTCAGGTCACGATCTCTCAGCCCTTGAGTTCGAGCCCCGCGTCGGGCTCTGGGCTGATGGCTAAGAGCCTGGAGCCTGCTTCCGATTCTGTCTCCCTCTCTCTCTGCCCCTCCCCTGTTCATCTCTGTCTCTCTCTGTCTCAAAAATAAATAAACGTTAAAAACAAACAAACAAACAAAAAAACAAACTACAAAACAGAGCAAATTTAACTTAAATTAAGATATACCTAGATTCTAGTGTGTTTGTTTCCACTATTTTTCTTCATCTTGGTTTACATTCCGTATCGTGTGATATGCAGTGGTAGAGTACATGCTAATAACCTCTATTTTATCATATTATAACAAAAGTGCCTTAAAGCTAAATATCTGTCTGTAGGAAAATATCATAACAAGGATAGTAACAATAAACCCAACAGGATTCCAGGTATATGACATATTTTGACCTAATCATATGACTTCCCCCCAACATATATAACATTTTTATTTTTGTTCTTTTGTTACCAAAATGAAATCTTCCGTAAATGAAATCTACAATCATCCCTCTAATGTGAACAAAACACAGGTATTTCCTCTTGGGAGGTGGTGGGCATTCTGCAAATCAACCTAGACTATGGACAGTACATCAGTCTAAAAACGCACTTTAAGTCAAACATATAGAATAAATTTATTTATTTGGTTATTCTTTGATTTTGCAGGAACTTTAAAGCAGTCAATGAATAACACCAATGACTGATATATTTGTCTTATTAACAAAATCAGAGAAAATAAAATGTAGTGGGTTTTTTTTTGCTTGTTTTTGTTTTGTAGGTTGAACCTGGGAAGGTAGAAATCCATTTCCCTCTCTTAAACAACATTAGATTTTAAACTTTTTGTAATTGAATTTACAAATTCTCCTGCAATTCATGAAGCTCACTTTCAGAGATGGACAAGTGTTGTCTTTCCACTTTTACTTTTTTACTCTCCATCTTTATCTTGCTCCTTTCCTTCTTCTCATGCAATCTACTTGCAGCTCCACCGTGTATTTTCAGACACTGCTCAGCCTTGTGTCCTGCTAAGCTAAAACTTTGTCCCAAGTTTATCCCCGCCTGGATTTCCAATACCCAACAAGATCAAATTTCACAGTATTTCATCTGCCAGCCTTTTTATGATGCTGAAATTTTAATGTTTAAGCCTCTCCCAAAAGGCAGATTTATCAGTAATAATTTCCTTTCCACCTTCAGACTTTTTTTTTGCCTTCATTTTGAGGAAGCACACAAAGACTTGATGAATTAAATCAGTTACTCAATACACTTTACCTCAGTAATTACTACCTGCTAGTCACTAACCTAAGTGATAGAAATGTCAAAAATTAATTTTTGGTTTTGTGCCATAAATGCTAACAAATACATTGAAATGAATACCTCTTTATGTCTAGTATTGCGCATTTTATTCTCTTCTTTTTCAAAATTATTTTTTCTTAATTATTTCTTGTACTGGAATGTAATTAAGCCATGCACATGCTTTTCTAATACAAACTGATATAATACTTCCTTTCTATTAATGAGGCAAAGTTATTCTGACTTTAAAGGATTTATAAATGAGAGTATGATATAAATTTCAATTGGAACATTTTAGCAAAATATAAACCAAATAAAGCAATTTTTAGTGCTTTAGCAATTTTTATTTAATATCTAACTGGAAAATATGAAACTCCTTCTGCTCTTAAACAGCATAAAGGGTTATTTGAGAAGACAGATGTCCCAAGAGAGACTGTTCTTAGAGTAATTTTAGCCTCATTTTGAAAAGATTAGAAAACCACGTTCTCTCCTCATGGTATTTAAATATCAGGTTTTTACATTCAAAAGGTTCTGATAGTGTGAAATAAAACATTCAGAATTTCAATTTCTTTTTTTTTGGAAGAGTGTTCTATTAATCCTTGTGACTTGACTAGCAATAAAAATTCAATATTTTTCAACCTCAAAACCCCAAAGTGTTTTAAGTACTTTAAATTTAATCTCCATTTAAATTCTTCCCAGTTTCAGGTCATTTTGGTATGACATAATGAGACTGTGTCACAAAGTTGTCCCTGATAATCAAGAGTAACTGAAAATCTTAATATCCGAATGGCAGATAGCTGACAGTTTTTGATAAAATGGCTAGAGGATGGTGGTTAAATTTTTTAGTAATCATAAATCCAAACTTGTATTCAAAATTACATCTCTAATTTGTTTTTATAATTTGTTGAAAGACTTTAGAAAAATCCTTTAACTGTTTTTAGATAGGCTATTTATTGATAATGTCTACATATTCCCAAATAAATAACTGAAAAAAAATAAAGTATATCCCCTCTCCATAGCTTGATGTGATGATGTTAGAAATTGATGTTAGAGTTATATTTCCACATTTTTGAGATATACATAAAATTAATATTAAATCTGATTCATTTTGAATACTTGATATATGTTCATTAAAATACAGGAATTCCTTTTTTTTAAAGGAATTCATTTTTTTAGTCTCCTATAGTAATATTGTTTTATAGCTAGTTTAATGAAAGAGTTTTTCTATTTCCATAATTTCCATATTCAAGCTGTCATAATTGACCTTGTATCTATTGTTTTCAACTGTCTTAATGTTAGTGCTCAGTTTGAATGTAAATTTATTGATCATCTCAAATCTTAGATTTGAACTCTGGCCATTTTTATTCAAAAAAATTTATTAAACACTCTGAAGCCAGCAATTTGCTTATTTCTTAGGGAATACAAAATATATGGAAATATTACAACTGGCTTAAGTATTTACATTTTGCTTATAAAATCAGTTTTTGCTTGATATATGGCATCAGGAATAAACATGATAGATTATTTAATTATATTATAGGTCAACATGCAATTGGCACTTGAAGATTTGAAAATTTTAGATTAATCAATTAGCAAGAAAAACTACACTTGTAAATGTTGGTTCCTTAGTTTTATTAAAGAAAATAATACATTTCAAAATGAAAACTGAAGGGGATAGGGTAGTGGAAAATTAACAGAAAACCTTTCTCTGTGGGGCATGATTTTAAAGAATGGTAGAGTAAAGGTTAATGATGAATCAATTGTACTCTAGCGACAGGCCAAGTTATGAGGAACTTTGAATAACCAAATGAATTACTTGGACTTGGTCTACTTTATGACAGGCAGAAAATGCCATTATCTGTCATTTGTTCATCTGATTTTGTTCTTATTTACATAAAAATATGTAAATGTTTAACGTATTTTTTAACCAAAACTCATGGAAATAATAAATGACTTGGTAAAATCAATGCAAAATATGATAAATGCATGACAGATATTAAGACTAAAGCAATACTTGACATCACAGGCCAGGAAACAGCAAACTTTTTCTATGTAGGGTCAAAAAATAAATATTTCAGTCTTGATGAGTCATTCTCTGTCTCTGCTATTCAACTCTGCCATTGTAGAATGAATGCAGCCTCAGGCAACATGTAAATGAATCAGCATTGCTATACTCTAATAAAATTTAATTAAAAAACAGTAACAACACTAACAAAAACAGGTGGCAGGCAGGATTAGGCCTGTGGACCAGTTTGCAAATCTCTGTGTGTTGTAGGCAAAAAGATCATGCATTTTTTGAATGCCAATGTTCATTAAACACAGTAAGACCAAGAGCTACTCCAGAAAATTGTTACTTTAAGAAAGATTTAGTAGTTCTTACAGATTTTAGTGGCAATTTCTCAAATTCCAAACATTTAAATTGAATGTGGCTGAAAATTTACCCATTAAACAATGATTAGATTAGAAGACGGGTTCTGGTCAAGAAATGGGAGTTTACTTAGAAAAAGATTTAGTCTTTCTATTAATTAGATAAGAAGATGCTGGTGGGCTGTTTTCCATGTCAGCCTGCTGAGATGTCATTCTAGTTAAATGAATTGAGTATCCTGTGATTGAAAACCTATCTGGTGATAAAACAACATATCCCTTAAAGTTAATGAACACTCTTTCAATGTAAGAATGTGGAAAAATATTAAGTAAAAATATAAAAATTTAAATGAAGCACAACTCCATTCAGTAAAATGTTTTAAACACAGGTTCAAAATTCAACTCAAAAGAGTGACATGAATCAATGATCTATTGCTAAAATTATGGTCAGTAAATCATCCCAAAGCCCAGTGCCTCAAATCAATAAGTATTCATTTAGTTCACAAATCTGAAGTTCGACAACTTAGTCTGGGTTTATCTGGAGTCACTACTATGTCTGATGGTCACCTACAGATTGGCCTTGTATGGGTGGATTTGTCTCTCCCATTTACTTCATTATTTTTAACAGAGCATCATAAGAATATGCTCCAGGTGAAGGCAGAGGAACACGAAAGCAAGTGGAAAGGCAATGTTATATGACAAATAAGATGGATACAGAAAAAGGTAAGGCAGTAAGCCCTTTGATACAAATAAATGGTTTAGCCATTAGTATATTTCAGTAGGTCCGTGCAGATTTTGCAATTTCTGCAAACATTACTGTCAGTTACATTGATTCGCTTCAAATTCTGGGAGTCAATCTCTGAAATAAGACTAAAATAATAATTTTCCAGCCTGGACTTCAGGCATAATGTAAGAATAAATTTAAAGTAATGTAACAATTTTAGATGGAAGTGATAATTAAAAGTGTTTTTTTTTTTTTTAGAAATAAAGGACATGCATTTCAAGGTAAAGCATTTAGTTTGATATTTTAGACCAAACTTGCATTTTCACATAGAGTAAGAATACTTTGGAGATCCAACTGTGTCAATCTTTGTTCTGGTACTTTTAATACACCTACTAAGTATTTCTTATCAAAAAGTTTTGCATGTATCACCAGTTCCTTGGTAGCTTTCTGGTTGAAAATGAACATGTTAATTATGTGTTTTAAAATATGTTAATTGTCATATCATGTAGAGAAAAATCTATGATTTCTTTTTTTTTTAAGTGAGAAAGGATTACAATTTAATTTTGTATTCTGTTCATCATTATCCTGGTCTAAGGTTCATCGTTAATGTTAAAGAAAGTAGGAAACTTGTGGTATGTTTGAATGCTGTTAGGAAAATCAACACAGTGTGCCATATGCATTCACATTTGTATTTGATCCTCTATGTGACAGCTAGAACAATCTGGTTTGTCTGTAAAGTTAGCACATATAATTAAAGCGCATGTGGGATAAATTTTCATAATGCTGCATGGGGCTTCAGCCTTGCATCTGTCATTAAAGTCATTAGAAGCTGAATTGCTAACGCCTTTTGTTACTCTCTGACATTTTATTCCATGTGAAGCATAAAAAAAAGAAGCAACACACTGTTACTATTTTCTTTTTCAATTAAATAGTTTGTATGCGGGTTACATTTGAGCCTTGAAGATGACAGATCCTATTCTTACAGGTAACAGCATTCCAATTTGACTCATTATATACAAATACGCACATATACACTCTGCAGATTCAAAATTATATGTCTTCAAAAATAAACCTCTTTTATGTAAATGTCCAATTTATAGATATTCATTCAAGAATTCCAAACAACTTCCGATGCTTCCCCTAGAATCAGAAGCACTTAACATTTGAATTCAAATTATGCTCTTTGTATACTTTGTTTTTAAAATGTCTGTGTAGATTGAATTTTAAAGGAGTAATAGAATATTTAACAATAAAACTGCTTTTCCCATTTTAATGTTGATAGTAATTGAGTATGGTACATTCTTTGCAGGGTCTAAATTACATCCTGAAAATACATGAGTTATTTTGGCTTAGTAGGGTACCAGTTATTTCATTAACCTTATGTTTTATTACATTATTTAGAATCTGACAGAGCTGCACTCCAGTCTCTATCTACATGACCTTAACTATTTGAGGCTTCAGTTTGCTCATTGGTGAAACGGCAACCTCATTGGTTAGTCATAAGAATTAAAGGAAAGAATACAGAAGCACTTCACCTTACGTTTATCACAGAACTAGGACTCAATGCATAGTGATTAATATTAATATTTTTGTCAATTATAATTTGGTATTATTATCATATGTTAATGCTAAAATCCATATAACCCCTGATCCCCTGAAATGTGAAGGACCTTACTGATATTGTGACAAAACAGGACAAAAGTGGGAACTGTCAGAGAGGCGTCTTCCCAGATTATACTACAACTGGTTTCATGTGACTTAAACCACACTAGTAATTAAGTAAGTTTAGGGAATTTGCAAAAAATTGATGCTGTGTAATAATACAATGTTTTAGCAGAATTTAAGATGTGAAGACCTTTTCTAAGTGGCTTAATTTGTCCATACAAAGAATAATAGAAAAACTGTTACATTTCTGAATAAACTGTGGATAATTATAACAAGGCAAGAACAATTTAGTGAGAGCAAGTAATCCATTAATTAGGACCAAAAAGCTGAATAAAATCGTAAGTGTCTGATTTAAAACTCCTCTACAATGTCCCCTCCTATAATCTGCCTCTTATATACTTTTACAGCTTCATCTTTGGCTGTCTCCATTCACTTTGCAAATAATTCAGTTGCTATTCTGCTTGTATATACTAATTTATCTTTCTAAAATGACCACTTTTTTTATTTTCTACCTGGCAAACATAAGGTAATTCTTGAAGACTAAGTTCAAATCCCATCCATTCTTTAAGCTTTTTCTGAGATCAAGAACATATCAAGAAATAGTAACCACTCTTTCCTTATGTCTCCCATTGTTCCCTAAATACAGGACTGCCAACACACCTGTGAAATTTTACCACATATACTCATTTATAAATCTGTCTCCACCTTGAATTTAGGTTCTTCAGTATAAGGGTTTTGTCATCATTTGTATGTTAACTTCAAGGTGGAAAAAGATGCTCATTGACTAATGATGATTTGCCAATTAATGTCTCTCTAATTTCATGACTAAAGGCTGATTCAGTTGCAGTAGTCTTAAGAGTTTCCAGGAACAGAGTCAATTTACTATAACTTGACTACATTGTTTAGGTTGAGAATGTTCAACAAGGTAGAGATCATGGATACAAATAAAGCAGTGCATTATAAAGATAATATGTACAGTTTGGATTGTCATGTAGCAGTGCTGCTCTAAGGAGTAGAGATAAGGGGTAAACCATGTTTAATGGTTCGATTTAATTGACTTATACACTGGAAAATTCACTTGTCTCAATGAGATCAGGAGAGGTCAGATCCCTAGACTGTTCTGCAGGCAAACGGCTAACATTTAATTTATATCAACCAATAATTAGCATACACTCCATAGCAAGCAACTTAAGCTGATTACAGACTTTCCTTGTTGAGGATAGAGTTCCATATAAAAATATACCATAGGGAAAAGGGGTCATAGAAATAATCTACCACCTTCAACCTTTCTTTTTCTTTTTTCTTAAATCACTTTATTGATGAGTTGACATATAATCGATTCCATATACTTAGAGTCTTCAATTCAGTAAGTTTTAATAACTGCATACACCTATGAAGCCATCACCATGATAAAAATAATAAACATTTCCACTACCTCCAAAAGCTTCAATATACCCTACTGTAATCCTGTCCCACTACCTCTCATTTTCCTCATTGATTTTTTTTGTCACTATTCATTTGCATGTTCTACAGTGTTATATGAATATAATCACACTTTATGAAATAATTTTGTCAGGCTTCTTTCACTCAGCAAAACTATTAAGAGATTCATCCATATTTTGGTGTGATGTTGTTCTTGTCATGCATTTTACTTTTAAACATGCACTACATTGTGTTTTTTGTTTAAATAATCAAATATCTTTCAAGAGATTTAAAGAACAAGAAAAATATGATATATTTATCAATGTAGTTAAGTTTTGGGATCTACATTTTGTAGAGTCCTATCTTATGCCATTTTTATTCTGTCTAAAGAAGTCCTTTTAACATTTCTTATAGCGTGGGACTGGGACTTCTGGTGAAGAATTCTTTCAAAGCTTGTGTATCTGAAAAAAAAAGAGGGGGTTTGTCCCATATATTTAAAATATATGCTAGCCGGGTATAGAATTCTAAATTCACATCTTCTTATCCATCAGAATTTTTCTGCCAGAACTTTCAGACAGAACTTCTGTCTCCTTTGTTGTATTGTTTCTGATAAGAAATACACTAGAATCCTGAAGTTTCCTAACATTTTTCTCCCTGTTGCTACTTTTAAGATTTTTTTCTTCATTATTCATTTGGACTTGTGTTTTTCTTAATCTTCCTTGTGGTTGGAATTTATTGAACTTTTTGCATTGGTTTCTACCAAATTCAAAAGGTTTCCAGACGTTATTTCTTAAATATACTTTTGTTCTCTCCCTCTGGGGACTCAAATTATACATACATTAGGTTGTTTAAAGTTGTCACAAAGTTATTTATGACTTTTAAATTATTGGTTCTTTTTTTTGTGTGTGTGTTTCATGTTTGTTATCTTCAAATTCATTAATCTTTCTTTCATACTGAAACATTAGCAATTATCTTGTTGAGCATGTTTTACATTTAAAATTTTTTAACGTTTATTTATTTTTGAGACAGAGATAGAGACAGATTGCAAGCAAAGGAGGGGCAGAGAGAGAGAGAGAGAGAGAGAGAGAGAGAGAGAGAGACCCAGAATCTGAAACATGCTCCAGGCTCTGCGATGTCAGCACAGAGCCCAACGCAGGGCTCGAACTCATGAGAGCGTGTTTTACATTTTAGATACTATAATTTTCAACTCTACAAATTTGAATGGATCATTTTTAAAGCTTCTATATTTCTGTATAACTAACGGGACAACAGGAACACAGTTTGGATAAGTGTTTTTAAAGGCCTTGTCTGCTAATTCTAGCATCTATGTCACTTCTTGGTTGGCTTTAGCTGGTTGCTATTTCTTCTCTTATGGGTCATAGTCTTCTGCCTCTTATCATCCTTACTGATTTTTGACTAAGTACTAGACATTGTGAATTTCACATTGTTGTGTGCTGGATATTTTTATATTCATAAATATTCATGAGATTTATTCTGGGATGCAGCTAAATTACTTAGAAACAATTTGATCCATTTGTATCTCTGTGATTAAGATCTGTTAGGTAGGACCAGAAGAGCATTTAGTACAGGGTTTATTATTCCCCACTACTGAGGGAAGGCCCTTCTGAGTACTCTACCCAACACCCTGTTAATATTGATACTTTCCAGACTGAGGACAGGCTTGGAACAGACACATCACAGATATGTATTACCCGGCTTTAGGTAATTTCCTCATGTGCATGGGATTGAAAATACTCAGATGAATATTCAAGGAGACCCTGTTAGATTTGTAGTTCTCTATGCAGCTCTCTTTTTTAGTTTTCTATCCTACAAACTTAAGCTGGCTTTGTTGCCCCAGATTTTCAGTTCTGTTTTATGAACTCAGGAATCTGCCTGGATCTAGAGGAATTCCCTATTACAATGTGATAGCCTGGAAACACTCTCAAGGCAGTAAACTGGAGCACTCATAAGGCTGACCTTATTTCTCAGGAATTATTGATTGCCCTTCATTGCCTGATGCCCAGTGTCTTGAAAAACATTGTTTCAAATATTGTGTATGTGAGTGCAGATATGTGTGTATTTTAAGTGTGTAGGGATGGATAAATCTAGTCCCTGTTACAACCTTGGCAGGAAGAAGAAGACCAATCACAATCATTAAACCAGCTCATTACATGTATATTCAAAGTTTGGTAAAGCCAGCTGCAGACACATCAGTTCTGTTGTCAGTAATCACTCAAATAGAATCGGTTTCATGCAAACCTTGACTTTACCTCTGATTTCTTACTTTAGTACTTACTTTTAGAATGACTAATTTTCTTTTTTATGTCTTGGTAATCTAGATACTCTTAAACTTTATTTAAAATAATTTTTCCAGCAATTTCTGCTCCTGTCTACCTCAGATAGTTTACCCCAGAGGAGTACACAATGTTCTGCTTATATAGCACCCTCTTGATCTTCCTGGGAAATGTTAGCATATATGCATTCCAATACTCTCACTTTACACACAAAGAGAGAGAGAAGTGGGGAGAAAAAGAGAGAGAGGAGAGAACGAGAGAGGAGAGAGAGAGAAGAAAGGAGAGACAGACAAATCAAAAACAACCATCCAGAACAAATGGTTGGCTCCATCTACCCTACAAAGACATTTTAGTTTTAAGAAATAATTGTTTTTCTTTGTCTTGTTGCTGCTTATCTTTAATTACATCATGCTCAGTTTCCATTTGATGAGATGCAGCTCAAAGATTTTGATTCTCTTGTTAAATGGTTGGCTCACAATATCCAAAGTGACAGAATTTGCCATGATATATTAAAGGGAGAAAGTTTAAGCATTCAAAGACAGAACAACACTCCTCATAAATTGCTCAGTTCTTAGGTCCTTAATCATTCACAAATTAGAATTTGAGAGAAGAATAAAATGAAAGTATGTTACTTCTGAGTAGGGATCTTAAGGCATCTAAAAATTTCAGGCTCTTAGTATTACTGTTGCTTTTTGGATAAGAGCAATCCCTACATCAAAATTCAAAAGAGATGGTATATTA
Source organism: Prionailurus bengalensis (assembly GCF_016509475.1). Classification (NCBI taxonomy): domain Eukaryota; kingdom Metazoa; phylum Chordata; class Mammalia; order Carnivora; family Felidae; genus Prionailurus; species Prionailurus bengalensis. The sequence goes on from NC_057356.1 coordinate 51,656,390, forward strand.
GGGGAAATCAATGTTTATTAAAAACCACTATGCCTTACTATACTCCTTACTATACATTCTACATTGTTTGCACAGATTTTTATTTCCACATGAATCTTAATAACCAGTTAGTAGTTCTTACATTTTACTGATGAGGTTTAGAATTATTATGTATTCAACAAATATTTATTGACTACTTATCAAATTCAAGGCACTGTGTTAGACTTTAAAAAATGAAGATCACCTAAAATAAATGCATGGTGTATAAATAATTCCTGAATTTGAACCCATAATAAATGTAGGTAATGGAGCCTGTCACAACTGCTTACCTCTGCAATTGTAATATGAAAGCAGCCAGCGATAATATATAAACAAATGAGTGTGACCATTTTTTCCAATAAAACTTTATTTAAAACAAAAATACACAGTGGACTTCCTTGAGTCACTTTTTGCTGAGCCCTGTACTTGACAGAACTGCAACATGGCAGGTTTCAAATGAATATAAAGGAGCAAGGTAAATCACAATTGCATGACACCATCCCCACTAAGAATATTCTAAGTAACTAAATGTTTTGTTTCGTTTTTTTGCAGAGTTTAAAAGAGCTTGTGAACAGTAAAACCTTTCTCTCATAAAATGTTATGTTTCCTCTGAATTTCAACGTAAAAACATTTATTTTTATATAGTTATTATAGGTAAGATAGAGATGATATAGATGTAGATAGATAACATATTTCTTAGTAAAGAACCAAGTTCAGAGATTATGAGGAAAAATAATTATAAAGTTCAAGGAAAGCTGTCAGAAACAGATAAAGTTAAAAAAATACTATATTTGAGAACTCTGTTTAAGGTCCACTCCACTCATTACTATTCATTATAGCTCCTCATTGCTGTATCTGGCCTCAGCCTGACTTTTCATTTCTGTATGTGTTTCAAAATTCCAAAATATGATGTCAGAAAAATATTCAGCTTATGAATAGTTTCCATTTTCTTAAATCACTTCTAAATAAAAGTCTATTTCCCAGAACTTACACACACACACACACACACACACACACACACACACACACTCACACACACACACACACGCAAACACACACACACACACACACACACTTTAACCTCACTACTGTTGGTAGATGAAAGTGCTTATTAACATATTAAAAATTATTTCAAGTCCAATCTCATGGTCAAAACTTTATAGAAATGTCAAACTATGTATTCGTTCTTCCTCAAGGTTGTGGTGCTGTTATTTGTCCAACATTTCTTCTCTTTTTCTATAAGCCTTAATGAGGCACTAAACAAAATGCTAGGGTACTGGCACAGTTCCACAGACTATTTAATTCTAGTTAGAAGATTTAAGTTTAATTGGCAGAACAAATGTATATTAGAAAATAAAAAGTTGAAAAGAACCTAAATGTTGAAAAATTGTCTAGGAGTGTATAAAATATTACTTGACAGTTAAAAGTCATAGATAATGATGTTGAAACAGGTTCTGGAAGCAAATCTGTTAATAATAAATAAAAAATGTCATATTCAAATTATGGTCACATTCAAATCTGAACTAGCTAACTACATTTGGTATGTAGACTTAGAAGGGATAGTACTGATAAATAGGCATACTCATGATACTAGGTAACTCCTACTAAATATGTATGTAGGTATATATGTTATTTATTTATTATTCTTAATGTTTATTTATTTTTGACAGACAGAGAGAGAGAGAGAGCACGAGCTGGGGAGGGGCAGATAGAGAGGGAGACAGATGATCTGAAGCAGGTTCCAAGCTGTCAGCACAGAGCCCTATTCAGGGCTTGAACTCAAAACCTGTGAGATCATGACCTGAGAGAAATCAAGAGTTAGCTGCTTAACTGAGCTGCCCAGGTGCCTCTTAAATATGTATTTAATAAATGGATGTTTTCATGAAATTATGAACAAAAGCACTTATGCAGAACACAGGGGTATCAGAGAAACTCCTCAGCTAGAAGGTGAACCCATGTAAGAAGCTATATTTGTTTTCTATTGTCTTCAATGAATTATCACAAATTTAGTAGATCAAATTAAACCAATTTCATTTTCTTACAGTTCTCTAGTATAAAAGTCTGATATAGGTCTCACTAAACTAATCAAGGGGTCAGCACTGCTGTATTCTTTCTGGAGGCTCTAGAAGAAAATTCATTCCAATGCCCTCTTCACCTTTCAGAAACTGCTCACATTCCTTGGCTCCTGGTCCCTTTTCTCCACTTTCAAAGCCAGTAATATTACATCTCACTGGTGCTTCCTCCATAGTTCACACTTCCCTCTGACTCTGTCACCCTTTTCCATTTCTAATGACCCTGTGATTACATTGGGCTTTTTTAGAAAAAACAGGATAATCTCTTTAAGGTCAGGTGATTGGCTACCTTAATTTCATCTGTAATTTTAATTTCCACTTGCCATAACATAACATATTCACAGGTTTCAGGAATTAGGATATAGACGTAATTGGGAGGCCAGTATTCTGAGTACCACAGCAGAGAAGAGAGTTCTAAAGGGGCAGGATGAGGAGTAGGGTAAAGAATAAAGGTAATTTCTTTTTTTTTTTAATTTTTTTTTCAACGTTTATTTATTTTTCGGACAGAGGGAGACAGAGCATGAACGGGGGAGGGGCAGAGAGAGAGGGAGACACAGAATCGGAAACAGGCTCCGAGCCATCAGCCCAGAGCCTGACGCGGGGCTCGAACTCACGGACCGCGAGATCGTGACCTGGCTGAAGTCAGACGCTTAACCGACTGCGCCACCCAGGCGCCCCTAGAATAAAGGTAATTTCTAAAGTAATATTGGGTTCTGCATAAGAAATAGGAGTAGAGGTGAGAGAGATGAGATTCATTTATTTATTTATTTTTTTAAATTAGGAGAATCTAGAGCTCATTTTTATGTGAATAGGAATGATGTAGCAGAAAGGGAGCAATAGATAAAAGAGAAGGACATCACAAGGGGTGCCTGAGTGGCTGTCAGTTAAGTGTCTTTGGCTCAGGTCATGATCTCACAATTTGATTCGAGCCCCCATCTGGCTCTGTGCTGACAGCTCAGAGCCTGGAACCTGCTTCAGATTCTGTGTCTCCCTCTCTCTCCTTGCCCCTCCCCCACCAGTGCTCTGTCTTTCAAAAATAAATAAATGTTAAAAAAAATTAAAAACAAAGAAAGAAAGAAAGAAAGAAAGAAAGAAAGAAAGAAAGAAAGAAAGAAAGAAAGAAAAAGGCCACATCAGTGACACAGTCCTTGAGATTTCCAGAGTCAAATCTGGTCACAAATGGAAAAGCTCAGTTTTGAAGGAAGCAGATAAACACCATTCATATTAGGAAGAGAGAGAGAGAGACAGAGAGAGAAAGAGAGAGAGAGAGAGAAAAGAGAGAGAGAGGGAGAAAGAAAGAAAGAAAGAAAGAAAGAAAGAAAGAAAGAAGAAAGGCAAAGGAAGGAAGGAAGGAAGGAAGGAAGAAAGAAAAAGAAAATGACAGAAATGAAAGAAGTAAAGAAATGAAAGAAATGAAAGGACATGCCATAGAGGTAGTATAGCATAACAATTCACAGCATAGACTGAAACTAAGTCACTTCCTGTACTGCCAACATGACTTAGTTTCATCAGCTGTAAAATGGTTCTAAAAACATTATATATGTCATGGGTTAGTTATGGAAATTATGTATGTCAAAGCATGGTGCAGAGCAAAGTAAGCACAACATTGTGAATGATTTTTATTATTGTTTATTATAAGTAGGAAGTAAAATATACTATGTTAGTACCATTGAATAATCAGGCAATTTTGGCTATTTGACTTTAGTTTCTAAAAATTTTAAGAATCCTATAACTATATTTTCTCATTATTCTCCACCATTATTTAGCTATTGAGATATAGATGCTGAATGGGTGAATAGTTTTATACAGTCTGAGTTTGTTTGTTTACTTGCATTCCCAGGTAAATGATTTGAAGTTTTCATGGAAGAGGGCCATGTAAATGTTGGAAAATGTAATACAACTAGATAAGATGAAAACTGAAGATATTAATGCAACAATTGATAGTGAAGAAAACAGTAGGGTTCCAAATAGGTATTGATCAGATAAAAGAATTGGCAGTGTGAATGTATATAATCTAGAAGGGTATGATATAGTGAGAAATGAGAATAACTGTAGCAATGAAATACTGGAGTGGCACAAGTACTGTCGAGAGTATGATCGAAGGAAAAATGACTATTGGAATAGGTTGTTGCAGGTGAGGAGGTAGACAATCTGAAAAAAGGAAAAGTGTTAGGCACATATGCGTATGTAGTGATATATACATGAATTATGATAAGACAAAGAATAAAAGAAGTAATGCAGGTGGTAGAAGCATTAATAAATGAGGGGAAAGAATCTAAAGACAGCTACAAGGAAAGGTAGCATAATTATGATGTTACAAATGTCAGGGAAATTTGGTGTTTTTGAGGAAGAAGGGAGATGAGTGCTCTAGAAGTAAGTATGGGCTTTATGGACACTGGAGGCAGACACAATTTCATCGATAAAACAGAAATGCTTCTACCAGAAAGGAAGAACAAAACTGATTCCTCAAAAGTAATCTTAGCTAACTTAAGGCTGGCTGCCTAAATACTGAGATAGATTTTTCACTTTTATTCAGATTAGACTATGAGGGCATTAGATGAGGGTCATATGAATTCCATTATAAGAAGTAGCAGCAGACCAAAAAAGAAAACTAACTTAGTAACATTCTACTCAAAGTTCCCTACTTTCTTTTTTTGTGCAAACCAAGAGACTTTTAATGGTGAAATACGGCATTAAAGTAATTAAGATTACTGTTATTATTAATTGTTGTTGACTAAAATACCAGCTTCATTATATTTGTGGACCTTTAAAACCATTCTGATTGAAAACTCTATTCAAAAATAAAATTCTTTCTAAATAAGATATGTGTTTTTATAGAGTTTAGAAAAAATGTTTTGGGATAGAATTTTTTTTAAGTTTATTTATTTATTTTGAGAGAAAGAGACAGCATGAACACAGGAGGGGCAAAGAGAGAGAGAGAGAGAGAGAAGAGAGAAAATCCTAAGCAGGCAGTTCGAACTCATGAAGATGAACCTGGAGATCACTACCTAAGCTGAAGTCAAGAGTCAGATGCTTAACTGAGTCAACCAGGTGCCTGTGATAGAAGTTTTTAATATAATGCCCCCAAATGGCAGTTGCTTTGGTTTCTATAGAATAAAATTCCAAAACTTCAATTTAATTTGAAGAATTGAACTAAATATATCTTATGACAACAGTGTAAACCTGCCATCGTTTAAATGTTTTCAACTAACAATAAAAATGTGCTAATCTATAAAATAATGGTTATTTGAAGCCCCATGAGATAAGATTGCAAAGTAATTTAGTGAGCTAAAGTTTAAAGAAGATGAACTCCTTGGAGAAATGAAATCCATGCTGTTTCATCTTTGGTAGAGTAACACTAAGAGGTGGTTTAGAACCCCAAAGAGCTTTGAAATTACAAGGGACACCTGCCAATTTTCTACATAGGCCTCTACTATTTGCATTTTGCATATGAAACATTCAGTGGCAGGCGGTAAAATGTATCAAAACATCCTCCTGCTGTGTCTCTGGTCCTGGGGGATCTAAGGCAGGAGTAGAAGACCTGGAAAAAACTGTTCCACCTTAGCCCTTACACTAAGAATGAGGCAATAAGCTGCCTACCACTGGAGGAGTGGCAGGGGAGTTCACACAGATCCACTGAGCTGCAAGTCACTGGGCTTGCTATAGCGTAAAGCCAGAAAGTAAGAACTCAAAGAAACTCTACAGATATTCCCCACTAAACAAGTCATTGGTAATATATCATAGTAGAGGCAAGGGAGATAAGAGGTTCAATACTGAAGAGAGGCATATGGACCCTGCTAAAGCCTCAGCATAGGGCAGGAGACCTGAGAAAAAACCACCAGGCACTAAAATTCCAGTCTCTGCTCTAAAAACAAAAGTCTATGACCCTGTCTGCAAAGATTATGAAGGCTGTGATGAACAAAATATAACATAAGGGGAAAAAAAAAAAGAACAAACCAAAACCCAGACTCAGACTAATTACTGATTACCCTGACTCAACACACAAATGACCTGACAGAAAAAGAAGAAGAAGGAGGAGAGGCAGGGGGAGGAGGAGGAGAAGGGGAGGAAGAAGAAGAAGAAGAAGAGGAATTTATCTGTGCATAAATATAATTTACCTCAGTAGTCAGTGTTCTTTTAGTGTAATGTTCAACATTTAATAAAAATAACAAATACAATGTGATGCCTTAAGAGAGACACAACCAAAATATCTTACTCAGGTAGCAGAGATGCTAGAATTATTACATACATGGTTTTTAAAATATATTTAATTGTATATTACTCTTGTCTTGAGGCTCATTGCTATTAATTAAAATGGCATATTCTAAATAAGAAAGAAAACACTGCTAATAAGTAAAGGAATACATATTCATAGGAATACTTCATGAAATATATGGGGGGAAAGCTCTAAAGCTCTAGTGAATGTTGAGATTACTCTCTATATGTTCATATAAATGATTTGTCAGCTTCTATTTTCTACAAATATTTTACGTACATATAACCTATAATTTCCTCCAGACCTTGGTGATTGGTGGCTTTGAGACTCTGTGTGTGTATCTTCCAAGTCATGGCAAGGAAAGTGGTCTGCAGATGCAGCAGCATTGGATATTTCTCCCACCACCATTAAAACCTGGAAAGAATAAGTTATTCCTAGCTGCTTCCGTCTGAGTATAGAAACCACATGTACACTGTACTTGAAGGAGATATCAGTTCCACTGAGGATGAGAAAGAGTGTATAAAGAGAGAAATTGTTTTTCACTGGTAGTCTCTCTCTTAACCAAGGATGATAGAGAGAACTCTATTGATTACATATATAACTCACATACTATTAACAAGACTATGTCAGAAATGGGAGTATTATAGTAACCCAAATAAAATACTTATAGCAATCATTTTAACTTACAAAAAGTTATATGCATATGTATAAGTGTATATATATGGGTAAACTTTATACAAAGTGGCAGTCTACCAATCTTATTTTGCCTTTATTGCAATTAAAGTAACAATATTTTATTTAAAATAAAAATCTAAAGCTAATACAAAATCAGACTGGACATCAGGTAATAAATATGGGCAGCCCCAGGCTAACCAAACAATCTTCCTTAAAAAACTTATATTTGTGTATATAGACATGAATTTATAATGAAATCAGCCATAATTCACATTTATAAAACAATGAAAGCATTGCCATGTCTTGCTTTTAATTGGAAAACATGTACTGACTGAATATGGTGTAAAACCCAAGCAATGAGTCTCCCATATCTATTAAAAAAAGCCAGTATGACATAATAAATACAAGCAAACATACCGACTTCACTGAAGGACTTTAAAGAAACTAAATAGAAAAAGTAAGTCTTGGAATGTGAAAAATGTATACTGAGGCTGGAGTCATAAAGCATGAATCTGACTGCATTATATACATAAGTTTTTTTAACTTTTTAAAAAATGTTTATTTACTTTGAGTGAGACACAGCATGAGTAAGAGAGGGGCAGAGAGAGAGGGAGACAGAATCTGAAGCAGGCTCCAGCTGCTTCTGTGCTGTCAGCACAGACCCCAACAGGGGGCCCGAACTCACAAACAGTGAGATCATGACCTGAGCTGAAGTCTGACGCTTAACTGACTGAACCACCCAGTTGCCCCCTTTTTGTAAAAATTTTTCTTAATGTTTCATAAGTTTTAAATGATAAATGTATACATAACAATTTTAGATGCCTTCCAATGACAGTACAGAACTTAACTGGTATCTTTGAATGCAAGTATGCATATAATAAAATTATTTTCAAGTTTAAATGATGGTAAGATAATACAATAAGTGATAAAACATAATACTTTTGAGACTGTGACTAGAAAAACATGTTGAATCATTTATATGTTTTATATAAGCTAATTAGAAGTTATAAATATAGATTTATTAAATGTAATTTACAAACCAATAATATAGTCTATATTTTTATAACTATTCATTTTTTAGAAACTTCTTAGTTTTTGCTTTATCCCCCAATTCGAAATTCACAAGTTCCCCTTATTCTTTCCAAGTTTCTCAGGGACACTAAAAATAGGGTATGTCAGAGGAGAAAGGTTTCAATTGAACTAATATTACATCAGCAGATTTGTGTTAAAGACTCAAACATCAAAATATCAGTAATGATAAGAGATTTATTCATCTTTCTTTCATTCAGCTTTGAGCTTTATTTTGTTTCAAGCTCTCTGATACTGGTTTCTAGGCACATACCTGCATTTTTAAAAATTTCCAAAATAAAATATATTGATTTCATTGGTAGAGAGAACAAAAAGAATCTTTGTTGGATAATGCAAACTCGGGACATGAGATGGCTCAAACTATGGAACCCTCAGATTAAATAAGGAGTTCACACGTGAACATCAAACCATGACATCTGAGAAGAGGAATAATCATAAATTTTGAACTCATTATAATTCAATGATGCATAATTCTGGTGAGAGAGTTACATGTAATATATATGTAATTTATATAATATGTGTATGAGTACTATGTCACATATATGATATACAATATACTATATATCTAATCTAATAGAATAGCAATAGTATTACATTAAAATATATCAAATAATGATAATTAGAATATTCATATAATTTGGAGATAAATTTTTTGGTATAAGAAAAATTCCTAATAAAAAGAAAAGTACCAAGAAGGTACTGCTCAGGACACAAGAATGAGCATAAAAAGAGCATTTGAGTATCTGAATGGTGAAACATATATGAGAAGTGCCACAAGACTTTTTGTTCATAAGCTTACAAAGCAGGTCTATTTTCACAGACATTTTTCAATTTTTGTTACTACTATAAATAATGATCTCATTCAAGTATGTCTATCAACCTATCAAAATAGATAAAGAATGACAGAATCATTTCACTATTAGAAAGATTGGCTAATTGACTTTATGCTTTTCATCTTTTTGGTTTAGTCACTAGTCTTTGTAAGTAAATATAACTATCACATAATTATTTCATATAGCACAACTTATATATTTATGCAGAATATTTATGATGGTTAGAGAAAAGTCAAGAATATTATAAACATAATTATTCCTGAAATGAATAAAATATTTACACAATCCATATGCACATAGCATCTGTCAAATCAAAATAAAATTATAACAATAATTTCAGCATTTCCCTTTTGAATCTTGGCAATTCCATGTATAAGCTATGTGACATTAAGTTATATAAACTTAGTGGAATTGCCCAAAAAACCCCAAGCAAACAAGCAAAAAACAGTTCAATTCTAATGCTGCAGAGAAGAAATCTGCTTACAAACCTTATGACGTTTTTCCCCTAGATTTTATTCAACCATATTTCAAAAATGTAAAACAACATTTAAGCCAAGGAATTATGTACAAATATGTAAATAAGCCACATAATATTAAGACATGCAAAGTCAATAAGATAGAAGTTCGACAGGTTCATATATTCAGAACTAACTCTAAAGTATATGCCAACTGACAATTTTGCTCATGAAAATGTGTAACATTTTCCCTCTGTTAACAGTTGTAGAGAGAAGACATGAGCTCTGTGAAGGGAGAGAGAAGGAAAGATAGGCCATTAGCTCTCCCAATTTAACGGTTATCCTAATTTTTATGAGAGGAAGGATCCTAATATTAATAAAGGAGCAAGTATATTTTCTTCCATCATAGGAAAAAAAATTGGTGTTGGAGGATTCCAGCAATTGGGGTCTCCTTTTCTTTCAGGGTAGGAATTAAGTTAGAAAAAAAGGGCCTGATGTTCAACTAAGTTGAATTAAGTTCAACTAAGCTGAATTAAGTTCAACTAAGTTGAATTAATGTTCAACTAAGTTCAATTAAGTTAGAAAAAAAGGGCCTGATGAATTCCTGGGAGTGCAGATTGGGCATGGGGCTATTGTAAATCCGTTATTAAAAATAAATGCAGGAGTGTGGATGCTCAGGCCTTAGGTGATCGTGCTGGATTGCCCAGACCCAGGCTGCATTTTTTCAGCCAGACTCTCCACACCCACAGGCATCCAGGGGGCAGCAAGGTGAGGCCAGCCAGGTAGTGGCTTGTACCATTCTGTTTTGAATATCCTTGTTGCCTGGGTTTATATGGCTCCCATAAAGAAGGGTGACAAGAAAAAAGGCTGCCTGCCATTAACAAGGTGGTGAATAGAGAGTATACCAGCAATATGCACAATCATCCACAGAATGGGCTTCACAAAGTATCCCATTTGGCATTCAAAGATATCCAGTCATTTGCCATGAAGATGGAAAAGCCAGTGTGCACACTGATAACTGATTCAACAAAACTGTATGGGAATAGGAATAGGAAAGGAATAGGAATTTTCCTATCCATGTTTGGTTGTGCATCAGAGTGTAAAAAGGATTACAATTCACCAAACAAGCTGTATACATAGTTTACCAACATACCTGTCACTACATCCCACCCCCAAAAAAGGCAAGTTGTTCCCATTTACAATGGTCGATTGAACATACACATCTAACTTTTCTCTCTCTCCTATTAAAGCTGCAGTCAAAAGGCATGTGTTTAAGAAGCATAAATCCACTAGACTAATGAACCAGTATCACTAGAAAATAAAAAAGAATATTTAAGAAGGAATCAAATCTCCATATATTCGCTCTCTACTCAGTATAACTATCCTAGGAGAGGGCTTGTTCCTCCTGCTGGCAAAATCTAGAGGTTCTCTAAAGAGGGTATGAGAATCTTTGGGTGGGGTGCACCAGCATTGCTTAGATCATGAGTACTAACATAAAAATAGGGTTTGGTGACTGTAAATTTTGAATACAGAATGTGAAGGCTCTAAGTCTTTTTCATCTAAGTGCTACCAGAACCCTGGCTGTCAAATCTGCATCCTAAAGTCAAAGAAACTAGAATAGCACATGCTGGATAATCTGATTAGTCCCAGTTGAAATTCCAGACACTGATAAAAAGGTCTTCCTAAAATGGTGCACCTAGAATATCTAAGAGTGAATAAAGTACACTAACATGCTCAGAGATTCAAGTCATATTTTCAATTTCTCAGTCATGATGATACAACCAATATACCTGAAGAGAGACAATAATATAGAAGATAAAAATCAAAGCAAACAGAAAGGAACCACACAATTTGAAGAAAGCAGAAATTATGCTGAGAAAATAAATTTGAAAGAAAAATGTTGCATCCATGTTAAAAGATATAGATGCTATATATGTATATGGATATATATATATATACCCATACGCATATTACAGATACATATATATTTATGTGTGTGTGTGTATGTGTGTGTGTGTGCTCTAGCAGATACAAATATGATAGTAGAATTGAAAAATCATTTGGAAAATAAAGCTGTTACATAAATAAAAGTAAAAGAACAAAATATTGAAAATAAATAGGAAAATAAATATTTAGAATGTTATAGGCCTTGTGTGCTTTGGAGAAAATCCAAATAAGAGATCAAACAAATGATGAAAATAGAGAAGGGGCAAAAAATGGCATAATTATAAAAATAAGAACTGAATGTGTCTTATTCCATGTCCAACAAAATGGGTGAAAAATCCCACAATAAAACACAAAAATGGAAATATTTCAAAACACTAAGCAGAAGAAAAGGTCCTATAAATGTCTGGAGAGAAACAAAAACAAAAGCAAAAACAAAACAAAACAACAAACAAACAAAAAGCAAACAAAAAAACCTCAGCAATCCACATGGCTTCAATTTCAACAGCCCTGGAAACACGAAGGTAATCCAGTAAATGTTGATGAAAATTAATTTCAAAAACCAAGTTATTCATCCAACCAAACAACCAGGAATCAAATACATACTAAAGGAAAACATTTCCTCAGAGGACTGACTATTGGAGGATGTCTTCCACCATAAGTAAGAAGTAATCCAAGTGGAACTTATGAGAGTTCAAGAAAATGGGAAATCTGACATAGAGAGAGGTCCAGGAAATCTCTGGAGCCACTTTGCACCATGTGTACATGACAGCAACCTCAGAATGACACATGAGACAGCTATATGAAGGCCGTCATCACTTCCTCCTCTGCATTTGCAAAAACTTTAAATTTTATGAAGTTACCAGAAAATATGCTCTACCAAAACATGGGATAAAACAAAAACAAACAAACACCTGGAAGACATGAGATTCAGGAACCTGGGAATCCAATCCAGGGATCAGATAAAGGAATTTAAGGATATCATCAAAGGGATGTCCTGAGATTACCATTATTCATCAGACCAAGAAAGTAACCACCTTTGAAGGAGTTATCTACGAGGAATGTTACCAATGAAACTTGCAACTAAAGAACTATTTGAGATGAAATTGGCTTTGTGGAAAATTAAGGGATTTTTTTTTAAATCAAGTTAGTTAACATACAGCGTAATCTTGGCTTCAAGAGTAGAACCCAGTGTTCATCTTTTATGTATGACACCCAGTGTTCATCCCAAAAATTGCCATCCTTCTTAAAAGTTTTAGCAAGAATTAGCAATTTTCACAGAGAAAGGCAAGCTAATGAAGAAAGTATTGAGTATATTCAGGAAAACATAAAGAAAGAATTGGTGATGGTAGTTCAATAAAATGGTTAGCTCTAGATCACATTTGCATAGGCATATTGTTTAAATATTGTTATTGACTTAGTATGATTACACTGAGAGGATGGAGGAAAGGAAGTAGAGAATATGGTGGCCTAAAATAGCTAAATCTCCTTCACCATAACAGCAAATCAAGAGATACTATCTCAAATTAATACCAAAAAGATACCAGTATATCATTTTGACATTTACCATGTGCCAGGATATCACATTTAAAAGGACAATAAATGAATGTACAATACTTGAATGAGCTTGTATTATAACATTAAATTATTGAGAGTATCTGCTTTCCAGTCTGAAGGAATTCATTCATTTTCCAGTCCTGCTTTTGTCCTTGGTAATTTGTTATAGTTATGCTTTTCTTTTTAATACAAAAAATGTATAAAAATAAAAACTTGAAAAGGCAAAAAAAAAATTGGCAGAAGAAACATCTAAAATAACTTGCTTTGGGGGAAGGAAGACCAACGAGAATGAGAAAGGTTGGGGCAAGAAAATGATATATTTCTTAAAAAATAAAAGCCCATTAATGTATGATTTAACTTTATAAATAATGGGCATCATTATGTTGATAGATTACATTAATTTTAAATAAGTAATGCAATTATGCATTATTCTGAAAATTGGGAAAAGCCTAGGTAAACATTGCTAATAGGAGAGGAAATCAGCACAAATTCCATCTTTCATAATTCCATAATTTTGAGTTGAAATTTGTTTCATTTTGCTTTTAAAAATTATTAATCTCAAAATTTGATTAAAACATTATAAGATCTCTTTATTTTGATTAATCATTTAAGTTCATATATATGTATACACAAACTCAGTCTCCAATTTTTCCCCAGATCCATTTAAAATGTCTGCTAATTACATCTACTATGAAGTCAAATCAGCATACCTGACATTAAATTCAGCTTCCCAATTCCCAATTCAGATCCTATTATTATTATTAATTAATATTATTAATTTGTTAAAAATAATTCTGATTTGTTATTTTAATATTACATTTAATTTAATTTAAATTAGATAGCCCATATTTATAAATGAGACCCTCCATAATCATCTCCAGGAACACCATAGTTGCTATTAATTCTGAACCAAATTTTTCAAGTCTTAATGTTTATGAGTCCTTCAAACTTTCTAATAAACTCTTATTTTGCTTATGTTAAGCACCCTCTGCCTCTTTTTTTTTATCAATGAAAGAACTTTTTATAATTGACAGAATTAATGTTCTAAGGTCCAATTTGTTTATGCTAAAGACTTTCTCTTATACCTATCTGTGAATAGTTTAACAGTAAAGACTGAAATACTTAGCATACAATGCCAAATGCTCTACCACCTGGTCTTAACCTACCTCTTAGATTATGGCTCCTATTCAGTTCTTGTTATACTCTGGGATGCGCATGATTCCCTGAAGACACACTATCTATTAACACTTTGATGTGATGTCTTCTCTCCTATACTTACACACACACACACACACACACACACACACACACACACACACAGTGTTGCCAAATTTGATTCTTATTTTGGAATCAAAGTTAACTTCTCCACAATGACTTCAACAATAAAAAAGTTAAGATTTCTATTAATCCACAGTGTTTATTGGTGCCTGTTACATGCATTTTTTATTCTGTGTTGTTTATAATTATTCCTACTTGGATACTCTTTTACTCAGAACAGGGATAATGCCTATATAATCTTTCATCCCCTGCCATGGCTGGCATAATACCTTACACATAATAGACTAGATGATTTGTCCCTTGAATTGCACACTGAAATTATATAACCATATTGAATTTAGTTTCTATTTCTTTTTCTTTCCCTTTTATGCAATACACATTATTACTAATAATTAATATTATTACAAGTAGAAAAACTCCAAAATACTTATAAAATTAAGGAATGTGCAGATAGTGATAATTTTCATAGTTCTGCCAGTCAAATTCCAAGCAAAATAATTACCTCCCTTGGGTTCCCAGTAACCCAGAGGATGCAATGTATATAATAATAATATATTTTAAGTATGATTCAGAAACAACATTAAAGTATAAAAAGAGCGGTTGAGTTCGCAATCTAAAATTAAAGAGTGCTATTATATATATATAACACTGAATCAATTTTTTTTACAAAATCAATCACAAACTGTTGAAATTATTGCTCTTAAGCCTACTGCACCAGATTTTACTGATGCACTTTTACATGTCTTTAGTACAAGTATATTGGTTATTGGAAAGAAAAGGTGTTTCCCAGTTATATACTGTATAAAGGATTTAAGAATGTGGGATTATTGCAGAAATTTCTCATTTGCAAAGAATTCTCATAAAACTTTTCATGTGGAAGATACCATAGAGATCATCAAACTCCAAACCCCCTACCCTTATCAGCTAAGGAACTTAAGAGAAGGAAACTGATGATTCTAAAGTTCTCTTAGAGATGAAATTCAGAATTATATTTCTCAAAGATTAAGTTTACAAATATCTCTGATATCAATTATCTGGGTTTGGCCTAAAGAAGAGGAATGAATAATTTCATTCTAAGAGAAGCGGAACACTCAGTACTCCAAACCAGCATTTGCAAAAGGGTAAATTCTCATCTATGTTTGGATGGAATCATAGCTGAGGAAAAGTATAGAATATACAGCAAAAGAATCTCCCCTTATAACTGATTTAACTCAGGCTTCTTTCTATACCTGGGCACATGAGAATCACTTAAACTATCCCTGAGGGAACCAAGGGCTTGGTAGAGAAAGAATTCTTCAAAAAGTGAGGGAACTGGAGCACCTGGGTAGCTCAGTCAGTTAAGGATCCGACTTCGGCTCAGGCCATGATCTCACAGTTCACCAGTTAGAGGCCCACATAGGGCTCTGGGCTGCCAGCTCAGAGCCTGGAGGCTGCTTCGGATTCTGTGTCTCCCTCTCTCTCTGCCACTCCTCCACTTGCACTCTTTCTCTCTCTCTCTCTCTCTCTCTCAATCAAAAATAAATAAATAAATATTAAAACATTTTTAACAAAAAGTGTAGGAACTATTAAAGCTGAGGAGATTTCTTTCTTCCTTTCTTTTTTTAATTTTAGAATTTCCTTTTTTTGTAGAGTAGCAACACAATGATACAGATTTTTAAGGCAGAATACTGCTAATTTCTATATTTATCCATTAAGGCAAGATTTTTTTTTTGTTCTTCTGTGACTTGCTTATTTCATGTAGCATGATGTCCCCTAGGAGGTTTATCCATGTTGTCACATATAGTAGGATTTCCTTTTTTTTTTTAGCTGAATAATATTCCAATGTATGTATGTACCACATTTTCTTTACTCACCTGCTGATGTGGGCATCTAGGGTTTTTTCTGTATCTTATTTATTATAAGTATCTTGTCTATTGTGAATAAGCCTATAATGAACATGGGAGGTATTTCTTTGAAATTCTAAATTCAAATAGTCAAACTCATCCCAGCAGAGAGTAGAATGATGGTTATCAGGAGGTAGTTGTTTAATGGGATTAAGTTTTAGTCATGCAAGATGAGTGAGTTCTAGAGATCTGCTATAAAACACAGTGCCTGTAGTTAACAATATTGCATTATACACTGAAAAATTTGTCAAGAGAGCAGATCTCAAGTGTTCTTACCACACATACACACACACAAAAGATGAGTGGCTAGAGGGAACCTTTGGAGGTGATGGATATGTTTACTACCTGGATTGTGGTGATGGTTCCCCAGGTGTATGCATATGCTCAAATGCATCAAATTGAATATATCTCATATGTGCAGATTTGTATAAAAAGCATTTCTTAATAAAGTTGTTTAAAAAAATAAAATGCATCAATCATTAATGCTAATAAAAGAAAAATAATAAAAATACCACTAATAAGAGACACTTGAAAATAAAATGTTTTGGGAAAGAAAGAGATAAAGGTTAAACTTTAAAGAACATTTATATCTTTGAATTTCACATAGAGTTTACATATACCTGCCACACATTCACCTTAACGTGACTTTGCTGGTCTTGATGCTATACTTTTCTAGACTGCATCTGATGTACTTTGTTTTCCACATTTAAGGAACAAAATAGATTTATTAAATATGAAAGAAACTCCATCATCCACCATTTTACAAACTTTGAGACTTCAACACCTGGTGAAACACACAAGTGAAATGTCAGAGTAATGGTCTCAAAATTCTAAAAAAGCTGATCTCTCTTTTCTACAGAAAGGCAGCCTTTTTGTACAATACTAAGATATATCACTTATTTTGATCAGAAAAAGACACTAATGATTCCATTGGAAATGTCAAACCAAGAGCTCACTGATATAAATATTAATCATGGTATACTAAACTTTTTGATTTATATGACTGAAAGTCAGTGACGTTTCTCCCATATAATTAATATTTTTAATATGCTCTAAATACCTCCAAGACATCATGAAATATCCAAACGTGATCTATGAAAAAAAAATGAGTTGTCTTGAATATATATCTCAGAAAAAAATCCAAGCACTTAAAAAACTTTTGTTTTTCAGGTAACATTTTCTATTATGTTCCAACTTTAAATATAGCTAGTATTTTTAACTAGCTTTATGACAATTTAGATAATAAAAGACAAATTTGAGCAGACAATGACAGAATGAGAAGCAAGAATTCAAGAGGATCAGTCAAGATGGAAAATGTGATAAAATATTCAGTTTTCTGATTATTAATTATATAAACTCCAAAAGTCTGTTATTTGGCCCTTTGGAGAATTTATTTAAAAAAAATGCTGAGTTTTGACACCAATAAAAGAAACTTCCTTGACAAGAATGAATTCAAATCTGAAATAACACTTACTTTTTTTGCAGATCTTCTGCCTACACTAGATTAATGTCTGAATGGTCATGAATTGAAAATTGGCATTTGTTTTAAATTCTAAACAAGGCTCTTGACCATGGTGACCTAGAAGAAAGTTTATACTTGCGGGGAAACAAATGAAATTGTAATAATGAGAGTAATAATACAGGGATTCAATTCTGGAAAATAAAAACAACATTGTGGGACACCCATCCTTTATAGCCAGACATTGGTGCTCAAATGCCACCTCTGCCACTTAGAGATTTCACCAGGCTGAACTTCAGTATCTCCCGCTACAAGAGCCTCAGCGCCTATGTCAGATGGTGGGAGACTTCAGTGAGATCAAATATGTAAAAATCCAGCCCTGGGAATAAATACTAGCTCTGGCCATTATTTTCCAGTTTGGGGGTTTGTTGGTTTGGTTTTGTTGTTTTTCACTTCCCCTACAGATTATTAATTCTTTTAAAGAAATGGGGAAAAAACCATGGCACAGAGAAGTATAGAATATAAAATAAATATAAATGTAAGCTATTTTGCTAACTGTCTTATAACCACAACAAATTAGTACAGAGAATGCCCTGTACAAAACCACATGATAAAGGTTCAGAGATTGAGATGCTCCCTGAGGCAGTCCTGGAGATTTCAGTTTCTGGTATTTGGAAGTTAGGCTGCGGTCATTTTCTAGATGGATCACTAAGTGTGTGGCACAATTCATGCTTTTAACCAGATTTGAACAGAAGAATGACCACTTGGCCCAGGAAAAAGTGGAGTAAGTATTTGGTTTCCTGTAGCAATCTGGCAAAAGTTGTCATATGTTATATATAGTATATACCCAGTACATTAGAAATGAATGCAACTTTGTTTAATTTCTTTACTAACCCCTCCTAAATCTGGTATACAACCTTAATGCAGGCAATGAAAACTGAATTATTACTTCCATTTTACTATAGACACATACCTGTGACATTTTATTATTGTGACATTCTCTAATTGTTTACGATTGTGGAAGAAGAAAGACTGACAAGTAAAAGATGTGTTATAAAGCATTTCATTAATTTTTATGTTGCTATGAAACATCCTAACTCTATGTTCCCTATTTTTAAGGGTTAACATTAATTTAAAAGTAAATTGTTTTTCCCAGAAAATGACAAAAATTTTTGTTTCAATTGGACTGTTTATTGAAATTATAAATAATAATCTGTTGGAGAAGTCAGTATTTAAAAAGATAATAATAATATCCCAAAGATACATATATCCTCCTGAAACCTATGAATGTGTTACTTCATAAATGGAATTTCTTTACACATGGGATTAAATTAAGGATCTTGGCAATGAGAAAGAATAAAATCATGCCATTTGCAGCAACATGGATGGAACTGGAGGGTATAATGCTAAATGAAATAAGTCAGTCAAAGAAAGACTGATATCATATGTTTTCACTCATATGTGGATCTTGAGAGACTTAACAGAAGACCATAGGGAAGGGTGAAAAAATAGTTACAAACAGAGAGGGAGGGAGACAAACCATAAGAGACTCTTAAATACAGAGAACAAACAGGTTTGATGCAGGGTTGGGGAGAGGAGAAAGTGGGTGATGGGCATTGAAGAGGGTACTTGTTGGGATGAGCACTGGGTGTTGTATATAAGCCAGTTTGACAATAAATTATATTAAAAATAATTAAGGATCTTGATGTGGGGAGATTATCCTGGATTATCCAAGTGGATTTAAATATAATGACATGTATCTTTATAAGCTAGGGGAGATCTAACTACAAAAGAAAAGGTGATGTGAAGATAGATACAGAGATTGTAATGATGTGGCAATGAGCCAAGAAATGCCAGTAGTCTCTGGAAGCTGGAGAGGCAAGGATTCTCCCCAGAGCATCTGGAGGACTAAACCCTTGTAACAATCTGATTTGAGCCCCATGACCCTGATTTCAGATTTGTGGCCTCTGAAACTATTAGGATAAATTTGTATTGTTTTATACCACCCAAGTTTGTGGTAATTTGTTTGTAGCCTAGTATGATATTTTAAATATGAAGTACACCCTCAAAAGTTGATGATTTTTGCTGTCAAGCAGAAAAATTAAAAAAAAAAACATATAATATGCAAAAATGTTAAGTATTTGAGAAGTTTGTTTTCAAGGTGGCAATCTCTCCCCATAGACATGCATTAATGAAAAAAATATTTTATAATAGAAAACAAGAAGCATGTCCTGAAATTATCAATAAGAGTTCATTCTTTCTTCTGGAAAATGTGACCTTGAAACGTCCAAGAACAGTTTGGCACTACTTTTGTGAACTAAAGTGTCTTCCCCCAAATTTTAAGAACTAAATCTACTTATGTCCTTCTGCAAGTACATCTGTTAGCTTTTATTTATTTATTTATTCATGTTTTATGTTTTTTATGTTTTTATTTTATTTTAATTTATTTTTGAGAAACAGAGTGAGACAAAGAGTGAGGGGGGGAGGGGCAGACAGAGACGGAGACACAGAATCTGAAGCAGGCTCCAGGCTCTGAGCAAGGGGTCAGCACAGAGTCTGATGCGGGGCTCGAACCCACAAACTGTGAGATCATGACCCGAGACGAATTCGGACGCTCAACCGACTGAGCCACCCAGGTGCCCCTATGTTTTGTTTTTATTTTTGAGAGAGATAGACAGACAGAGACAGCACATGAGTGGAAGAGGGGCAGAGAGAGGGAGGCGCAGAATCTGAAGCAGGCTCCAGGCTTCCAGCTGTCAGCACAGAACCCAAAGTGGGACTCGAACCCACAAACCTTGAGATCATGACCTGAGCTGAAGTTGGACGCTTAACCAACTGAGCCCCCTAGGCGCTGGAAATAGGCTTAGCTCTCTCTGGTCATTCAGAAGATATTTTATAATTGTCATCCTACATGTTTTTTGTTTGTTTGCTTGTATATATACATTAAATCAATGAGTGTGTGTCTAGTGCTTATGTGTGTCTGAGTTTTTATGTGTGCTTTTTAATTTTTGAAGTAAATTTTTTTATAAACATATACATAAATTGTTCTATACTTTTATAATTTGAATTTTCAGTTGACATTTTTACACTTTATCATATAAATTACAACTATCTTATTGATTATCAGAATATAATGGCATTCCTTTCAGAGGCTACTCTTTAACTCATTTATAATTATTTAATAATATAGAATTTTTCTACCCAGTAAATTTTTGTTGTTTTTGTTTTACTTTAAAGCAATTTATTTGAGTACGTACAACTTTGGAATCCTAGTGGTCTCATATTAATGATTCTTTCCTTCCAACTATTAATATCATGTATGTCAATACACAAAATATCTGCAATTTTCAGCTATTTTTTTCTCAGTGACATTTGGGTTTCTCATGAATGTAAAAAAAAAGAGGTGATTATAATTGCGATAGTTTTTTATTTGTCCTCTATTTTACAACTTAGACAATGATTATTTCTCTATTGAACACTGGAAAAAATAAGTCAAACATTAAATTAGTGATGATTTAAATTTAAATTTTAGTATCCTATAGAAATCATAACTATTTTCAAAAGACACTATTTCTTGAATCACATTTTAGTATATATTTTATTTTTTCCTACTGAGATTCTTTGAGGCTTTTGAATACAAGGGATTAAAAAATATATGATTTAAGGATTTATCTTCATTGTAGTTGATAATGACCCAAATAATATTCTGATTATCTATGATGCTGATTCTCATTTCCTGAAAAAAAACTCCTAATTTTTTTTAAAAACCTTTACTACAACAACATACGAAAGTGTGAATCCTTTCACATAGATTCTTCATATATTCATTAATTCAGGTAGAAAGATGTGGCAGTGATGAGGTGTGAAAAGAACAGTGAATATGGAATGAAAGTAAAATATGTTGCAAACTACACCATGCTATATGTTGGCTTTGCAAGTTAGGAAAACTATGTAAGGTCAGTTTCCTTACATTTAAAATGTGACTAAAAATACTCTGATTAAAAGGAATTATTGAAAAACTTAATGAAATAACTGTAAAATCCTCAAGCACAGTATTTGAGATATAGTGAGCCTCAATTGAATATTCCCTTGCCTTAGTCATTATAGAAGCTTTTGACTCTTCAAGTCCAGTAAATGCTTATTACATTCTATTGCTTTGAATATCCCAGTATAGTTCCCTGGTGAGTTATGCTAAAATTCATGAAGGACTCATATTGCTTAGGATACAGCCCATGCAGCCTCCTTCTACTTCTCTGTGCCTTCTACCTTAGACACACTACAGAAACATATAAAGGAGAACAAGGAGAAGGGTTGCCTCTTAGCCACATTTTTGAAAATATTTCCTCTTTGTCATCTCTAAGATAACATTATCATGACAATGTCTAACATTTTGACACGACAGGTGTTAAAACTCTGATGAGAAACATAAGAGAAAAGGCAGTGAGGAATTAATAACTGATCCCATGTTAAAAACTGAATCACGGCGAGATGGTGGGCAAAGAAGGCTTCCTGTTTATGTATGTGCCTCCATTAACTGATAGCTGACTCAACCTCCACACCATCCAATGTACATGGAAATTACTGAATTTTCATAATTACTTAACTATCCACTTGCTATAAAATTAGCAATTCATTGTTCATTCATCCTTTAGAGTTAATACATAATTCTTTAGTATCCTAAAATTTACATACCTTTTTTTCTGTAAAGATAAATAAAAATAAAAATATTGTCACAGGTCTAAAATAGATAATTTTGGTGGTGCCTGGGTGGCTCAGTCGGTTAAGTGTACGACTCCTGATTTCAGCTCAGGTCATGATCTTACAGTTTTGAGAGTTTGAGCCTCACATCGGGCTCTGCACTGACAGTGCGGAGCCCAGTTGGGATTCTCTCTTACCATTTCTCTCTGCCCCTCCCCTGCTCTCACATGCTTGCTCGCTCTCAAAATAAATGAATGAACTTTTAAAATAATAAATAAATAGGGGCGCCTGTGTGGCTCAGTGGGTTGAGTAGACTGAATCTGCAGCTCAGGTTGTGATCTCATGGTTCCTGAGTTTGAGCCCCATGTTGACAGCTCAGAGCCTGAAGTGTGCTTCATATTCTGTCTCCCTCTCTCTCTGCCCCTCCCCCACTTGTACTCTGTCTCTCTGTGTCTCAAAAATAAATAAATGTTATAAAATAATAAATAAAATAAAATAAAACAAAATAAAATAAAATAAAATAGATAATTCTGTGCTAACATTGAGAAACTACCTAGAAAATCTGAAATGGAGAGTTCCTAGAAGGTAAAGCATGTGTCATTTCTTTTGTTTCCTTGGAGTTTCTCAGATTTCCACAATTAATATTGGTAGAACAAATGAAACAATATTATAATGCAATATTTTACTCATTTTGCACTGTTAGGTAAATAGATTTTATTCAGGAAAATCATTTTTGGGAACGTGAGCGCAATTTAAAATGTGTTTATAAAAAAACATTCCAGTGAAGTGGGAAATCAATAATACTCTAAGAATTCAAATTCCATGAAAATTATATTATACCTCAGTCATGTTTACTTCTTTAATAACTGATTTTTTAGGAGAGTTTGGTCTTTTTTCCATGAGATATGCTTGTTGTCTTTAAATGATTCTTCACTCAATAATTGTTGATGTCAAATATCCAAAATATTGCATTCACACTAAAACTGGGCTTAGTAACATATCATTCTAGATTTGCGTATTTACTTATTCATAATAAACAACAAGATCCTCATTTTTTTAAGTTTATTTATTTACTTTGAGAGAAAGTGTGTGCAAAAATGAGCGGGGGAGGGGTATAGAGAGAGGGAGAGAGAGAATCCCAAGTGGGTTCTGCACTGTCAGGGCAGAGTCTGATACAGGGCTCACACTCATGGACTGTAAGATCACGACCTGAGCCAAAATCAAGAGTCAATGCTTAACCCACTGAGCCACGCAGGAGCCCTCCCAAATTCCTAATTTTTAATAAAGTAACTATTATACTGTATACTTACAATTGTTTTTTATGAAACTAAAAATAAACTAGTGATATGAGTATAGGTTCAGACAGATTTTGTGTCAGTCCCAGCAAATAATGAATGTCACACAAAGGCCCCTGCATCTATAATAAATTGGCCTATGTTTAGGAGAGCTCATTGTCAAAGATACATTATTAACTTTCTCTCATTTTAATTTAGATGCCCAAATTAAGCTCCAGACATACAAATTACTTAAAATATCTGTTTTTAAAAGAGAAAAATTAGATTTTAATGTGAATGATATCATTCACATGTCTTACATGATATATGTGTCTTTGCCAGGTGACTTTCAGGCTTATTAGAAAACTTACTTTCAAATTACTGAGTACCACTTAATTGTTGTGGGACTTTTCTCAATCTCATTTCTGAGCACTAATTTATAAAACTGGCATTTTAATGTCTGTCATACCTATCTTATTGAAATTGTTTCTATTCAAATAAGGTGTTATATGAGATAACACTACTATATCTGAAAATTTCAATTGTTATACCAATCATACTTGTAGTGATATCAGTAGCAATAATTATGCATACTTCAATTTTCATCAAGTATACTAAATAAATATATTTTCATTTTTAATGAATATATTACAAATGAATATAAATCTATGTCTATGACATAGTCATAATAGCTAGAGATTGAAGTCATTATATAGATACAACTGTGTCACCCTAGTCTTAAATACCTCTTCTGGTCTTCAATTTTATCAGTAATAAAATGAGAATAACACCTGTTATAGAGTCGTACTATGATTACAAAACAGAATATAATAGAAAATACTTGGCTCATAGTAAACATTCAAATCATTTCACTAAAATACAGAAATTTGTAGTGTAGGTAATTCATATAGGTCTGTAATACTGAGAAAAATATGACCATTTGTTGTGAAACAAGCACTACCCTCCCCCCCCCCCAGGGAAGAATTGTCAGGAGAATAACAAAATCCATATGAAAATGTTTTTAAAATTAGGAGGTTAAGTTTCAAAATAATTTTTTCACTGCTATTATGCTCATTTTAGAAATGAAGAAAATGTTTTATAACAATGATTTATTATAATTTACTTCAGCAGTTATGCCCAGAATCTCCTGTTATTACAAGTGTATATCTCTACATATCATAATTCTTAAGCATAACTTTATTTTCAATGTTATGAGGTATGAGTTAATTTATTAACTTGTAGATGCAGGGAGGTAATGACCTACAGTTCACAGAGTCAGTAATATTTACTGAGCAGAATTGGGGGGTACATTAAAATTATAGCATACTCTAAATTCAGGCCCTTTGTAATTATTCTCCCCTTTGCCTTGATCAGTCTTCCTTGAAATATCAACTTGTTCACTCTCATAACACCAAACTCTTCTCAAATGTCACCTTATTTGAGGTGTCCAATAACATCATCTAATTGTACCCTGGAACTATTCATAACCTCTACTTCATAGAACTTATTTGAAAGATATTACATTTTAGTAGACTTTATCTTTAAAGTAGTTTTAGATTCACAACAACATTGAGCAAAAGGCACAAAAATTTTCCCTATATTCCTTGCCCCCACACATACATAGCCACCACCATAATCAATATCCCCACCACAGTGGTACATTTGCTACTATTGATGAACCTAAAATAACACATCATAATCACTCAAAGTCCATAGTTTACATTATAATTCACTATAATTCACTGTATATTCTATGAGCTTGGACAAATGTATAATGACATGTACCAAATCACCATAGTATCATATAGTATAGTTTCACTATTTTAAAAATCATATAATGAAAAGACATGAAGGAAATGTAAATACTACTACTAAGCGAAAGAATCTAATCTGAAAAGGTTACATAGTGTATGCTATGATCTGAATGTTTATGCCCACTCCTGCCCCCAGGTCATGTTGAAATCCTAATTACCAAAGGTAATGATGGTAGGAGATGGGACCTTTAGGAAGTGCTGAAGTCAGAAGAGTAGTGCCCTCATGAATGAGATTAGTGCCTTGTTAAAGAGACTCTAGACAGATTGCTAGAACCTTCTATCATGTGAGGACACAGTAAGAAGGCACCCTTTTGAACAAGGAAATGACCTCTCACCGTCTGCCTCACTGAATTTGCTGCCTGTGCCATGATCTTGGACTTTGTAGCCTTTAGAACTAAGAAAAATAAATTTCTGTCTTTTATAAGCCATCAAGGCTACAGTATTTTGTTATAACAGCCCAAACAGACTAAGACACTGTATGATTCCAACTATACAACATTCTACCAAAAAAAACCACTGTCATCATTTCCTATAGATTATTTATGAGGTTTATCATTTTGGATAGTGTAATTGCAGTACAATTGTAGTATTGATTTTTTGTACTAGATGGCAGGAACTCTGTTCAACTCACAGCCCAAAACTCTTATCTCCTCTCTGGTGGACCATGAATGAAATCTCTACTTTTGTTTGTTTGTTTAGACTTCCAGCTGTTTATTTTTTTTCTGGAAATTTGAAGTTTCCTCTAAATAGGTGCAGTTCAGCAGTCAAAGATTTATGCAAAGTATACACCCAGAGTTTGGAGGACTTTCTCTGCTCTTATTACACGACCAGGACTGTATTTCCTCTCTAGCAAAAAGACTTATAAAGGCAAGTCTCAGTAGTTTGATTTCTTGTAGTCTCCATATCCCTTCAATTTCTGCTTTTTTTTGGGGGGGGGGAGGGTTACTTTTTAAAGCATTCTTTAGCCTTTAAACAGTTATTTTTATATAGTTCTTCAGAGTTTATTGGTTACCTGTGAGTAGGTTAATTAGGCCAGATATTCCATCATTACTAAACTGTATTCATGTTAGAGCATATTTAAGGAAGCAAGTCAAAATATTCTAGAGTTTTTAAAGTGTAGGATTAAAGGATCATGAGATAGAGTTTGCCCAATTGAATGTTCTATATAGAAAGAATCTCTTGCAGCATGCTATTTGCCAGTAAATTTTTTATAGAATTTTTATACTTTTTGCCTGTCTGAATGTTACTAATAACCACTAAGCATCCAGGCAGGTTTAAATATCTTTAATGCAGGAAAAAAATTTGTGTATGTTATAGTAGAATAGAAGCTAAAATTGTTGTTATAGAGATTTGATAGTGGCTTTTTGAAAATGTAACTGTAGTAGAATTATCTGATGTGTTATATGATGAGCCAGTAGTGTGTGTGTGTGTGTGTGTGTGTGTGTGTGTGTGTGTGTGTATGTGCGCATTCATATTTATCAGGATTCAAAATTTGGCCTTCAGAATGGAGGTCATGGATAGTGGATAAGAATGTCTTGATCTATGGTTTTTGGATACAACATGGGACACAAATAAAATACTGAAATTGGATGTAAATTAGTTAGTAGTTGTATTTGAAGATCCTTTTGCAGTGTTTTATTGAGAAGCACCAAGGAGGAATAAAATGTGCAGATGACAAGTATGTATCCATCAAGTACAACATGAGATATTTTCAAACATTGTATATTTATACCCATTGTGTCTTTATTCCTATAAATGTTTCTTATTTTACAGATGAGAAATCCAGCATTTGTTGAGGCCAAATATTTATCTCACATGACAAAAATTATGAGTGGTGGAACTAGAATTAGAATCTAGGGAAACCCGCCTCTAGATCTCAAGTACTTTCAAGGCTATATGCACCATGGTGTCTTTTTGCAGAATCCATGTGCTTGAATATAAGTATCCCCGCTCAGGAAAGGCATGCAGAAACTCAAATATAACAAATTTCCTTAAGTTTATAGATGGAAAAAGACTGAAGAAAAATATTACAGCATATTATTCATGTTTGGTCCTACTGGTTGAGTATGCAGGATCCACACAGGTGGCTGGAAGCAAAGTTTTAACAAAGGCATGTATTTTGAGATCTATCAGATGTCCCCAAGATTAGATACATGAATTTAGTAACTTCAGAATTTTTCTGGTTTTCCCCTGAGCTTACAACCATTCTATTTTGCACTTGTTTGTTGTTCTTTTTGTCTTTTTTTTTTAATCTTTCCAATCCCTTGATGAAATCAAATGCTCTATCTCATAAGAAGACTTCATTAGATAGTCCATCTGTGATTGACATTGCTATTTTTAAATCTTTTTTTTTTAATTTCAGAGAGAGAAGAGAGGAAAGGTACAAGGGAGTGAGAGAGAGAAACTTAAGCAGGTTCCAAGCTCAGCGTGGAGCCTGGGGCGGGGCTTGATCACACAACCCTGGGATCATAACTTGAGCTGAAATCAAGAGTCAGATGATCAACCAACAGCCCCTCAGGTGCCCCAGCACTGCTATTTTTTTTAAGTGCTAAATAATGTTTGAAGAACTTATTTTATATTATGCTAACCATACAGTTATTTACTGTGTGTACAAATATGACCCACAAAGATGCCAATACCATAAAGTACAGGAGCTAACTCTGGCTGTTAACACATTAAACACTTAGTAGGTAATCCTTCAACATTTCCTACTTTTAATAGTGGAATACTTTGTAGTAGTTTAAATTGGTAAATTGGCCCACAAATTTAGAGGTCCAAAGTTTACAGTTGAACTTTACTTTCTTCTTACTTTTGATATTAAACAAAATATATCCTTTCAAGTTATCTTCCAAGAATTTTACTGTGATATGGTTTATAAGTGGATTTTAAAATGCTACTGTAGAGTAATGGATTTTACTTTCTTTCAAGCATGTTCTTAAGGAACAAAATCATTAATGTAACTACAACCCACTAAATTAATGTTGTGTCTCTTTTACAATATTTCAGTCAGTATTTCCTATCATTTTACTATGTGACCATGTTTGAATAGGTATATAATTGACTGCCCCAACTGCAGCATTTACGAAAGTTATATGCAGTTGGCACTAGGATATCTCAAGTTCCTAAGCTCATTACATTTATGACTTTTGAAAGCTAGCAGTCAAGTCATGTCTCTTCAGCGTAAGACTCCAAGGAATTGCACAGATAAAGAATTAAAAGAAAAAGTGAGTTGAAAAGAGTCAAAAGCAAGCCAGACTAGTAGGAGACACAAGCAGCAAGAAACAGCAGAAAGCAGAGCTTCAAAGTAGGATATGTGGACTCTTGTGGTACACATAGATATCAAAAGAAAAACAAACGGTAACATTTTGGTATTCACCCAACTTTCAAAAGGAAGCCTCCAGAGAAACTGGAAAAAGTATCTTAAGGAATTTTTACCTCTGAGATTAAACTTGTTGAAAAGATGTAGATTGAGATGAATAATAGCATTCTTTCAGATTGTGATTCTATTCTCTACATGTGGAAATAGTGGCTTTATATACACATAGGCATATCCCTTTGGTCTCACGAAGAAAGCTGTGATTTTGAGGAGAATGTAGCAAGTATTTTCAGGTTAGAAATAGAGGTACTGCTGTTTCACTTACACAAAAATGCACCTGATAATGAGTTGCATTTATTGTATGCTTAATTAAAACTGTGTTTCCATTTACATATAATTTTTGAAACACTGTTTCATGAAGATAATTAATCTCACCATAAGTGGTTTTTTTCATTAGTTTTAATAAAACAAGCTTTGAAATATTCAAGCCAATCTTTATATCAAATACCCTTACCTGATACATACTAATCTAAATATTTTGGATATTGTCCTTCACTTTTAAGGCAGCTTCCTGGTGTTATAGTGAATATTGAGATTTAAAGTTAAAATGGATATTCCTTTTTTTAAGTTTATTTATTTATTTTCAGAGCGAGAGAAAGGGCACAAGCAAGCCAGCACAAATGGGGTAGGGACAGAAAGAAAAAGAAAGAATCCCAAGCAGGTTCCACACTCAGTGGGAATCCTGATGTGGGTCTGGATCCCATGAACCAGGAGATCACAACCTGAGCCCCTGAGCCAAAATCAAGAGTCGGACACTCAAACCAACTGAACCACCCAGGCATCCCAAAATGGGTATTTCTAATATAACTTTAATTTAAAATGTATTCATATGTTTTTATGCAGCCAGGGAGTTGGATAATTGAGTCCAAGTACAAAAATTCCACTAGAACTATTATTGCTTAGAAATCAGATGGAATGATGATTTGTGTCTGCAGTCAGATGCAGCATCTGTTGCCAATCAAATCATTTCTTTCAAATGAAATCTTGTTTATCTTAAAATGCAGTGCTCTACATACTTCAAAGCCATCTATTTTCAAAATAAAATAGATATAGCTAACAAGCTGGGATTTCTTTCTAACAGAATTCTTTTATTTTTTTAACTGGCAGAATATGTATAAAACATATTGAGACATTTAGGTAAATTACAGAAAACTTTAAAGAAAACAGTTAATGGCAAGATAAAAACTTTTTGCATTTTTCTAAAAGAAAACAAATTGTTTTTCATATTTTTGGGGGCCATAATGTTAATAATGGAAGTGCTTCTTTCTTGGTGGTTATATCTTCCTCACTCAGCCTGAAAATTGTACATTGGAAATTAAGTGAAAATGGATTTCACAACATTTTAAATAATAAAAAAAATATATGTATGAAACTAGCACTGGCCAAGATGGATTTAACCTCCTACTTGAAGCAATCCAAAAATAAAACAAAATAACATGTGATTTTCAAGATATCAGGCATCAAAGTGGGTATCAAATATAAGGAAATTAAAGATAATCAACACTGAGAAATGGGAAACAAACAAATAAGCCCTAAAACTGTATCAGCTTACTCTGTTGATAGAGTTTCTGACCAATGATAAAGGGAGAGGACTATGAGTTAGTGCCTGGTAGGCATGTTAATTTTAGGAGCTGGAGCTGAGAGAACATAGAAAGTAATCATTTAAAGTAAGAAAGACAAAGTCCCTGAGAGTACTTAATCCATTCCTGAGATGGATATTAATCAGTTAATCATGCTGGGGGGAAACAACCTAAGATGGGAAAGAACCATCTTAGAGCAGTAGAGGGAACTGTATCCAGTGCTCACGCAGAGCCTCATTCTCTTAGACAGACAAGAAACCTCATGACTCACAGGCACTGAATGAAGGATTCAGAAGAGTTTAGTAACAGTAGTAGGATGATTATTCAGACTGAGCTATCATCCAACATAACCCTAAAAGCAATATGTAAAAGGACGAAATTAGTTCCAAGTAACTGCACCAGGCAAAGCTCAAAAACAGTAATAATACAAAACAATATCTAACAACTAACCAAGTATTTGTCTGGCATCCAAACAATACCAGGCATGCACAAAAAGCAGAAAAATGCAATTCATAATAATGAGAAAAATCAAATAATCGAACAGACCCAGAAATGATAGAAATATTAGAATTAAAAGGCCAAGGCATTACCACTATTATTATAACCATAAGTTCAGAAACTTAAGTAGAAGCACTAAGGATGTTGAAAAAAGAATACACAAATTGAATTCCTGAGAGATGAAAATTATAATGGATATAACAAAACTATACTGTAGAAGGTTAACAGTAGATTGGAAACTGCAGGAAACAAACAAAACAAGGTTACCAAAGTAGAAAACTAGGCAAAATAAATTATCTACAAACTATCCATTAATCTAAAAGATATCAGGGATCTATACTACAAGAATGTTATAGAAAGTCTTTAACAATAAAGAGAAATAACACAATGACAAAATATAGATTTACACAAAGAAAGAGAAACGAAGATGTTAATTTTGTAAGATATGTTAATTTTGTAAAGAGTTAATGTTTTTATTAACTAAATAAATATAAATATAATTGAATGCTTAAACAGAATAAAATAAATTGAAATATAATTGAATGCTTAAACAGAAATGATAACAATGAAGTATGCGGTTTACAGCACACATAAAAATAAAATACATCATACCAGTAGTACAAAGGATGGGAATGGTTTAATGAAAATATGTAATTATAAGTTTTTTATACTGTACTTGAATCAGTATAATATCACTTAAAGTCAGACGGATAAATTTTACATGTATATTAAAGCAACCACTGAAATGATGAAAAATGATGAAATAAAGCTATCATGACCAAGGTAGTCTCAAGGTTCCCCTCAGCTTGACTAAAATTTTTTTTAATTTTTAAAAATTTTTATTAATGTTTATTCATTTTTGAGAGAGAAAGAGATGGAGAGAGCACAAGCAGGGGAGGGGCAGAGAGAGAGAGAGAGAGAGAGAAGGAGAGAGAGAGAGAGAGAGAGAGAGAGAGAGAGAATGTGAGGCAGGCTCCAGGCTCTGAGGTGTCAGCACAGAGCCTGATGTGAGGCTTGACTCACAAACAATGAGATCATGACCTGAGCCAAAGTCAGACGCTTAACTGAGCCACCCAGGCTCCCCATGACTAAATTTTAGACAGGTTTTTTCCTGACTATAGGTCCCTGACCTTCCCCTTCTTAAAGCATTTATTCTAGAATACTTGCAAATGTAAATTATTTTTCTGCCCTTTCAAGATACAAATATTCTCCTATATCTTTATACCCAGTAATATCTTTCTTAAGTACCTGAGAGCCATCCTTTGAAATACAATCATCAAAAAAATAGCCCCTCTCTCAGTTTGTGGAAGTGAAGGGTTTCTGTGGAAGACTCCAAAGAAGCCTAACTTATTTAAGCACCAAATAGCAAACAAAGGTGTCTTAATTTCATTGACTGACTTCCCCTTTAAAGTCCTCTAGTATTTTCCCTAGCTCACTTCAGCACTTAAAAACTCTCCCATTTGTTTTAGGGAGCTAGAGTTCAATCTCTCTTTTGTAATAGTTTTGATCTCTATTTAATAATCTTGAATAAAATCTCTCATGCTTGTTTCATTCCATCCAGTTAATTTTTCTTGGAGAGTAATTAATGGAACATCAAAGGAGATGATATTAATCATAAAAAGCATTTAATTAATTCAAAAAAAGAGAAATAGAACAATAAGAGCCAATGAAACATACATACAAATAACAAGGGCTTAGAATTAAACCTGACCTTATCAATGTTCACATTAAATGTTAAGTATTTAAAATACACCAACTAAAAGACAGAAATTTCTAGTTTTCATTTAAAAAAAAAAACAGATATGTGCTGTCTGTAAGAAACACACTTTAAGACACAAAAACATTAAAATTGAAACATGGATGGAAATTACCAGGGCTAAAGAAGCTCATTTTTGAATGAAAAGGGGATCAATTCATTCACAAGAAAAAAAGATCCTAAATATTTATGCACTAGTAATGGACCTTCAAAATGTATGAAGAATGGGGCACCTGGGTGGTGCAGTCGGTTAAGCGTCCAACTTCAGCCAGGTCACGATCTCGCGGTCTGTGAGTTCGAGCCCCGCGTCGGGCTCTGGGCTGATGGCTCAGAGCCTGGAGCCTGTTTCTGCTTCTGTGTCTCCCTCTCTCTCTGCCCCTCCCCCGTTCATGCTCTGTCTCTCTCTGTCCCGAAAATAAATAAACGTTGAAAAAAAAATTAAAAAAAAATGTATGAAGAAAACATTGATAACATTGCAAACAGAAATAGACAAATCCATGATTACTGGCACAAATGCCAATATTCCTCTCTCTCAATAACTGATATAACAAATAGAAAATCATAAAATGTATAGAAAAGATGAACAATATCATCCTACAAGATGACTTACTAAACATTTATGGTACACCTCACCTAAAGACAACAGTAAATGTATTTTTCTCAAATAGGCATGGAATATTTACCAAGACAGTTAATTTTCTGGGCAATAAAACAATTCTCAAATTTAAAAGACTCAAATAATACAGAGCACATCTTCTGAATAATTATTTTATTTACATTTATTTATTTCTGAGAGACAGAGAGAGAGACAGAGCACAAGTGGGGGAGGGGCAGAGAGAGAAGGAGACACAGAATCTGAAGCAGGCTCCAGGCTCTGAGCTGTCAGCACAGAGCCCAACACAGGGCTCAAACCCACAAACCGTGAGATCATGACCTGAGCTGAAGTCAGACACTCAACCAACTGCACCACCCAGGTGCCCCTGAATAATTATTAATCAATAGTGGAAAGATCTCTAAAAATACTCCCATAGCTTATTTAGAAAATAAATAGTACTTTTCTAAACATCCCATTGGTTAAAGAAATTAAAAGGGAAAGATGAAATATTTAATCTGAATAAAAATGAAAACACAACCCAACACAATATGGGCTAGAGCTATGCGCAGAATTAAAATCTGTACAACAAAACATTCGCAATAGAAAATAAAAACAAGTCAAAAATCAATGACTTCATTTTTACTTTAAGTACTAGAAAAACAATAGCAAAGTAAAGAGAAACAGTGAGAAGCATAATGGAAATTAGTATAATGGGATTCAGGAAAACAACAGTGAAATCAATGAAATCAAGACTTGGCTCTAAAAAAGAACAAAGATGGAGGACTGGCACTACTTCCTATACTTATAGTATACCATACCTATAGTATGTCTTTAAAACATACTGCAAAACAAAGTAATTATTAGAATGATCAGGTGTAAAAATTGGAATATGGATAAATGGAGCATGATAAAGAGTCCAGAAATAGTTCCACTCATATACAAACACATGATTTACAAAGTGAAAGAGATTTCAGTAAATAAATTTTCCATGAATGCTGCTAGAAATATTGTTTAGCCATTGGTAACAAAATTAACTTTGAGGCATGTTTTACACCATATACAAAAACTAATTCAAAATGAATCCCAGACTTAAATTTAAAATCTCAAACCATAACATTTTTAGAAATAACCTTAGGAGAATCTCTTTATTATCTTGACTGAGGCTAAGATTTCTGAGAATCAAAACAAACAAAATGCATTAAAAAAAAAGAAAACAAACAAACAAACAAACAAACAACTTGAAGCATAGGCTAAAGTGCAGGATCTTGAAGCTTCCAGCTTTCATTTTCTTTTTCAACATTACTTTGGCTATTTGGAGTCTTTGAGGTTCCATACAAATTTTAGGATTGTTTGTTCTAGCTCTGAAAAGAATGCTGGTGATATTTGGATTGGAATTGCATTCAATGTGTATATTGCTTTGAGTAGTATCAACATTTTAACAATATTTGTTCTTCCAAGCCATGAGCATGGAATGTGTTTCCATTTCTTTGTGTCTTCTTCACTTTCTTTCATAGGCTTTCCATAGTTTCCACTGTACAGATCTTTTACATCTTTGGTTAGGTTTATTCCTAGGTATTTTATGGTTCTTGGTGCAATTGCAAATGTGATCGATTCCTTGATATCTCTTGCTATTGCTTTGTTATTGTTATATAGAAATGCAACCAATTTCTGTACATTGATTTTATATCCTACGACTTTGCTGAATTATCAGTTCTAACAGTTTTCCGGTGGAGTCTTTCAGGTTTTCCATGTAGAGTATCATTTCATGGACTTCTTTTTTGCCAATTTGGAAGCTTTTTTTTTCATTTTGTTGTCTGATTGCTGAGGCTATGACTTCCAACATTATGTTAAACAACAGTGGCGAGAGTGGACATCCCTGTAAGTTCCTGATCTCAGGGGGGAAGCTCTCAGTTTTTCCCCATTGAGAATGATATTAGTGGTGGGCTTTTCATACATGCCTTTTATGATGTTAAGGTATGTTCCTTCTAACCTGACTTTCTTGAGTATTTTTATTAAGAAAGGATGATGTATTTTGTCAAATGCTTTTTCTGCATCTATGGTTCTTATACTTTCTTCTATCAATGTGATATATCACATTGATTGATTTTCGAATATTGAACCACCCCTACATCCCAGGAATGAATCCCACTTGATCACGGTGAATAATTATTTTAATATACTGTTGAATTCGATTTGCTAGTATCTTGTTGAGAATTTTGGCATCCAGATTCATCACAGATACTGGCCTATAATTCTTTTTAGTGGGGTCTTCGTCTGGTTTGGGAATCAAGATAATGCTAGCTTCATAAAATGAGTCTAGAAGCTTTCCTTCCATTTCTATTTTTTGGAACAGCTTGAGAAGAATAGGTATTAACTCTGCCTTAAATGTCTGGTATAATTCCCCTAGGAAGCCATATGGCCCAGGACTCTTATTTATTGGGAGATTTTTGATGACTGATTCAATTTCTTCATTGGTTATAGGTGTGTTCAAGCTTTCTATTTCTTCCCACTTGGGTTCTGGTAGTGTATTGGTATCTAGGAATTTGTCCATTTCTTCCAGATTGTCCAGGTTGTTGGCATATAATTTTACATAGTATCCTATAATTGTTTGTATTTCTATGGTGTTGGTTGTGATCTCTCCTCTTTCAATAGTGATTTTTACCTATTTGGGTCCTCTCTCTTTTTGAGAAGTCTGGCTAGGGGGTTATCAATTTTGTTTAGTCTTTCAAAAAAGCAGCTCTTAGATTCATTGATCTGTTCTACTGTTTTTTTTCTTTTAGATTCTATATTATTTATTTCTTCTCTAAACTTTATTATCTCTCTTCTGCTTGCTTTGGAGTTTCTTTGCTGCTCTGTTTCTAGTTCCTTTAGGTGTAAGGTTAGTTTCTGTATTTGGGATTTTTCTTGCTTCTTGAGATAGGACTGAATTGTGATGCATTTTCCTCTTAAGACTGTTTTTGCTGCATCCCAAAGGGTTTAGACTGTTGTGTTTTCATTTTCATTTGCTTCTATATATATTTTTTAAGTTCTTTAATTTCCTGGTTGACCCCTTCGTTGTTTAGTAGAATGTTCTTTAACCTCCTTGCATTTGGAGGCTTTCCAAATTTTTTTCTTGTGGTTGATTTCAAGTTTCACAGTGTTGTGATCTAAAAATATGCATGGTATGATCTCAATCCTTTTATATTTGTTGTGAGCTGTTCTATGACCCAGTATGTGATCTATTTTGGAGAACGTGCCATGTGTACTCAGGAAGAATGTATATTCTGCTGCTTTTGGATGAAAAGATCTGAATTTATTTGTTAAGTCCATCTGGTCCAATGTATCATTCAGAGCCATTGTTTCCTTACTGATTTTCTGCCTAGATGATCTGTCCATTGTTGTAAGTGGATTATTAAAGTGCCCTACAATCACAGTATTGTTATCTATATATTTATTTATGTTTGTGATTAATTGATTCATGTATTTGGATTCTTTCACGTTGGGGACATCAACATTTACAACTGTTAGTTCTTGATGGCTAGACCCCTAAATTATGATATAATGCACTTCTTCATTTCTTGTTCCAGTCTTTGTTTTAAAATCTAGTTTGTCTGATATAAGTATGGCTGCTCTGTTTTTTTTTTTTTTTTTGATATCCTGTAGCATGATAGATGGTTCTCCATCCCCTCACTTACAATCTGCAGGTGTCCTCAGGTCTAAAATGAGTCTCTTATAGGCAGCATATAGATTGATCTTGTTTTTTTATCCATTATGATAACCTATATCTTTTCATGGGGACATTTATTCCATTTACATTCAGAGTGATTGTTGAAAGCTATGGATTTAGTGTCATAGTGTGACCTGTAGGTTTCATGCTTGTGGTGATGTCTCTGCTCCTTTATAGTCTGCAACATTCCACTCAGAGTCCCCCTTAGGGATCTCCTGCAGGGCTAGTTTAGTGGTCATGAACTCCTTTAGTTTTTGTTTGTCTGGGAATGCCTTTATCTCTCCTTCTATTCTGAATGACAGCCTTTCTGGATAAAGGAGTCTTGGCTGAACATTTTTCCAATTCATCACATTGAATATTTCCTGCAACTCCCTTCTGGCCTGCCAAGTTTCAGTGGACAAGTCTGCTACTACCCTTATGTGTCTACCCTTGCAGGTTAAGGTCCTTTTGTCCTTAGCTGCTTACTTAATTCTCTCTTTATCTTTGTATTTTGCCAGTTTCACTATGATATGTTGTGGTGTTGACATGATATATTGATTTTGAAATGAGTTCTCTGTGCCTCCTGGTTTGGATGCCTGTCTCTTTCCCCAGATTAGGGAAGTTCTCAGCTATAATTTGTTGAAATAAACCTTCTGCCTATGTCTCTCTTCCTCTTCTGGAACTCCTATTGATACAGACATTATTTCATTTCATTGAATCACTTTAATCTCTAAATCTCCCCTTGTGGTTGAGTAATTACTTTTCTCTTTTCTTAGCTTCCTCATTTTCCATAATTTTATCTTCTATTTTACCTATTCTCTCCTCTGCTTTCCCATCCTTGCTGTCACTGCATCTAGTTTATTTTGCATCTCATTTACAACATTTCTTAATTCGTCGTGACTATTTCTTAGATCCTTGATCTCTGCAGCAATAGATTCTCTGCTGTCTTCTATGCTTTTTTCAAACCCAGCTATTAGTCTTATGACTATTATAATAAATTCTTGATTATATATATTGTTTGTGTCTATTTTGAGCAATTCTCTGGCTGTCGTTTCTTCTTGGAATTTTTTTTCAGGAAAATTCTTCCAATTCATCATCTTGGGTAGTTTTCTGTCCTTTATGTGTTTTAATACACATAGACCAGTGGAATAGAATAGAGAACCAAGTACTGGACCCACAAATGTATACCCAACTAATCTTCAACAAATCAGGAAAAAGTATCTAATGGACAAAAGACAGTCTCTTTAGCAAATGGTACTGGAAGAGCTGGATGTCAACATGCAGAAGAATGGAACTGGACACTTTCTTACACCATACACAAAAATAAATTCAAAATGGATGAAAGACCCAAATATGGGACAGGAACCCATCAAAATCCAAGAAGAGAAAACAGGCAACAATCACTTTGACCTCGGCTGCAGCAACTTCTTACCTGACATGTCTCTGAAGGCAAGGGAAATAAAAGCAAAAATGAACTATTAGGACTTCATCCAGATAAAAACCTGCACAGAAAAGGAAACAATCAACAAAACTAAAAGGCAATCAATGGAATGGGAAAAGATATTTTCAAATGACACATTGGAGAAAGGCTTAGTATCAAAATATCTATAAAGAACTTACAAAACTCAACACCTGAAAAACAAATAATCCAGTGAAGAAATGGGTAGAAGACATGAATAGAGACTTTTTCAAAGAAGACATCCAAATGGCTGACACATGAAAAGATGTTCAACATTGCTCATCATCAGGGAAATACAAATCAGACCACATTGAGATACCACCTCATACCAGTCAGAGTGGCTAAAAGTAACAATTCAGGAAACAACAGATGTTGGCAAGAATGTGGAGAAAGAGAAACCCTCTTGCACTGATGGTGGGAACGCAAACTGGTGCTATCACTCTGGAAAACAGTATGGAGGTTCCTCAAAACATTAAAAATATAGTTACCCTATGACCCAGCAATAATACTACTAGGAATTTATCCAAGGGATAGAGGAGTGATGATTCACAGCGGCACATGTACCCATGTACCCCGATGTTTATAGCAGCACCATCAACAGTAGCTAAATTATGGAAAGAGCCCAAATGTCCACCAACTGATGAATGGATAAAGAAGATGTGGTGTACACACACACACACACACACACACACATACACAATGGAATACTAATTGGCAAATAAAAAGAATGAAATCTTGCCATTTGCAACAATTTGGATGGAACTAGAGGGTATTATGCTAAGTGAAATAAATCAGAGAAAGACAGATATCATATGTTTCACTCATATGTGGAGTTGAGAAACTTAACAGAAGAAAATAGGGGAAGGGAAAGCAAAAAAAATGTTACAAACAGAGAAGAAGGCAAACTATAAGAGACTCTTAAATACAGAGAACAAATTGAGGGTTGAAGGGGTGGGGGGACAGGGAAGGCAGACAAAATAGGTGATGGGCATTGAAGAGGGCACTTGGGATGAGCACTGGGTGTTGTGTGTAAGTGATGAATCATGGAAATCTACTCCCAAAGCCAAGAGCACAGTGTACACATTGTACATTAGCTAACTCGACAATAAATTATATATTAAAAAAAACTTGATAAATTGGTCTTCATGAAAATTAAAATGTCTACTTCTTCAGATATACTATAAAGAAAATAGTATAGTAATAAACAATAATAAAATATTAAATACATAAAAACAATAATCCAAACTGGGAAAAATATATGCAAATAATAATTAAATTAAATAATATGTATTCATATTACATATACATAAATCTCAACATTCAATAATTAGAAAAAAACAACTCTATTAAAAATGGACAAAAACTAGGGGCGCCTGGGTGGCTCAGTCGGTTAAGCGTCCGACTTCGGCTCAGGTCATGATCTCACAGTCTGTGGGCTCGAGCCCCGCGTCGGGCTCTGTGCTGACAGCTCAGAGGCTGGAGCCTGTTTCAGATTCTGTGTCTCTCTCTTTCTCTGACCCTCCCCTGTTCATGCTCTCTCTCTGTCTCAAAAATAAATAAATGTTAAAAAAATTTTTTTTAATGTACAAAAAGTTAAAGTGATATTTTTCCCAAAAATTACTTACGAATATAAGTAAGACATGGCTACTAAATTTATTGTGCAATCTTCAGTGAGATCATAGAACAGAAAAGGGACATTAGGTGAAAACTAGGAAATCTGAATAAAGAATGCACTTCAGTAAGTAATAAACAAACAATAAGTTATGTATAGCTCCTTTTCATAGATCTATTCTTTCTTATTTAGTGACTTTGCATCATTTATTTTGTGTGGCTGTGGTAGGCAGAATAAGGATCTGACAAAAATATTCATGCCCTAATCATTGGAGCCTAAGAATATTTTTTCTCTACTTGGCAAAAGGTTTTTTTTTTCTAGTTCTAATTAATGTAAGAACCTTGAAATAGGGAGATCATCTTGGATTGTCCAGATAGAGCCAATATAATCAAATGAGCCCTTAGAAACCAGAACTCTTTGCACCTGGAAGCAAGAAAGAAATTTGGCAGAAGGGGATATCAGTGATATCCCAAGCCTGAGAAGGATTTGGTTCATGTTGTTGGCTTTGAGAAGTAGGGACTCATGTGCAAGAACCATGGATGGGTTTCTAGGAGGCAAGGGCTCTCTCAGATGGCAGTCAGTATGGAAAAAGGACCTCAGAAACTGGATTATGACAACCACTTGAATGAACAGATTCCTCCCAGAGATTTCTGACAAGAGCCTATCTGGCGGACAACTTGATTCCAGTCATGTGACACTGGAGGAAAGCAACCACTTGAACTAACCTGGACGTCAGACCTAGAGAACTGTGAGATAATACATTTGATTGCTTTAAGACATCAAGTTGTTAGTAATTTGTTATAGTAATAATGGAAAAGTATAATATTTTCTGTCTTATATAAAATAAACACAAAACTTTGTTTAGTATTTTGCATCTTACTCTCAATGAGTCAAAATTCCAATGGCTGTGAATCCTCGCTAACTGTAGTTGTTGTGTAATGGTGTCTAATTTTGAACTTAATTTTATTCGTACAAATGACTAATAAGGTTGAGCATCTTTCATGTGCTTTGCTATTTGTATATATATTTTTGGTGAAGTGTATGCACAAAACTTTTGCCAATATTTTTATTGGGTTGCTAATTTATAGTCAATTTTCATTAGTCACAGATTTTGTATCTGCAAATTTGCAGGTTTGTAAAAATGTATTGATAACTCTGAAATCAATATTCAACATCATTTGCATACATCCATATAGCAATGAAAAATTTGAGTCACTCACTATGCCTGTTCCCAGGTGAAGTCAAACAGACCACTCTCTGTCCCATTGTTTTAGCTCTCACACTCAGGTTTCCTTTTGGCAGTCTATTTAATGCAATGTTTTTCACATTTTTTGTGTGTTGTGTTGGTGATTTCACAGATTAAAATGTCCTTCAAATGTAATGTTGAAATGATGTGTGATGTTCTTGAATGTAAGAAGGATACATTATGTCTTATGGAGAAAATGGATCTGCTAGATAAGCTTTCCCCAGCTATGAGTTATAATGCTGTTGCCTGTTATTTCTATTTTAATTATTCAATACTGATATTAAATAAGGTGTCTTAAAACAGAAAAGCACATAAAACAAGGTTATGTATTGATCGGTTAATGAAAATGTTTCAATCAGAGACTTGTTAGTAACCTAACCCTATATTTCCCCTAGGAACAATGTTCTATATTCAGAAATTCAGTGTCTGACAACTTCGCAGACAGAACCATCATGAATAATGAAAATCCAGCGTACTTACTTTGAGTTTTCTTCATATATTCTGGATATAAATCTTCTCTCTGATAAACGATTTGCAAAGACTCCCTGTTTATGGCTTGCTTTTTAATGCTCTTTACAAATAAAAGAGTATTCTTTATGGAACAAAACATTTTAATTTTATAAAGTTTATTTTGTAGATTTTATTTGTTATTGTTTGTGCCCCTTGTGTTTTATCTGAGAACACTTGGTCTAAAATGAGATTTTAACGATTTTCTCCTATGCTCTCCTTTAAGAGTTTATAGTTTTACATTTCAGATTTGCTTTACGATCTATTTAGTTTTTCTATACAGTGTGAGGTATAGGTTGATGTTCCTTTTTTTTAATTTGTTTTTTTTCAATATATGATATTTATTGTCAAATTGGTTTCCATACAACACCCAGTGCTCATCCCAAAAGGTGCCCTCCTCAATACCCATCACCCACCCTCCCACCCTGCATCAACCCTCAGTTTGTTCTCAGTTTTTAAGAGTCTCTTATGCTTTGGTCTCTCCCACTCTAACCTCTTTTTTTTTTCCTTCCCCTCCCCCATGGGTTTCTGTTAAGTTTCTCAGGATCCACATAAGAGTGAAAACATATGGTATCTGTCTTTCTCTGTATGGCTTATTTCACTTAGCGTCACACTCTCCAGTTCCATCCACATTGCTACAAACGACCAATTTCATTATATCTCATTGCCACATAGTACTCCATTGTGTATACAAACTGTAATTTCTTTACCTATTCATCAGTTGATGGACATTTAGGCTCTTTCCATAATTTGGCTATTGTTGAGAGTGCTGCTATAAACATTGGGGTACAAGTGCCCCAATGCATCAGTACTCCTGTATCCCTTGGGTAAATTCCTAGCAGTGCTACTGCTGGGTCATAGGGTAGGTCTATTTTTAATTTTTTGAGGAATCTCCATACTGTTTTCCAGGGTAGCTGCACCAGTTTGCATTCCCATCAACAGTGCAAAAGGGTTCCCAT
This sequence comes from Prionailurus bengalensis, assembly GCF_016509475.1. NCBI lineage: Eukaryota > Metazoa > Chordata > Mammalia > Carnivora > Felidae > Prionailurus > Prionailurus bengalensis. The sequence continues at coordinate 51,698,928 of NC_057356.1, forward strand.
TTCTCCACATCTTCTCCAGCATCTATAGTCTGATTTGTTCATTTTGGCCACTCTGACTGGCGTGAGGTGATATCTGAGTGTGGTTTTGATTTCTATTTCCCTGATGAGGAGCGACGTTGAGCATCTTTTCATATGCCTGTTGGCCATCCGGATGTCTTCTTTAGAGAAGTGTCTATTCATGTTTTCTGCCCATTTCTTCACTGGGTTGTTTTTTGGGTGTGGAGTTTGGTGAGCTCTTTATAGATTTTGGATACTAGCCCTTTGTCTGGTATGTCATTGGCAAATATCTTTTCCCATTCCATTGGTTGTCTTTTACTTTGGTTGGTTGTTTCCTTTGCTGTGCAGAAGGTTTTTATCTTCATAAGGTCCCAATAGTTCATTTTTGCTTTTAATTCCCTTGCCTTTGGGGATGTGTCAAGTAAGAAATTGCTACAACTGAGGTCAGAGAGGTATTTTCCTGCTTTCTCCTCTAGGGTTTTGATGGTTTCCTGTATCACATTCAGGTCCTTTATCCATTTTGAGTTTATTTTTGTGAATGGTGTGAGAAAGTGGTCTAGTTTCAACCTTCTGCATGTTGCTGTCCAGTTCTCCCAGCACCATTTGTTAAACAGACTTTTCTCCATTGGATGTTCTTTCCTCCTTTGTCAAAGATTAGTTGGCAATATGTTTGTGGGTCTAGTTCTGGGGTTTCTATTCTATTCTATTCCATTGGTCTCTGTGTCTGGTTTTTTTTGTTGTTGTTTTTTTTTTGCCAATACCATGCTGTCTTGATGATTACAGCTTTGTAGTAGAGGCTAAAGTCTGGGATTGTGATGCCTCCTGCTTTGGTCTTCTTCTTCAAAATTACTTTGGCTATTCAGGGCCTTTTGTGGTTCCATATGAATTTTAGGATTGCTTGTTCTAGCTTTGAGAAGAATGCTGGTGCAATTTTGATTGGGATTGCATTGAATGTGTAGATAGCTTTGGGTAGTATTGACATTTTGACAATATTTGTTCTTCCAATCCAGGAGCATGGAATGTTTTTCCATTTCTTTATATCTTCTTCAAATTCCTGCATAATCTTTCTATAGTTTTCAGCATATAGATCTTTTACATCTTTGGTTAGATTTATCCCTATGTATTTTATGCTTCTAGGTGCAATTGTGAATGGGATCAGTTTCTTTATTTGTCTTTCTGTTGCTTCATTATTAGTGTACAAGAATACAACTGATTTCTGTACATTGATTTTGTATCCTGCAACTTTGCTGAATTCCTGTATCAGTTCTAGCAGACTTTTGGTGGAGTCTATTGGATTTTCCATGTATAATATCATGTCATCTGCAAAAAGGGAAAGCTTAACTTCGTCTTTGACAATGTTGATCCTTTGATTTCTTTTTGTTGTCTGATTGCTGATGCTAGAACTTCCAACACTATGTTAAACAACAGTGGTGAGAGTGGGCATCCCTGTCGTGTTCCTGATCTCAGGGAAAAAGCTCTCAGTTTTTCCCCGTTGAGGATGATGTTAGCTGTGGGCTTTTCATAAATGGCTTTTACGATGTTTAAGTATGTTCCTTCTATTCCGACTTTCTCAAGGGTTTTTATTAAGAAATGTTACTGAATTTTGTCAAATGCCTTTTCTGCATCGATTGACAGGATCATAAGGTTCTTATCTTTTCTTTTATTAATGTGCTGTATCACACTGATTGATTTGCGAATGTTGAACCAGCCCTGCATCCCAGGAATGAATCCCACTTGATCATGGTGAATAATTCTTTTCATATGCTGTTGAATTCGATTTGATAGTATCTTATGAAGAATTGTTGCATCCATATTCATCAGGGATATTGGCCTGTAGTTCTCTTTTTTTGCTGGGTCTCTGTCTGGTTTAGGAATCAAAGTAATACTGCTTCATAGAATGAGTCTGGAAGTTTTCCTTCCCTTTCTATTTTTTGGAATAGCTTGAGAAGGATAGGTATTATCTCTGCTTTAAACGTCTGGTAGAACTCCCCTGGGAAGCCATCTGGTCCTGGACTCTTATTTGTTGGGATATTTTTGATAAAGGATTCAATTTCTTCACTGCTTATAGGTCTGTTCAAGCTTTCTATTTCCTCCTGATTGAGTTTTGGAAGTGGGTGTTTAGGAATTTGTCCATTTCTCCAGGTTGTCCAGTTTGTTGACATGTAATTTTTCATAGTTTTCCCTGATAATTGCTTGTATCTCTGAAGGATTGGTTGTAATAATTCCATTTTCATTCATGATTTTATCTATTTGGGTCATCTCCCTTTACTTTTTGAGAAGCCTGGATAGAGGTTTATCAATTTTGTTTATTTTTTCAAAAAACCAACTCTTGGTTTCGTTGATCTGCTCTACAGTTTTTTTAGATTCTATATTGTTTATTTCTGCTCTGATCTTTATTATTTCTCTTCTTCTGCTGGATTTAGGCTGTCTTTGCTGTTCTGCTTCTATTTCCTTTAGGTGTGCTGTTATATTTTGTATTTGGGATTTTTCGTGTTTATGGAGATAGGCCTGGATTGCAATGTATTTTCCTCTCAGGACTGCCTTCGCTGCATCCCAAAGCGTTTGGATTGTTGTATTTTCATTTTCATTTGTTTCCATATATTTTTTAATTTCTTCTCTAATTGCCTGGTTGACCCACTCATTCTTTAGTAGGGTGTTCTTTAACCTCCATGTTTTTGGAGGTTTTCCAGACTTTTTCCTGTGGTTGATTTCCAGCTTCATAGCATTGTGGTCTGAAAGTATGCATGGTATGATTTCAATTCTTGTATACTTATGAAGGGCTGTTTTGTGACCCAGTATGTGGTCTCTCTTGGAGAATGTTCCATGTGCATTCGAGAAGAAAGTATATTCTGTTGCTTTGGGATGCAGAGTTCTAAATATATCTGTCAAGTCCATCTCATCCAATGTCTCATTCAGGGCCCTTGTTTCTTTATTGACCGTGTGTCTAGATGATCTAACCATTTCTGTAAGTGGAGTGTTAAAGTCCCCTGCAATTACCACATTCTTATCAATAAGGTTGCTTATGTTTATGAGTAATTGTTTTATATATTTGGGGGCTCTGGTATTCGGCGCATAGACATTTATAATTGTTAGCTCTTCCTGATGGATGGACCTTGTAATTATTATATAATGCCCTTCTTCATCTCTTGTTACAGCCTTTTAATTTAAATCCTAGTTTGTCTGATATAAGTATGGCTACTCCAGCTTTCTTTTGACTTCTAGTAGCATGATAAATAGTTTTCCATCCCCTCACTCTCAATCTGAAGGTGTCCTCAGGTCTAAAATGAGTCTCTTGTAGACAGTAAATAGATGGGTCTTGTTTTTTTATCCATTCTGATACCCTATGACTTTTGGTTGGCGCATTTAGTCCATTTACATTCAGTGTTATTATAGAAAGATATGGGTTTAGAGTCATTGTGATGTCTGTAGGTTTCATGCTTGTAGTGATGTCTCTGGTACTTTGTCTCACAGGATCCCCCTTAGGATCTCTTGTAGGGCTGGTTTAGTGGTGACAAATTCCTTCAGTTTTTGTTTGTTTGGGAAGACCTTTATCTCTCCTTCTAGTCTAAATGACAGACTTGCTGGATAAAGGATTCTCGGCTGCATATTTTTCTGTTCATCACGTTGAAGATCTCCTGCCAGTCCTTTCTGGCCTGCCAAGTTTCAAAAGAGAGATCGGTCACGAGTCTTATAGGTCTCCCTTTATATGTTAGAGCAAGTTTACCCCTCGCTGCTTTCAGAATTTTCTCTTTATCCTTGTATTTTGCCAGTTTCACTATGATATGTCATGCAGAAGATCGATTCAAGTTACGTCTGAAGGGAGTTCTCTGTGCCTCTTGGATTTCAATGCCTTTTTCCTTCCCCAGATTAGGGAAGTTCTCAGCTATGATTTCTTCAAGTACACCTTCAACACCTTTCCCTCTCTCTTCCTCCTCTGGAATACCAATTACACGTAGATTATTTCTCTTTAGTGCATCACTTAGTTCTCTAATTTTCCCCTCATACTGCTGGATTTTTTTATCTCTCTTTTTCTCAGCTTCTTCTTTTTCCATAATTTTATCTTTTAGTTCACCTATTCTCTCCTCTGCCTCTTCAGTCCGAGCCGTGGTTGTTTCCATTATATTTTGCAGCTCTTTTATAGCATTTTTTAGCTCCTCCCGACTGTTCCTTAGTCCCTTGATCTCTGTAGCAATAGATTCTCTGCTGTCCTCTATACTTGTTTTCAAGCCCAGCAATTAATTTTATGACTATTTTCTAAATTCACTGTTATATTGTTTAAATCCCTTTTGATCAGTTCATTAGCTGTTGTTATTTCCTGGAGATTCTTTTCAGGGGAATTCTTCTGTTTCATCGTTTTGGAAAGAACTGCAGGGCACTTCCCCTGTGCTGTCTTGAATAACTTGCGTTGGTGGGCGGGGCCACAGTCAGAACTGATGTCTGCCCCCAGCCCACCACTGGGGCCACAGTCAGACTGGTGTGTGCCTTCTCTTTCCCTCTCCTAGGGGCGGGATTCACTGTGGGGTGGTGTGGCCTGTCTGGGCTACTTGCACACTGCCAGGCTTGTGGTGCTGGAGATCTGGCATATTAGCTGGGGTGGATTGGCAAGGTGCACACGGGCGGGAGGGGTAGGCTCAACTCGCTTTTCCTTCGGAGATCCGCTTCAGGAGGGGCCCTGCAGCACCAGGAGGGAGTCAGTCCCATCGCCGGAGGGATGGATCCGCAGAAGCACAGCATTGGGTGTTTGCACAGTGCAAGCCAGTTCCCTGGCAGGAATGGTTCCCCAAGGGATTTTGGCTGGGAGATGGGCGAGGGAGATGGTGCTGGCAAGTGCCTTTGTTCCCTACCAAGCTGTGCTCTGTCGTCCGGGGCTCAAAGACTGTCCCTCCTGTTGTCCTCCAGCCTTCCCGCTCTCTGAGCAGAGCTGTTAACTTATAACCTTCCAGATGTTAAGTCCCGCCCACTGTCAGACACACTCCATCCAGCCCCTCCGCTCTTGCCAGCCAGACTGTGGGCTCTGCTTGGCTGGCTGGCTGCCCCTCTGTTCCGGCTCCCTCCCACCAGTCCCTGTAGCTTGTAGTGCTACCCCCTCTCTGCCCTTCCTACCCTCTCCTTGGGCCTCTCATCTGAGCTTGGCTCCAGAGAATCCGTTCTGCTAGTCTTCTGGAGGTTTTCTGGGTTATTTAGGCAGGTGTAGGTGGAATCTAAGTGATCAGCAGGACGCGGTGAGTCCAGCATCTTCCTACACTGCCATCTTCCCTCTCTCTTCCAGCACCGCAGTCTCGATGTTCCTTTTAATGATATGCATGTCTACTCATTCCAACACTATTTGTTGAAAAATTTGCCTTTTTGCTATTGATCTACTATTGCCCTTTAGCTAAGACATATTTGTGTGGGTAAATTTCTGGAATTTCTATTCTGTTTCATTGTGAATGATACTGACTTTATAAAATTTTGTTTCTAACATTTTATTTTTAGTTTATAAAAACAAGGTTGATATTTTTATATTTATCTTGTTAAATTCACTCATTCTAAGAGCTTTTTTGAAGATTCATGGGATTTTCTGCATAGACAATTATGCCATCTGTCAATAGGGATAGTTTAATTTTGTCCTTTCCTATCCAAATGCCTTATATTTCTTTTACTACATTTATGCATTTGTTCTATCATTCCATTATTTTTATTAACTTCTTAATATCTATAGGTCATTAATGATATCCCCTTTTTAGTCTAGACATTGATAGTTTGTGTTCTCTCTTATTTATTTACTTATTTAATCAACGGTGCCTCAGGTTTATCAATTTTATTGATCATTTTGAAGAGCTATATTTTATATTATTTTTCCTAATATTTTTACTTTTCAAAGTTTATTGATATTGCTTTTCTCCTAATTATTTCCTTTCATTTAAAGATTGAATTTGTTTCATTTCACTTTTCATTTCTAAGTGACACTTAAACTATTCACTTGAAACCTTACTTCCAATATGACAATCTCTAACATTTAAATGTTTAGACTGTTCATGTGTCTAGAACATTTGATGTGATAATTCATGTGGCTATTATTAATTTTATCATCATTGTCATCATCTCTTTTGGATTTTGTTCCTGTTTCTACTACAATTTCCACCTCTATTGTTTTAAAATATTTGTATATTGGTTTCAGTATTCCATTTTAATTTATCTCTTGATGTTCTGATTTTATATTGTTAAAATGTTTTAGTGGCTGTTTTAGGAATTTTAATATTCTTTTAAACATTACACATTTACTCGAAATTAATATTTTGTCACTTCAAATAAGACATATAAACTTTACAACATATAGGTCCGTTTATCCTTTCCCATTATGATGCAGTTTTCAGATCTATGACAGCTATATACATTGAAAATCCCATCAGATGGTACCATCATTTTGATTTCCATAGATTTACATTTTTTACAAACTTCAGAGGTAAAAAATATTTTATTCACCAAGTAATTTAAAATCTATGCTGTTTTCATTCATTTCTGGCATTCCAGGATGCCCTTTGCTATCAATTTCCATCCATGTGAGAAATTCCCTTTAGCATTTCTTTTAAAATACTAATACTCTGTATAAACTCTCTTTTTCTTCATTTGAGGTGCTTTATTTTATCTATACTTCCAAAGGATATTTACTGAATATAGGATTCAAGATTGATGATTCTTTTGTTTCAGTACTTGAAAAATATTATTCCATCGTGTTCTCAACTCAATGGCTTCTGATGAGAAATCTGCTATCAAATCAGTTTCCCTATATGTAATTTGTTGCTTTGGGGTGGTGGATGCTAATAAGATTTTTTTCTTTATTTTTGGTATTCAGATAGTTGATTATGATATCACGTGGTTTGGATTTCTTTAAGTTGATCTTATTTGGAGTTTACTATGTTCTTGAATATGTAAATTTTTATCTTTAATGAAATTTGGGAACTTTTCAGGAATTCTTTTTCTATAATTTTTGTCTGCTACTATCCATCTTCTCCTTCTGGCTCCTATCACATGAATATTGGACTTTTTGACATCGTTCTACTGGTCCCCAAAAGTCCTGTCTTTTTAAACTTCTTTTCAGGTTTTGCATGATTCCAACATTTGAGCAGTTGAGGTTGACATTCATTGATTACCTTTTCAGTTGAATATAATTTAGGTTTCCCTTTTTATGTGTATATTATAAAAAAATTTGGTATGTACCTTTGTCATTTGGAATGTCATGTGACTCTGGGTCCTGTTTACAACTTCTAGATAATATTGATTTTTGTTGTTTTAGCAGGGAGTCGATTAGGTTAAGACAAAATGTCATTCTTAATTTTCTGCTGACTGCTTCTGATGTGTATTTAGTTTATAAAACCTTTGCAGCAGTATCATGGCCCATCCTTATTTTATAATTCTCAGTCTGAAATCTGGAAATTGGTTTTTAAACTGTATTTCAATGTTCAGTGTATGTTCAATGTTTCTATGCTGACTCAAGTCAGTTTCATGCATGTACAGCTATGGGGTAAACATTGGTTTTGACACCGCTGCTGTTAAATTTAAAGCAGTCTTTCTCCAGCCCCTCTTCCTTTTGTTATCTTTCCCACTCCATTCTATGTTTCCCAGTGTTCCTCTTCCCAAGGTTCTTTCTATGAACAAGGGTTTTAGATCTCCCTCACTATTGTCCGAATTCTATTTCCTAACGTCTGTCACAATTATGTTGGTTGGAAATTGGGCAAGTCTCCTCTTTACTGGCATTCATCTGGTGTAAAAGAAAAAACCTTCAACATACTCTAAAATTTTATAAGAGAATTATATGACTCATGGAAAGGTGTTTTGGCTCCAAAATTCTATAGAACACTCTTTGGAATATTAGTAGTTAGAAAGAATGATAATAATCATAAAAAAATCTGTAGAGTGTAATATGTAAATGTTCTGTTGATTCTTAGTGTCTGTTCACTGAAATACAGTATTCCAGCAATCTAAGAGATAAAAGATAATTTGTTCCCCCGCATCATCATAGTTTCTCATTTGTTAAACTTCAAATTTCGTAATTACTGTTGTATTGCTCTTCCTTTCCACAAATGACTTGCTATTCTAATTAGTAAAGATTTAGGAGCAGATGACAAAAAGACTAGTAGCATAAAAATACCATCTCTATTCACTATGAAATATAAGAATGTTTGCTCAACTCACTTTTCTCTCTAATTCAGTTGCCAAACATCATTTCTATTTTGAATACTTTTTCTATTTTGCAATAAAATGCATCACTTGATTACCAAAGTCATACTAGAACAGTCAAATAATTCTGTTAAAATCCCATGTATATCTATCTTATACATAAGAATTTATAACAACCCAACATAAAATGAGCAGATAATGGTTTTAAAATTCTAACACTTGAATCAAGAAAAGCAAATAATTAACAACAACAACAACAACAACACATTAAAACCTTTTAAAAATGCACAAAAGTCTCCTTCCATAAATGTAAAAAAGTTTTCTTCCACTTCTTTTTTCTCTTTTCACTAGGGTCTTGCTAATCATTGCATATCAGCATCAAGAAAATTAAAATTACTTATTACATTTTATTGTTTTCTGTTTTGTCTCATTAGTAATATTGCATGAGAGTTGTTTTCTATTATGTTTTATTACTGCATTTTAGAGTAAGTAATGATTTGGGAGATGGTTTGAAAACATGAATACTCTTTACTACTATTGGGAAATATTTTCTAATTTCTAATATCTACTTACCAAAGAACTTCTGGGAAAGAAAAACATTTAAAAGTTTATGAATGTGTAATATATAGCAGACACTAACAGAAAAAAATGTATTAAAGTAGCATTTTGTGGAAGAGCTATTACCTAATATTTCCCACTGTGACAGCTAAGTAGTCATCCTTATTAAGTGGACTCCAACATTCCATCTTATCCAGCTACTCATTCATCTCAAAAATGCCTTTTAAAAAATTTTTAAATATGCATTTTTAATATGCATTTTTAAAAATCAAAAGATTGAGATTGTTCAAATTTTTAGTGAAAAACAAGAATTATACTAGGCAATTATTCTAATCATGATTACATAAAACAATGAAAAGTCTTTGATTCAAGCATATACAATGAAAACGGTAACAAGATTTTATTATTCCTGAATTTCTTCTCCTCATTAGAAACCAGAAAGAACTCTTGCAACAACATGTAGGTAAGATAAAACTCTGCCCTGGACTAGTCTGTATCCCTCTTTGTTATTCTTCTGTTGATATTATCCTCACCATTTTCTGCCAAATTTTCTTCCCTGGAAATAAATTTTTGAGTGTGGTTAGTAAAAAAACCTGGTTTCATACCTTAGTTCAACCAAATTACCAGCTGTGTGGTCCTGAGTAAAATATTTTATCTCTCTTGCTTAAATGTATAATATATCTCTCTTTAATTTCTATGGTAAAGAGAACCATAGCTTGCTTCTTGCTAACAAGAAGGTTCCTTTGCCATACCTCTAGGATTTATGTACTTATTTTCATTAAAATAGTGAAAGATATTGGCTGTTTGCATGTGCTGTCCTGCATGTTTCCTTAGCCCTGCAGCTCTATGTAACTGTGTAAGCTGTTTGTTCTTCTCAAGGCATTTATTGGTATTAAAGTGACATATCATATTATTTTGTATGAAAATAAATGGTTTGTAGTAGAGTATTATAATGAAAAATCTCCTTTAAAAATAGTAACATACTGGGAATGAATACACTGTATAGACTACGGGTAAAAACTCCTTAACTGTTTTTACTTACCAGCATCATAGAAACTGACATATATAGTCCGTGGTCCTTTAAACAATGCTAGTATTTCTATACTTTTAATTTTTTATTTGATTTTTAATTAATTAATTTATTTAACATTTTTGCAGCTTTATTGAGTTATGACTGGCAAATTGTACGTGAAAAAATTACACAGTCAAGGGGTATAAAATTTTAGTTATATGATAACTTCTAGGACCTATGTTTTAGCATGGTGGTTAGGACTAAAAATACTGTACTATGTCCTTGAAATATGTCAAGAGAATAGGTCTGGAGTTTCTCACCCCCCCCCCCACACACACACATAATGAAAACTATGTGAGGAGATCCATGTATCAATTAACTTAATTGTAGTATTCATTTCACAATATGTACATACATGAAATCATCACACTGTAGACGATTTAAAAAATCATGTTGCACAATCTGTATTTTTATATATTCCAACAACATGCACATATTTTGAAATGACATCTTGATATAAACAAGGCAGAAATGGCAGTTGAGAGAGTCCTGAGCCAACCAATACAGAAAGAGTAAAAAAAAAAAAAAAGAAACAAATACATGATCATGCGTTTTCTTAAAGTATCAGACATATAAACATTCAATGTATAATGAGAATTTGAAAAGCAAGGTTGTTTGTTCATCCTCCCACAGAATAGATAAAAGAGATCACAACAGGTAGGGAAGATGGAAGAAACCAAGTAGATGGTAGAGGATGAAATTGCAAAGCTGCCAGATTTTGCTACATCAAATTCTGCCCTTCTCCAACATTGTGGAGCTATGTGGAAGTTGAGTCAATATTGCCAACTACAAGCTAATAATAAAAACCCATTGATCATTACGGGAAGTAACTCTCATCTATGGCTCATTCTACTTAGAAACTCCTTTGTCCCAGAAAGTCCATTCTATCCCATCTAGACAACCTCCACTACATGTATCATCACTACTCTCCCTTCTAATATAAGTTTTCATACTTTAAAGAGTGAGGTTACTATGAGGGGAAATCTTTATCTCACCAAGGACAAATTAAAAAAAAAATCTAGTCAGAAATATCCCAACTAAGCCATTAGAGTACTATAACACATCCTTCACACACCGAAGGCCCTGCATGGAGGATCTCAATTTACTTTCCAAATCTCATCTTCTCACTAGGTAGCTTTCATTCTGACCACACTTTGACATGTGAGGCTCTAAGAAAAGGCCTTCCTTATAAACTTTTCCATGGTTCTCAACAGGCTACCTATGCAAAAGCTAGCCAGGGTGTTGGCATTTTCTCTTAGCATTTAAGGTTCAGCTTGTTCCTTATCTTTCTTCTGACTGCAGTTTGACTATTAATTTTTAGCACTCATATCAAATATGGTAGTTATTTTCTCAGGTGTGTAAGTCCTCCACTAGCCTGTGTGCTCAGCACTAGAATGATTAAACATAGCAAATACTCCTACACTCAAAACTACATCATGCACAAAAAAGCCAGTATGCCATGGGTAATGACATCTGTTCAATAAAATGTCTTGAACACATTCTTTCTCCTGCATAATTATGACCCTATCATTATTTTCTATTACATAATGCCTTGTTTCACTAGTAAATACCTGACAGCTTAACTACCAGACAGGATTAAAATTTAGATTAATCAGTAAGAGTAGATACAAAAATTGGTGTTTGTTTAAGGCAACACAGTTAACATGTGGTAAGCCAAAACTGTAAGAAAGTTTCTGGACTTAACTATTTTCCACTAGATAATAAAGTGATATTAAATAAATAATTGCAATCACTCCCAGAAATGCATTAAAAAACATTAGCTTCCCCTATTTCTAGACCATTTATCTCTGGACTAATAAAATCCTTATGACACACAGAGACATAGGAGAACTTTTTGTGCGCATTTGCCTTTCTTTTTGCATCAAGCTTCATTCCAACATGAAGGAAAACATTTGAAAAAACAAAATCACTTGCCAAAATCAATCCAGCTTTAATTCTTTTTTTATAGAAAGGTTAATATGACACCAAAATTGCATTAAAGTTCTTTAGGCCATTAACATAGTTCATATGTGCTACCTGTGAGTGGTTTGGGCCAGACTACCCTATGACATCATATGTCAAATGCCAACCTTAATTATAATTGCAGAATCTTATAGCATTTTTAACTCAAATGGGAAATCTACTCACTATGGCCAAATCCTACACAGGAGGGTAAAGATACAAATCTAAGAGATCCCATAAATAGTAATTTGGATTAAAAAAATTTTTTAATGTTCAATTACCCTTTAAATGAAGCTGAGCTGCCAAACTTTTCCCTTAGTTTTCCTCTTTTGCCCTGGTTTGTTAACACTTTGGAATTGATTTGTAAACCATTTTCTGTTCTTCAAATAGATTTCTTCAAATTATATACTTGTGTACTACTACAGAAACTTTCTGTATCCAATAGCCAGGATGACTATACAAAACATTTTAAAGTTAAAGAATTTGCCTTAATCTCCTCCTCCCCACATCATATTTCATATCCTACCACAATTCTCTACCTATCCCTGATAATACATAAATATATAGCTGGCTAAAGATTTCACATATTGTCTATCCTTAAGGCAGATTTTATTTCCTTCATATCCAGTTTATGTTCTTCTTCTTGCCTCTAGTATTTGTGTCACATATCTGTCTGAAACAAAACAATTTTATATATCTGCATACATACATAGAAAACTAACAACTCAACAACAATTCCGTTCCCATCCTGCTAATCTAGTTTATTTAGGCTGAGATAACTTACAATGCTTATGATGTCATCCTTTCCAGAAATGTATCAATTACAAACCTCAATCAAGGAACTACAATCTGCATAAATACTACTTTACTATATAGGGTTGAATAAATTAAAATTGACACAAGCTCCCATTCTACTGAACTGGCAGAAATTTAATCTCAGTCATCACCTGGGCTTCCCTATATGTACTCTTCCAGAATTACACATGAATAAAGCAGGCTTTACAGAGAGCATGGGATGAGGGAAGAGGAGAAGACCCCTAATCTCCATTCTATTGTGCTCTATACTAACATCTCCACCAGGGAGCAACTCCTCTCTGAAGTTTTACCATTTTCTCAGGCACTGTCAAAGCGCTCTGCAAAGCCCACTGCATGCCAGTGTGATGGGATCCACAAATTTGTGTATCTTCTCTAGTAAGAGAAGAGCTAAGACTATCAATTTATTCTTTTTATAGCTGTCAACAGTAAGATGATTTCAGTTTTCAGGTAAACAACAGCCAAGACATATACATGCTTTTCAGAAAATGGGTAGACTTTTTTTTTTCTGCCAGTGTAAACTTTAAATCATCTAAGGCAGAGGGTTTAAGGCAGAGGGCTTGAGGGTTTAAAATGTTGTGTGCCAAAAAAATGAGTAATAGTATAGTTAGTAGGGATGGTTTTGCACCCCAGTCTATACTTATGGTGGAAAAACTTACTGGAGTAGCCTATCTCTCTGCTGATAACAATTAAGAACTCAGAAACAAAAAACAGAACTGTTTGAAGGTAGCAGAGCCCAAAGGGAATATGACCTTTGAGAGAAGGTAAACATGACAGGCGAAATCTACATTCATTCAGCTTTGTTTCTGAAAGTACTGTTCTATTTTCAGGATGCTTCTGAGATGAAGCTCAAACAGAAGGTAGTCACTTAGGGCTGAGGAGTCAGAGATTACAGTTCGAGGCCACAAGAGCAAATGAAAAGGATGAAGCCACAAAGGTGTAGGAGTCCCAGAACTGAATAGAAACATACCATACCTACTTGTTCCATACCTGACCTCCAATTCTGCAGGGAAAGACTCCAAGCAGCCCAGGGAAATACTACAGACAGAACACTAAAAGTTCTCAGCAGAGATTTCATCAACCGCCTGCCACTGGAGATACAGCATTGGAAGCTGTAGTCCTGCTAAGTCAGAGGGGCTTGGTAAACACCTCAGACTTGCGATTAAAATGAAGAAAGGCCACACATGTCAGAAATTAGGATCCACCTTCCATAATGACAACTGTCACATGAAATGCTAAACCAATTATCCATAACATGAAGATGATCTTGCAGCCGTATCTGTTTACTGGAACAAAATTCAAAACCTCTCAGAAGATTAAAGACTTCAGACTTCCCTTACAATGTAGGATTGACAATTTTCAGTTTTCAATAAAAAATTAAAAGGTATATGAAATTACCGGAAAATGTGATCTACATAAAGGGCCACAGTCAATAAAAACAGATCCACAACAACCAAGGTGTTATAACTAGCAGAAAATAAATTTAAAATTACTATGATAAACATGTTCAGAATCTAGAGAAAAAGACTGAGATGAATCACTAGATGGGATATTTTAGGAAATGTATGAAGATTTTCATGGAAATATATAATAAAAATCTTAGAAGTAAAAAATACAATACCAAATACATACATACATGCACACTCACACCACACCAAGGTGAACTGGATAAACAGTACAGTAAACACAATAAAAGAAAGGATCAATAGGAATAAAGATAAGTCAATTGGAATTGTCCAAATGGAAGTCCAGACAGAAAAAAAAAAGTTTGAAAAAAAAAAAGAATGAAAGAAGTCTGTCTGAAAGACCTGTCTGACACTATCAAGTAGTCTAACATATGTGTATTCAAGTCCCAGAAAGAGAAGAAAATGAAAATAGGGCAGAAAAATATTTGAAAATTATGAGCCAGCATTTTTCTGAATTTTATTCAAACAAACACAAAACTCCAACTGTGTATGCAGAAATTACAGCAAACCAAAGCAGAATATAAAGAAAAGCATACCTAAAATATCATGTTTAAAATGATAAAAAAACAAAGATGTAGAGAAAATATTAGGAGCAGCCAGAGAAAAGACAGACTATATACAGTAGATCAAAATTAACATTCATGGCTAGCTTTTTATCACACACAAAAAAATAGAAAACAGAAGACAATGAAGAAACATTTTTTAGTGTGCTGAAAAAATAAATAACACAACTGTCAATATAGATTTCTACATACAGTGAAATTATCTTTCAGAATCAAAGGTAAAATAAAGCCTATGTCAAATAAGTAAATTTTGATAAACCAATACATGTAATGACAGAGAAAATTCTTTATGCTTAATATATAGATGCTGACTGTATGTAAGTTTAGATCTATAGCATGAAAGAACTGCTACTGAAAACAACATATGTGAATAATTTTAAAATATAATTTTTATTTTCTTAAATCACTTGTAGTCAAATAACTTTTCAAAGGCAAAAATACAATATATGCTGCAGGGTTTCTAGAATTTCTAGAAGTAAAACATTTCACAAAAACAGTACAAACTACATCTGAGATTATAAGTAGAAATAAGCTATCTGCCACTACATGATATACATTATTTAAAGTTGCATAAAATTAACTCAAGATCACAGTAAGAATGCATAGTGCATTTCTAGATCAACTATTAAAGAAAAGCACAAAGAGATAAAGCTTAAAACCAGTAGACAAAAAAAAGAATGGCACAGTAAAATATATTAGAATGACCAAAAGAAGATAGAGAGAAAAAAAGAATAAAAGAAATATAGGGAACACTTAGCAAGATGGTCAACAAACATTCATTCATGTGAGAATAATTTATATGGACAATACCCCCCAAAAGTCATGTTTTTTTAAATAGGACAAGAAAGTTTGACTTACATATATGATGCTAACTACAGGTGCACTTTAAATGTAGAGATAGAGACATGTGGAAAGTCAAAAATGGAAAACTATGTTCCATACAAACATTATACGTAAGAAAAATAGCATGTCTAGATTAATATAAGGCATAATGGGCTTAAAGAAAAGGATTATTGTTAGTAATAAAAACTATATTTTATAATCATTAAAGGGTCAATATTTCAAAAAGACATCACAATCCTAAATTTGTCTATAAACTAATTACAGAAATTCAAAATATCTGAAGCAGAAGTGTCAGAATTAAAAAGATAAATAGAGGGGCGCCTGGGTGGCGCAGTCGGTTAAGCGTCCGACTTCAGCCAGGTCACGATCTCGCGGTCCGTGAGTTCGATCCCCGCGTCGGGCTCTGGGCTGATGGCTCAGAGCCTGGAGCCTGTTTCCGATTCTGTGTCTCCCTCTCTCTCTGCCCCTCCCCCGTTCATGCTCTGTCTCTCTCTGTCCCAAAAATAAAATAAAACGTTGAAAAAAAAATTTTAAAAAAAATAAATAAAAAGATAAATAGACAAATACACAATTTTACATGGATATGCGTTTCTCTTGTAATCGGCAGAATAAATAAAATCTTCTGAAAACTAGGAACAGAAGGAACTTCCAAATTTGATAGAAAATCTTTAAACAAACATCATCTACTATACTTAATGATAAAATATTAAATAATTTCCCCCACATATTATGTGATGAAGCCATTCCACTCTTAATTATACAATAAAATGAAAAGTATATGTCATATATATGTCAAGAAAATGAAAGCATACTTGTACTCAAATTATCATAGACGTTTGATTGGCAATAGTCAAATACTGAAGATAATTCAAATATTTCTCAATAGGCAACTCAATAAACAAACTATGGTACAGTCATACAGTTAAATATTACTCAACAGAAAGGAACAACTTATACACACCACAAAATGGATGATTATAAAAATAATTATGCTGAGTAAAAGAAGCCAGTTTTAAAAAGCATACACTGTATGGTGAGGTTTCTATAATAGTCAAAAAATGTGTACTAATACAAAGTGACTGAAAAATTAACTGCTGCCTGGGGATAGTGGCATGAGATAGAGACATGTAAGAAAACTTCTGGAGGTGACTGATAATGCTCATGATCTTGATTGTGCAATTTCATGGACATGTGTGTGTTCAAACTTAATTCAGGATAGCCTTTAAACATGTGCAATTTATTGTGTCAGTTATACCTCAGTAAAGATTATTAATAAAGATAGATATATTAGGAATGTGCAAGATCTGCAATTTTAAGAAAGTACTGTTGGTTTAACAAAAGGATATAATTAAATGTAAAGACATATAATGATAATGGAATGAAACACCAGTATTTAATGATATATTTTTTTCCATCTGTAGATTTGTGAACGGACTATTTTTTTTAAACAGCATACTTTTTTTCTTAATTTTTATAGAAAGGCAAAGAAACTGGAATATCACATGCATTCTTTTAAAAAACTAACATTGGAGTACTTAGTACCTGGTTTAACAAGTTTCTTTTTTTTTTTTTTATTTTTTTTTTCAACGTTTATTTATTTTTGGGACAGAGAGAGACAGAGCATGAACGGGGGAGGGGCAGAGAGAGAGGGAGTCACAGAATCGGAAACAGGCTCCAGGCTCTGAGCCATCAGCCCAGAGCCCGACGCGGGGCTCGAACTCACGGACCGCGAGATCGTGACCTGGCTGAAGTCGGACGCTTAACCGACTGCGCCACCCAGGCGCCCCTAACAAGTTTCTATAAAGCTACTGTAATTAATAAATATGCCGCCATGAGGATAGACACATACATCAATAGAAAACAGCAGAGTCCAAAAGTACATTGTCATATACACAAAGGCAGTTCAGTGGAGAAGGAAAAATGTTTTCAATCAGAGATACTAGATAATTAAGTCCAAAGTATGAACTACTAACCCTATCTCACACCAAAAACAAAAATTAATATGAAATTTGTCATATACCTAAAGGTAAAAGCTAAAATTCTAAAGTTCCTAGAAAAAAAATAGAAAAATATATCAAACCTGTGCAAAAGAAAGATTTCTTTGACAAAATGCATTCATACATTGCTGGTGGGAATTTGAAATGATATGTTGACTCTGAAAAAAAAATCTGCAATTTCTTATAAAATTAAATATAGCAATTTGTTTACAGCCCAGTAATTTCATTGTTTGGCATTTATCCCAGAGAAATTAAAAGTTATATTCATACAAAAACATATACACAAATGTTCATAGCAGCTGTATTCATAATTGCCCAAAATTGGAAACATGTTAAGTGTTATTAACTGGGCAAATGGTTAAACTGTGATATACCTATATCATGGAATTCTATTAGTCAGAGAAACAAAAAACTAATACATACAACTTAGATGGATCTCAAGAAAATTACAGAGTGAAAAAATTCATTCACATAGGGTCACATATTATAGAGAGAGATGAAGGACAGACAAGTGTTCCAGGGCTTAGGGGTGGGTGGTGGTGGGTGATGCCTAGAAAGTAAGACTGTGCAAAAGCTTCTGTGTCTCGACTGTGGTGGTGGTTCCATGAATCTACAAATATCACAAAATTACACACACATGCACACACATACACACACACAAGAGTATGTGAAAAGCAGTGAAATCTGAATACTCTTTGGATTGTATCAATATCAATTCCTAGATTTTTATATTGTGGTACAATAACAGCAGATATTTTCTTTTTTTTTAATTTTTTTTTATTTTTGGGACATAGAGAGACAGAGCATGAACGGGGGAGGGGCAGAGAGAGAGGGAGACACAGAATCGGAAACAGTCTCCAGGCTCTGAGCCATCAGCCCAGAGCCTGACGCGGGGCTCGAACTCACGGACGGCGAGATCGTGACCTGGCTGAAGCCGGACGCTTAACCGACTGCGCCACCCAGGCGCCCCAACAGCAGATATTTTCATTGAGTAAACTAGGTGAAGGATACATGGGCCTCTCTAAAAAATTATCCAAATTTCTATTGAAATATTCTGTAATTACTTCAAAATTTAAAAAAGATTTTAAAAAAGCACTAAATTCAAAAAATAATACTTTAATTCATTCATCAAACTGAATTGATGAAATTTAATTCACGAAAATTAAATTTACCAAAATTTAACTATATGCTCATCAAAAAACAGCAGTATTATATGATAAGGCCAATATAAACATCAAATGATATTCAATGTTAGTAATCTTCAGAGATTGCAAAGTATACCCTCAATGAGGTACAACTTCATATCCTTCAGAATGTTTAAAATTAAAAAGCACACAGTACTAATCCGACAAGGATGCAAAACAGTCAAAATTTGCATACATTGCCATTAGATTTGTAAATGATACAACTATTTTCTAAAAATGTTTGGCAGTTTCTACCCTATGACCCAGAAATTGTACTACTAGGTATTTATCCAAGGGATACAGGTGTGCGGTTTCAAAGGGGTACATGCACCCCAATGTTTATAGCAGGGCTATTGACAATAGCCAAAGTACGGAAAGAGCCCAAATGTCTATCAACAGATGAATGGATAAAGAAGATGTGGTGTGTACACACACAATGGAATATTACTTAGCAATCAAACAGAATGAAATCTTGCCATTTGCAACAACATGGATGGAACTAGAAGGTATTATGCTAAGTGAAATTTGTCAGAGAAAGACAAACATCATATGACTTCACTCATAAGTGGAATTTAAGATACAAAACAGATGAACATAAGGGAAGGGAAGCAAAAATAATATAAAAACAGAGAGGGGGACAAAACATAAGACACTCTTAAATATAGAGAATAAACTGAGAATTGCTGGAGAGGTTGTGGGGGGGGGGGAGTGGCTAAATATGCAAGGGGCATGAAGGAAGACACTTGTTGGGATGAGCACCAGGTGATATACTTGGGAGATGAATCACTGGATTCTACTCCTGAAATCATTATTGCACCAGATGCTAACTCACTTGGATGTAAGTTAAAAAAAAAATGTTTGGTAATTTCATATAACAATAAACATTCATTTAACTTCATACATGTAAACATGAAATAGACTCAGCTATCCCACCCATGAGAATTAAAATTGTATATCTATACAAAAAGACCTTATGAGAATACTGATAGTGACTTTATTCATAATAGTCAAATGCTAGAAATAACCCAAACATTCACTGGTAAGAGCAAGGATAAACAAATTATGGTATATTTTTGAAGTAAGCACTCAGCAATAAAAAGAATAAACTACACAACACAAATTGGGTAAATCCCATAGAAATTATATGAAAAAAGCCAGATACAGAAAAGGAAGAAAAGTAAAAGTATATACTGTATGACTCCATATATAAAGGTAGAGAGATTGGGAAGAAAAAATGGAATTTGTGGCAGATGGAAATATTCTATATTTTGACTGAAGTTATGGCTACATGGACATATAAACTTTTCAAAACTCGTCAAACTCTACACTGAGATATGTGTATTTTATGGGATGTATATGACATTTCAATTTTAAAAACTGACCTTAGACAAGCTGATTTAGTTGTAAAATGTGGGCGTTTAATCAATGACTTTCAACCTTCCATGCACATTATAATCACCTGGCTATTTTTAAAAGACTACTATGCATAGCAAGATTCACCCCCAAAGCATCTCATGAACATTTCCTGTGTTAAGTCCCTCACGATGGTATTTCTTAAAATTTCAGTGGTGACTGTTATGGGCAAACAGGATTGAGAATCCTGAATGAGATGATCTCTAAAGTATCTTCCTCTAATAAATTTCAAGAGCTCTTACAATAAATGGCCTAAAAATAAATTACATAATTATGACAAAAATGTTACTTTTCAATAGCCTGAACATTATCACTTTCTTTTTTTTTTTTAATGTTTATTTATTTTTGAGAGAGAGACAGAGACAGAGTGTGAGCTGGGGGAGGGCAGTCTCCAGGCTGTGAGTTGTCAAAACGGAGTCTGATGTGGGGCTCAAACCCACACACTGTGAGATCATGACCTCAGCCTAAGTTGGATACTTCACCCACTGAGCCACCCAGGTGCTCCAGAGCATTATTACTTTCTAATCATTTACAGGAAATGTTTTTAATATTTTCTTCCATACCTGACTTTAATCTTTTAATAAATTGTAATGTTTATAAATAGCCCTTAAACATATGAAAACATACATATCTTGTATGTAAAGATTACTATATGTAAAAACCAAGCACTTACTAAACATAAAAATCAAGCTAAATTTTCAAATATTAGATTAGGAAAAAATCTAAAGTTTGAATGCATAAAATATTAGCAGGGCAATATTAAAAAGATTCATATATTGCTGGCTAACATGCAGAATGGCACAATGCCATGTAAGTTGATTCGTCAGTATATTATTGTTAAATATACAATTGCCAATTCTAGAAATCTAAACAAATGCCTTAACAAATATAAAACAATATATGCCAAAGGTTATTCATAATGGCATTATTTTTAATATTAGCAATTTTGAAATCATCCATTATCTATCAATAGGGGATGATCGAATACACGGAGGTATGTTCACACAATAAAATTGTATGCATTACTTAAAAAATGAGTGAAGTCTATGTACTATTACAGAATGATTACAGGGATATATAGTTTAATGAAAAAATTCTAGAAGTAGAATGTCACATATAGTATGTCATCTTTTTAATTGGTGTGTCACTGCACACATATACATAATATTTTAGTGGACAGAGATAAAGTAGTTTTAATTCACATTATATATATATATAATTTTATATTTTAATATAAATGTAAGTAGACTTTATATTTATTTTAGTTTTATATTCTTAATGTAAATGATTATAGGTATATGTATACATATGTGTATAGCCACAGCCACATCCACAACTATATCTATGTCATATCTTTATCTATACTGAATTTGATAAGAGAAATGACACTTTAGTAGGAATAGTCACACTAATATAAACACACCTTAATTTCACTGTAGAAAACAAGAAAACTCTTGGAGAAGTTACTTACTTTAGATGACTAGAAGATAATTTTATTAGGACTGAAATAAAAAAGAAAAGAAAAACCAGGACACCTGGGTGGCTCAGTTGGTTAGGCATCTGACTTCGGCTCAGGTCATAATCTCATGGTTAGTGGGTTCAAGCCCTTCATCAGGCTCTGCACTAACAGCTCAGAGCCTTGAGCCTGCTTTGGATTCTGTGTCTCCATCTCTCTCTGCCCCTCCCCTGCTCAAGCTCTGTCTGTCTTTCTCTCTCTCTCTCAAAAATAAACATTAAAAAAATTTTACAAGAATAGAAATACCAAGAAAATTTGGGCAAGTAGCTTAAAGGGATTCCACAGGCTAAATTTGAGATCATCTGAAACAAAAATAAAAAGGATTGTAGATAACTGTGATATTTTGAAAAAATAACAAACTCATGAATCCCTCTAAAAGATGTGAAAAAATCATTTAAATGTTATCATTGTGCTAAGAACTTGTAGTAAAAGAGGATAAATTAAGTGTCCATTCTGTCTTTCTAAGGGGAGTTATTACACTCCCTAGTTGGTGGAATAAATCAGTGTGTGTGTGTGTGTGTGTGTGTGTGTGTGTGTGTGTGTGAGAGAGAGAGAGAGAGAGAGAGAGAGAGAGAGAGAGACAGAGAGAGACAGAGAGACAGAGAGAGAGAGATTGAGAGAGAGAGATTGAGAGAGGGAGAGATGGTTTTAAGAAGAGTGAATAGAACTTTGTAAAGAAATGTTTTGGAATAACTGTCATTCTATGCTTGATTGAAAAAAATAATGTTTATTTTTGAGAAAGAGAGACAGAACGTGAGTTGGGAAGGGACAGAGAGAGAGGGAGACATAGAATCTGAAGCAGGTTCCAGGCTCTGAGCTGACAGCACAGAGCCAGACACAGGGCTCGAACTGACAAGCTGTAAGATCATGACCTAGGCCAAATGCTTAACTGACTGAGCCACCCATGCATCCCTATGCTTGATTTTTAATAATGATTTTGTTTAGTTCATTTTTGGGACATAGGATGATGACTTCTTTTGACATATCATCATCAATGACCTTAAATAATGGGGAAAATATTCTTCTTGAAAGCTTTTGTTAGCAGAGCCACTTTCCCAGAAATGATAATATGGTTACTGATCTTCAGCGTATTATAACGCTTAACTTTGTTTTCCACATTCACGAATAATACTGACTTCACTGAAGCAACGTTTTAAAATATGTTTACGCACTAAGTGGTGAGATGGTAATGGAACTCCAGGAAGATAATATATTATTGAATATTTTTAATTCAACATCAATCCTAATGGCATTGTTTCCAACCATTTTTTATAGTTTTTATTTGAAACAAAAACATTTTATTTTATATTGAAAAGAATATTATATTTGCACAATAGGACCACTGCCTCTTGAAGAAATTTTGGTTTCAACTTTCCATGTTAAATGAGAATATCATTATATATACTACATACATATATATATTTTTAAAAAACATTAAAATCTAAAGCTCCTGAAAATATACAATAAACAATAAATATAAAAACAAGTATGCTTTTCTGAAATGTAGCAAGTGTGTTTGTATATGAAGGATAGATAAAATTATCACTGCTACTAAATAAGAAATTATAAACAAATAAATAAATATAAATACATATAAATAATATTACTAAAATTTAAGGATTTAAAAATTGATAATATATTTCTGCATTTAGCTTTTAGTCTTTCTAAAAATTTCATAGGGGCACCTGGGTGGCTCAGTCGGTTGGGCAACTGCTCAGGTCATGATCTCGCAGTTTGTGAATTCAAGCCCCGCGTCAGGCTCTGTGCTGACAGCTCAGAGCCTGGAGCCTACTTCGGATTCTGTATCTCTCCCCTCTCTCTACCCCTCCCCTGCTCACGCTCTGTGTCTGTCTCTCAATAATAAACATTAATTTTTTTAATTTCATGACTATGTACTTTTATTATTAATTTTGCAACTGCTTTATTGAGGTATAAGTGACATAAACAACCTAAACACACTAAAAGTATAATTTGATATGGTTTTGATGCAAGAACACATTTCTGAAATATGACCACAAACAAAATATTAAACAATCCCCACAACAGCTTCCTTATACCCTACTGTACTCCCTCCCTTTGGTCCTCTCAACACCATCCCTGCCTATCCTCAGGCAAGTGCTTATCTGCTTTCTTTCACTACAGATTACTTTGTAATTTCTGGCAATCTATTTTATATAAATAGAACCATATATACTTTTTGTCTAGGTTCTTTCATTTGGCATAATTTATATTGAGATTTATCCATATTGTACTGTGGAGAAATAGTTCATTCCTTTTATTAAATAAAATTTTATTGTGTAAACATATGTATATGGGTGTATGTATGTATATATATATACATATGCATGTATGTGTATATATACATGTATATATACATATACATGTACATGTGTGTGTATATATATATATACATATATATATATATTATACACATATACACACACATACATACACACACATACAGTTTATTTCCAGTCTGGGGCCATTATGAATATAGCTGCTAAGAACGTCTGTGTAATAGATTTGCATAGTTTTCATACAGACATATGCTACCATTGTTTTTAAATAAATATCTAGAAATAGAATGGATAGACTACATGGTAGGTGGTAAGATGTTATGGTATAATGTTAAACAAAATGAAGGGGCACCTGGTGGTTCAGGTGGTTAAGCATCCAACTCTCGATTTTGGCTCAGATCATGAGCTCACAGTTAATGCAATCAAGCCCCTTATCAGGCTCCATACTGACAGTGCAGGGCCTGCTTGAGATTCAATCTCTCCCTCTCTCTCTCCCCCTCCCCCACTCATGCCCCCCCATCTCTCTCTCAAAATAAATAAATAAACTTAAAAAATGAAAAAAATGTTATAAGAAAATCCTGCAAAACTCAACTTTTACTTGCAGTGATAATGAATGAAGTAACAAAGAACCAAATCAGGCCCTTAACATTGGAGAAACTCTGGTTAAATATATGAAACAATGGTTTTGAAGACGTTGAGCATAAGACAATAAATGGGAGTGATTTCTTAGAGAAAGGAACCAAATTAGGTGAGCTTTTTGATTAGCCTAATTTACTGCCTACAGAGAGTGTGTGTCCAAGTAACATTGCAAAAAGAGGAAATGCAGGCAGAGCCCAGTGTTCTCCCTAAGATGAGGATATGGCACTCAGAGTTCAGTGAGGCAAAATGCTAGAGTTTTTATAGCAGAATACTGGGGAGTACAGAACTCAAAATCTGTAGAGGGTACCTCCTCCAGTTCAGTTCAGTACCATCATATGCATGTGAAAAAATAACTGAAAAGCAGGAAAAGCACCACACAAAGATTTGAGGGAGAGCAGTCTGGAACTACCAAAGGCCAGGGATAATTTCTGTTACCATCAGTAGAATGGAATACTTCATAACTGAAAGGACTTCAGGTAGATTACTAAAGAGGGAGTTACTTTATTAATGAGAAAATTACCCTAAATTGAAGCCTTCACTTATTTCACCTAACAAATGTAAAACCAAAGCCCTATCACTGTTTCCACATGGCTTAACTACATGCCAAAGGAAGTTCAAGAATATTTATAGAAGTACAAAAGTATTCATGATTCAACAAGGCAAAACTGATATAGCTTTGCATCCAATCAAAAGTTACTGGTCACAAAAAGAAACTGGAAATTACGACTCATATTTAGAAAAAAAACTCTACCAAAACTGACCCAGCAATGACAAAGATAATAGAATTAATTTAAAAAGGACATTAAAATGGTTATTATAAATATATCATAGGTTTAGGAAACTAGAGAAACGATTGAACATGTTAGGTAGACATGTGGAGGATATTGAAACATTCCAAATCATATGAAGAAAAATAAAGAAATCAATACCCAAAGGAACACCCAATTAATAAAAACTTAACTCATTTTATTACTGATCAAAGTAAATAGTCTAAAAGTGTGCAGTTAGCCCTAAGTCATGAGTTGAATTTTGTCCCTCCAAAAGATGTTGAAGTCCTAACCCCCAGGACCTGTTAATGTGATCTCATGTGGAAATAGGGTCTTGGCAGATTATCAAGTTAAAATGATGCAACTGGGTTTGCCTAATCCAATATGACTGCATCCTTATAAAATGGAGAAATTTGAGAACAGAAACAGATAGGAACACAGTTAAAGTGCCATATGAAGATGAATGAAGAAATCCCGTTGATGCATCTACAAACCAAAGAATGGCAAAGATTGCCAGTCAAACACCAGAATGTAAGAAAGAGGTTTGGAACAGGCCTGGGAAAGAACCAAACCAGCTGATACCTTGATCTCAGTATTCCAGCCTCTAAAACTGTGAGATGATAAATTTCTGTTGTTCTAAGCCACCACTTTTTGGTTCTTTGTTACAAAAGAAAACTAATTAGGCCAGCAATTGGCTACAAAGCTAATTTTTTCAGGTTTGTGGATATGGAATTAAAGCTACAATTGTTTTACATCATCCTACTTTTAGAAAACAATCAACAGATATTCAATTTATGTTAGCAGTTACATTGAGTTTAGTTTGATGTCCTATTTTTCATAGTTCATTACCATGCTTACTCCGTACCTTGTGTTCCCTATTAATTGTAAGTACCTCCTATGGATGCCCCGACCATGTATTTATGACATACAACTTGTCACATCCTTCATCATTCCTCAGTAAAGTTAGATTAAATTCATTTACACACAATTATTTTCCCTGTTGTATTATTTTACACTTTTAGATTTTCCATAAATGTGCATTGCACTGTTGATCTCTCTTTGAACTGTTAATTTTCTACATACTCAACAATTCCAAAGCAGTATACATAATAAAGTGATGATAAATAATATGATAATAGAAAATTAAATTTTTAAAAGAATATTCGTTTCAGGCGAAGAACCTTTGAAAATATACTTAATATATATTTAAAGCAGATTCTTGATTAGCTAGATGTAAGAATTCTCGTTCAATATATAAACAGCTTTACAAATAGTTGATTAGTTTTAGTAGCTCATTTTTCTAAATGCTTTACAATTTGAAAGTTATTTTTTAGTTCTCATTTTATATTTTCTCAATTAGATCTCCCAATATACCTAATTTTTCATAATCAACATAGTCTGGTCAACATAGATAGTCTAAAGATTTGTTTCAAATTTTTTTCTTGCAAAGGCTCAATATATTTCTGATAAATATTCATCAATTGTGCAAGTTTTTTTTCTTAAAGATTAAATCAAGGCCAACATAAATAGTTCCATCTTCCCAAATAAGGTTTTCAATATAGAAAGACATGTTCCACCAAGCCCATTATCCATTTAGAAGTGCATTATAGGATACTTATTGAAGGTACATGTAGAACAGTTAATTTTTTGGAAAGCAAATTTTAGTTCGCTCTAAACCATAGGGACAAACCCAGTCAACTAGCCATTTCTTACATCCATCAAAGTCAATGCTGATATTTTAATTGCAGTCAATTAAATCTCCTTGAATGTCAAGCATTCATCTAACATATTTGCTCCATATCTTTATAGGAAACATACATCCTTAAGTAAAATTATGTTGGTTTGATTTTTCAGCAGTTTCGATCTGTAAATGACATTTTCCAGCTCCTCTATAAATATCATAAACCTTCTTACATAATATTTTAATCTCCCCATAAATAAAACCATAACTAAAATCTACTGTTCCCACGTGGAGATACAATCCTGTAGTTCAGTACTAGTAAATATACCCTGTAATTCTTTGTCTTTTTGTTATAGAGGTGAGGGCTTGTGACTATTCTTTAGCTATATCTTGTTGGAATAAGATTTCAGGCCAAGCTATCCAATTTCACGTTCTTTCCCAAATTCCTTCTAATTTTGCTCTGATCTCTATATGTCATATTACATTCTGATTCAATTCTGTTTGCATCTGAATTGTGCTTCTATAACTTCCCCAGTGTATCAAGTTTGTCAATATTTTTGTATCATAACAGTTTAGAATTCTAGCCCTAGTTTCTATCCCACAATATAGTATTTAATAAGTCCCTTTGAGTTTGATGATGGACACATTTTAATCCCTGTGTAAAAAAATCTCAAAATGGAAAAGCCTCTTAGGTACACATAGAATTCAATCAAACAACATTAATGCAAGAAGATTAAGAAATAACGTCATTTAATTATTGTAGGGGCCTCATATATGGGGACTGGAGATTGCTATATTCTAAACAGGATAGTCATCATTACAGAAAACTGTATTTCAGGCCTTTTGGAGAAACCAACCCAACATTTGGGCCAGAATATTTTTATATTTTATATCTGTACTCAGTTTTGTTAAACCCCCAGATGGCTAAAATATATACAAATCTGAGTCTTAGGGTAATGTTGAGTCTTTCAACTTTAGTACCATTATTTTTAGCTCAACTGATTAATAACTCCTTCCTTTTGGTATATTAAAATATTTAAAAACATAATGGGTGATGAATTTAAAAGTGTATTTATTAATTTTTTGTTATTACTTTCAGACTATGAAAAGACTTGTAGTTTTTCATTTCTTCTAAATTTATTTTTATTTATTTATTTATTTATTTATTTAGAGTGCATGCATTTATGTGTTCAGCAACAGGAGAAGATATTATTTTAGATACGACCCTAGCTTTTTAGGGTCTTATTTATTTGGTATAAGTTATGACAATAGGATTGACATCTTTATTAAACTTGTATAATTTGTAGGCCTCATAAACATGGGTCTATTTCTTGTAAATCAGGTCCTTTTTTTTTCTAAGTATAATTGACACATGATATTTCATTAGTCTCAGGTATACAACTTAGTGATTTAACAAGTTTATACATTATTGTAATGTTCATCACAAGTATAACTACCATCTGTCCCATTCAATCGTTATTACAATATTATTGACTGTATTCCTTATGCTCTGCTTTTTATTCCCATGACTTACTCATTCCACAACTGTAGGCCTGTATCTTCCTCCCCCTTTCATTCATTTTGCTCAACTCCCAACTGCCCCCCTCAGCAATCATCAATTTATTCTCTCTATTTATAGTTTTGAATCTACTTTTTGCTTATTAGGGTTTTTTTTAGTTAAGTACTTTTTAAAAATATCAGACGGGGCTGCCACTCTTCCTTGCCCCCTTTTTGGTTAAGAAGGCACATATTTACCAATTCAAGTACCTTGCCTCAAAAGGAATCACAAAAAAACTCCATGTAAAGTATGGTAGCCTTAGTGTACACAGAAGGTCCCTTCACAACAGGTAAACAGGCACATCAAAATACAAAAGAAGGGTATGATTCTTTAATAGAGACCTATTTTCATGGGAACCTCAGAGGTACAGGTACAAGGTTGTCAAAATTGCCAATATTAGGAATGAGAGAGGTGACATGATTACAGATTCTACAAATATTAAAAAGATAAGAGGATGTTATAAAATACTTTATTTCATGGATTAAGCAAGTTATATAAAATGGGCAAATCATTTGGGAAATACAAATTCCCAAAGTTCACTTAAGACAAGAAATGATAATCAGAATAGCCCTTACAACCATAATTAAAGACCTTTCAAAACCAAACCAAACCAGGGCGCCTGGGTGGCTCAGTTGGTTAAGTGTCTGACTTCAGCTAGGTTGTAACCTCACAGTCTATGAGTTTGAGCCTGGCATCGGGCTCTTGTGCTGACAGTTCAGAGCCTGGAGCCTGCTTCAGATCCTGTCTTCCTCATTCTCTACCTCTCCTTCACTTGCTCTCTCTCTCTCTCTCTCTCTCCCTCAAAAATAAATAAACATTTTAAAAAAATGGAAGAAAATCCAAATGAAACAAACAAACAACAAGAAATAACGTTTAGGGACTGTTTACCAATGAAATATTTATGAAAAAAATACTTGAAATAATAAAATTTCTGCAAAACTTTTCCATTGAAAGTGTGGACGTACTCCCATCTCATTCTATTTGTTACTCTGATACCAAAATAAGGTTGTTATAAAAAGGAAAAGCACTTTTATTCTTTATTTATTTTAAAAGAATTTTAATGTTTATTTTTGAGAGACAGAGAGAGAGCAAGTGCGTGTGAGCTGTGGAGGGGCAGAAAAAGAGGGAGGCACAAAATCCAAAGCAGACTCCAGGCTCTGAACTGTCAAGACAGAGCTTGATGCAGGGCAAAGGAAACAATCAACAAAACTAAAAGGCAACTGATGGAATGGGAGAAGATATTTGCAAATGACATATTGGAGAAAGGGTTAGTATCCCAAATCTATAAAGAACTTACCAAACTCAACATCCAAAATAATAATAATAATAATAATAATAATAATAATAATAATTCAGTGAAGAAGTGGACAGAAGACATGAATAGATACTTTTCCAAAGAAGACATCCAAACATATGAAAAGATGCTCAACATCACTCATCATCAGCGATATGACAAATCAAAACTACAATGAGGGGCGCCTGGGTGGCTCAGTCGGTTAAGCTTCCTATTTCGACTCTAGTCATGATATCAAGGTTCATGGGTTCGAGCCCCACATCGGGCTTTGTGCAGAGAGCTCGGAGCCTGGAGCCTGCTTTGGATTCTGTGTGTCTCTCTCTACACCTCCCCCACTCGCGCTCTGTTGTCTCTCTGTCTCTCTCAAAATAAATATTTTTAAAAATTTTTTAAAAGTACAGTGAGATATCACCTCACACCTATCTGAATGGCTAAAATTAACAACACAGGAAACCACAACTATTGTTGAGGATGCAGGGAAAGGGGAACACCTTTGCACCGCTGGTGAGAATGCAAACTGATGCAGCCACCCTGGAAAATAGTATGAAGGTTCCTCAAAAAATTAAAAATAAAATTACCCTACAACCCAGCAATTGCATTGCTAGGTGTTTATCCAAAGGATACAAAAATGCTGACTTGAAGGAGCATATGCACACCAATGTTTATAGCAGCAGTATCAACAATAGCCAAATTTTGCAAAGAGCCTAAATTTCCAACAACTAATAAATGGATAAAGAAGATGTGGTTTATATATACAATGGAATATACTCGGCAATGAAAAAGAATGAAATCTTGCCATTTGCAACAACGTATGTGGAATTTGAGAAACATAACAAATGAACATAGGAGAAGGGAAGGAAAAATAAGATGAAAAGAGAGAGAGAGGCAAACCAAAGAGACTCTTAAATATAGAGAACAAAGTGAGCGTCATGTAGTGGAGGTGGGGAGGGGGGATGGGTTAAATGGGTGAGGGGAATTAAGGCAGGTACTTTTTGGGTTGAGCATTCTTTTATATAGTTTGAATGCAAAAATTTATCACACAAATCCTTTGCAAAGATGTTCTCTCTAAGCTATTGTTTGTCTTTTAATTTTTTAGTTGCGCATTCCAAAGAGCAGAAGTTGTATTTTTTAAATCTAAATGTTCAACCAGTTTGTTAACTAATCTTGATTATGCATCCAAGAATTGCCTAATTCAAAGGCAAAAATCTTTTCTCCTAGAATTTTTATAATTTTTTTGGTGTATAATCTGTTTTTAGTTAATTATTCATAGAGTATAAGTGTGACTCAAAGTTCTTTTTTGTTTGTGTTTCTTTATTTTGCATACAGACATCCAACTTTTCCAGAACCATTTGTTGAAAAGACTATCCTTGGGGGGTCTGAGAGGCTCAGTTGGTTAAACATCCAACTCTTGGTTTTGGCTCAGGCCATGATCTCACCATTAATGGATTCAAGCCCCATGTCAGGCTCCTCACTGACAATGTGGAGCCTGCTTGGGATTCTCTCTCTCCCTATCTCTCTGCCTCTCCCCAACTCACGCTCTCTCTCCCTCTCTCTCAAAATAAATAAACTTAAAAAAAGAAAAAGAGAAGACTATTCTTTTTCAATCGCACCACATTGTGAAAAATCACCTTTGTGAAAAATCAATTCCCGATTTAGATCGGTATACATTTCTGAACTGCCTACTCTGTTCCATCGATCTATTTTATCTATCTACATAAATATAATTGCTTTATGATCCTTTTAATATTTATAGAATTTGCAGTAATGTCACCCTCTCATTCCTGAAAAGGTACTGTACTCTAATACTCATTGATTATTCTAGTTAAAAGTTTACCCATTTTATTGATTTTCTCCAAGCATCAGCTTTAAAAATATTGACTTGCTCTACTTGTCCTATTTGTTTTATTTTCTATTTCATTGACTTACTATTTGATCTTTAATACTTCCTTTTTTCTATTTGGGATTTATTTGCTATTTGGGATTTATTTTTTAGTTTCTCAAGGTGTAAGTTGAGAGTTTAAGGTATCTGTTCTCTTTCAATGTAGGACTTGAATGCTATAAATTTCCTCTTAAAATGCTCTTCGTTAAATTTATTATACATTTACATTATGTGATTTAGTATTTTATTTGATTAGGTTTTATTGTAAATCTTGTGAAATTATCACAGTCTGCCTTCAAGTGATATTTTAATATCTCATGTTTAGTTATAAGAAATTTAAAATAATATACTTTCATTTATCCCCTCCCAAACTTTGTGCAATCATTACTATTTCATCATCTCTGTTATAAATCTTGAACTGCTCATTATTTTTTTAATGTTTATTTATTTTTGACACAGAGAGAGAGACAGAGCAGGAGCGGGGGAGGGGCAGAGAGAGAGGGAGACACAGGATCAGAAGCAGGCTCCAGGCTCTGAGCTGGCAGCACAGAGCCCGACGCGGGGCTAGAACTAACGGACTGTGAGATCATGACCTGAGCCGGTCGGACGCTCAACCAACTGAGCCACCCAGGTGCCCCATGCTCGTTATTTTTTATGTAAAGAGCTAATTACCTTTTTTTTAATGTTTATTTATTCTTGAGACATAGAGCACGAGTGGGGGGAGGGGCAGGGGGGGAGTATCAATTACCTTTTAAAGAGATTTAAGTAGTAACAAGAATGTTATATATTTATTCCCATGTTCTTTGTTCCTTTGTGTAGATAAATATTTCCCTGTGGTATAATTTTCCTTTATTTGAATAACCTGAACTAGTTCAGGTCTGCTGGTTAGAGATTATCTTGGCTTTTGTATGCCACAGAAGTCTTTATTTCAACTTCTTTTTGAATTACATTTTCACTTACTATAAAAGTTCTATATTGATATTTTTTCTTTAAATACTTTGGAGATGTTGCTGTAATATCTTCTCACTTGCATTGCTTCCAATGAGAAACCTGCTTTTATCTTTATCTTTGATACTCTGTACATAAAGTATCTTCTATCTCTGATGACTTTCGGCTATTTATCACTATTTTCAGAACCATGATTATGATGTGTGTTTGTGTGATTTTACTAATGTTTGTTGTACTTGATGTTTGTTGAGTATCCTGGAACTTTGGGTTTACATTTTTTATTAAATTTGAATAACAGTCACCTGTTATTGTTCAAATAAATTTGTCCCCCCTGACTTCAGGGTTTCCAATCACAAGTGTATTGATCCCTAGAACTTTTCCCCTAGCTTACTGATTTGTTTGATTATCTGTTTGTTTTTGTTTCTGACCTCATCTTCTCTCTGGGTTTCATTTTGGATTACATTGCTATACATTCAGGATTGCTAACCCTTTATTCTACAATAATACTCTATCCTTAATCCTCTCTAGTTTTAATTTTTTATCTCAACTACTGTAGTTTTAATTTCTATAAAGTTGATTTCCATCTTTTTAATAACGTACATATCCATACTTAAGTTTTGAACGTATAAAAACATTTTTAATAATTGTTTTTAATGTCCTGTGTCAATTCTAATAGTTGCATCAATTCTGGGTTGATTTTTACTCGTTGCTTTTCTACTTGTTAGAGATAGTTTTTTCATGCTCTTTCCCTGCCTGTTTTTGTTTATTGCATGTTTGTTTGTATTTGTTTTTTCATGCCAAATATCATGAGTATCTTGTTTGGTGCTGGGTTTTTTTTCTCTTAATTACCACAAACTTTCTTGAACTTGATTCTGGAATGTAGTTACTTAGACATTTATCCTTTCAAAAATTTCTTTTAATATTTATTAAGTGGTGCCAGAGCATTGCTGAATCTAAGAAAAATTATTCCCCAATGTTAAAGCAAGATACTTATTCTGTTTGTCATTAGGTTCTTTGTTTTTGTTCTTATTTTGCTATATTTGACATACAATGTTACATTAGTTTCAGGTGTACAACATAGTGACTCAACATCACTATACCTTTTGCTGTGCTCAGTACAACTGTAGCTAAGGTAATAATTTCTGATTATGCTATTCAATGCCTTGTAGGTCATGAGGCTTTCCATTTAGACTATTGAGAACAGGTATTTTTCTTGGATCTATGTGACATTCAGGCACCATTAACTCATAGTTCTTAAGCTTGCCTCATATGTATGTATTAATATGTAATTACCTGAATATTTGAGAGCACTCTTCTGCGGATCCACTTTCCCTCTCTCCTCTCCAGGTCTCTGTACAGAAAACCTTAGATTTTAGGTCTCCACAGATTCTCAGCTTTGTCTCTTCAGTCAGGGAGTATGCTGGGTTATGCCTGTGTGCCATCCTCACATGGCCACCTGAAGTCAATCTTAAGATAGGAAGGTGGGCATTCACAGGGCTGAACTTGTTTACCTTCTGTAAGGGATACTCTGTACTTCATTGTCTAATATCTAGTTTATCAAAAACCATTACTGCAAATACATTATGAATTACTGATTGTTTCAGTTTTTATAAACTGTAAACCAAAATATATCCTCCCACATTTACAAATCTCTGTAATATATTGTTTGTTCAAAGAAATATTCCAGATAACTATAATATTGAGGAGAAATTATATGATGATGTACTAAATACTCTGCTCTATCAGCAATAATAGTCTTAGGTTGACATTGATGATTAGATGCATTAGACACAATAGGTTTTACCCCAGACAAATTTCTGTAACTTTAAAAAGGATTTAGAATCAGTAACAGCAAGAATAGCAACAGCATAGCAAAATTCTGGTGACTCTAAAGCATAGCTTCTAATGCCCTCCACTTTGTCCATGGCATGGTGGGTAAGGTCGCAAGTCACAAAGCTTGTAGGGTACAGACCACCTCTAGCTCAGAAAAATAGTAAACTCCAACATCCCTTGAGTTTTTACATTTCCTTCTGAGGTTTATGAATAGTACCTATTTTCTATTACAGCTCAATATAATTAGTTATCAGTAACTTATCAATTACCAATTTTTCAATAAGCAGTCTTAAATACACTACATGTTCTTTTTTGGTACAGAGCATTTATATGTTGGACCTAACATATTTTTATAAATCCATTGAGTTAGTTGCAAGAATGATTCAATCAAAGATTTTCCTGAAGCTAATGGTAGAATCACAGACCACAGGTGGTTCTATGGTTCCTCATGATAACATACCCAATACTTGTCCATTATACTATTTATTTTATATGGACTCATTCACATCTCATTATCGTACTCGGAATAGTCAGTAGTTAGTTCTATATATAGAATAAAGAGAATATTTAAATCAAGGGCTAAATGGTGGTGGCTGGAATGAGAATGGAAAGTGAAGGGAATATCTTCCTTTTCCTCCAAATATTATAACTTCATGGATTTCAATATCAGTGTCGTTGGAAGTAATTTACTATACGTGCTATAAGAACAATGTATGGCATTTTGTTGCTCTGGAAATTGGTAATCAATAGTCTCCGCTGTTTGAAATATACAAATCATTTCAGATATCAACAACTCAATTTTCTAACAGTATCACATTGTAGATCATCTACTATGCATAAGGCACTATATTCTACATGTATCTAGCTAAGTAAATTTAGGCTTTTTTCCAGGCTCACATACACAGAGAAGCATACTATCCAATGGAACTGGATTAACCCATAACCTGTACTGCCCATCATATAAATATTATTGTTGAATATAACACATAACCTCATTTTCTTTGAGGTATTGTAAATATATTTAGATACTAAAGTCTTTTGCAATTAATATAAATATAACCAAAATTTATCTGTCTTATACCACGTGATATTTCTATTTCAGCTGTAAAATGAAAACATAATTCCTGTGCATGTCCAGCATACAAACTGATGTGATAATCAAATGAAATTATATATGTGAATCATCACTGTGAACTTTAGTGTCTTGTCTTAAAAGAGCAAAGAGTCAAATAACTACTCAGCTATTTCTATATTCAAGACTGAAACGGAGAATCTTGATTATTATCTGTATTATTCAAGGATAAAATTCTACTGTTAATTAATTTTGTCAAATTCTTTAATTTTATATTAGGCATAAATAAGCTGATTTCACCTCAATTTTAAATTGTATTATAATAGCCCTCATGATATATTGATTGTATAGGATTACTACTCATTAGATTATCTAATAAAACTTAATAATTATCAATAATTATTATATTATAATTAAGATATTATAATTAAAAACATAATGATTATGTTAATATGACTTAATTTTGTATGTCCATTCACATAAATTTAGGTAATTTGAAGGTATTAGAAAAGCCAACATAAAAGAACAAAGACATTGTCTTTATATTTTAGAAATCACTTATAATTCAAAGCATGCTATTGCAGAACAGAGTTATGGAAATATTAAAAATAAAAAATTCATTGTTAAATTATATTAAACAGAGAAATGAATTAGCTTCAAAGTATTTTAAAGTTAAAATAATTTTAAATATAAATCAGAAGAAACTACAGACAATTTCTATTTCTCTAGTAGGTATTCTAACTTTATTCTTTGCATATTCATTATAAATGACAATCCTTTTGATCTTTTAACTTCATTAGAACTTCTTTTTCTCTTTTAGAACTTCTTATAAATTTCATTCACTTGTGGCAAGTTTATCTTATGTGAGTTTGTAAATTAAATTTACTCCTCTACTGCAAAAGATTCCCTTTCAAAATAATGCAATAATTATTTATGTTAATATTCACTGTGTAAACATTTATTGAACACCACCCCTCATGATGTGCCAAACACCACACTAGAAAACAAGAAGACAAAAGGAATGAAGAGTTTTGAGCTAAATTAATCCACAATATAATCATTTTCAGTGTACCAACTAACCAGATATAAGACACGGATGTGCCTTCAGGACACAGGTGACCTGACAGCAAGGAGAGGCATATATGTGAAACAGTAAGGAGCAATATAAAATATTGTAATTAACAGTAAAACCTACTCATTAATCAAACATATTCATATTATTTGGTCTCAGATACTTAAATTTACAACTTGAAATAAATGGTAAATTTTTTTTTAAGATTATGAAACAAAATTCAATTATTTAAACTCCAGGTAAATAGCTTAATTCTTACAGGTGTTTCTAGACATTCCAGGATTTTAATTTGCTAATAAAGCTTGCCTAGAATAAACCTTGAGATTTCAGAATAAAGCTTGCCTAGACAGAGGGAAGTTTGATAAAATGACTTAATGGTAAGTTGCCCCTTGTATAGCTACAAGATATAGCTATAAAATAGCTATAAGATAGGTTAAAAAATCTATCTAGTTCAAAGCTACTTACAAAACAAGTTGAATTTAAGCTTGGTTTGGGCAGACTCCAATACTCAACTACTGCAAGATAAAAACTTTGATTTGATTTGATTTAAAAGATTTGCAGCGAGCAGCAATATGGTTACACTTGTTCACAGTGACCCACAACCATTTTTTAAAGTACATGGTGAGAATTCGGCAACCTGCGTATGAAGAACAGTGTAGTAAACCAGATAAAGTTAAAGGAAAGTAAATAGTAAAGCAAATAGGTACAGCAAATAGGAATTAAAAATGGAAATACATTTTGCTAGCAACAAATTCGAGTATGAGACAAGGAAACAAATACAAAAGCTTCATATGAGTAAACAGAAGGGAGTCAACACCTTACTACCACCTTTTTTTGCCTGGAAAGTACAAGACTCCCCAAAAGTACTCTATAAGCCATTGTGCCAAATCCTGGGCAAAAGCTGATGGTCCACTTAGTTCTTGACACAGGCAGGGTAGATTAGGAACTGCCTTTGCTAAACACAGCTGGGATTTCTTCCAGCTGAGGTAAGTGGGGAAGACAGGATTATCATAAACTTATTTTTAAATCTATTTTATATTGATTCTAAAAATAGT
This sequence comes from Prionailurus bengalensis, assembly GCF_016509475.1. Classification (NCBI taxonomy): domain Eukaryota; kingdom Metazoa; phylum Chordata; class Mammalia; order Carnivora; family Felidae; genus Prionailurus; species Prionailurus bengalensis. The sequence goes on from NC_057356.1 coordinate 51,736,567, forward strand.
ATTTTGTTATTATTATCTAGGACTTTCAAGAAAACCCAATGGACATATGTAAGTGATGAAATTGCCAAAACTGGAAGACTTTGAATTATAGGATACTGAAAACCACTGGACAGTGAATAATTCTTTTTACTTCATGTGTATTGAGGGAACAGTGTGGAGAGAAAGGAACTGAAACAGCTGACTGACCAACTGACTGATTCCTTCCTTCCTTCCTTCCTTCATTCCTTTCTTCCTTTCTTCCTTCCTTCCTTCCTCCTTTCCTTTCTTTTCTTTTTTCTTTCCTCTTTCCTTCCTTTTTTCTTTTCTTTTCTTCTCTTTTTTGTTTCTTTCCTCCCTTCCTTTCTTCTTTCTTTATTTTCTTTCTTTCACTAAAGGGCGATCTACAGTAGATCTTATACCAATAACTAGTTTAAATTTGGTAGAAAACATCAGATAAACAAAAACACCTTAAAAGGATATTCCATAAAGCGTGGAGAATTACTGATGAATTACTGTCTTCCACATCTCTTTCTTGGATACTTCCCTAAATAATATGATAAATTTTCTAAAATACCAGTAAGGACAAACGATATTTGACATACCCTGTTAGTTTCTACCTTCGGTATCACAGATCTCATAAGAAATATCAACTCAAGGTTTCCCCTAATGAGGTCTGCCATAAAACCAAGAAAACAATTACAATGCTTTCAGCATTAATGTGAAATAGTTCAGTATTTAGAATATTTTAAAAAAATGATTAAAATCTAAGTGCTTATACTCTACGATGACAATTCAGTAGCATTTTGTATTTTTAAAAATGATGATGATGATAAATAGATGTAAAATCTATCTATCTATCTATCTATCTATCTATCTAGCTAGCTACCTACCTACCTACCTACCTACCTACCTAGCTACATATTTATCTATTTATATATAGTGACAATCTTACTCTTGGATAAGAAACTAATATTCCTAGCTCTCACCTTGTTCTTCCAGGAATGAGAGGACTGGATTGGAAGATAATTCACAATTGAAGATTTAAGATTCACTTCTTAAATTCAGAGATTATAAAAATAAGTTATTAATAACTCAAGTGTTTATAATGGAATATTTCAAAGAATTTTTTTAAAATTATTTACCATCATAATGTGAAGAAGAATGTTGCTACTGAGAATTATCCCATACAGTTATATTGGCTAATACTAATAAAAACAGTGTCACTAATATTAATTTCTATTTCATTTATTTTAAATCTGAATGTACTTGAAAGAACTAGTGACACCTAATCTCAGTCACTCATTCTAAAGGCATAAAAGAGAATCTTATCATTACTTAAAAATCACTTTCTGCTCAAAGAAGGATAAGTAATTTTTTTAGAGAATGGCACTGAAGTACAAACCATTATATTTTGATTATGATAATAAATTATTCTAATAGTGTAAATCTAAAATGTATCCATATCCAAGGAAACTGAGTTGAAGAGCTATTTTAGCATTGCTGTTTATATAATCCATACAGAAGTTTTCTTAATGAGCTAACAAAACCTAGTGTTCAAGTTGTCCACCCAACACATACAAAAATGTTTTCAGATGGCTGGACACATGCTCCAAACAAGTATTGAAAAGATACATGCTATTTCCAGACGGTATACTTTAACATCAAAGGTATTATGTCATATTATTTAGTACTGAATTTATATATTGTGGTAAAAGGAAATAAAAATTTCAGGTAGGATGGGGAAACATACCATTGAAATATATGACCAAACTGACAAATGAATCTTCCCTGAAGAGAGGTACTTTTAAAGGAGCATCCTTCAGCAGCTATATGAGTGACTAGACTGTTTCTTCACAGCTTATGTTGTGATAGAAGGTAAAATCTTTTGTGTGTGTGTGTGTGTGTGTGTGTGTGTGTGTGTGTGTGTGTGTGTGATGGTGCCTCACTCCATCTGTGCACAGGAGCTGCTAAGTAGACTCAATTAGGTAGAGTTTCCCAATGCACTACCTACTCCCTAGGTAGACCTATGTACCCGAAACTGACTTAGCAGCTTGTTGCTGGATCTAATTACGAAATGGATACCTAAGAAAACTGGCTGGGGTAGAGAGCTGGAAGAGAAGTTTTGATGGGAACTGATTCATTTCATTTATCATTAAGTAAAAATCGACAAACTCACCAAGAATAAAACATAACTGGGGTAAAGATTTCTTTTTTAAGTCTCCATGTTCATTCTTATTGCTTAATAGATTATTTTATGGGTAATTTTATGGCCTTATATCCAGTAACTCATATTTATTAATATTATTTCTTATAGCTCTCATCAGAAATGGCACATAATACCATTATCTTGTTATTAAAATATTGTCCCACTATGAACAGGGAGCTTAAGATGTCTGTCAATGGAAATAATTCGCATATTTGTTATCAATTTTGTTGATTACCTGAAGTTTTAAAAAAATAATTATTGAATTTAAGAAATCTTGTGTTTTTTAATAGTCTATACAAAAAGTAAGCTTAATGTACGGTAAAAAATTTAATATCATGAACTTTGGAGTCTGAAAGAAATGTATTAAAATATACCTTTGCCAATTTTAGGTATACCATCTTGGGGATATTCTTAACTTCCAGTGCCTTAATTTTCCCATTTTAAAAAGAGAATAATAATTAGACCATAGTTTTATTTGTGATCAAATAAATTTACAAAATAAGCATTAACTAATAATCATAAGTATTTTTAATAGTACCTGCAATATAGTAAGCAATAATTGAAAACTCTTAGATTTAATAATATTATTCATTTTCTTTTTATCTCACCTGCTTCCTCCCTTTAAGATACTCTAATCTGGCAACACATGTTGACTTGATTTTTCCTTATATTAAGAATGCCAAAAACAATTTCTAAAATGAAATTCTTGTTCTTATAATCAATAATTTTTGATATGTTCTGAATCAATATGTTCTGACTTGGTATATCATGCTGAAAATTAAATCACTATCTCTGATACTTTTTTATAAAGTCATGTTTTCGATGTTTTAATTTATTTCAGAATAATTAATAAATGCACCTCGTATTGCCAATAATAATAGCAGGTGTGTTACTTCCCTTTCAAAGTTTCTAGTATTTCTACCATAGATAGAGAGGCTAAGGCCAGATGGATATGTAAATGTCTTAGTCATATTTCTAAAGTCTAGTATTCCTTCTGTCAATTCAGCTTTTCTGGACTGATGTAGGTTTTCCTCATACCCTCATCATCTAGTTCCTTGACTTTCAGGAGTGAGGACATGAAAAACCTCTTCCTAGTGTATGGTACTACTCAGGTTTTCCCTGCCTCCACGTTGGCCTACAGAGCTTTACTTCCATTTTCAGGGTATGTCAAAAGAAGTCTTCCCACATTTTTGTTATTTGTAGGGATTTATGTCTCTGAAAAACTGATGAAATGGAAAGACTAATGGTGGAAAAGGAGGTATAACAGAACTTAGCTCAAGATTATCATTGCTGACACTGGTTGCTATAGAACCTACTACTGATAAAATTAACCCACAAAGACAGTGTGAATTCCTGTGTACTTTGTTTCACACTGAGAGTTTTCTCCATTTCATTGGATGAACCATGGGTCCCTAGTCAATGACAGTGATCAGTTAAGTCATACTCTATCAATGGAATGAAATCTGTAACACTGATGATAAGTAGCATGCCCAAAATAATTTCTGATATTGCTATGAATATTAGTGATTTCTGAATTTTATCAAGATTTTAGAAAGGGTTCAGAACAAATTTCTTCTCAGATGGCTATGCTGATGGTGTTTGAAATAAGAAGTATCTTTTGGCTGTCCTTATAAACACTTATAAATATTTCAAATGAGTGAAATTTTTCACTGGTATCAATACCAAGTATAGTTAAAAAGCTTTAGAAAAATGTGGTGTGTGTGTGTGTATGACTTAAATAAGTTTATTTTGGATTTTCATGAACATATCTTTGATTTTGCTCTTGTATATTTAAATGATACCCTGTAATCAAAGCAAAAACATTGCATAATTGGCACTATGATTTTTTTTTTAATGTTTATTTCTTGAGAGAGAGGGGGAGAGAGGAGCAGAGAGAGAATGAGAGAGAGAATCCCAGGCAGGCTCCACACTGTCAGCACAGAGCCCAACATGGGGCTTAATCTCACAAACTGTGAAATCCTGACCTGAGCTAAAATCAAGAGTCAGAGACAGTTAACTAACAGAGCCATCCAGGTACCTCTTATTATATTAGCATTTCTTATAATTCCAAATATTTGAGGATTTTAGAAAAGATAATTTGCAAACCTGTTTTAGATGTATTTGTGTACAACTTAAATTTATACTGGTATAAATATTAGGGAAAAATAAGTGATGAAAAATTATTTGTATTAAGTGTGATGGTAAGCAGAGACAATCTTTCCACTATTGTTCTCCTAGTAAAGTTTCCTTTTTTCTTCACCTGTTCAATAGCAGAGATTTGTAGTTTTTTAACCCCACTGATTTGGGGTAAAAAAGCTACCATGAATTGCCCTTGAAATAAAGGTAAACAGAGGAAGTATTTTAAGAAATTGCTGTTCCTCTTACTTAGCTCTCTCAGCTTGATGCATGACATAGTCTCCTGCATTCCTATTTTGTAACAGCTCCTGATCAAAGGGTAGTAAAATTCTTCAAACTTCTGGGAGTAGCAGTTGTTACGTTTAGCATGTTCTGCATACTAAATAGTAAAATGCTTACATGTATGAGCATTTGGATCAGAGAGACTGATTTTAATTCTTGACTCTAAAATTTATTGGGGGGTATATTTTGTCCATATTTTACTCAGCTGCTGTTATTGTTACTGTTTTCTTTTTGTTGTGATAATTCTCTCTGATTGATTTTTTTGTCTGGCTGAGATAAAAAGGAAACGGTTGGTATCATTAAAAGTAAGAGTTTTTATTATTGCATACTATATGCCAAGAGCTGCTACAAATGTTTATGTGTATTAATTAATTTGATCTCACCATGCTACTGCCTCAACCAGTAGTCAACTCTACACAGTGTACGATGTATACTATGGATTCTATAATTGCAGCCTACAAAGAGCCCCTCTTCCTAAAGATAACTGAAGAAGTTTGAGAATTTTTGATTACAGCTTGGGCCATAGAAAAGCTGTACTAAGCAGCATCTCCATTCACAGTCATTGAATAAAATATGTATTACCTTTCAGTGACCCTGCTACATTCTGAGTCACATTCTTGGGAAAAGGCAGTGGAGTAAAAAGAGATCGAGTGGTTAGACTACTATCTCTCTCAGAGGAACAAGCCTTTAAGACATATAAGATCAGCTGCTCAGTTGGATAGCAATAGAAGTCCATTGTCACATTCTCTATGCATAAGTATTAATTTGAAAGCTTACTGTACTCTTCCATTTTTTATACTTTCTTCTCTTCTGAGAAGATAGCTAGTGTAGTTATTAATAATTTCCAGAAACCCCAGAATAGATACAATGAGTGACAGCACAGACATCTGTACTTAGATTCAATTGTTTAGACAATGTTGGGTTGGTGCTCTGTGTTGAATCTGAATTTCTTAGTGATTATCCAGTTGCACCGTTAGGATTTGATCTCTCAGTAACTACGCTGACTATAAGTGATTAGCACTATCATACACATAGCAAGATTTGATTGGCAAGCTTAGGTCTCCCTTATAAGGACTCTACCAACTAAAATCCTTGACTATTTTTATGTAAGTGCTTCATATTTTAGAATCTCCTCTATCTTAACTACAAACTATGTAAGAAATTTCCAGCACATACAGTAAGGAGGATCAACAAATAAGAAACACAGTCATTGTTCAGTCTGGCCCTAATGATAAAAATACAGACAGATTTGATATATATCCACTACCAGGAAGATTCTACCAATCTTCAAATATGGCTCAATTGGGTAAAATCTTTACAGAAAGAAGCTTTATGAAATGACTCATAGCAATGCATAAGTCTATCTCACAGTAAACAGGAACTTCTTAAACAATTGAATAGCAGTCTAAGAGAGTTTGAACACCACGAAACATTGTACCTACAGTGATGAAAGAGAATAAAATGTGATGCTGAGTTCTCAGTAATCATGATTAGATAACTAAAAGCCTTGATATATCTTTGCGGTTTAATGATAAACAGTTTATATCCTTAAACCATACCATATAGCTATTGGACAAATCTTTATGAATCCAAGTAACACTAACTTGTAACACTAGTCCTAGTAACACTAGTAAGTGTCCTAGTAATACTAACTTCTTCATTTAAAAAATTTTGTCTAAAATGCACTTTAGGAGCACCTGGGTGGCTCAGTCGGTTAAGCGTCCGGCTACTGATTGCAGCTCAAGTCATGATCTCACGGTTCGGTTCATGAGTTGGAGCCCCACATCAGGCTTTGCACTCCCAGCACAGAGCCTCCTTGGGATTCTCTCTCTCTCTCCCTCTTCCCCTCCCCTTCTCACACACTCTCCCTCTCTCAAAATAAACTTTAAATAAAATAAATTTTAAAGAGAAAAAATTTTCTTCTTGTAGTAATATTAGTCATAGAACACTTGAAAATACCAAATCATTGACACAAATATTCCCAATAGAAACAAAAGTGTGTTTTGAATTTTACCAAGACATATTAAAAACTCAAGTTAGAAACGAACCTCAGTGTTGATTTTTTGATGTGCTTTTTTAAAATAAAACTATTACTTTTTTTTGTGGGCATGTAAGTCTCAGTAATCCATGTTTGTCTTTGTTCTTTTTTTAAACATCTTATTCATTTTTCCTCCAGCGAGGTGCATATGCAAAAATATATACAGAAGGAGGTAGAGTTTTATATATTAATTTATGATAGGAAGGTCTCAAAGAGGTGGTTGAGGATTTCTGGTCAGACAAGACCAAAAAGGTTGTATTTTGGTGAAATACACCTGTAAGCCCTGGAAAGAACACAAGAGAAAACCAAAGGAGAACAGTGAAAGGTAATATGAAGGTGAATTCATTTTGTTATGGTGATACCTGAGGACTAGAAGAACACAGCAGAAGGTGACAGCCCAGTCTTGGCATTTCCGAATCTCCAATCCAGCAGATCAGGCAGGCTCCTTGGGTGGCTCAGATGGGAGTTCTGTTGACATTATCTGGCAAGTTTTGCAGAACCAGCATGGCAGAATCTATCAGAATCTCTGTTCACCACCAGCAAATACAGGAAATTAAAGGATAATCGTTTACTGGATTTCTCTAAGGGGATTATTTTGAATTCCTCAAACGAAATTCAAAGATGTCCATCTCTCTGAGGTCAATCATTGGAGTTTTAGTAGTGTTGTTTGGTGGTATCATGTTCCACCGTGTCCAATCGTGACAATCACGATCCTTGTGGCATTGTGTTGGTGTCTGCACATTTGAAGATGTGGTACTTCTTCCAGTTTTATAGCAGGCAAAGCCCTTCACGAGTCAGCCCCTCCAGGGGGTCTGGTGGTATCCACAGATGGACTTGTTCTTGGAACCCTTAGGCAGGTGGACTGGCCTGGAGTTTTGATACATGGAGCCCAGCCTGCTGCCTGGGTATGTAGGAGCAGGCCTGGAGCCTAGGTTCACTGAGGTGGGCCTGGCCCTTGAGTCTATTATGATGGACTTGGACCTACATTCTGGGCCCACAGAGGCCAACCAGGCGCTAAGGACAAATAGGGTGGGCCTGGACTCTGGGCACACAGGCCTTTGTGAGCATTGGTCCACAAGAGCTGAGGGAGCCACAGGTAATGTAGTGGATCCAGAACCTGGGCTTGAGGAAATTCACTGAGGTTCTGGTGCCCAGGAACCTGCCTGGCGACCAAGGAGCCATCTAGGGCTGCTGGAGCCTGCCAGTGCCCAGATATGCTGGGAGCCTGCATTTATGGGATCTCTGGGAGCCTGGAACTGAGGAAGCCACCGAAGTCAGGGACTGGATTCGCAGGAGCCCACGGAGAGCCTGGTTCTGATAAGCCGCCTGGAGCCCATGTGGCAGCCCATGCCAGTGTGGAGCCCCGGCAGCCCATGCCAGTGTGACCTGGGGCCTGCCTTCAAGGCGCGCTCAAGGAGCCTGGAGCTGAAGAAGTCACCAGAAGCCGCTGGGGCCGCCCGGGGCAGCTGGAGCTGGCAGGCACGGAGGACAGCAGGAAGCCTGGGTTTGCAGAAGTTAGGTGGGAGTTCGGTGCCGGGGGACCTGACTGGGGCCGGCACACACCAAGAAGAGCCGCGGCTAGGTTCCTGGGAACCTGAGAGCCCACTGAGAGCCTGATGTCGCGGATGCCTGCCGTAAGGCGCGGCGGAGAGCGATAGCACCGTGGTGCCGTAAGGCACGCAGAGAGCTGGGAGCCTGGTGCCCCAGACGCCATCACGACTGCGCAGCCGCTGGGCGCCCTGGTGAGTAGAGCCCCGGTACGTGGGAGCCCGCCGGGAACCACGTAGGGCTACATGAGTTTAACTGGTGACCGGGCGACCCGCTTTAGGGTCTGCCCTCGTGAGGCGCACATTCACTTCACTGTCCCCCTGTGACTGCCTAAGGCTGCCAGATCCTGAAGGAGGGAGGAGGGGTGTGAAGCTTACTTTCCTGCCCTCCTCAGTGTGCCCTTCTTTCTGTTCTTCGTCCAGATACTGTAATTCCGTGCTTGGAATCCTTGGCTCCTGTGAAGGTATTGTTATATCCAAGGGCATTTTCGGTTTTATCAAGTTATGTTGATATAAACGTGTGCATACTAGCCATGTATTATTTAATCTTTATGTTTGTGATATTTGTTTATAATATTACTTCCTCATTTTCGTTATTTTTGCTAAAACTTGTTTCTTTAATCTCATAAAAACTTGAAGAGTTCTATTGGGTTAATTAAAGCAACTTTTTGCTTGGTTGTTCTTTTTAATTCAACCTTTTATTTCTCTTTTATTCTGTCTACTTTCTTTGGATTTATTTTGTTTTTCTTAACCCAACATTTAAAAATGTGCCACTTAATTACGGACCCTTAAGTTGGTCCTATTCAACCCCTCCTTGTAAATCTGGGTCTTCTTCTTCATCTAAGTAGGAATTTCAACCAGAAGCATCTGTATTCATTAGTCTAACTCTAAACCAATTACCTGCATTCTTTCCACTCCAAATCCAAATCCCATGATGCAGTATTTTTGGACATTAAAGTTTGGGTTACTTTCTTTGAATGGAACACAGGAAAATATTAACAGATGAAATAGTTCTCTTTTTTTTTTTATTAGCTGAAGCCTCTATTCTTAGTGTAGCTTTCATTTTTTTTTAAATTAAGGATAAGTGTTTGAAATTATCAATTATATTTTGTGCATCTACTGATAAATGATTTTTAATTGATTTATGATTATAATCAATTGGGCATTAAACTACAGGCCTTTAGTTTCCTGAAAAAGATGTTGTTTGAGTGTGTTGTAATCTTCTAGTCAGATTGCTAATATTTACTTTGTTATTCCTCTTCATTTGTAAGGGAGACATAAGTTTCTCTTGCAACTCAAGCATGACATATCTTTTTTTTTCTTTAATTGGTTATTATCTTTAATGAAAATAAGTCTGTATTTTCACCCTCCCATTTTTAAATATGGAAATTTGGTACACTATCCCATATTCTCCACTTTACCACTTTTAGCTATTTTGCTGATTAAGTTGAGTATGTAGATTCATGTGATGATAATAAAAATGATGACAATGATACAGGGATGAGAGATGATGATGATACTTTTATATTACCGGTAACTTTTCTGTATATAATTTTCCTAACAGTGAAAATAATTTCTATAAAAAATTACCCCATATTATACAAATTTATTTCACTAATATGCAGCATCTTTCAGAACTGCATTTTATTCTAATTTTTCATGTCGTTTTTTGTTTGTTTTCCTCTCTCTCTCTCTCTAAAATGACACACCATCTCTGTTTCTATGACCAAAATGATAAGGCCAGAGTACTTTTGGTGGTCTACCTCAGGTCAAGATTCAGTATGGGTTCAGTTAACTGTGGCCAAGAAGGCAAAAGCACTAGGCAAAATTGTGCAGGCCTAAGAGTTGAGAGAAGAATGAAATCCATTCACTTTGCTTACCAATTTATATACAGTAACACTGTCTGCCCATTGGAAAAGATAGCTGTTATTTTTTTATAATTCCTACAATAGCACTGTCTTCTTGCCAAGAGTGCACCTATGGGCTAGGTTCTCTAGAGTGATACCTTAACCTATTTGAACAAAGTGTCTATCAGAACTAGCAAGAGCTATCAATGAGGAAAGGATGGAGTGGTGGAGTGGGAGTTGGGGATGTGTAATTATCTATAGGATAATAATAGGTTTTTCTCTATTCTCATAATTGAAGGGGGGAAAAGAGAAAAAATAAGGAAGGGAACTTATAGACAAGTGTGTGTGTGTGTGTGTGTATACATATATATATGTATACATGTATATATGTGTGTGTGTGTATATACATATATATATATATATATATATAGAGAGAGAGAGAGAGAGAGAGAGAGAGAGAGGTGTTCACCATAGTGCATATTCTGGTTTGTATTGGCATTTCTTTGCAAATCTTATTAAAATATGTCTCACATTCCATAACTTTATTATGTTTAAACCATGTAGGAATATTTGTATTCTATGAATAATATTATTATCACATCATTTACTTTATTTAGAGCTTGTAACTCATATCTTTTCAGTCTGTTTGCTCATACTAAGAGAGGTCTGTGTTTAATCAGTATTGATTATTGACATGGATGCCTTTCAAAGAATGAGTTATTACTATTCAGATTTTTCTGGCTCCAAAAAAAATGAGAAGGGAAAATCAGCATGTTGCTATTGGTACACTTTTTTCACAGTTTGAACTAGGGGAGCTAGATGCAGCCTGGTTAAAAATTAAAGTCTTAAGTATTTTACCTATAGTGATCTTTTTCATGTATGTTGTTACAGCATGTTAAGACAGTACCCTTACCTTTTTATTAACAGAATGAATATTGTCATTAAAGGTTTCAGTGGTCTCACTTTCCGTATTAGACTATCCATAGCAAATGCAGCTAGAAATGAACATCATGGGAAGACCCAGTACAACTGAGACTTCTTCTCATCTAATGAGATTAAAGCTAGTCTTTGCCAACATCCTTTGTGTCTCTGAAACATAAACCATCAGTATATGTGTCTGGAGGCTTTGATTACTTATTCCTTCATTCATTCATTCCATGCATATTTATTTAGCTCCTTCTATATATTCCAGATAGTATTTTAGGAAATGAATATATATAAATAATATATATGTATATGTACGTATATATGTAATATATTAAGCGCACATATACATGTGTATGTATATTATATATACGTGTGTGTGTGTGTGTGTATATATATATATATATATAATACATATAATAGAAAACAAAAGAAACATTATTATAGAAGTCCACTGTCTGGTTGATGAAACAAGAATTAAAGGTCAACAAACAGGCTGCCTAGGTGGTTTAGTGGGCTAAGCGCCTGACTCTTGGTTTCAGCCAGGGTCATGATCTCACAGTTGGTGAGTTCTAGCCCTGTGTCAGGTTCTGTGCTGGCAGTGAGGAACCTGCTTGGGATCCTCTCTTTCCCTCTCTCTCTGCCCCTCCCGTGTTCGCTTTCTCTCTCTCTCTCTCTCAAAATAAATAAATTTAGAAAAAAAAAACACACAAGATTAAAAACAGACAAACAAAAAAAACCCAACAAACATCAAATGAAATTGTGAAAAGCTTAAGAATTGCAAGAATAAGGTGTTAAACAATAGTCACAGTGGGAATCCTCAAGACAGCTTCTTTCATTATGGACTAAATTTCTATTTCTAGAAATAAGGTTAGTAAGAGTGTTCCCTCTCTTTTCTCTCCAAATGACTAAGTCTTTGTAAACAGACTTTATTCAAAAGAATTAGGAATAAGATATGTTAACTTTAATGTTGCCTCAGTTATTCTCAAAATCATACAAGGAAGTAAGGGTAGAAAACTTAGCAAGAAGAAGTTAAATTTTTAGTGTCCCTAATTACCCTAGTCAAGATATAGTGGAGAAGGGAATTGAAATTGTTTTGATAGCCTTGGCATCCTCAAGAAAACTGGCTTGTTACTTGTCCATTCAGAAGAAAAATTACTTTCCTGAATGTCTTGAGGTTACAATTTTGGCATTACCCAGTGCACACTCTGTTATCTAAGCCTGTTTTAAATAGATGGCTAGTTGATCCTTTCAGACCCTTTGGTTAGAGTTGTCTTAATGGCCAATAGGCATGGCCAGACATTAAGGGACTAGACTAGCTAGGCTCAAATAACTTAGCAATCTTGAATAAATAAATAAATAAATAAATAAATAAATAAATAAATAAATTCCTAATTATAACTGGTTGGTTTTTTTTTTTTCAATTTTATCTATAGTTTTGGTGCCCAAATTCAAAGTAGTTCGTTATAATTAGATTGCTCAAGTTGGCTTTAATTTAAGTCCTTAGATTATTTAGGGTCTTATTAAATGTGAAATGTTTTTGAGGGTCTGGAGATACTAAAAAGGATTATTTCAGGAACTTCTACCAAGACTTTAGCTGTGTCTTTATGGATAACAAGAAATAAGTCTTGCAATGAAACAGAAGAGAAAATATTCTATGAAAAAGGTATGCTAATTGAGAAGTCCCTGTTAACAGAAACAATTTGGCACTCATTATTTACTGTATTTTCTTCCAAACTTGTCATATAAATTCAGTCTCTCATTAACTGAATATCATTGATTCATCTTTACTTTTCTTCAGACTTGATACAGAAGTGTACCCTATATTTATGTTTGTTGAATGTTGCCATGAGAATTTTGGAGATGGAGAATTAAATACTTGTGTTTACATATACATAATGCTTGTGCTTACATTTTTCCAGATAGAAGCAGAATTACCTCTCCTAATGTTAGGCTGTAAAGGTAACCAAATAGCATATAACCTTTAATTTCCTTCCAAGAAATAGCACAGCAACAAGGCCATGGAATATTATTTGGTCTTATGTGTTCATTATGGGATTTAAAGTTCTGAGACTATAGAGATGGCCCTTTTTGTCAGAGTGCTTTTAATACAGGCTTGGAACTGCTTGCATTGGAAAGGGATCAGATTAGGCTCTTATTTTCTTGGCCTCCTCACAAAGGCCAACTTTCCCAAAAGGCTGTTGGTTTTTCTTGAACTGATTGATCCTTTATCACCATCAAAATGGAAAGTGGGTGTGGGCTTATTAAAAAAGGACTAAGAAAGTTGCTATTTAAATCTTTGCCTTACTCTTGCCTTTAGTTTGGCATCCAAGGGCAAATTAAGTCTTCCATTTTGTTGAGCCCAAATCACCAGACAATTGATTTAGTTCTGAAGGCTAAATTATTACAATAAGCAAAAACAGGTCTTTGTCCAGTCTTGTTCTCTGTAGATACATTTCTTTCAGTTTGTTGGTAGCAGTGGGTGTGACTTGATAGCCAGGTAAAGGAGGAACTGTATACATCAAAATTAATAGATTTAGGGACATCGCCCAAATCAGCTGTTATCAATCCCCTCAAAGCTGAGTTAAAACTATTTCTTTATATGTCTCCCTTTGTTTCTGCTGTGTGTTCCTCATCCTTCCTCCCAATTTAGTTATTCGTTGTATTACCTCTGTACTCTTCCCTTTAAAGTTATCTATTTCACATCTTTAAATATTGATTTTTCTATTTGAATCACTCCAAGATAATAACCCATTTATGTATCCTTCTTGGACTGAATTGATCACATTTTCTCACATGTATAAATTTCAAATGATGTAAGAGTTGCAGTCATGATTTTTTTTTTTTTTTTCCTTTTGGTAGGCTAGGTAAAACAGCAGTGTAGATAGGTCACTTGAGACCTACCTCAAGACATGCTAAACATATTCAGAGACTGGCAAGGAACCAAACTATACCTTGACAACTCTTTCCTGTGAAACTGTGTTGGGTTGGACCGTGTGATTTGATTTGGGGATTAGGATGAAGATTCAGGCGTGGCTCAATATAGTCCATCTCACTCTACCTGGTTCTGTATTGGGTCTTGAGTCTAATTTCTTAGACTCAAATACTACTCTCCTTATTCTTTTGATTAATTTTCTGTTCATATATTTGTCTTCAGAACTTTAAGGATAAGGGTAAACATGAATGAGTGTTTTCAGGTCAAATACTGCATTATATCTTCCTAATGTAAGTCAGATTTATAGTATCATGGTACCTTCAGCCAAACTAAAGTTGTTTTTCCTGGAATATTTTATGAGATACCTTGCTGTATATTTCCTCTTATTTTCTTTCTTTTTTTAACTTTTTTAATGTTTATTTATTTTTGAGAGAGGGAGGCATAGTATGAGTGGGAAAGGGGCAGAAAGAGAGAGAGAGGGATACACAGTATCAGAAGCAGGATCCAGGCTCTGAGCTGTCAGCACAGAGCCTGATGCGGGGCTTGAACTCACAAACTGTGAGATCATGACCTGAGCCGAAGTCGGATGCTTAACCAACTGAGCCACCCAGGTGCCCCTCCTCTTATTTTCTATATCAGAATAATTTATCTAACTGCTCTGTTAAAATATTATCCATTCTTAAAGGTATACTTAAAATTATACCTCTTCTATCATAATATTTTATAGTTGTAAACGTTTATTATGAAAAAATTATATTTCTGTAATATATATTTTTTTGATGTTTATTTATTTTTGAGAAAGAGACAGAGTGTGAGCAAGGGAGGGGCAGACAGAGAGGGAGACACAGAATCCGAAGCAGGCTTTAGGCCCTGGGCTGTCAGCACAGAGCCCGACACGGGGCTCGAAACCTGATTGTGAGATCATGACATGGGCCAGTCAGTCACTTAACCGACTGAGCCACCCAGGTGCCTGTATAATATATTATACTTTATAATATATATTTTACATATAAACATATAACATTTTTTATAAAAATATATAAATATTAAATTACTAAGTAGAGCTGATATTGTCCCCACTTTACAAATGAGAACATAGTGTTTAATTTGTCCAGTATCTGACAGTGTTTAGGTACAACTGTTAAAAACCAAGTTAAGTCTTTTGTCTTGGTATCCATTATACATCACTGTGTCTATTATGCTTAGGCAAAAAGCATGACACAATTTTGAGTTCCCATTTTTCTGTGGATTTAATAATCTTTCTTGCTTTCTAAAGCTTTTTGCAGCTTCTTAGTTGTAAATAACTTTGTAGTTGCTTTATTTTCTATACCAAATTGGAAGTTCCTTTAGCTATTTATGAAATCTTTACATACTGTATATTATGTGCCAAAGTGAGGCAATAGAGAAACCTAAGGCAAATTGTTAAATAATTTACGTGAAGTCACAATATCAGTGAATGGCAGATTTGGAGATTTGAATCCAGTAGTCCAGCTCCAAAATCTGTGTTCGTTAGATGTACGTTATTTATATTCCCTCTCTAATAACTCATCTTTGAGTTCCCTACTCACCCATCAATGGCTATAATTGAAATAGATGGAATTCAGTATTAAAAAATGCATTTGTTAATGATTAACCTTTATTAGAGACTCAATATTTAGAATTATCATGGACAGATACCCCATATTATAAATGATCGCTATATCATATTATAATATAAAATTACTCCTTTAGGAGAATTTGTAGTCCATATAAATACTTAGTGTAACTATGTTATGTCTTTTTTTTTCAGGATGTAATAATCCAATTGGCTTGTGGCAAATCTTGTTAATATACTATAATAAATTTGCTAGAACAAGATTTAGAAACAAAGAAAAGAGAGATACTGGCAATAACTCAGAGATTGTCTAATCATTTAGCTTTATCACCAAATATCAATAAAAATTATTAGCTGACACTAAAGAAGGGAAAGGAAAGTGTAGTCTTAAAGAAGAGCATCATTAAGGGAGCCTGGCTGTCTTGGTTGGTAGAGTATGCAACTGTTGATCTTGAGGTCATGAGTTCAAGCCCCATAGTAGAGGTAGAGTAGAGGTAGAGTTTACTTAAGAAAAAAATTAAAACTCCAGACTTAAAAAAAAAAAAAAGCATCATTAATCAAATTTAATAGAGCTAATCAGTGACTTACCATTGTCAATTTTCCAGGAAAAAAATAAAACAGTGAAGACATATAGAGATAAATGAAGAAACACTTCCTTTGGGAAATAATTATGTAAGAGAATTTAACAATGACCAAATATAATTATTTTTTTATCATGAGGATATCTCTTAATTCTTTTTTATTATATTTTTAATGTTTATTTTTTAATTTTTTTAATGTTTTTATTTATTTTTGAAGGAGACAGAGAGAAAGGCAGAGCATGAGCGGGGGAGGAGCAGAGAAAGAGGTAGACACAGAATTCACAGCAGGCTCCAGGCTCTGAGCTGTCAGCACAGAGCCCGACGCAGGGCTCGAACTCACGAACTGTGAGATCATTACCTGAGCTGAAGTTGGATGCTTAACGGATTGAGCCACCCAGGCGCCCCTGTTTATTTATTTTTGAGAGAGAGAGAGAAAAAAAACGTGAACTGGGGAGGGGCAGAGAAGAGGAAGACACAGATTTTGATGCCAGCTCCAGGCTCTGAGCTATCAGCACAGAGCCTGACACGGGGCTTGAACTTGGTAACCTTGAAATCATGACCTGAGCTGTAGTCTGACGCTCATCTCATCCGACTGAGCCACCCAGCTGTCCTGATAGCTCCTAATTCTTAAAGCTCATTCAGTTGAATACATTTGCTCCAACCTAAAACTAGAGCTGAAAACCTAATATTTAAATGCCCAGTGACCCATGATCACTTATAATTCTGATTGTCCACATCTGAATTTAACTTTGTTCCATAAGATCGTTATTCTTGTCCTCCCCACCATAACTCTAGGCATCTACCATGTATCCAGTTATGCAGCTTAGAAGCCTAATGATCAGGCCAAATTTCTATTTTTTATTCACCCTCATTTGATTTTTTACTAAGTCTTGTAGAATTTTCTTTCTGAATATGGCTTGAGTCCACTCCAACATTCTTTCCTTATTTGTATCACCACTTAGTTCAACCCCTATTTATCCGTCATCTGAATTTCTCTAATCTATTCTTAAATAGTCTCCATTTATTCATTCTTGTCACTCTTAAAATGATCTTTTAGGTTGCAGTCAGATTCATTTTTATTAAATAAAATATGACCATTATCCCCTTGTTTAAAAATTCGCAGTTGCTCTACAACCACTAAAGGGAAATGTTTAATCTCATTGCCTAGCGTAAAGACCCTTGATGAAGTGACCTCAGACTACTTCTAATTCAACATTTGCCACTTTATATCCTGCACTTTAAACTGTGGTTCCCAGCACATACCATGGTATTTTATAGGTTCATGATTTATTCACAGTGTTCCTTTGATAGAAAAAAATCTTCTATCTTCATCTGGTTAATTCCCCTCAGCCTTTTATATTAGTTGTCAACTGTTATTTTCACCAGAAAAATGTTTCCTGAACAATAATGGCTAGAATAATTATTCCTTCCAGTTATCTTGAAGCACCTTGGATATATATACAGCATAACATTTCCTACAATTTAATTAATTTATCGTTTCTTTAAAAAAAAATTTAAATAATGTTGTCTCACCCACTAAATTGGATGCCCCTCAAAGACCAAAAAATATCCGTTTAAAGACAGGACTTTAGACAGTGGCTGCCTATAACTGATATGCAATAAATACTGGTTGAGCTGAGAGATAATTGCATACTTCTGTTTATATGAATAGGAAATTCTACTTGGACCTACTCTGTAATTTAATAAAAACCAAAATTTTAATGAAGAATATCATATCATTGATATATAAAAATTTGTGATGTGTATTTTAGAAAAAGATTATGAGGACAGCAAACTACATGTGATAGTTAGAATTACAAAATATATAAAATTACATTTAAATATGAAGAAATTAAGTCTGTATATGTAATATATATATACATATAGCATAATATATGTATATAATATATACAAACATTTGTTGGAAATAGCGTGCATATTTTTAACAAGAAGGAAAATAAAATGACAGAATTTATCATGTGAGAAGGAAAATGGAGCAAAGTTTATTATTTCTCAAATATAGCACCTCAGGCCAGAGTCATGTTGAGAGAATTTGTGTTAACTATAATATTTTAACTATAGATGTTCAACTTCACAGCTTTCTGTTTTTTAAGATCTTAGATAAGTTACTTTTTAAGAGATCTACTCCTTCCCTAAGGATAGGAGTTGAATTCTTTAAAACTCTATCTGACTCTATTAAAATTTAAAAAAATGTATTAAAGCATATTTAATTTTTGTCTTGTTGTGAAGAAAAAGTTCCAAGCATGAAGGTCACTTACAAACTAAATATTTGCAAAAATGGCCCATCTAACTAACCATTGAGGATTCTGTCTTGATATAAATGAGCACCTTAAACCATAATCTGGTGTTTTTCAGAGGGGTGCTGAAAAATAAATGGTTATAAAATTGTCAGCTGCTGACAACCAGAGAACTGATTCTGTAATTTAGTGAGAAACTAAAAAGATCAAAATCACATTTTTTGGCTTTTAACAGGCCTTTGGCTGCTGCACACAACCTGCTAATAGCATCGTAGAAGGGAAGGAAGAAGTGGAGGTCATAAGGCTCACTTTACACTGTTGGGGAAATGGATGTGCCTGTTCCTATAGTCTGCTGTGTCTCTTAAGAATAGAAGACTTGTTCTGAGAGAATTAATCAGAAGAATTCAGACATATAATCATTCTATGTATAGAACAATTAGTTTAGCTGCTAATAATTACAGGTTTTTTCTTTGCCTAATCTTTATTCAGAAGCACAAAACAATTAACACATATTCCCTAGACATGTCGTGTTCTGGATTCAGAAGAATTAATCATCCATGAGGCTTTTACACATTTTTCTTCCTGTGGCTTATTTGGTCAGTGTGTCCCCTGCATCTATTGGATACCATAGAATAATCTCTTTTGTATATTTCTGTTATTCATATGTACTCCAATATTCCAGTAGTCCTCACTTGGTTTTAGATTTTTGACTATCATTCTAATCGTAATACATGACAATTATGTAAGAAAGTACTTTTTTTTAATCTTTTTTGATCTAAAAAAGACCATGTGGTTAGTTAGCATAGAAACATTACCAGTACTGAAGAAAAACACCTAGTAGTGGACATTTTAAGAGCTAGGAGATTTTTATGTGAATACATATAAATACATACTATCCTCCCAAGGAGGTGGGTATTTGTCAGAATTTAGTGGCCTTTCCCAAAGAAGATCATGACAAATAATCATAGTAGTAAAACTTTGTAGGTTATATGTCTTTCAGCAAAGGGATGATCACTCCCTTGTAGTTATGTTTTCAAAGTAAAGTCTCAAGAACAAGCCATAGAAACACTGCAAATGCTGCTATTTCTTATTTTGCTTTAATTGTTATTATTTTTCATTTTAGGTTGACAGCTCTTCTCTCCCAGGGACACTTACTGCTCAACATGTCCCATTTCCTTTAACTTACTTTCCTTTAGTGTATTTTTTTTTTCATTCAAAACCTTGTCTGAATTGGTAATACTGCATGCACTATTAGGAACTACCTTTCAAACAGTAGTCATTAAAGTTTTCTTTCCCTAATGGTTGAGTTCTCCCCAGATATAAATTAATATTTTATACATGAAATATAGCTCCTAAAATACAAGACAGTAGAACCATATGTTGACAGAAATATTGGGCTTACAAAATTAGTGGGAGAAAGTATAATTTTAAAGTGAAAGTTTTATATAAATATTAAAATGACTTTTACAGATTTATCAGTAAGTTTACATATTGCTGGCCTCACAGTGTTTATTCACAATGTTACTAACTGATGTTTTCCCAGAAGTTAGGTATATATCAGTCTTTTATCAACTGAGTCATATTTTAAAAGGGACCTTACCACTTAAGAACATTATGCCATTCCCTTTTTAAAGGAAAAGCAACTCTAGACAATGATACACACACACACACACACACACACACACACACACACACACACACACACACACAAAATGGAGTATTACTCAGCAGTCAAAAAGAAAGCAATCTTGCCATTTGCAACTACGTGGATGGAACTACAGGGTATTATGCTAAGCAAAATTCATCAGAGAAAGACAAATATCATATGACTTCACTCATATAGGACTTTAAGGCACAGAACAGATGAACATAAGTGAAGAGAAGAAAAAATAATATAAAAACAGGGAGGGGGACAAAACATAAGAGACTCTTAAATATAGAGAACAAAGGGTTACTGGAGGAGTTGTGGAAGGGGAGATGGGCTAAATAGGTAAGGGGCATTAAGAAAACTACTCCTGTAATCGTTGCACTATATGCTAAATAATTTGGGTGTACAATAAAAAATAAAATTTAAAAAAAGGCTTTGTTTTTAAAAAAAAATAAAGCAAAAGATTAACCAAAAAAAAAAAAAAAAAAAAAAAAAAAAGAGCGTCTGGGTGGCTGAGTTGGTGAAGTGTCCGACTTGTGCTCAGGTCATGACTCAAGATTCCCAAGTTCGAGCCCTGTATTGGGCTCTGTGCTGATAGCTCGGAGCCTGGAGCCTGCTTTGGATTCTCTCTCTCTGCCCCTCTCCACTCATGCTCTGTGTCTCCTTCTCAAAAATGGGTAAACATTAAAAAATAAATAAATAAATAACAGGTGCCTGAGTGGCTCAGGTAGTTAAGTATCAGACTTCAGCTCAGGTCATTATCTCACAGATCGTGGGTTCAAGACCCACATCAGGCTGTGTGCTGACAGCTCAGAACCTGGAGCCTGCTTCGGATTCTGTGTCTCCCTCTCTCTCTCTGCCCCTCCCCCACTTGCACTCAGTCTCTCTTTCTCTCAAAAATAAAAAATAAACATTTAAAAAAATTAAAAAATTAAAAATTAAATACAATTTAAAATAGGCTTTGTATACTGTTAACAATATTTGTATCCTATGTTAAGTTTGCTCAAAACAGAGTACAATAATATTGTGTTACTTATAATTACATATACTATTGCTGTGCCGTTTAAGAAAAGTTTATTGTTAAACATAGAGGATAGTAGCACTGAATTGATTTATAAGTAACTGTAATAACAAACTTGCAAAAGCAGTCTGTGCAATTTCCAGACCTCTCTTTCATAGCTCTAGAATGAAATGAGGAGGAAAAGAAAGAGAAGAAAAAGAAGGAAAAGAAAATTGAATGACTGTTAGCTCAAACATGACCCAAACAAAATTGTACCTGCCAGTACACATACCAAATATATTTTTTTTTAATTTTTTTTCCCAACGTTTATTTATTTTTGGGACAGAGAGAGACAGAGCATGAACGGGGGAGGGGCAGAGAGAGAGGGAGACACAGAATCGGAAACAGGCTCCAGGCTCCGAGCCATCAGCCCAGAGCCCGACGCGGGGCTCGAACTCACAGACCGCGAGATCGTGACCTGGCTGAAGTCGGACGCTTAACCGACTGCGCCACCCAGGCGCCCCCCAAATATATGTTTTATCCAAATGCTTTGTTTGAGGAAGGGGTAATTATCATTCTTGTTATTTTTTTTTTTTTTGTTTGTTTGTTTGCTTGCTTGTTACCTGGAGTCTTTTACTCTCAGGAACTGGGAGCCCTGAGAAGTTCAACCCACCTCTTACAGACATCAGTTTCATTTAATACCTTGTATGTTTTTGTTTGTTTGTTTGTTTGTTTTAATTGGCATGTATCTAGTTTTCTTTAAATTACTCTTAAGTTGCTAGGATAAACTCATTTACTTTATGAAAATACAGCTCCTTGACAGTAATGTTGCCCTATAAGTAGCTTTCAGGAATTTGGAGAAATGATGGTGACTGTAGACTTCACAGGAAGAGATGATTTCTTGCATCAGGTTGGCATTTGGATGTACTGGAATGATAGGAATTGAATAGTAAGAGATCAGAATCCAAGCTTAAAGAGAAAGCATATACACAATAACAGTTACAATGAAAACTCTAAAATTCATCAGTTAATAGCCTTGCCTGATTTTCCGTTCTATAATATTTGTATTTGACAAATTAGTAACCCATGAATATATACCTAATAAAAACTT
Source organism: Prionailurus bengalensis (assembly GCF_016509475.1). Lineage (NCBI taxonomy): Eukaryota > Metazoa > Chordata > Mammalia > Carnivora > Felidae > Prionailurus > Prionailurus bengalensis. The sequence goes on from NC_057356.1 coordinate 51,758,653, forward strand.
AGTGATTCTCTCTGTACAATGATCTCCATAAATGAATTTTCAAAAACAATGCTTTCTAGGTTAACAATAATTTTTAATTTTCTAATATCAAATGTAAAAGATCTTATGGGGGCGCCTGGGTGGTCAGTCAGTTAAACGGCGAACTTTGGCTCAGGTCATAATTTCGCGGCCTGTGGGTTTGAGCCGCGTGTCGGGCTCTGTGCTGACAGCTCAGAACCTGGAGCCTGCTTAGGATTCTTTGTCTCACTTTCTTTCTGCCCCTCTCTCCCTCCCTCTCAAAAATAAATAAACATTAAAAAATTTTTTTAATTACAAGATCTCATGAATACTTATTTGCATTTTTAAGATTTTTTTAAAAAGCTGTTGGGGTTCATAGCAAAACTGAGTTGAAGGTACAAAGATTTCCCTTGTACCTTCTCCCCCTACACCTGTGTAGCCTTCCTCATTATCAACATCTCCCACCAGAGTAGTGAATTTGTTTTAATTGATGAATCTATATTGACACATCATAGTCACCAAAGTCCAAAGTTTACATTACGGTTCATTCTTGGTAGTGTCCATTCATTGGATTTGAACAAATGTTAATGTATGGTGTCCATCATTATGGTATCACATGGAGTGTTTTCACTGCCCTAAAAATCCTCTGTGCTCCACCTATTCATTTTTCCCTCTGTTTACCACCAGCCTTCAACTCCTGGCAACCACTGATACTTTTACTGAATCCATATTTTTGCCTTTCCCAAATTGTCATATAATTGGAATCATATAAAATGTAGCCATTTCCTATTGTTTTCTTTCACCTAGCAACATGCACTTAAGGGCACTCTATGTCTTTTCATGGTTTGATAGCTCAGTTTTTAGTACCAAATAATAATCCATTGTCTGGGTGTACCAAAGTGTAGTTATGCTTTCACTGGAAGATATTTTTGTTGCTTCCAAGTTTTGGCAATTATGAATAGAGCTGCCATCCACATTTGTGTGCAGGTTTTTGTGTGGAACGTTTTCACCTCCACTGGGTTGAGTGTAAAGCTCCAAGATTCTTTCCTTAGCTGTGTCCAGTCTAAAAGTAAGCTCATAAAAGACATTTTTCATCTGTTACATTATTTTTTATTTGTTTTATTGTGCCTTTTCTCTGTGTCTCTTTCCTTTCTAAGTTTTAATTTCCAGTTAATTAACATACACTGTAATATTAGTTTCAGGTGTAGAATTCAGTGATTCATCACTTACATACGATACCCAATCCCCATCACAAGTGCGCTCCTTAATACCCATCATCCATTTAGTCCATTCTCTGGCCACCTCCCCTCTGATAACTCTATAGTTAAGAGTTTGTTTCTTAGTTTGCCTCTCTTTTTCCCATCTATGTTTGTTTGTTTTGTTTCTTAAATACCACATATAAGTGAAATCATATGGTATTTGTCTTTCTCTTATTTTGCTTAGCATAATATTCTCTAACATCATCTACTCCATCTATGTTATTGCAAATGGCAAGGTTTCATTCTTTTTGATGGCTGAGTGATATCCCATATGCCACATCTTCTTTATCTATTTGTCAGCTGATGGACATTTGGGCTCTTTCCATACTTTGGCTATTGTTGATAATGCTATTATAAACATCTAGGTGCATATATCCTTTCAAATTAGTATTTCTGTATCCTTTGTATAAGTAAATACCTAGTAGTGCACTTGCTGGGTCATAGAGTAGTTCTATTTTTAATTTTTTGAGGAACCTGCATACTGTTTTCTAGAGTGGCCGTACCAGTTTGCATTCCCACCAACAATGTAAGATGATTCTCCTTTCTCTGCATCCTGACTAACCAACACCTGTTGTTTCCTATGTTGTTAATTTTAGCCATTCTGACTGGTATGAGATGATATTTCATTGTAGTTTTGATGAGTAATGTTGAAGTAAGGATGATGATGAGTAATGTTGAACATCTTTTCATGTGTCTGTTAGCCATCTGTATGTCTTCTTTGGAATAATGTCTGTTTGTGTTATATTATTTTTTATCTCTAGCATGCATTTTGGTTCTTAAGATTTCCATCTCTCTGCTTAACGTGGCTTATCTATTCTTAATGTGCTGTTTTATTCAATAGAAACCTTAGCATATTAATCATAGTTGTTTTAAATTCACAGTTTGATAATTCCAACATCCCCACCATTTCTAGTTCTGATGTTTGCTCTGTCTCTTCAAATTGTGTTTGCCTTTTGGTATGTCTTGTAATTTTTTTTTTTTTCTTGATAGCCAGACATGTTGTATTGAGTAAAGGAAATGATGTAAATAGTAATGTGGCAGGAAAGGAAAAACATTCTATAGCTCCTACAATTAAGTCTCAGTTTTTTAGTGAGCATATGCTTCTGGACTGTGAACTTCACAAATTTTTCTCAGATTTTTTTCTCCATACTTATTATAAGCACAGATGGCCCGAGTGGGCTGCAGTTGGGTATTTCCTTTTGTGCACATGGAAAGCTACCGTAGGTTAGAATTGGTATTTTCCTTTCCCACATGGAAGGCTAGAACTGACTGGTGTTGGGTATTTTCCTTACATCAGGTCACTTAGGCTTTGATAATATTTCTGCAAGTTAACCTTTGGTTAACTGGTTTCTCCTGAGAGCAGAACATGTTAAAAAGAACAATATGCTATGGTGTGTTTCAAAATGGTACCTCTAATCCTCTCCTAGCAGGATGCACAAGGGTTTGTTTTTTGTTTTTTTTGTTTTGTTTTGTTTTGTTTTTCATTTACTGTGAGAACATGTTCGAGATGCACGTGGTAAATCTCACAAAATTGTGTGTGTGGGGGGCCTTGTATGACTGGGTTCCCCTGGAATTTTTAACTCAGGGTCTTCCACAGTGAGCCTTTTGCAATCACAGTGCAGATTTTCCTACCCTTGTACTTAAGTCTCTACTTCAATAAGCCATGACTCTCTATATTCACCTGTTTGTCTCCCCAACCTTAGGATAGTGACTTGCCCTGTTTTCTTACTTCCCTTATGGATCCAAAAAGAGTTATTAATTTTCCAGTCCATTCATCTTTTTATTTATTGGTAACAATGGAGTGATGACTTCCTAACTCCTTACATGCAGAAACAGAAACCAGATGTCCAGTTTTATTTGCCATTTAAATCTAGGATGTGAATTAACTTAATCAACTTACAGGAGAATATTTGGGTCATGGTTATTTGCAACTATTTCAGATATCTCGTGTATTTTCAGCTCAAAATCCATTGCTGTGTATATATACCTACATAATAAGACAACTCTGACAGAGTTCCTACAATTTATCTGGCTCTTTGAATATGCTGCCTCATTGTATCTTTAATTATTTTCAGCTCATTATTGTTCAGCATAAGACAAAATGCTGTTGAGAAAGTCTAACCAATAGGTAGATCCATGTCTATATTACATCACTTGCTTTCTGCAATTTTACTATTTATACTTACTTTAAAATTAAAATTGCAGCCAAACTTGCTTTAGATTTACACTTCTAGATGCTTTCTGGACTGACTTTTATAGCAATAATCTTAAAAAAAATCATTGAGTTAGAAAGCAGATGAAATTATCTTATGATTTATATAGTGTTTTATGGGCCATCTATACCTTAGACAGGTGTTTGTGTTTTCATCACAGGCCTTGTTATTTCGGATTTCCAAGGTAGAGGTGAAACTGAAAGAAAGAATTCAGTTGAGTGCTCATGTTTAATGTTGGCAAGGTAGCATATTTTTAACAGCACTTCTGGTTGTCATTTTAGTCATTTTTGCTTATTAATAAAATAAATTAATCATCCAAAACATATTTTGAAAAGCTTCTTAACAACCCTTGATTACTTTCTAATATGAGTTAGTTCAATTTAATATAAGCATTCTGGTTTTTCCTAAGTATGCAATTATGTGGTACAAAATATATATGACATAATAGAAATTTATATCTGGAAGGAGATCATCTTTTTGTTCTAGGTGGAATTATGTTCATGACAATATGTAGAGCATTGATATTGAGAAGAGCCATTTCTTTATTTAAATTGTTCTGCTAGGGCTTGTGTTTCTTGTTTCTAATTTGTAATAAGATCAGAATAAAGTGAGAATTAATGAGTTTTATTAATAGATGATCATAATAGAATTGTAGTTTATATTAGAATGTAGACATAAGAGAAAGCATGACATTCTATTTGAGTCATGTAAGGTAGCAACAATAAAATGATAATTATTTTGTTAAAACTCATTTTTCTAGATAACACTTACTGAAGATTCCCCATTTTGGATAAAAGCTATACACAGGAAATAAAGAAACTATACATTTTTATTCAGCCAAAATGATATTACATAATTCATGCATGAAATTTACTAGCTGTAGTCAGAGAAGAATATCTTAGGCCTAAGAGAGCTAAATTACTTAATTAAAAAAAATTAACGTTTATTTATTATTGAAAGACAGAGAGAGACAGAGCGTGAGCAGGGGTGGGGCAGAGAGAGGGGGAGACACAGAATCTGAAGCAGGCTCCAGGCTCTGAGCTGTCAGCACAGAGCCTGACACAGGGCTCGAACCCACAAACCATGAGATCATGACCTGAGTCGAAGTCGGACGCTTAACCAACTGAGCCACCCAGGGGCCCCACTTTATTTATTTTTTAATGTTTATTTTTGAAGGAGAAAGAAAGAGAGCGAGGATGAGTGGGGGAGGGGCAGAGAGAGAGGGAGACACAGGATCTGAAGCAGGCTCCAGGCTCTGAGCTGTCAGCACAGAGCCCAACATGGGGCTTGAACCCATGAGCCATGAGATCATGACCTGAGCTGAAGTTGGATGCTCAACTGACTGAGCTACCCAGGTGCCCGTAAATTACTTTATTATTTAATTATAATATACTTTCTATCCAATTTTCTGTCGCAAAGTAGATTTAAAATACTGAGATTATGACATAGAGTAAAATTTAAGAAGACACACCCAGTAATTTTCAGGGGAAAATAACATAAAGGAGGATTCAGAGTTACATAGTTACATCCTGATATTTAAGTAGCATAACTAATCCATAATTCGTATGAAAATAAAATGGTGCTTTTAGATTAAGCCATCTTTAATGTGAAGAAATATTCTTAAATTGTTTCTAAAAAAATAAGTTTAATATTAAGCAGCAGCATCACTATGCTGTGTCTACTCAGGAAGATAAAGACTGAAAATCTATAATAGACCTGTGTTTCTAGTCTCTAATAATCACAGAATTAGTACCAATGATTCTGGTCATGGACCACACTTTGGGTCCATGATCCCTTCCTGAGTATTTTATTCTGTGTATCATGATTTAAGAGTATTATTGGCAAACTAAATTATACATGAAAATACATTATTTCAGGAAAGAAAAGAAAAATTTAGGAATGATGATATTTAGACAGAAGTACATAATAAGAGAAGGGAGGAAGATGTGGAAGCTTTCTTGATGATTAGAGGCACTGCCATTGATTGTTGCAGATTCAGCTTAAATGAAAGCTTACTAACAGAACTGTCCAAATAAAATTGACTTCCTGCCACAGCAGAGGCTTCCTTACTACTGAGCATATTCTACATAGTCTGGCTAGTCAACTAGAGATTCCTGAAGTACATTAAAGGAGATAAACTTTGAATTCGCCATAATTTATATCCTGTTGCTTATATTCTAGCTCTTGGTTTTTGTTTTTGTTTTTTTCTTAAAGATCTGAGAATCTTGACAAAAGTGCGCTGTTTTCAAATAATAGAATATGATATCATTCTTCGAATAAATGGAATATAAATGGACATCTGTCTCAACCTTTCCAATAAACACACATATGAATTGTATGGTAGTAATCACAGGTAATATTTTTAGCATTTACTTTGGTTCAGACATTGTGCAGAGTGATTCACATCCTTTTTTGTCAGCTAACTCTCATAACAGACTAATAAGATATCACCCCTGTTTACAGATGAGGAAGAGCAGACTGAGTGATAAATTAGCTTGACTTAGGTTATACATCTAGCACATAGCAGAGACTAGATTCAAAGCCAGACTGTGTAATTAAGGAATGTAGATTCTTAACCATGGCTTCACATCGGAAAGGATAAAAGAAGGACAAGTAAGTAAGTTAGAAAAAATGCTGCTGATAAAATCCTCTTGAACTTCAAATGACTGCGCGCTGCTTTCCTTGCAGGACCTTGAGCTAAAGAATCATAGGAAATTTCAAACTCATTGTTTAGTGGTACTACATCAGCATCTAGATGGATACTACATCACTTCTGTTTAAGCAGGTCTTTCTTAGTGAAGGTTGTAGGAGTTCATGACTGACTTACACCATTACATCCTGGTCTTTGCTTTGGTGAAAGTAAGGGAGTATCAGCATTTTCATAAACTCTATCAAAAACGCCTTTTCAAAACATGGACTGAGAATATATATTTTTAAAAAGAGGTGAGTCTTTCAATGTCAAATGAACTTTATTAATAACTAACATGGATGACATACAGTAGTCCTCTTTTATCCATGGAAAATGTGTTCCAGGTCCCCCAGTGGATGCCTGAATCTGCTGTAATACAGCGCCCTGTGTATGCTGGGGTTTTTTTCCTATGCATACAATCCTACGATAAGGTTTAACTTCTAAATTAGGCCCAATAAGAGTTTAACAATAATAATTATAACAATGTACTGTAATAAAAGTTATATGAATGTGATTTCTTTCTCAGAATATATTATCGTATGTACTTGCCCTTTCCCTTCTTCTTCTTGTGATAATGTGAGATGGTAAAATGCCTACATGATGAGATGAAGTGAGGTGAATGATGTAGGCATTGTTACATAGCATTAGGCCTTCTGAGGATATGTCAGAAGGAGGATCATCTGCTTCTAGACTACATTTGACCATGGATAATGGAAGGTGCAGAAAGGTGGGAGGAGGACTATTGTACACCATTAATTAACATTTTAGTTTCCTCATCTTGGAGATAAACCTTATTCAACTGTTTTTCAACAGTGTTCTGAGTAACATTTAGAGAGTATGACATATTTTCAGGAAAAAGAAATCAGAGTATTAGGCAGAACTTCAGAAAACATAGATTTGTATAAAATAATGAGAAGGGGGATAACGTATACTTACACTGGGGCAGGGCAGCTTAAAATAAACTCAAGCAGGCAAAATACTGTCCATTTAACTTGACATAATAAAGGGAACAGATTTCTAATCTTTAGGGCTAAAAATATATAATTGCCTTCTTAACAATGAGGAAAGAACAAAAGAAAGGGGAATAAATCTTTTGAATTCATAACTGTTAATTCTGTGGAAAAATGTAGAAAATAACACAGGTTATTTAACTAATTAGTAGAACATCTAATCACTGTTCTTTTGTGTTTTATTTATAACAATATGGTTTGTGAAGAAGATAATGGTTCTTTATTAAAGGATATTTTATATCTGATTGGTATCTATTCTACTTATAAAATCCTTTCCTCTTTCTTTAATTTCTTTGAATTTCTCTTTTTTTCATCCTCATCTCAATGAATAAGTAAATAAATATTTAAAAGGCACAAAAAGTGATAAAAACCCTGGGAGTAAATGCTAGTGTTAAATTACAGGTAGCTTAACACATATCCACAGAGACTTCCATAATTTACGAGGTAAGTAAAAAAAATCCCTATATTTTTCTCACATGGTCCTATTATTTTCCAAATATCATAGAATTATAGAGCTAGAAGAGATGTTAAAAACAGATGCATCCCAACTGCCATATTTACAGAATGAAGAAATAGAAACCCAAAGACATAAAACTGACTTGTAGGAAAAAAGGCATAATCTTGAACTTCTGATTTCAACTTCAGTGCTCTTCCTAGCATTGACACCAGTATTTGATATGTGATTTTTGAATGTAGTAGTAGGATTTTTACAAATTTCAGCTTATAAAATATGTGATAATCTCTTAAGTTAAGTGAAAACAAAATCAAAACATGGGTTGAAAAATAATGGAAACTACACATTATTCTATTTTAATGAAGACTAATACCCAGTATGATTTAAAAGTCACACAAATAAAAAAGGTTGTAATTATTTGGACGGTGTGAAAATAGATATTTTCGAAGCAGGTAAGCTTTCCACATATTACCACTGTGGAAGAAACATTTTTTTCCACATAAATTTTAACTACTGCCTTAGAAAAATATTTAGCAGCAATTCAGTGAGGGTTATCTCAGTTAGGTTTTAAAGGAATTTCCTAGCTCTTTTCAGTTCCTTAAGTAGGAATCATCTACAAGTTATAGTGTAGAATAATGATCAAAAGTAGCTTGAACATGCCGTGGAAAGCACTAATCCACACATTAGCAGACCTTGTTCTTTACTAGGTTTTACTATTTAATTGCCTTACAGACATGCAAGAGCTTGGGCTCAGATTTCATCTCTACAAAACAGTAAAAGCAGACGCTACTGTGCTTACTTCAGTCAATCATATTAAGGATCAAATGAAAGTCTATATTAGTGTTTATTTATAAATAATTTAGATTGACATATCAGTGCAGGTTATTAGAAATCAAAGAGTGCTGACTTCTCAGTTTTCAGTTGAATAAGGGAAGATTCTATAAAAATTAATGGCTTTCCCAAAATCATATAAATAAATAAGAGCAGAACCAAGAGTTGGTTTATTGTCATATATCCCTTTCCATGCATTGTTCAGTCATCATTCTCTTCAATATCACCTTCTTCCAGAGAATGTTATCAGGGAAAATAAATAAAATATATATATATATATATATATATATATATATATTTCACATAATATGTAATATATATAATATATAACATATATATTATATATATTATACACTAGGAAACATTACTTTCCAGTTTTTTAATGTTACCTTTAGTAATACTTCTGAAAATTGAAGTGTCACATTTTTTTACAAATAAGGTACTTATAGCGTATTAGTTTGACATGGAAAAGTGAGACATTGTTTTCCTCATAATGGAACTATTTCCTTTGCCAGTTAGTATTTAGTGCCTTTAAAGAATAATTTTATTGATTTTTTTTTCTGTTACCAAAATATATATATATATATATATATATATATATATATATATATCCTTTCCAAATACCCAGGACATAACTAATCCAGAAACTATTTTTTTTATATACTCATAGCATTTATCTTTTTAGAACCTAACATAAATCTAATTATTTTAGGGGCAAGGTACAAGATAGGAAGTGCTATGGTCTGATGAGCCATGTTATATAAAAGGATAGATTTTGTATTATTGGAATAATGGAATGGCATATACATGATAAGATGATTCGATAAACATATACTTAATGCAATATTATATAATTTGAATACATGCAACATAAATATCTGTATATATCACTACTTATTAGGGAAATGCCAGTCAAAACCATGATATCACCTTACACCTGTTAGGTTGGCTGTTATTAAAGAGTTATGTGTTGGTGAGGATGTGGAGAAAGGGGAAACTTTATACATCTTTTGGTAGAATATAAATTGTTATAGCCATTGTAGAAAACAGCATGGAGTTTCCTCAAAAAATTAAAAACCTGCCATATGATTCAGCAGTCCAATATCTGGTGTATACCCAAAGGAAATTAAATCATTATCTTGAGACATCTGCACTCCCAAGTCTTTAAGCATTATTTAAAATGGTCACAGTAATGATACAATCAAAAGTGTCCATCAGAGGATTAAAGGGAAAGAAAATGTGATTAAATGTGATAGGTAGGTAGGTAGGTAGGTAGATAGATAGGTAGATAAAATATTATTCGGCTTTATAAAAGAAAGAAATCCTGTCATTTCCAACAACATGGATGAACCCAGAGGGTATTATGCTAAGTGAAAGAAGCCAGACACAGAAAGAGAAATATTGCATGATCCCATTTATCTGTGGAATCTAAAAAAGTCAAATGCGTGGAAACAGAATAGAAGATTTGTTACTAGGGTTTGGAAAATGGGGAGATGTTAATCCAAAGGTACAATTTAAGATGAATAAATAAAGGTACAGTTATAAGATGAATAAATTCTGGAGACCTAATGTATACAGCATGGTGACTAAAGTTAACGTATTATGTACTTAGAATTTGCTAAGAATTATATCTTAAGTGTGCTCACCACCAAAAACAAAACAAAACAACAACAAAAAGCCTGATGTGATGGATATGTTAATTGGCTTGGTTACAGTAATCATTTCACATATATATATAAAATACCCACCTTAAATATATACAATTTTTACTTGTTAGTCATACTTCAATGAAACTGTATTAGATAAATCAATGCAGATTTCATATTATTGAAATAATGGAATGGCATAAACATGATAAGGTGATTAGATACAGATATTATTAATTCATTATTATGTAAGTCGAATGCATAAAAACAAATGTCTGTGTAAATGTAGTAATGGTTGTGGATAGATGCTTCTAAATTTTTTTTAATGTTTATTTTTGAGAGAGACAGGGTGCAAGTGTGGGAGGGGCAGAGAGAAGGAGACCCAGAATCTGAAGCAGGCTCTGAGCTGTTAGCACAGAGCCCGACATGGAGCTTGAACTCGTGAACCACGAGATCATGACCTGAGCCAACGTCAGAACCTGAGCCACCAAGGCACCCCAATGGAGAGAAATTTCTAAATTCTTTAAAAAAGTAAGGCTTTAGTCAGTTTTTTAAGTAATAATGAAATATATACACATGTAATATTGGAGGTTATGGATTCTTCAGAGAGAAAAATTTATCAAGATTGAAGTATGACAGTTTGAAATTAAATAAAATTATTTTAAAATTATTATTATTTAAAGTTGTATTGTCACATATAGCTTCCAGAAAGACTAAAAGTAAAGCGAGGTAGAGCATTACACTCTAGACAATGTAGTGGTCTCTCTGAAATATTAAGGTAGATTGGGAGTTCATGCCACTTGCACTGGTGCTTGCATTTCTTTGTCTAAATCCAATTGCTCTCTAATATTCTCCTTGTGGAAGCAATTGAAGCATCCCCATTCACATCCTATTTTATTTTATTTTTTTGAAGATTTTATTTTTAAATAATCTCTGCACCCAACTGGAGCTCGAACTCACAACCTCAAGATCAAGATGCTTGCTCTTCTGACTGAGACAGCCAGGCACCTCCCCCCCATTTGCATTTTAAAAGAATGTGACATGGTAAATTATTCCCAATTCTAAAACTAAGTTATTTCTTTAATATGGTTATGATGTAATCCAAGGCAGATTTATTCAGATGTAACCAGAATCCTAACCTTGACCTTTCTGAATTCAATATGGTGCTTTATACTTTATTAAAAGAATACATTTAATTTTTTCAAAATGAACAAAGGAGATTTTTTTTTCGGTGAGATTTCACTCCTTCCAGATTCTTGCAATATTTAACTCTTTCATGTTTAAAGGTTTTTTTTTTTTTTTTTTAATTCTCCACTATTTAAGATAAAATAGTTTACAACTACAGAGGCAAACAGTAGGGGCGCCTAGGTGGCACAGTTGGTTAAGCATCTGACTCTTGATTTCAGCACAGGACATGATCTCATGGTTCCTGGGATTGAGCCCAACACCAGGCTCCCTGCTGACAGCACAGAGCCTACTTGGGATTCTCTCTCTTCCTCTCTCGCTGCCCTACCCATTGCATACGCACATGTTCTCTCTCTCAAAACAAATAAAAATAAACTCAAGAGAGAGAGAAAAAGAGAGAGAGAGAGAGAGAGAGAGGAAGGAAAGGAAAGGAAAGGAAAGGAAAGGAAAAGAAAGAAAGAAAGAAAGAAAGAAAGAAAGAAAGAAAGAAAGAAAGAAAAGAAAGGTCGATTCGTGGACACATAGACCTGGAGGACAAGTGGGATAAACAGAAGTGACAGCTGGAGAGTACAAGGTTTCTTTGGCAGGGGGATGAAAATATTCTAAGTTGATATTGGAGTTGGTTGCATAATTCTCTGAGTGTAATAGAAAAATTGAATCGTATACTTTAATTGAGTAGATTGGATGGTATGTAAATTGTAACTTAATAAAACTGTTAAAAATTTAGCCGACAAAACAAAAATATAAAAATCATATTTCATTTCAGTAATAATGTAATAAAAATGATAATTTCATGAGTACTTCGAAAATTCTGAAGTTTGATCATATGCTTATGGATTATGGGTTATATTTGAAGCATATACCAGCACGAGTATAGGATTGCTCTCAAGAAGACACACATTTTGACTATAGACTTGTTGAAAACCCAAGTAAGGGGAAAATACTATTTGTATTGAAGTAATGGCTTAACTAGTTTCTCATGCATAATATTTTCTGTCCAAGGTGTTTTCAAGTGATCAAAACTAAATTTATTATTGACAATATAATAATTCTTCTTTACATACACTCATCTATTTAATCCTTATATCCTCTGGGGTATGTAATGTAATTATTCTTATTTTAAAGTATGTTAACTTGAGGCAGAGAGAAGGTAAGTAGCTTGATTCATGTGGCAGAATTATTAAATGGTAATCCGAGATTTCTAAGTATGGAGTCTGACTCCAGAATACTTTTCAACTATTATGCTCAGTGGCTTGATAAGATTCATAAACATGCACAAAAGCACTTGCTGGCTTGGCAGGGTAATACTGTGCTCATATTGATTATGAAAATAAAAGAAATAAGTAGCAAGTCACAAGCACTAAATGGAAAATCTCCTTTTGATGAATGAGGTTTTATTATAATGGTAGTAATAAAAACATCTAATATTTATATAATATTTGATCTATGCAAGAACACTTTTAAAAAAGAGCACTTTAGAGAATTATAATTTTTATTTTGAGGTGAGGAAACTGAGATATATATGTGTAAAATAATTTGACAGTAATTCAGCTAAACATTAGTAGAGTCCAATTATTTATTCTTTAATATATAACATATTATAGGAACTCTGGAGAACCAGGAGGAGAGATTATATAGATTATATATAAATTTTAATCTCTTCTGTAAGGAGAGACTTTACAAACTTTGTAGTTAGCACTGATCAGGAGCTCAGCAATTTTTGAACTACCTGCCTCTAATAAACTTTTCTTAACTTTCCACTAAGAAAGTCATTGCCTAAAGGCAGGTAGATGTGCCTAGGCATTGGTTTATTGAGCAATAGGCCAATTAGCCCATAGGAAGAAATATCAAAGATAGTACTAAATATTACTTTATGAGTTTATTAAGAAGCTCAAGTCAAATGAAAGCCTAACTATGTCTGTGTTAAAAAGTCCAATAGAATTTTATTGCATTTCTGATGCATACTTCATATAATAGCAGCTAAAGGGGAATCATTGTATAATTTAAAAAAGAGGAAATCAACAGCAAAAAACATATGCTTTTCATTATCCAGTTTAATAATCAAAATACAGTGAGATGGGGTGTGCGGATATATATATGTCGGGGGGGTGGAATAGAGCAAAATGTATTCTCAGGAGATTTGGCCTTGATGTTTAAGCTACCTTTCAAAACCTTATTTTTTTTCTTAAATGTATACCTATTTGAACCTAATACCTCAGGCACAGTCCTATTTCTCATCTCTCTCCATTAAAGCTGATTTTCTTGAAAGATTTGTCTCTATTCCCCATTCATGTTATATCTACACTCAGTGAAAAGCACACACCAATTTGGCATCTGCTACCACTACTCAACAAGGATAGTTCTCACTGTGTTCAGTAACCTCCTGGTCAAAAGTCAATGAACATTGCAGAACTCATTTTATTTGACCCAGTGGCCGTTTAAAAAATTATCCATCTTCATATTAAAATTTCTCCCCCCTCCCCACCCCATTGCTTCTGTGATGATATAATCGCCCAGTTTTCTTGATACCTCTCTGATTTCATTTTCTCTCTTACTTTATTCTGCTAATTTTCTTATATATCTCTGTTTACTGGAATGTTTCCTCAAGGTCCTGTCTTGCCTCTCTTCCACCCCATATTCTATCACAACTTTTCCTGTATTTTGTAAACGAAATATCACCAATATGTAAGATGGAGGAATCATCCTAATTTACAGAAAATAAGTGTTCTTGGATAAAGAAAACCAAGATGGCAACTTTTGGAATGGTAAAGTAAAAGTCTCTGAAAATCCATGTTCAACTAAAAGCAGTAAGAACACTTGCAACACTGTCAAAAACCAACTTTTTTAAAACAAGAAATAAACAAAAATTTATAACAATCTAAGAATTGTTCATTCAGGAAAAAATTATGAATCTGATAAGAAGAATGACTCTTCTTATGTTTTAACCTTTCCTAAACCCATCCCTCTCTGTCCAACTCCATGTTAGCCTTGAAAACCGACTATAGTCTCAGAATTACAGTTGCTGTCAAAACAAGCAGTATAGCAGCCACAGGAGTAGGAAGAACCAAGTTACTTAGTAGCTTTATCCCCAGAGGACTAGCACTATTTAATCTGTCTCAACTACAGTGGCAAGCTCCATTCCCAGGCCTTGTCTTTGACAAACTCACTGTTTATAGACAGCACTATCCACAAGGCGTTTGTCAAAAATTATCCGGGGCAATTTTTTAACATTGCATCTATCTATTTAGCAATACAAGTAGGGTTAACAAAAGGCTAACAAAACAGCTTAAAGGAAAAACTGGCAAATGAAATAGTCATAAAGAGATTTGTAAAATTTCAATGTACTCATAGGAATCTAGAAGGGCATACAGATGTACAGGACTGTGGACATGCCCAGTAGACCCTGGAAGGTCCCAATCTCTTACTACTGGCTGAATTTGAGGCTCCATAAAACCAAAAATTGAAAACTAAGGCACACTTTTAAACTGCCTAAAAGTGCATGATGGATATGCCCATACACAATGAGCCTGTGAGGAAAAGCTGAAAAAAACTATTGGTTCATGTAATTTAAGGAAAATTCTGTATAATCATTAACTGACCACTAAGCCAACCAGAGACTTTATTGTCTTCACGTGACAAAAAATACTTAAAGAATTAGTTAATAATCAAGAAAAGTGACTAAACAAATGTTAAAAACAACAACCACCAATAAACCCTGGGTGGGGGAGGATCTGGTTTCTATAATTACCACATTATGTAACTTAAATTTTCATTTTTCTCCAAAAATTTCAAGATAGTACAAGCAAAAGGGAAGTATAGCTATACACTGAGAAAACAAACAAAAAACACTCAAAACTATTTCCAAACAACTCCAGAGTAGGCTTACTGGACAATAGCTTGGACAAAAACTAGTACTCATATGTATTCATATGTTAAAGAACTGAAGAAAATCATGTTTAAAGAATAAACAGGGACCGCCTGGGTGGCTCAGTTGGTTAAGCTTTCAACTTAGGCTCAGGTCATGATCTCACAGCTCATGGGTTCAAGCTCTGCATCAGGCCCTGTGCTGACAGCTTGGAGCTTAGAACCTGCTTCAGATTCTGTGTTTCCCTCTCTCTGCTCCTCCCCCACTTGCACTCTGTTACTCTCTCTCCCTCAAAAATAAACATTAAAAAATATATATAAAGAATAAACAGGAAGTATGAGAGTGGTGTCACACTAACTCCAGAATATAATAACAATAAAATTTAAAAAATCAAATCGACGTGAACTCAACAGTACTAGTAAAATAAAATAATTAGGGAACATGAATACAGATAAATTGAGATTATCCAGTCTGAAAAAATCAAAAGGGTTATAAATGTGGCATAAGTCTAAAAGAATTGAAAACATTTAAATTATGGTCTATAACCACATGCAATACAATAGAAACCATTGTAACAGAAGGAAACATGGAAAGTTCACAAATATGTGGAAAACAAATAACACACTCCCAAATAAGACATGAATCAAAAAAGAAATCACAGTGGAAATTAGAAAATACCTTGAGATGAATGAAAATGAAAATACGGCATAGAAAAACAAATGGGTTGTAGATAAGTCAGTGTTTTCAGGGAAATTTAGAATTGTAAACATAAAGAAGGAAGAGGTGCTCCTGGGTGGCTCAGTCAGTTAAGCATCAGACTCTTGATCTCATGGTTGTGAGATCCAGCCCCATGTCAGGCTCGGTGCTTGGCATGGAGCCTGCTTAAAATTCTCTCCACCTCTCCCCCTGCTCCTCCCCTCACTTGTGCAGTCTCTCTCTCTTTTTCTCTTTGTCTCAAAAAAAAAACAAAACACCAAGATGTTACATTAATTA
The DNA here is from genome assembly GCF_016509475.1 of Prionailurus bengalensis. Classification (NCBI taxonomy): domain Eukaryota; kingdom Metazoa; phylum Chordata; class Mammalia; order Carnivora; family Felidae; genus Prionailurus; species Prionailurus bengalensis. The sequence goes on from NC_057356.1 coordinate 51,774,795, forward strand.
TCACCTTAAGAAACCACAAAAAGGAGAACAAATTAAAAAAGCAAACAGAAGGAAAGAAACTTAAAAAGATGATATCTGATATAAATGAAATAAAATACAAGAACAGTAGTGAAAACCAATGTATACAAAAGCTGATTCTTCCAAGAGATGAACAATTGACAATTTTTGGCTATTCTTACCAAAAGAAAGATGAAAATATCAAGTTACAAAAAAATCTGAAATGAAAGAGAAGGCATTACTCTTAGCCTTATAGGAATAAAAGGAATTAACTGCAATATTGGGAACAATTGCATGCTAATAAATTAGAAAGCTAAGGAAATTTGACAGATTCCTAGAAAGACAAACCACTTAATCTAACTCAAAATTAGAAAATCTGAGTAGAACTAAAACAAGCAAAATAATTGAACATGTCATCCAAAAAAAAAAAAAATTCTATAAAGAAAAGCTTGGGACCAGATGGCTACACTGGCAAATTCTATCAAACATGTAAGGAAGATTTAACTCTAATTATTCAGAAACTCTTCCCCTTCATTCTGTGAGCATCAGCATTAGCTAAATACCAAAAACAGTCAAAGATAACACAAGAAAATGAAACTATAGACCAATATCCCTTATAAGAGTAGGCACAAAAATCTTCAATACAGTGTTAGCAATACAAATTTAGCAGCATAAAAGGCCATGACCAAGTATTTATTTCAGGAATTCAAAGTTGGCTCAAATTCAATCAATGTAATTAATACACTATATTAATGTAATAAAGGACAAAAACCACATGATTACCTCCATAGATACAGAAGAAGAAGTGGGCAAATGCCAACAACCTTTTTGATAAAAACTTCTCAACTGTGAGTAAAAGGGAATTTGCTCAAACCAGTAAAAGCTATATATGAATAACCCACACTAACATATTTAATGGTAAAAGACTAGATGCTTTCTCCCTAAGATTGGGAGCAAGAAAAAAAATCTGCAGTTGCCACTTTTATTTAACACTTTATTGGAAATTCTATCCAGGATATTTGGCAAGAAAAATAAAAGGTGTACAGATGAAGAAGTGAAAATATCTCTATTTTCAAAAGATATTATTTCTGTAGAAAAAAAAGGAATACACAAAACTGTACTCAGGACTCATTAATGTATTCAGCATAGTTGCAGGATGCAGGATCAATACATAAAACAAGTTGTATTCTTGCACACTAAAAGTGAGCACTGCAAAATTGAGATTAAGAGATTAAGAATAAATCCATTCTCTCTCTCTCTCTCTCTCTCTCTCTCTCTCTCTCTCTCTCATTCTCACTCACTCACTCACACACACACACACAAATCAAACCTTAAATGATTTAGTAACAAGTTTAACACAAAAATCACAAAACTTGTTTATTGAAAAAGCATCACTGAAAGAAATTAAAGGAGATATAAATAAATGGACAAACTCTCCATGTTTGTGGATTAGAAACTTAATAGTGATAAAATGGCAAATTTCCTGAATTAATTTATTGATTCAACATACTTCTTATCAAAAACTCAGCTGCATTTATTTTATTTTTGCATAAATAGTTGATCCTAAAATACATGTGAAAATGCAAGAAATTCAAAATAAAATAATCTTGAAAATGAAGGAAAAAGTTGGAGAATTTACATTGCTTGATTTTAAATGTTACTACAAAGCTACAATAATCATGGCAGTGTGGTAGTGTCATAAGGATAGAAATACAGATCAATGGAGAAAATTACTATAGAATGGACTTCAGACAATCAGAATAGAGATTTTGACATAGGGGCTGGTAGTACATCAAACATATGCTTCTAGAGCAATGATTAAATTTGACTTTATAGAAAGGGAATAGGCCATAATGGCCATAATGACACTGTAGATAAGGAACACCAAACAAGAGGGAGAATAAGGATAACACATGCGACACATTTTAATTTTCTACCTGTAATAATGAGCAGTGATAATAACAGTAGTATTTTTTCTAAGGCAGGATGTAGCAAATGAGTAATTATGAGACACTTTCATTATGCCATCCTCTGTATTCTTGAAAACCAGAATTCTCAGAGTGGAAAAAAAAGAAGATATGGATATAATATAAAAAAATGAAAATATCCTAGAGTCCCAGATTTGAATCAGCATGGCAAATTTTGTCAGCCTTCTCTGCATCTCTCCTTTCTAGCTTTACCACTGAGAAGGCCTGGGAAAAAAACACTGATCAAACATCAGTGAACAATGCTAATGAAAAGATTTTGGTCTTGCAGGCCAACGTTTCTGAAGTTAATTTTACAACTATAAAACATATGCCTGCTTACTCACTTTCAGCTTCTAAATCTGTGGCTAATGCTAACTCCTAACTATGCAGGGAAGGGAAAATCAGGAAAGACAGTTCCAGTTTAGCTAAATTGGTATGGTTCAAATCCATTACATATATTATCTATTTATGCACTGATGGATGATAAGATTATAAAAAATTTTAAGGAAGTAATTCATGTAAGAATCTGGATAGAGGTTATTTGTAGAAGAGGGGAGGGCACTATGATTGAGATGATAAAAGAGTTTTTGGAGTGGGTAGCAAAGTTCTGTCTTGATTTAGGTTGTCATTAAAAGGTGTTCATCTTGTAATACTATTTGGTAGTCCATAATATAGTTTTGAACGGTTTTATACATCTTTGTTTTATTTTACAATAACATTTTTTAAAGGACAAAGATGAATTTCTTTTTGATGTGTCAGTAAAATATCCCAGGAGAGAGTAGTATGGTGTATGTATGTTTGGAGTTCAGGAATGAGATTAGAGTTTTGGTATAGATTTTTTTTTTCATAATGTGGAGTCATAGGAAAGTGAGAACTGCAAAAAGAGAATTGAGTTAAGACCAGAGCCATGAAGCAGGCAAGAGGAGATACTAGGAATAGTACTTGAAAAAAAAAAAAAAATAAAGAGAAAAACAGCTAAAGATGCTATGTATGGTGATCTATACACCAACTAGTTATTGTTATATGAAATTTTATATGAAAGTATTTTCTGAAATAATTGTTCTCATTGTCAGGGTGAGTACACATAGATAGTAAAGAAACAGAGACATATGCCAGTAGGCTTTTTAGAAGCCAACAAGGTCTTCTTTCTCTAAACATTTATGACAAATGTCAAGTCCTTAGAAAAACTGTTGGAAATGATCTTTTGTTTTCCTTAGGGTGTCAAACTTGATATTTTGGTACTGCTTTCGTTACCTTTATAATATTCCCAGTTTCTGTCTATAATTTATCACTTTTGTTTTATGAATCTGCTAAGGTTGAGAAGCTGTGGCATGATAATTTGGCTGCTTTTTGTAAGTTTTTCAGTGCCTAGAAAGGTATTTGTTTTAAAATGACTATTTTTAAGTTTTAATTCATTCACTCTTAAATAATGTGTTATCATCATAGGTTTTTTTTTAAGTGCTCATGGCAATAATTCCATTTGATTCCCTGAAAAGCAACACTAAATTTTATCCTTGGTATAAATTGTATTTTGAATATGTATACTTTAATCTCTTCAGAGTGAGCAATTTATTTTATTATAATCAAATATTTAGACTAAAAATATGAAAAACATCAGAGGTAAGTAAAGCATCTATCGTAAAAATAATTTCCATGTTTGGTATATCTTGATGGAACCCTTGAAATAAAACTGAAGTGCTCTTAAGTATATCCTGTACATGTTTTCAAAAACTTTCATATCTTTGATGGTTCTAAGAATGATGAATAGAGTATAAATCATAGGATTAGATAAAACCAGTGCCCATACTGCCTATTACAGCTGTGATAGCCCCGTGAAGATATTTGCATGTTAATTCAGGCAAGATTTCCTTATTATCATCGACTATAATAAAAAATAATCACAAATCTTTAAATGAATATTTTGTGTTCAGTAAAACACAAGGCAGGAACAGCTGCCTCCCTCACTGGATCAGTTTACATCATGGTAAACCAGTATTTTACATGATAAGAAAGCAGGACTGACGGCATTATTTTTGATACATTCATCGATGTATACTATACTCTAAAACAGTACATATGAGAAATAAATCTTTTTTATCAAACCACTTTTGAAAGGATTTTTCTAATCTACTGTATTTTTAAAACTAATCATGAGAGGCAGCTATACAGTTTCTCATCCTTGGGAAAGACATGACAGGAAGAAAGAGGTATTTTCCTATCCAGCACTACTTGAAGTCTGCTCCAATATAGATTAAGATGTATTGTAATGTGAACTCATTTACTGTGTCCACATTTCATCTAAAGCATGAGCTTCAAAGTGATACAGTGCCATCATTTTGGTCATCACATGATAAGATTCCAAGGTTCCATTAAAATGAATAATTATACATTAAAATACAAAGTTAAATCTGAAAGTGTTTTTAAATTTTAAAAAATGTAATTTTCAAGGGAGACAAGACATTCAAATGTAAAGACTTCTTCAAAGCCACATGGTAGTTCATTTTTGAACTGATTTTAAAACCCTGATTTCCTAAACACCAATAGCTTCTCTATGAAAATCACAATCTCTGGAGAATATTTTCTGCAACATAGAGTTTGGTGGAGCTATTTTGGCATAGTTATATTATTAAAATGGCAAGATAGGCTTTTTTAATCTAATTATTGTATTCTATTGCATCTAAATTCAATAGATTGTTTGAATCTCTTCAAAAGTAACTGTGAATCAACTTATTTTATTAATGGCTAGTGAGGTTTTTATTAGTATAGAGCAAAAAAATTGTATTCATTCAATCAACATTTTTTAATGTTTATTTATTTATTTTGAGAGGGAGGAGAGGGACAGAGAGAAATAGAGAGGATACCAAGCAGGCTTCATGCTATCAGTGCAGAGCCTGACATAGGGCTTGATCTCACAAACCATGAGATCATGACCTGAACCGCAATCAAGAGTCGGACACTTAACTGACTAAGCCACCCAGGCACCCCTCATTCAATAAATATTTATCTAATTTTTTATTATCTTCTAAATACAGTGCTACATCATGTAGATACAAAGTTGAAGAAAAGTGAGACCCTTTCCTTAAAGTACATACCTGTTTTACCTGAGAGATTTTGAAATGTTATTGTAATATAAAATACAGAGGTCATAATGCTTTCATCAAGTATTCTAATTGTCCTTTCATCCACTTTCCTCTTCCCTTGAATGTTCATATTGCTAGGGCCTCATTTTGGCTGCTAAAGTATAAGCAGAAATCTCGGTCACTTTTAGCAAAAGCTTTAATAGCTCCTGCGTGACTTCCCATATTTTCTGTTTCTTGGCTTGAATATCATAGAAACATAAACATAGAGCCTTCTCAGTTGAAGTAGAGCCCACATGAGAAAATGTTTATTAAGCTACCGAAATATTGGGGATTGTTTGTCATGTAGCATAATCAAATTATTCTGACTAATATACACTGTTAAGTATTGTCAAGGTCCTAGGAAGCTTCATGTGGCACTCTCAAAGTGGGAATTTAATTAAGAAAGGAACCATTGACAATGATGAAATCAAGAGGTAAGGAATTACCTGTGATGGTACAATAGACCAGGGCTAAAATATCTTCATTATCAGTGCTCAGACCTGAAAACACAGGCAAAATTGTTGTCAGGGCCTCAAGAAAAAAAAAAGAAGGTATTTTTTTGATCCATCCATGTCAAAGTACGTCTGCAAGGTGGAAGCAAAGACATTTAATGCCCAAACCTCATTCTCTTCCCTTCCTCATACCTGCACCCAAATGGAGGTGGTAGAATAGAGGTCAGCCTTGCAATATGTACAATAGGTACATGGGTTTGGATATTTGACATCAAGACAAAACTTGATCCATATACAAATTACTATAGGAACACATGAAGTAATACATGTTATAAAATAGTCAAAAGATGGGGTCTTTCAAGAAAATTCTGGAGTAATACAACTTGAACTGAAAAAAGCATGAAAGAATTACTTTAGACAATTTGTGGAGATCATCTAATCTGGGTATAGATGAAAACCCAAGCAAGTACAGTATTTGCTGAAATAGAATAATGATGTGATGTCAGGCCTAGGATTCTGAAAGGATAAAGCTGGAGATAATGCAGTGGCCAGAACAAGGAAGGCTTTGTATATTATATAAAATAATTTTGACTTTACCCTGAAGACCAAAATCTGAAAGATTTAAAAACAGTGACTATTGGATTTGTAATTAAAAAACAATATGGCAAGTAATAGTTTGAAGCAGATATTGAAGCAGAATGTGATTGCTCTAGGTGACATAATAATAAATAATGGCATGGATATTTGAAAGAAGATTTGAAAGTCTGAGTGTAGAAGTTATTCAGATAAGGAACAGTACCAGAGAGATCATGATAATAATGAAGAGAAGAACCATTCTAAAGCTTAAACCTGTTGTATAGGTGCTTGATTAACTATGGGGAATGAAGGGAATAGAGAATCAACCACATTCCACCATATTCCTAAATGAAAAAAAAAACCTGTTAGATTCAATAGCCAATTTATACTTTGATAATTGCACAACTGGCGTTTTCACTTTGAGCAAAAATATTCAAAATTAGCAGAGTGTATGTACATTCACAGATGTTATTAACATATTTTTGGGGGGGTTGTTGAATTTATTTTAGATCTCTACACTAAAAATAAAAACTAAAACATAGTTCAATATTTTAAAGTATTGCCTCTTAAGGCTTCAAAATTAAAAATGAAAAACAACAGGAGAGTTAAATTTGAATTTAGCTCAGTCATAAAATTCATAGAGCTAGGGTAAATGATACTGGGCCTTTGTGATACCTACCTTAATAGATCTGTGTCTTTTGAGTATTTAAAAAGCTAATTAAAATAGCAACTATAATTCCTTAGCTCCATAACTATCTCACTAATTTTGTAGGGCAAACCTATTTTTATCTTCATTAAATGCTTAACTAGCTCTTATCTTACTCTAAGGTAACCTAAAATATTTTTGGTTGTGGTAAAATTTGGAGGAGTTGTAAATGAATAATTTAAGAGTTTTAACTTTAAAGTCCTTCTTTTTTTCTCTTCTTTTTCCTCTGTATCTTGCCATGTAAACTGATTTATGCAAACATTCCCTAAAGATTTATTCTGTGACAGAAAACAATAATTATTTCCGGTTATTACAGTTTGGAATATTATCTGCCTCTTACACGCGCACACACACACATACATATCTTGTACCTCAAATAGGTACTATTTTAAAAGTAAATACAACTTTAAAATTAGAAACTATCAGTGCATATGTTGATCAAAGTGGCATGTTGGTATATTAGAAAATACATAATCTACCAATCTACTGTGGAACAAAGGCTGTTATGTTCCTTTAAATTATTATAGTAAATGTTGCAGAGAACATTTTTTTATTAAGGAAAATTCATATTCATCATATTCAGATCCATGAAAACCTTAGTGAAAAATTAAGATACAAATTATTAGTCACATGTAAATTGAAGGGACTAGATGCTTCAGCATGTATATTAGTTATCTATCATTGCATTAAGAAAATGCCTTTACAAAAAGCCACACAAAACAAACATTTACCTTACACTTTCACAGTGTCACAAAAATAGGAGAGGTTTAACTGACTTAGGGTCTGTTGTGTGTTTGCAGTCAAGCTATTAGCTAGGGTGCAATCAATTGAAGGTTTGGCTGTGGGCAGATAATCTGTTTCCAAAATCATTGAGCTGTTGATAGTAGCCTTCCTTACTGCATTCTACTAACAGCTTGACAAGAGCTGGGTAATCCACTTCCAGTCTTACTCATGTGGTTACATAGTTGGTGCCTTCAGTTCCTCATCTTTTGAGTCTGTTCGTGACATGGTAAATGACTTTTTCCAGAATGCGTGATGCAAGAAGGAAATAGTGACATATATAGAAGCCACAGTATCTTTTATGACCTCAGGTTAAAAATAACATAGCATTAATTCTGCATGTAATATAGGAAAGGAATATATATGAGAATGTGAATATTAGGAGAATTGAGGACAATCTTTAAGGTAGACTATCATAACATGTTATAATTTATATGTAGTAAACAAAGGAGAACGGGGAAAATTATAGCCAAATAATTCTAAATTGAACAAAGAAGAAATAAATTACAAATTTGGACTTAAAAGAGGAATAAATCACTGAAACTAGCAACAACATGGATGAATCTCAAAAATATTAGGTTTAATGAAAGCATCCAGACATAAGAGTATATACCATTTGATTCAATTTATATGAAATAGTAAAAAATAAATAAAAGCAGACTAATCCATGATGACTGAAAACACATCAGTGGCTGCATGGGGCCAGGGATGAAACAGGGATTGATTATAAATAGGGATGAGGGAACTTTTGTAGGCTGGGGGTGGGGGGGTGTGATGAAAAAACTCTGTATCATTATTGTAATGGTGGGTACATGGGTGTATACAAATGTACATTTGTCAGAATACATCTAGCAGTGCACTTCGAATGAATGCATCTTATTTTATGTAAATTATACCTCAAATTTAATTACAGAAAAAAATAGAAATTTAAAAATTAAAAAAAATGGAATTAAGCCAACAGATTAAGGCTCAGCAGTAGATATAAAACAAAAATAAAATTGAAAAAAATCATTATTCAAGTGCCAGAACAGTAGATATTTTCTGAAGAGGATTTAGAAAATACTTTACTGGGGTACCTTAAAGGCTCAGTTGGTTAAGCGCCCAACTTCCCACTTCAGCTCAGGTCGTGATCTCTTGGTTTGGTTCATGAGTTTGAGACCCACATTAAGCTCTGTGCTGACAGCTCAGAGCCTGGAGCCTGCTTTGGATTCTGTCTCCCTTTCTCTCTGCCCCTCCTCTGCTCATGCTTTGTCTTCTCTGTCTCTCAAAAATAAATAAACATTAAAAAAAAAACAACTAAAAAACAAAAAAAATACTAAGGAATAGAAGATTGTTAATATCATTTTCTTTATAAAAACTTTGAGATATAATCACATAACATAAAATTCACCCTTTTAAAGTGTGCAGGTACAATTTTAATATATTCACAGATATGCGACTATAAGTGCTGTCTAAATTTAGAACATTTTTATCACTCAAAAAAAGTTAAATCCCATTAGTAGTCACTATTTGTATTGTCATAACCCCAGCTCCTGGCATCCTCTTACATACTATCTGTCTCTATGGACTTGCCTGTTCCAGATATTTCATATTAATTAAGTAATGGAATTATATAATACGTGGTCTTTATACCACATTTTGATCACTTGAAGAATATTTTTTTCCCACTTTTTGGGTGCTATGAATAGTGCTGCTATGAATCTTTATGTGTAAATATTTGTGTAGGTATGTTTCATTCTCTTGAATATATACCTTAGAGTGGAATTGTGGGCTAATATGGAAACTGTATTTAACACCTTGAGGAATTGTCAAACTGTTTTCCAAAGTGGCTGCACCATTTTACTTCCCCATCAACAGTGAATGGAGGCTGAGATTACCCAATGCTTGCCATTGTTGGGGGTGTACAGAAATACACTTGATTATTGCATGTTGATGTGCATCCTGCACGTATGCTGAACTTATTTATTTGTTCTAACAGTGTTTGTTTGTTTTGCATATGAGTTCCTTGAATATTTTTATATAAAAGAGCATGGTATCTGCAAATATTATTTTACTTCTTCCTTTTCAAGCTGGAATCCTAACAAGACCCCTGAATACAATGATGACTGAAAGTGGTGAAAGCTGATTTTAGTGGAAATGTATTCAGTCCACATAAAATGTAATGTTACTCTAAGTAGTTTTCTTATTAAGACTTTTTTAGAGAAATTTAGATTCTCAACAAAACTAAGGGGAAGATACAGAGATTTCTCATATACATCTGAACCAATATATGCATAACCTTCACCAGTATCAACATCTCTCAACAGAGAATATATTTGTTACAACTGACGAATCTACACTGACACCTCAGAATCACTCAAAGGCCATAGTTTTCATTACTGTTCACTCTTGGTGTTGTACATTATGTGGGTTTGGACAAATGAATAACCACATGTATTCATCATTATGGTATATGCAGAGCATTTTCACTGCCCTAAACATCTCCTGTGTTCTGCCTGTCCATCCCTCCTAAATCTCAACTTTTGGCAACCACTGATCTTTTTATTATCTCCGTATTTTTTTTGCCTTTTTTTCAAAATTGTATATGAATGGAATCATACAGTATGTAGTCTTTTTACATTAGCTTCTTTTGCTTAGTAATAATGCATTTGTTTCCCTCATATATTTTCATGACTCAATGTAGTACTGTTTAATTATCCATTCATCTACTAAAGAATTATCTTGGGGGCACCAGGGTGGCTCAGTCGGTTAAGCATCCAACTCTTGACTTCAGCTCAGGTCATGGTTTCACAGTTCATGAAATTGAGCCCCACATTGGGCTTTGCCCTGATATTGTGGAACCTACTCAGGATTCTCACTTACCCTCTCTCTCTGCTGCTCCCCCACTTGCTCATGTGTGTGCTCTAACTAAATAAATAAATAACTTAGGGTGCTTGGGTGACTCAGTCGGTTAAGCATCAAACTCTTGACTTCAGCTTAGGTCATAATTTCATGTTCACGAGATCAAGCCCTGTGTTGGGCTCTGCGCTGACAGCATGCAGCCTTCTTGCGATTCTCTGTCTCCCTCTTTCACTGCCCCTTCCCCACTCATGTTCTCTGTATCTCTCAAAAATAAATAAATAAACTTTTAAAAAATGTTAAAAATGTAAAAATATAAAAATAAAAGAATAATCTTGCTTGCTTCCAAGTGTGAGCAATTGTGAATACAGCTGCTATAAACATTGTGTACAGGATTTTGTGTGGATGTAAGTTTTCAACTCCTTTGGATAAGTACCAGGGAGTGCATTTGCTGAATCATATGGTAAGAATGTGTGTAGTTTTCTAAAAAAACACAAAATTGCCTTCCAAAGTGGCTTTCCTGTTTTTCATTTTCACCAAAAAATGAATGAGAGTTACCATTGCTCCACATCCTTTCCAGAATTTTTGGTGTTGTCATTGATCTACCACTTGGCCATTCAAGTACGAATGTCATGGTGTCTCATGGTTTGCTGTTTGAATGTGCATTTTCCTGATGACATTGGGTATGCAGCTTCTAGTTATATGCTTATTTGCTATCCATATATCTTCTTTAGAGAGGTGTCTTAAGGTTTTTAGCCCATTTTTTTCATAGGGTTGTTTATTTTCTTATTACTGATTTTAAGAGTTCTTTGTATATTTTGAATAACAGTCCTTATCAGTTGTGTTTTTTAAAGTATTTCCTCAAAGTCTATTGCTTGTCTTATTCTCTTGACTTTGATTTCACAAAGTAGACACTTTTTAAAATTTTAATGAAATCCAGCTTATCAACACTTTTTTTTCATGGATTATCTATTATTTTGCTAATACCACACTGTCTTGATTGTTATAGCTTTATAGTAAGCCTTGAATTTAAGAAATGTCAGCTATCCAACTTTGTTATTTTTCTTCAATATTATGTTGGCTATTCTGCATCTTTTGCCTCTATATAAACTTTAGAATCAGTTTGTGAATATCCACTAAAAAATCTTTAGGATCATGGGGTGCCTGGTGGCTCAGTTGATTAAGCTTCCAACTCTTGATCTTGGCTCAGGTCATCATCTCACAGTTTGTGGGCTTGAGCCCCCCATTGGGCTCTGTGTTGATGGTGCAGAGCCTGCTTGGGATTCTCTCTCTCCTCTCTGCCCCTCCCCCAGTTGTGTTCTCTCTCTCTCTCTCTCTCTCTGTTGACTGCCCCAAGATAAATAAAATAAACATACAAAAAAACTTCAGGATCTTGATAGAGATTGAATTGAATTTATCAATCAAGTTGGAAAGAACTGACGTCTTGACAATACTGAGTCTTTCTGTCCATGAACATAAATTATCTGTATTTATTGCTTTTTTTGCTTTTTTTTTTTTTTGAGAGAGAGAGAGACAGAGAGAGAGAGGCAGAGAGAGAAGGGGACAAAGGATCTGAAACAGGATCTGTCCTGACAGCATAGAGCCAGATGCAGGGTTTGAACTCACAAACCATGAGATCCTGACCTGAGCTAAAGTTGGACACTTGACCAGATGAGCCACGTCGGCACACCTGTGTTCATTGCTATTGAGGTTTCCTTGTTTCTGATCTTTCACCAGATAGAAATACAGACTGAATGCTTGTACATACACATATACATACCCAACATACCTAAATTCATACACATAGGATATACATACATGCATACAAATGTAATGAGGATGTGTGTATATATGTATATATGTGTTTTTTTCATTGTATAATGAAGAAAATAAATCTGTGTATTTCATTTAACATTCATTTTTAAATTACAGTTATGCCAAAATAATCTGCTTCTAATGAAAGAAACCATAGTATAATCCTAAAAACATGCATATATATATATTTAGTAGGATCGTCTATATTTCTAAATTAATTTTATGTCTGACATATATTAACCAATAAAAAAATACCAATATTAGACTTCAGGATTTTTTTTGCTTCGAGATTTAATTACTGTACAACACATGCATACAAAACAAACCCGTGAAGCAATCATGTGTAATAGGTAGTGAGAGACACTTAAGCATATTTGAAATGCTTACAAACAGGCTATATTTTCCCTTTCTTTCTCTTTCTTTCTTTCTTTCTTTCTTTCTTTCTTTCTTTCTTTCTTTCTTTCTTTCCTTTAGGCAACAAAATATTTACATTCTTTGACACCTTCTCACATTCACCCTAGTACCATAGGTGCAATTACTTAAATGTATACAATATCATACTTAAAACGCTGAAGCAAGTATTGAATAGAATTACTGAATATATAATATATAATAAATATATATAACAATGTATAATCAATTTACATAGACAACACCAATTGCAATTGCAACTGAAGATTCAATGTTCTTTTTTGCCTTACCCAATCCATGTTTGTATTTTCCTTCTTCTACAATGCAAATCCTAGTTCCTAATAACACAAATGTTCTTATTCATTTTCTTAGTCCCTTAATATATCTACAGTAATTTCAGAATCACTTTAAGCATACCACTGCAAATAAATAAGCATACGAAAAAGAGAGTTCGGGTTTCTTTGCAGTTCTCTCTCATCTCATCCTTCTTAAAAGTTTGGGTGTATAGTTAAATACTATGTGCTGTTTTTCTTTGTGCTTTTCACAATGAGAATGAAAATAGAGATACTTTATGTTATTTTATAATATGATTAAAAATTTCTGTTCCAGAGCTTCTCTTTCCTCTTATTTGCCAAAAATCTTCTTATACTTTTTAAATGCATTCAAAGTTTCAAATCTTCATTTCATTAGTTTTGTTTAAATTATTTCCTTTTTCATTTGGTGGTGTACCAGTATGTCATTTATAACAAAGATAAAAACATAACTTTTACTCTTCCATTTAGCATAATTTAACACAACGGCTTGTATTCACAGGGTCCCTTGAGTAGTTTATTTAAAGCTTTTGTTCATAAATTTAGGTTATAGCTTAAAGGACTTCTGACTTTTAGGTTACCATGGCAGTCCTCTAATCTTGTACCTTGCTGTCCTTCCTTCTATCCTCTTCTGTCTTAAAATTGAGTTCTGATTTCATGTTCAACTTGACCATTGTTTTTATTTTTAGTTTTGTTGTAATGTGGTTAGACCAGAAAAATAAAAGCTCTTCAGATGAATGCAATCACAAAAATCTAGAAGAGTGCATTTAGGTGGACTGTGAAGAATTTTGAAGGAAGTGTAGAGAAAAGGACCATTGAATCTACAAAGGAAGGCACCGTAAGCCTGAGTATAGCCTGCTCCCCACATCTCTCTAATCTTGCCACTACAGCTTGATTACTGAAATAAAAATTGCGGATGAGAAGCAACTTAATGTTGACGCATCCATGAAGAATATACAAGAGGAGGTTTGTAAACATGCTGAGTTAGAAGTATAAGCTGTGAAAAAGCTTTCATTCAGGGCCAGCTTCTTGGACTTTATACTGACCTGTGCAGTCTCACGGGGCTTTGTGTTCAAAAGAGCCCTACACTTGATTTAATACTATCTTATTGTACTCTTAAAATTTTAATAATTTCTGAATAAGGGGACACACATTCTCATTTTTCAGGACCCTGCAAATTATGTAGCTAATTCTGTCTTCAGTGACAATAAGTTTTGGTGAATATTAAAAACAGATTTCTGCAAGTTATGGATGTTTGAGGTCTGGATTACAATTTCTGACCAACTTTTGTATCCAAAAAGAAGATAAAGAAGCAAAAGCGCTTCTGCTCTATCTAAACTGATGAAGTCTGCTGTCCTCTCTGTCTATGGTGATTTGTTGAGGTTAAAAATAACTTCCAAACTAATAATCCCTTTAATGTACTTACTATACAGCCCTATACTTTTCCACTTACATTTTATTCTCTGTTTTTTTTATTTTTATAATTGTATATTTAAAAATAAGACCATAAAGATTTAAAGTAAACATCAAAATATCCAGAATATATTGTCAGACTTAGCAAATATTAGCATTTGCCATATTTCAGACTTTCTCGGGAAATTAAATGTAACAGTTAATACAAAGCCACATTTTTTTAATCCCCCAAGTATCCCCCACCTCATTCCTTAGAAGTATCCATTATACTGAAATTGTTTTGGATATTTATTTTCCATTTTGTATACTTTATTTAAATGTATTTGTACTTAAATAACAAGTTATTTTGGTTGTTACTGTTTTGTGTGCTTTCTCTCACTATAAGGCTTACTCTGACAGTCATCTTCTCATTCTCATAGAGGTGGGTTACGTAAAGTCTGATGGTGTTCAGGTGTCCCATCTACTTGGTGGCTGCGCCATCCAAAACATCTGGCCTGTGACGTTATCATGGTGGGAATGAAGGCACTATAGGAGCATATTGACCAGAGTGTCTTGCATCACTCCATCTCCCTTAAGGCAAAGTTCTACTGATAAGCTGGACTAAACACAACATTTAAATATTATGTTGATACTTTTTCTCATTAATTTTACCAATATCTTTCCCTATATTAGCACTCATCATTTGTTGAGTTATCAGTTAATCCTTCTGAGAACTCTTTTGTTGTTCAAATATTTCCTTAAAAATGTTTATCAAGAGGTCTCTGAGTGCTAATGTTCTTCTGTTTTCATGTCTTTAGCTATTTTATTTTATTTATTTATATCTCCTGAATAATATTTTATTTCAATATGTAATCTTGGATTTCATGGGTCATTTTTCTCAATTATTACGCCACATAGAGCGGAATATATTTAATCCTTGGTATTCTGCAAGCATCACACAGTACTAGATCTCTGTCTCTTTTAGATTCTAAACCAAGTCCTCTTATTGAATTCTATTTCTATTCCTATAATGATGACTATTTTTTTTTTATGTAAGTTTTGGGTGTGGGGTTTTTGTTGTTATTGGTTGCTTTTGTTTTTCTTCTGCCTTTAAGAGCACATGTGATTATATTTGGCCAAGCTGGGTGATAAAGGACAACCTCTTCATTTTAAAGTTAGCTGATCAGCAACCTTAATTCCAACTTCAACTCTAACTCATATTTTGATGTAGGGTAAAATTCACAAATTCCAGGGATAAGGAGGAGGACATCTTTGGGGCCATTATTCTTTCTACCATGCCACCCTGAAGGAGTAGGATGAACAATCTCTGGAGCTCACACAGGGATTATGTTCACAGGAAATAGTTCATGTATCCATCAACCTTGTAATTGACAAGGAATATAGTATGTATTCATAAGATGATTGCCACAGTGATGGGTAAAGTTTGCCCTAACCTAAAGGCTTCTGTGGTCTCATTTAATTAAGATTATAAATATTTTTAATTCTGCCCAATCTAAATGTTTGTTTTACTATAGTTTTGATGTTATTGTTTCCTCATTTTTTAAATATTTACTTAGGTTATAATTTTTCCTGTTTTTTATTCCTTCCTAAAGAACCACATTTTCATCTAGTCTCATTTCCTTTTAACTTGAAGAACTTTCACAGGCTTTTATTTTAGTTAAGATTTGTTGGTAACAAATGATCTTTGTTTCTTTTAATGTGAAATTGTTTTTATGTGAGCTTCACTCTTGAAGGCTGGTTTTATTGGATATACAATTCTAAGTTCACAGATTTTTTTTTTTTTTTTAATTTTAGATATGTTGGTCCACTGTCTTCTGGTCTCTCTTGTTTTTGATGAAAATTCAGAGGGTATTTTAAATAATCTACACCTGTATGCAATAGGCCATTTCCTCCTGTTGTTTCAAAGATATTCTCTTTACCTTTATTTCAGCAGTTTGACTTTAATGAGCTCAGGTATGATTTTCTTTATATTTATTCTGTTTAGTGTTCTCTGAGCTTCTTAAAACTGTAAGTTTAGGTCTTTCACCAGATTTGAGAAGTTTAAGATATTTTTGTCTCAAATATTTTATTTTTGGATCATTTTTTTGTCTGCTGTCATTCTAGGAATCTAGTTACACTTATGTTAGGCCATTTGACACTTTGTCACATGGTCTTGAGGCTCTGTACATATTTTCATTCTTCTTTTATTCTCACTTCATTTTTCTGAGTCGACAATTTTAATACTCTGTCTTCAAGTTCATTTACTATTTCTTGTCCTCTCCGTTTGCTGTTAAATGGGTCTCACTGGGCTCAAATCAAGATATTAACAGAGTTGAGTTTTTTTCATGAGGGCCTAGAGGATAACATGTTCTTATGCCTTTTCTATTTTCTATAGACTATCCACATTTCTTTGCTCTTGGCCCCTTTCTTCATCTTCAAAGCCAAAAAATGCATATTTCTCTAACCCAAAGTTCTTCTGTTATCAAATTTCTCTTTGACAAAAGCTTAGAAAAGGTCTTGAATTTTAAGGACTCATGTAATTAGATTGAGATACCTCAAATGCTTGCAGTGTAATTTCCCCCGTCAAGGTCCTTAACTTGAATCATTTTTACAATGATGTAAGGTGACATATTCACCAATTTAGGGTATTAAGACTCAGACTTCTTTCAGGGAGAGGAAGTGGAATTATTCTACCACAGCTAGTACAGTATTTTATTTTATTTTATTTTATTTTATTTGTAATTCCAGATGTTTTATTTTTTAGTAATAAAATTAAGACTCAGACTTCTTTCAGGGAGAGGAAGTGGAATTATTCTACCACAGCTAGTACAGTATTTTATTTTATTTTATTTTATTTTATTTTATTTTATTTGTAATTCCAGATGTTTTATTTTTTAGTAATAAAATTTTCAGTTAGTTTGGGGTGCTTGGTTGGTTCAGCTGATTGAACACACAACTTTTGGTTTCAGCTTAGGTCATGATCCCAGGGTAGTGATTTGAGCCCCATGTTAGGCTCTATGTTGAGCATGAATCCTGCTTAAAATTATATCTCTCTCTGCTCCTCTCCCCCACTCATACACTCTCTCCAATAAATAATGATAATAAATAAATTTTTAAAAAATTCAGTTATTTTAACTTTATAGTTTCTATTTCTCTACAGAAATTTCCTGTCATTTTTTATTCATTGATCATGCTTTACAACATTAGCCATAGTTGATAGCTGCTGTAAAATTATTTTCTGCTAAGAATTCTCATTATAGATCTGTATTATTTGATTTTTTTATTTATGTCAGGTGTTTAATTTAAATTCCAGTTGGTTAACATATAGTGTAATATTAGTTTCAGGAGTAGAATTGAATTTTCTTTTGAGGATATTACTTCATATGACTAGAAATTTGGATTGCATCATCAACACTGTGAATGATATATTGTGAAAATACTGGGTTCTGTTTTACTCTTCCAAAGAGTGTAGATTGTTTTTGTTTAGCAGGACTGAGCTTGCATTGAACTATAGCCGGTATTTGGGTTCCATTTTTGTAGTTTTTATTTACTGGCTTGCTGTTTGCTAAGTGAATACATGTTTCAGGATTTACCCTTACACCCAAATATCTGTACAGAGTTTATACAGATATTTTAGTATTCTTTTCCCCTCTCTAT
Source organism: Prionailurus bengalensis (assembly GCF_016509475.1). Classification (NCBI taxonomy): domain Eukaryota; kingdom Metazoa; phylum Chordata; class Mammalia; order Carnivora; family Felidae; genus Prionailurus; species Prionailurus bengalensis. The sequence continues at coordinate 51,792,816 of NC_057356.1, forward strand.
TATTGTCATATAAATAACTATATTCTATAAATAATACTATGTACATTAGAATATGATTTAAATAATATATATATATATTTTTTTTTCCATTAATAGTGACTGTGATAGTCATAGATTCCCTCTCAGTCTTTGTTGGGCCAGCAAAATTGAAGATTTTCTACCAAAGTTTTGGCCATAGCAAACAGCAATGGCTGTGACCTATTTGCTGCTTAAAAGACAGATAAAATAGGAATCCTGTCAGTGCAAAATCTGCTTGGTTTATTTAACTCCCCAATGCCTTCAGGTAGTTCTTTATTTATTTATTTATTTTCATTTTATTTAAATGTTAAGTTCTTACCCGTGTGAGTGTCATCTTTCCTGTAAGACCATATTCTGATAGACTAGAACCATAACTCCCATATCTTTATGTATCTTTGCTAAACTTTATTAACGTATAATTTAGGTATACTAAGCAGTAATTATTTGAAATATCTGCTTCAGTGCTGTTTGGCAGATTTATATACTCATATGCCACTACTGCAACCAAAATGCAAAACATGTCCATCAATCCCACAAGTTTTCCCATGCTTTATTGAATTGCATTCTTACATGTATATCCAGCTGAAAGCACTGATCTTTTGTCACTGGAGTTTAGTTTGCATCTACTTGAATTTTCTGTTTCTGGTGTTTACTTATTTATTTATTCTTTTGAGTTTATTTTCTCACATTCAGTAAAGTGATTTTTATTCATTCCTATTATTTCCTGTGTTGGTATTCATTTTTATTGCTGAATATTATTCTATGAAAACTGTACCTCTTTTGTTTATCCATACATCTATTAATGTTTATTTGAATTATTTTCAGTTTTAGGAAACTGAATAAATGTATTATTAACATGACTATATAGTTATTTATTAAACATCCATTTTATCTCTTCTTAAAATAGCTGCAAATGGAATGTATAGACTCTAACATAGGTGTGTACTTTCTAATATTAGTTATTCTAATGATTGTGTAGTGCTATCTCATTGAGATTTTAATTTGCAATTCAATAATGATTAAAATATGGAGCATTTTTTTATGTACTGATTTGATGTTTGTACATCCTCTATTCAAATGTTTTTAGTTAAGTAAGCTATCTTATTATCTTATGAGTTATAAAGTTTCTTTTATTGTTTAATATTATATACTTTATTTAAATGATGCACACGTATTTTTCCCATTCTGTAGCTTATACTTCATTTTCTTAATGAAGTCTTTTAACCAATAGCTTTTAAAGTTCAATTTTGGATCTTCTTTTTTACTATGGTGTATGCTTTTTTGTGTGCTTTATAAGAAATCTTTACCTACTCCAAGTTTATGAAATTTTTTTCTAGGTGTTTTGTAGTTTTAGTTCACTTTTTATTGATTGTCATAAGTAATAATTGATACATTTTTCCTTTAATCCATTGGTATATTATTCTTTCCACCATTATTTTTTTAATATTTCATTTTCCTTTTGTTTTGTTGCAATAGTTTCATTGGAAATTTATTGATCTTATATGTGCAGTTCTATTACTAAAGTCTCGGTTTTGTTCCAATGAACAATAGGTCTGTATTTCATCAATACCATGCTGTCTTGATTACCACAGCTATGTAGTAATTCTTGGAATCAGTTAGTATAGGACTATAACTTTCCATATCTATACTTTCCAAGGAGACTTTCTTGAGTAATTGATATCACCATTATCATGGTTTTGCCACTGTATACTTAGGTCAAAATTTATCATGTCATCAAGTTAAGTATGTGCATTTCATTGAATGTCAACTGTATCTTAATAAAGATGTTAAGAAGTATATTTGTCATAGGAGTGAGGTAAAGGAGTGGATGCAGATGGTTTAACAGAAAATCTATTTGTGCTTAAAATAACTCTGTTATAGTTAAAAAAAAAAAAAAGGCAACCCAACCATTTTAAAGGCAAATGAAGTATTGACTTATTTTCCAAGAAATATAATACTTTCTGCATCCTGTCTTTGGATTAATAATATTGTATTATGACTATTTTGTGTATGATTATAAAAGCCAGACATTTCTTGCAGATGTAAATTTAATATAATCTTGCAGTGTTTGAGCCATTGTGCTGAAACAAGTCAAGGCTATGTATTCCTAACTTTAATTATCCAGTGCTGTTGATTCCTGAGTTGCTCTTGACTCACCTTTGCTTTCAGGTCTCTTATTTGAGATAAAATAGAACCCCTTCAGTATTTGATTGCAGCAATTAGAATGGAAACAGTTTAATGGAGACAAAGAAAAGATAATAAATATAAGAGCAAAGGGAGTTCCTTACAAATGATTTTAGGTTTTGATTTTGTTTTTAATAATGAGGCATATAATTAATAGGTGTGTAATTCTAACAGAATAAGAGCTTACGAAAAGGGAATCTCCTAAACTTAGTTATGGTGTATATTACTCAGGCTTCTATCCTTTGCTACTTCTTCCTCTCTCTTGCTCTATTTTCTCCAGCTGCAGAAAGTCTCTGTTTCTAGTTTGAACATGCCAAACTCATTCCTTCTGATAAGAAATCTCTGATATAAGATGCTTTGGTTTGATCTTTCTATTCCATTGAGGTCTCAGCTAAATGTGTCAAATGTAACTGCCTCCAGTGAGAGGCCCACTTTTAATAATACACTGTAACAGGGGTGCCTGGGTGGCTCAGTTGGTTAAGTGTCTGACTTCAGCTCAGGTCATGATCTCACAGTTGTGAGTTTAAGCCCTGCATTGGGCTCTGTGCTGACAGCTCAGCGCCTGGAACCTGCTTCTGATTCTGTGTCTCCCTCTCTCTTTGTCCCTCCCTCTCTCACACTCTGTATCTCTCTCTCAGAAATAAAAAATTAAAAAAATAATAATAATAATATATTGTAACATAATTCCCAACACCCACTGTATTTCATTTGTGTGTATCTTGAAATTATGAAATTATATTTATTAAATAATAAGTCATTTATTTTATGACCCTGTCCACTACCATATCTTTTCAGTAGAATGAGAATTCTATGAGGCATGAATCTTTCCCAGCTTGTTTTGAAATTATAAGAAGGTGCTTGAAGAGTACATAAATATGGTGTCCATTTAATAAATATTGATTAAATGGAATGTATGACACTTGAAATCATGTGGCTTTGTGTAGGTACATTTACCTTTCTGTAATATGAATGGGGAAGATTATAATTGTTATGTGTACATGAAGTGCTTTGTAATTAAAACAGTTAAGATAGTAAAAGCATCCTTTACTGTTGTAAAGGAATATAATTATTGTGCTATTTATTTCTCTTGCAATGTATAGTTTTATTACTAAAGTCAGGAAACCTGTGAAAGTTGACTTAATATACTCTAGAATTGAGTAATTATGTATTCTGCTTTTAAGAACATATAATTACTGCTCTTTTTAAGGAGGCATATAGTTTGTAGAAATCAGCATCTAACCAAAGTATTCAAGCAAAAAACTCAGAATACAGAAAGGCTACAGCTATGTATGTAATTGATTCATTGAACATGAAATTTTGTTTTCTCTAATTACTGTTTTATGTAAAAATTTTCCCCTGTGGATAGTAAGTATATTTGCAACAGATCTCATAGTTTTTGGTTGCTGAGAGTTGCTAAAAAAAATCCCAGTTCACCTTGTCACAATGGTGCAGTGACATGGTTTTCTCATGTGATTCTGTCCCGTATGGATGGTCTATGCCAACATGGTGGTCTCTGTTTTATTGTTTATGTGTTTAAAAATGACTAGAATCTTAGATGTGGATAGCCTATATGATGAATTTGTGGATGAAGGGAACTTGTTTGATAATAGGTGATCTATGAAAATAAGCCTTTAAAAAAGAAGTAGTTTAAGAAAAACTAATGCCCATTTTTAAAGATCTAGATGCTATTACATGTATAAAAACTTGGTATTGGTAGTCAGTAAAATGAGTAAAATCATAAAGATTGTATGCTCAGTCATTTTTCTTGAAAACATACTAGTTTGATGTCATCAAATTGGACTAATACTTCTGATCAGTTTAATGAAGCTTGATAAAAGCAGAGGTGTATTTAAAGTGAACTTAGTATTTGACTATATGCATATTACCAACACATAAAAGAAAAATGCCTAAAGGTTGCAGGGAAATATACTTTCAGAGTAGTAGTATTGGAAGAGGAAACAGAAATAGCGAAAACAGATAAAGGTGACTTTTTTTTTATTTTTAAAGGTGACTTTTTAAAGTCAGTTTCTCACTGATGAGAGAGAAAAATAAAGTCACCTTTAAAAATAAAATATAGCTAATATCTGTTTAATTAGTCTTGTATTTATATTCTCCTTTCAAAAAATCGTATGGGTATGTTTCTTTTTAAAGTGCACAATTGCATTCTCTACAATTTGAATACGTAACAGTTTTTAAAGTGTTATTTTTTTAAGTTGTTTATCAAAAAACAAAGAAATATAAACGTTGCTATTTTTAAAATATTCCTTACTAGTAATTACTACTGATTGCCACTGTTCACTTGTTTTAGCAGTTTTTTGTTTAAGTAATAGAATTCATGATAAAATAGAGAATAATATATAATTTCAAAAGAACATTTTCATACTTCACGTTAATGTGCTGCATCCACATGACTCCTGAAACAGAATGCTACGGGCACCAGTGACAGTCACTTGTTTGTTTGTTTTGCCTTTGTAGCTTTTCATTCAAAGTGTCCAAATGCAGAATGTTTAAATTTTATATAAGGAAGAGTACTCTTGTTCCCAATAAGTCTCTTAAGGTCAGAAATGCTCCAAACATATGCTAGGAAACCTTAACAAAGTAAACATACAATGTGGAAACTAACACCATTTGTGACAGAGAACCATTTCTCAGAAGCTCATCAAATTCTTCAGGTTCACCTTTTTTATTATTTAATTCAGGTAAACTATAGTAGTTTTAAATTAAATATAGCATGTATAATGTCTCCATTTTAAAGAGTTTGTGTGTATAGACTATTCTATCACTATGCCTTTTACATGTGAAGTAAGGAATATCTGAAACACTGTCTGCCATGTATTAACACTAATTATTTTGGGGTGAAGGAGTTTGAAGTAGATTCCTTCTCCTTCTCCACACTACTTGAATTGTAATAATAAGCATGGATATTTATGAGAAGAGCCATAAAAATCATTGATATTACCCAAAAAGGTTAGAAAATATTGCACTCATAAATGTTGAGCTTGTGCCAGTTGGTAGAACTGATACTGGTAGTAATGCCAAAGTAAATTAAAATATTTTTTATCTTTGATTTAGCAATCCCACTTCAGTAACTCTAGCTTGCAGAATTTAAGAACAGTGAATTAAGAAATTTCAAAAATACATTCATAACCACTTATGGTTGGCAAAAGCAAAGTATTAGAAAACTTAATTTCATTTAATCGAAGAGTGAGTGTATTAAATATGGTAATTCTTTATTCTGGGATACTTACTCTGCAATCATTAAAAATAATGAGGTACATCTCTGTGTTCTAATTTAGAAGACTGTGGTAGACTGTAAAGAGAAAAAAAATAGACTAAGTTTAAAATGTGCTAGGAATTGTTGTAGCAATTTACATGTATGGACTTAGGTACTTAGAGCATCTCCTGATAAGGTCAATCTACTTTTTATCCCCAGTGTACATATGAGCATACTGAATCACTGAGAATATAACTTCCCCCTTTGACAGAGATATCAAGAACAGTCTGGCTCCATTGCTGTTTCTTATAACCTTTTGATGCGACTGACACCTGTAGCATTGGAGCTAATGTTTAGGGCATAGTTCTACTTTTGTGTGAAAGAGAGAGAGAGAGAGAGCTGTGTTTAGAGACACAAAGAGACAGGGACACAGAAGTCAAGATCAAAGTCTATTTCTATCTACGAAAAAAAGCATGCAACATTTGACTCAAATCACCCACATAGTATTATCTCAAGAGAAGGAAAATTCTACATGTCTATATATGATAATTTTTAGGAGGGGGGAGGTTGGACTTTTGTGAAACTCTAAGTGAAAATAAATCATTAAATAAAGATGAAAATGTTTTCATGGGTTGTAATATCCACCTGAGGTGAAAATTGCTCAAATCCATAGCACAGCAGCTTCTCACTGGTTGATAGGTAAGAAGAGACTGTATCGAAGTTGGCAAGTAGTGCCTCGCTTAATCCTTCAAGTATGTTGAGTAAGCAAAAATGTGCATTTTTTTTTTTTTTTTAGATTTTTCTCATGATATCTGAATATTAACTCTGGGCATTTTCTCATTTAGATAAGACACCAGTGCACAACATTGAACTATCTTCTACCTTCACTCAATCTTGAAAGAATTACAGAGGAAAGATTTTAATGTATTTTCTACCAGAAAATGAGACCATGTATTTCCTAAAATATTTCTATAAATTTAGAAAATATTTTATTGTGATGTGTTTTCTAAGTGGTATAAAGGTCTTTGGAGTTATGACCTATAATCTACCCCAAACCATCCAAAACCACAAAAGCAGCATAATATCTTGACTCTTGGCATAGACTTTGGTAACAAACAGGCTTTGGAGACAGTCCTGGGTCTGTTCTCATTAGCCATGAGATTTTGGGCAATTTGCATAACCTTTTTAAGCCTAATAGACATAATCATACCACCAGTCTCATTAGTTTGTTGTGAATATAATTGAGATTGTTAAAGTTCTAAGTAGAGTCAGTTCCTAGTACACAGTAAGAGGCAACAGCTACCTTTATTGATGATTTTATTTGTAAAAAGATAGTTATGCACAAATCATATATATATGAGCATGCACACACACACATACACACATGATTAAGAGAGTAAGATAAGAGAGAAAGCAGTATAGCATGTGTCAATCTAAATAAAAAGGTAAACTGAGGCAACCTCAAATTACCAGAAATTTAATTCATTGAGGAAATTCGGGAATAGCAGAATTGCAATTTGGGACATGCAAACTGTAGCAAGCTACAGACAAGTCCTTAAAGGATTTGTGGTGAGCTGTATTTATGGTCAAAGAGTGCAAAGTGGGAGGTTGGGGGACGGAGTCCAACTATAGTCCAAGTAGTAAGTTCATGGGCTTGAGGATGGGGAGAGATTCTTGATGGATGTTCCTAGGTCAGGAAATAAGTTTTGGTCTCCTCTAAGTCAGGCATTTATAGGACATCAGTCTCCCAGTTCTTAAAAGTTTTGTTTTCCTGACAGTGGATGCATGAGATTGAAATTCTTTCACACACATTAAATTATTGATTCATTCAGTAGCCCGCTGCTAGCTACCAGAGGAGCTTCCAATTTTATGTGACACAGACCAATACAAAAACATGTACAAGGCACTATGAAAAGTGCCATAATAGAGTCATAGACATGTTTAGAGCAGAACCAAAGAAAGAACTTGAACTAAACAGAGTGATTAGGAAAGATCTCTTCGGAGCTGCTGGTTGACTAAGCCTCTGTGGACAAGTAGAACTCTAAAGTAGAAGGTATTTTACACAAAGAGAACAAAATGCATAAAGAGAAAGCATGAATGCCTGGGGAGTGGGGCATAATTTGTTTTTGCTAATAAGTAGGAATGCCAGTGGGAGAAATGCAAGATTAAGTCAGAAAAATAGACTTAAGTCAGAAGATAGGACATTATGCAATGTTGAATTTTCATTGTATCTATTAGATGATGGGGAGTAATTTGGCAAAAACAAAATATTTGTAGTGTTTCAACAAAAACTAATTAGGTATGTATTTTGGAATGTTCACTCAAAAATGGGTTGCAGAGGTCTACTGGGAACCAAAAACTCTATTGCGGGCATAGGGGGAAGTGGATTCAGAGGTGAAAGGGATTCAGCTTCTAGTTTGTTTATACATTCGCAAGTTGCATGACTCAATCAAGTTTTTTTACTTCTCTGTTGTTTAGTTACATGAAATTAAGGAATGATATTCAATAATTTATACAGTATTGTCAAGCATTAATGTTCTTTACATGTTATTATAAAACATGAAATTATCTTCTCTAATGGCAGATTCTAACTTCAAGTAGCAATTTCTTGGTAAATAGAAAGAGAGGAGGAAGAGAGGAACTCCACCCACAGAACATTATCCAACTCTCCAGACACCAGCTATGTCCAACAATTCAATTCAATTCAGACACTGTCTACCAGGAGACAGCTGCAGATGCCACAGATTTAAATGTTCAGTCCTATAAGACTGTCTTGTCCCCTCTATTTCAGATGCCAATCAAAAATCCAGATTATCATCTATGCTTTTGGTTCACCTGCTACAGATTCGAGGTTCTGATGACATCTTCCTTGGGTTTGTTTAACTTGCTAGAGCAGCTTCTCTGGTTTGCTAGAACTCAGAGAAATATCTTAATTATTAGATGGGGAGTTTATTATAAGAGAATATGACTCAGGAAGGGATAGGTGGAAGAGATGCATAGAGCAACATACGGGGAAAGAGCAAGGAGCTTCCATGCCTTCTCCACATATGCACTCACCCAGTACCTCTGGGTTCACCAACCCAGAGCTCTGTGAACCATGCATTTGGGGTTTTTATGGAGGCTTCATTAGTCGTAATTAACTATTGGCAAATTATTCAACCTATAGCTTCTCTCTCCTCCCTGAATGTTCCACAGATGGATGCTGAAAGTTCCAGTGCCCTAATCATATGGTGTTCCTTTGATAACCAGCCTCCATCCTTAGGTCATATGAGGGCTTTCCAAGAATCAATCATTAAGATAACAAAAGACACCTGTATTGCCCTAAACACTGGAAATCCCAGGGGTTTCCAGAGCTCAGTGCCTAGAACTGAGTCTAGGACCAAATCCATATGTAGCAGAAGTAATGCCATTTTGAAGGCCCCTCTCTTCTGCCTTGAATTGTTTGAAAGTAAGGTAATTTATACATAAGAAACCCTGACCTACAATACAAACCAACTCTGTTAACTTTCCTGCACATAACTCTCAAATATAAAGCTTAAACTGTAACCAAGATAATATTGCTAAAGCTCTATTGGGAACTAAAAGAATGCAACTGACACCAACTCGAAAGGACATGACAATCACATGACCACAACCACAGATTGGATCAAGACAGATTGCCACAACTAGAGTCTACAAGTTCCTCTGAAGAGTTATAATTACCTTTTGACTTCATCTGCTTAACCTCTGAGATTTATTTCTCCTTTCTTTGCCTTTTAAAATCCCCTGCCTGCTTCAAGGAAGTAAAATGATTGTTTGAGACATTAGTCTGCCATTTTCTCAAGTAGCTGGCTCTCTGGAATAAAGTTGTATTTGTTGTTTCAACAACTGGTCCCTCAATTTACTGGACTGTCCTGTGAGAAGCAGATTGAACTTGGGTTTGGTAACACATATTTCTGTTATAAATCACAGTGTCATACAGGGTTAGTCTTGTTACCTTTATATCAAGTTTTAAGGTTAAAAAGCAATAAATTCACTTTTGTGAATTAAAAAGAAAATCCACGTGACAAAAATCAGCTAACTTTAAAAAGAATCAGTGAACCCAGCTCTAGTTGATATAACTAGAGACATTCAAAGAAATATTAAAGAACAAAAATTCAGCTGAGTAAATTTAAAGATCTAATTGGCTTTATTCAATAATTCATGAATCAGACAGCATCTCACCTAACAAATGGATGCTCCTAGGAATTACACAAAGTAGAAGGCTTTTATAGGCAGAAAGAGATTGGGAGTAGGAAGTTATTAGCAAAAGAAAAGAAAGGATTATTTCAGGAAAGGTCACCTTCCCTTAGGGAGAAGGGCTGGGGTTTTATCAAGAAATTCCAGACTGATTGGTTAAAAATTCCACTCTGGGAAAGGCTGAAACTTCAATTAGGTTAGGTATTTAGTTTTGGTAAGGCTTAACATAAGTGACTATTGTGGGCCTGTTGTTTCTTTTTAACAGAAGAAATTCAGAATAATCAGACTAAAAGTGTCATCAGTAAGGTTCATATATTTCCAAATGTGTTTTCAAAAGTGGAAGACAGAGATGCTTCTTTTTATTTACATTGAGTTGTAAAATATTAAGTATAAGTGAATATGTTGCTACTGAATTTTCATTTATCATCACAGATCTCATTTTATCTTTCCTTTAAAATGTTTAAAATCAAGTATAAAAGTCAACTAATATTTTTGCCTAGTAGCTTTTTATCAAGTACTGAAATAGTGTACTATTAAGTATATATTTAGAGAACTATAATCTGTTTAAATTCTCACCACTTTTTGTTTAATTTATAGGAACCCATGTTCTTTTGTCCCATATCAGAAAATACCAGGTTTTTAAAAATAATTTAATTGTGAAACAATATTTGACATCAACGTCAAATTGATGTTTGAATTTTACTCTGTCAAGAAACGTAGGCAAAACCACAAAGAGCTTTCTCATTTCATTTCTAAATGTATGCAGTTAATGTCAAATGGCTGGTACAGAGAAGGACATCCTGATTTTGGAGTCAAACTTTGTTTGGGGATCTCTGTCTTGTTCCCTCTTAACCAGTGACCAATATCATGGCAGTAATTTTGGGGATCCCAAATTTTTCTCTGAGTAAAAGAGGCAGTGAACTGACTGCCTTTACCATTATACGTGGTTTGTTGTAAGGATCAACTAATATAATATGCATAAGAGAGCTTTAGAATTTATAAATCACTCCTGAAATACATGCAATTATTTTTATTATGAATTATACAATTCTGAATAACCTACTGATTGTTTTGTATCACGTTGTATTATTAATATCGAGGGAGAATCAATATGGTAAACATCAAATAAGTATTTTGAAAAGGTAGGAAGTGTGTGAAAGGATATCAGTCTAAAATGGAACCAGTGGATATAAAATGCACGATCTCATGCATGTACCCACAAAAGCACAGAGCTTAAGAACTGAGAGACTGATTTCCTGTAAATGCCTGATTTACAGAAGACTGAAACTTATCTTCTGATCAGTAAATATCTGCAAGAATCTCTCCTTCTCCTCAAGCCAATGAACTGACTGCTTGCAATCTGGCTAGACCCCTCCCTCCCCCTTTTTGCACTTCTTGCTCAAAAATACAGTCTTCCCCAAACTCAAAGGACTCACCTGTAACTTGCTACAGTTTGTGTGTCCCAAATTGCAATTCACCTGCTATGCACAAGTAAACTCAGTTTCTGGTAATTTGTGCTTGCCTCAGTTTACCTTCTTTATTTAGATTAACACATGCAAATATTAATCACTTCTTGAATAAAAATATATGTTTAATCATTAACTGTGATTTGAGAAATGCATCATTATAAAAAGAAAACTGATTGCTATTCCTCTGATGTCTTTTTGAATGATTATCTAATGATGAAAAAACTGATATTAAACTATGGGTTAAATGAATAGAGTGTTAAGAATGCTATATTTGTGGGGCAACTGGGTGGCTCAGTCAGTTAAGCATCTGACTCTTGGGTTTGCTCAGGTCATGATCTCATTGTTCGTGGATTCAAGTGCCACATCGGTTCTGCGCTGACAGCATGGAGCCTGCTTGTTATCCTTTCTCTCTCTCTGTCTCTGTCTCTGTCTCTCTCTCCTTCTCCCCCACCCCCACCCCATCCCCCCCCCCACTCCCAGTCTCTCTCTCTCAAAATAAATAAATAAACTTTAAGAAAAAAAATGCTATATTTGTGATCAGCATTGTTATGCAGAGTTTGACTTGCTATTTTGTATTACATATTGATGATCAAAGAATTGTTAACAGAAGTGAAATGACTAACTGTAAGCAATTGTAATTTAGCCAGTTACATATATTGGTCAATTTATGCTGGATCTAGCAATAAAGCAGAACCTATTATTTTAAATGACTAATACAGGGCATAGGCAATTTTGGCACTCGATAATGGGGATTCAGTAAAATAAACTTGCCATTTGTATAGAGATAGATGGAGCAGCATGGAGTTTATATTTTAATTACTTCAATATCTTACTGACATTAAAATGTTCCTGTTGGCAAAGGATGGGGTTTTACGATGCACTTGTAGAAAGTAACATACCAGTTGCAGAGCCAGTATTTGGACTGAATGCAGTTTACGCCAATCAATGCTATGGTACTTTTCAGTGAAGAAATAAAATTATTCTTGTTTAATCACTTTCCCATCCGATACATAATCTGCTGGACTCTTGCCAGAATTGAATTGTATTTCTTCATAAAGTGGATATTGCCTTAGAGATATACTATTTGAATAGAAAGAGTGAGATTGGACAACACACAGTTCTGTGGAAAAAGTTTGCTGACTACACAGGATTGACAAAGCGCCTCTTTCACATTTTCACCACACACCTCCTGCTTACACCCTCTGACCACTCCTTATAGTATATTTTTCTTAAACATCTAATTCTTTCATTGTTTAATTGTGAAATGATTTGACAATGATGTCCGACTTGTAATTTGCCATGTATCTTCTGAAATTATCAATGAAATTTTATTATATCAAATTTTAGCATAGAAAGTTCTGTGTAATATTAAAAATTGATACTGTGTATCATGAATTTACTATAAATTTGATGATAAAATCAAGGAGAAAAAAACAAATACCTAATTTTAAAACAGGTAGTAAAACAAAAAGCTACTAAAACACCATTTTTATCCATCAGGTTAAGAAAACTCAAAAATACTGTCATATATTTGGAATCATACAGTATGTAGTGTTTTGAGTTTACATCTTTAATTTATATACATGTATATATATTTTTTTCTAAATAGTATTTCATTGTATGATACTGTGATGCCTCACAGTTTATTTATTACCATTTGTTGGGCATTGTGCTGTTTCCAGACTTTGGCAATTATGGAAAAGACTAATATAAACAACCATTCACGTACTGAGTTTTCTGTGGATTTGAGTTCTTATATCTTTTTTTGTTTTTCTTTTTGTTAATTTTTTTTAAATTTATTTTTGAGAGAGAGAGACAGAGACAGAGCATGAACAGGAGAGGGGCAGAGAGAGAGGGAGATACAGAATCCGAAGCAGGCTCCAAGCTCCCAGCTGTTGGCACGGAGCCCAACACAGGGCTCAAACTCATGATATCAAGACCTTAGCCCAAGTGGGACGCTTAACCAACTGAGCCACCCAGGCACCCTGTGAGTCTTTATATCTGGTGAGGAAACATATGAATGGGAGCCTGGGTTATGTCTTAAGTGAATGTTTAATTCTTTAAGAACTGCCAAACTGTTTTCCAAAATAGGTGTTCCATTTTGTGTTTTTATTTTCAATAATGAGTAGGAGAGCTACAGCTGAGGTGTATCCTTGGCAGTACTAAAGATTGTCACATTTTGTTGTTATATTTTGTTGTAGCCATTCTGATGGATTTATAGTAGCATATCATTTTTTTTAATTCTATTTCTCCAAAGACTAAATATTATGTGTAGCTTTTTATGTGCTTATTTTCCCTCAGTACCTGTTTAGTAGTGAAGTGTCTTTTCAAATATTTTGGCCTTTTATTTTTTGGTTGTTTTTGCTACTATTAAGTTGTGAGTATTCCTTTATACACTGGTTAGTGTATTCTTGCTTAGATATGGGTTTTTCATTTCTTCCAGTCTGTGTGTCTGGTCTTCTCATTTTCTTTTTATTGTCTTTCAAAGAAGAGGACATTATAATTTTTATAAACTCCAATTTATTTATTTATTGTTTAGTTATTCATGTTTTTTAAATCCTGTGTAAAAAATCTTGGCCTAAAGTAAAGTCAGAAAGATTTTAACTGTGTTTTCTTCTAGAAGTGTTATAGGTTGGATTTTATATTTAAATCTATAGTTCATTTGAATTAATACTTATATGTGGTATAAAGTAGGAGTCAAAGTTTCTTCTTTTTCTTTTTCTTTCTTTCTTTTTTTTTTTTTTTTTTTGCATATAGATATCCATTTGTCCTGGCAACAATTAAGCAACAATTATCTTTTATTAATAAAATTATCTTGGCAAGTTAATAAAAATTACACTTCTTTTTTTTTTTTTTAAATAATATTTATTTATTTATTTATTTTGAGAGGAGAGAGAGAGCAAGCAGGGGAGGGGGCAGAGAGAAAGGGAACAGAATCCCAAGCAGACTCCATGCTGTCAGCACAGACCTGTGCAGGGCTCGAACCCGTGAACTGTGAGATCATGACCTGAGCAGAAATCAAGAGTCAGATGTTTAACCAACTGAGCCACTCAGGCACCGCACAGAAGTTCCATTTCTAATACATACATACATGTATATGTACATGTATATACATATATTTACATATATATAATATATATATCACTCTTAGAAATTTGGTCTCAACAGAAGATATGATTTTGCTGTTTTTCTATAATTTTGCCTAGTTTAGGGTGGAGTGATACTCTTTCCAGCTTTCTGCACGCTAGGTCTTAATATTTCCAACTCTTGGGACACCTGGGTGGCTCAGTCAGTTAAGTATACAACTCCTGATTTCAGCTCAGGTCATGATCTCCCAGTTCATGGGTTCAAGCCCCACATAGGTCTTTATGCTGACAGTGTGGAGTCTGCTTGGGACTCTCTCTGCCTCTGCCCTTCCCCTGTGTGTGTGCCGGTGCTCACATGCTCTCTCTCTCTCTGTCTTCCTCAAAAATAAATAAACATTAAGAAATATTTATTCCCAATTCTTTCAAGAATGAAAGAATTTATTTGTGCTTGCAGCTTATCAATTTGCTCTTCTGTGTGCAATCTAGTTATTTTACTTAATTTTACTTAAAATTATTTTGTTAATTTTTTTTAAACATTAAACATTAAAGTTTGTTTTTGAGACAGAGAGAGACAGAGCATGAACGGGGGAGGGTCAGAGAGAGAGGGAGACACAGAATCTAAAGCAGGCCCCAGGCTCTAAGCTATCAGCATAGAGCCTGACACGGGGCTCAAACTCACAGACTGTGAGATCATGACCTGACCAGGAGTCAGAAGCTCAACCGACTGAGCTACCCAGGCGCCCCTAAAAATAAGAATTAAAAATAAGAGGCCCCAAGAATTTTTAGGGGTGCCTGGGTAGCTCAGTTGGTTAAGTGTCTGGCTCTTGAATTTGGCTCAGGTCATGATCTCCTGGTTTGTGAGTTCAAACAGTGTATGGGGCTCTGTGCTGACTGCAGGGAGCCTGCTTGGAATTGTCTTCGACCTCTCTCTCTCCCCCTCCCCCGATTCAATAAATAAAGTGTTTTTTTTTTTTAATTTTTACTTTTATTTTAAGGACAGTGGCTTCTTTTTTGTAATATTGATGCACTAGCATTCCTTTTCTTTTTTTTTTTTTTTCAACGTTTATTTATTTTTGGGACAGAGAGAGACAGAGCATGAACGGGGGAGGGGCAGAGAGAGAGGGAGACACAGAATCAGAAACAGGCTCCAGGCTCCGAGCCATCAGCCCAGAGCCCGACGCGGGGCTCGAACTCACGGACCGCGAGATCGTGACCTGGCTGAAGTCGGACGCTTAACCGACTGCGCCACCCAGGCGCCCCAGCATTCCTTTTCTTTTTATGTATGTTTAAAGTTTTGTTTTACTAATGTTGGTTCTTGGTTTATGCTATTTCATGTAGATGTTACTACTTAAATATCTGGTGATTTCTTTTTTTAAATTAACTCTGTTTTGGAGTGAAGATATCCTTCATAAGCATGTAACCTGTGAGGGGAAGAATCAGAAATCTATGCTTGTGGTATAGCCCTTGATATTCTAAACATGGTCTACAAACAAGCATTAGCATCATCTTAAGAGACTTATAGAAATGCAGAATCTCAAGCTCTATTCCAGACCTAGCACATTAGAATGTGCATTTTAACAAATTCATAGGTGATACATATACACATTACAGGCAAAAGGCCCTACTTTGTGCCATTTTCAGTAACAGTGGAAATGAGAAGAGATGTGAAATTTACAAACTTTTCTAGTTTTGCCTCCTGATCTTGTCTTTTTCATTGATTCAGACACTTCTGCAGTGATTCTAGTTTAAGGTCACTGAATTTCACACCTCTAGGAAGTGCTATTTGTATTGTAATCTTGGAGTACTATTTCAAAGAGTGTATGTAGAAAGATGCCTTAAGAAGTGAGATGAGGTGGCACTGAGCTATTCTACTGCATTGCCTTTGCCATAATTACTGACGACTGACCATAATGAATGTTACTGCTGTGATAACCTGACTAATCTGATTATTTCCTCCATGGCATTTTGTTCCTATATTCTCCCAGCTCCACTTGCGGCTTACCTTTGGAGTTTGCCACCCACATTTCAGGTGTGCTTTTTTGGACATCTTGCATTATAATCTTTCCTCTTGAGCATACTATTCTCCTATTTCATTCTTAATTTCGCAAGTCCTCTAAGAATGTTTCTTCTTTTACAAAATCAGTATGGATTGTGTTGTATGTATTTAATGCATATTAAATATATTTTCTTACTTTGGTTTAAGGGAGTTACAGGGTAGTGTGTCCACTTTCAATAATTTTGAAATCAAATGCAAAGCTGCACCTTTCCTTAAAACTTCTCAAACGGGTCATGCTGAATGATTTCTTAATTTTGTTACAGAACAGGAGAAGCATTTTCTCTATTTTTCATTTTCACGTTGACTGTTTTATACCTGTCGAGTAATTTTTTCCCGTCCTTCTTGCTCCATTTCTTGCTTTTTCTTTTTTTTCTTCTCCTCTTTCCTCTTCTTTTTATTTTATTTTGTATTTATTTTATTTTTTAGTATTTATGGATGAATCAAGCAATGCTGGTTTCTGCGTAATTATTGTTAATGCGGTCCAGGTATTTGCTTCTAGACTTAGCTCCTTTATCACTTCGTAAGAAACTAGATTTGTGGCAATTATTTAACTGTCCCAGAGCTGAGAAAGCACTTTGATCTCTTCTGTTTCCATCATGGGTCACTACTAGATGTGTAGAACACATTTTTCTACCTTTATACATTTGTGATTTGTGGCTTGGCTCTTATTTTAATGAAAATTGATCTTTTTTATTTTTTCTTCATTTGATAATTTTCTATATTTTCAATGGGTTACAAAAGAGGGGAGGGTGTAAAACTGCCTTTTTCTGCCATCTTTAAAGACAAAATACATTTTGAATAATCACATAAATGAATATATGAACTGAAATAGAACAATCATCTTTATAGTGAAAATGGCCAGTAGGGTAAAGAAGCCAATGTCTTTTTTGTGGGTTCATTCTGAAATGCTTTAACTGCTTAACATTAAATTTTTTAAAATATATTTTTAATTCCTAGAAAGACGATAATTCAATTGTTTTAACATGCATAATACTTAAAATATGTGTAAAATTCAACTTGCCATAGTAACTATAAATTTATTATTGAAAGCACCAATGTTTATTTGTACTGTTGAAACAATAACCATTTAGAATACTCATCACATTTGAAAAGATGTGAGTATAAAGGGTATAGAAAATGAAGTTTTCTTCTTCCAAGTAATACCATAATAGAATGGCGGGGGGGGGGGGGGAGGAAATGTTTTTATTTTTAGGAAGTGAGCATTCAAGATCTGAAGGTTTCAGTAAGTAACAAGATAAAATACTATCTCTGGGGGGATTCAGGGAAGATGTCAGCGAAGGAGGACGCTGGGCTCACCGAGCATCCCGTTGATCACTTAGATTCCACCCACACCTGCCTAAATAACCCAGAAAACCACCAGAAGACTAGCAGAGCGGAGTCTCCGGAGCCAAGCGCAGAAGAGAGGCCCATGAAAGAGGGTAGGAAGGGCTGAGAGGCGGTGCACGCTACACGGACTGGCTGGAAGGAGCCGGGGTGGAGGGGCCACCCTCGGGCCAAGCAGAGCCCCCGAGTCTGGCTTGCAAAAGCTGAGGGGCCGGATGCAGTGTGTTCCAACAGCAAGAGGGACTTGACATCTGGAAAGTTATAAGCTAAGAGCTCTGCTCGGAGAACGGGAGGGCTGGAGGACAACGGAGGGAGAATTGTTGAGCCCAGGACAACAGAGCTCAGTTTGGCGGGGAACAAAGGCGCTCCCAGTGCCATCTCCCTCTCCCATCCCCCAGCCAAAATCCCAAAGGAAACCAGTTCCTGCCAGGGAACTTGCTTGCACCACATAAACACCCAATGCTGTGCTTCTGCAGATCCATCCTTCTGATGGGTCTGACTCAGTCCCTGTGCCGCAGGGCGCCTCCCGAAGCGGATCTCCAAAGGAAAAGCGAGCTAGGCCGGCCCCTCTGACCCTTGTGCACCCTGCCAATCCACCCCAGCTAATAAGCCAGATCCCCAGCACCACAAGCCTGGCAGTGTGCAAGTAGCCCAGACGGGCCACGCCACCCCACAGTGAATCCCGCCCCTAGGAGAGGGGAAGAGAAGGCACACACCAGTCTGTCTGTGGCCCCAGTGGTGGGCTGGGGGCAGACATCAGGTCTGACTGCGCCCCGCCCACCAACGCAAGTTATTCAAGACAGCACAGGGGAAGTGTCCTGCAGTCCCGCACCACTCCAGGGACTATCCAAAAACAGAAGAATTCCCCTCAGAAAAACATCCAGGAAATAACAACAGCTAACGAACTGATCAAAAATGATTTAAACAATATAACAGAAAATGAATTAAGAATAATAGTCATAAAATTAATCGCTGGGCTTGAAAAGAGTATAAAGGACAGCAGAGAATCTCTTGCTACAGAGATCAGGGGACTAAGGAACAGTCAGGAGGAGCTAAAAAATGCTATCAACGAGTAGCAAAATAAAATGGAGACAACTACGGCTCGGATTGAAGAGGTAGAGGAGAGAATAGGCAAACTAGAAGACAAAATTATGGAAAAAGAAGAAGCTGAGAAAAAGAGAGATAAAAACATCCAGGAGTATGAGGGGAAAATTAGAGAACTAAGTGATGCACTAAAGAGAAATAATGTACGCATAATTGGTATTCCAGAGGAGGAAGAGAGAGGGAAAGGTGCTGAAGGTGTACTTGAAGAAATCATAGCTGAGAACTTCCCTGATCTGGGGAAGGAAAAAGGCATTGAAATCCAAGAGGCACAGAGAACTCCCTTCAGACGTAACTTGAATCGATCTTCTGCATGACATATCATAGTGAAACTGGCAAAATACAAGGATAAAGAGAAAATTCTGAAAGCAGCGAGGGATAAACGTGCTCTAACATATAAAGGGAGACCTATAAGACTCGTGACCGATCTCTCTACTGAAACTTGGCAGGCCAGGAAGGAATGGCAGGAGATCTTCAATGTGATGAACAGAAAAATATGCAGCCGAGAATCCTTTATCCAGCAAGTCTGTCATTTAGACTAGAAGGAGAGATAAAGGTCTTCCCAAACAAACAAAAACTGAAGGAATTTGTCACCACTAAACCAGCCCTACAAGAGATCCTAACGGGGACCCTGTGAGACAAAGTACCAGAGACATCGCTACAAGCATGAAACCTACAGACATCACAATGACTCTAAATCCATATCTTTCTATAATAACACTGAATGTAAACGGACTAAATGCACCAACCAAAAGACATAGGGTATCAGAATGGATAAAAAAACAAGACCCATCTATTTGCTATCTACAAGAGACTCATTTTAGACCTGAGGACACCTTCAGATTGAGAGTGAGGGGCTGGAGAACTATTTATCATCCTTCTGGAAGTCAAAAGAAAGCTGGAGTAGCCATACTTATATCAGACAAACTAGACTTTAAATTAAAGGCTGTAACAAGAGATGAAGAAGGGCATTATATAATAATTACAGGGTCTATCCATCAGGAAGAGCTAACAATAATAAATGTCTATGTGCCGAATACAGGAGCCCCCAAATATATAAAATAATTACAAACATAAGCAACCTTATTGATAAGAATGTGGTAATTGCAGGGGACTTTAACACCCCACTTACAGAAATGGATAGATCATCTAGACACACAGTCAATAAAGAAACAAGGGCCCTGAATGATACCTTGGATCAGATGGACTTGACAGATATATTTAGAACTCTGCATCCCAAAGCAACAGAATATACTTTCTTCTCGAATGCACATGGAACATTCTCCAAGAGAGACCACATACTGGGTCACAAAACAGCCCTTCATAAGTATACAAGAATTGAAATTATACCATGCATACTTTCAGACCACAATGCTATGAAGCTGGAAATCAGCCACAGGAAAAAGTCTGGAAAACCTCCAAAAACATGAAGGTTAAAGAACACCCTACTAAAGAATGAGTGGGTCAACCAGGCAATTAGAGAAGAAATTAAAAAATATATGGAAACAAATGAAAATGAAATACAACAATCCAAACGCGTTGGGATGCAGTGAAGGCAGTCCTGAGAGGAAAATACATTGCAATCCAGGCCTATCTCCATAAACACGAAAAATCCCAAATACAAAATATAACAGCACACCTAAAGGAAATAGAAGCAGAACAGCAAAGACAGCCTAAACCCAGCAGAAGAAGAGAAATAATAAAGATCAGAGCAGAAATAAACAATATAGAATCTAAAAAAACTGTAGAGCAGATCAACGAAACCAAGAGTTGGTTTTTTGAAAAAATAAACAAAATTGACAAACCTCTAGCCAGGCATCTCAAAAAGTAAAGGGAGATGACCCAAATAGATAAAATCATGAATGAAAATGGAATGATTACAACCAATCCCTCAGAGATACAAGCAATTATCAGGGAATACTATGAAAAATTATATGTCAACAAACTGGACAACCTGGAAGAGATGGACAAATTCCTAAACACCCACATGCTTTCAAAACTCAATCAGGAGGAAATAGAAAGCTTGAACAGACCCATAACCAGCAAAGACATTGAACCTGTCATCAAAAATCTCCCAACAAATAAGAGTCCAGGACCAGATGGCTTCCCAGGGGAGTTCTACCAGATGTTTAAAGCAGGGATAATACCTATCCTTCTCAAGCTATTCCAAAAAATAGAAAGGGAAGGAAAACTTCCAGACTCATTTTATGAAGCCAGTACCAGACAGAGACCCAGCAAAAAAAGAGAACTACAGGCCAGTATCCCTGATGAATATGGAGGCAACAATTCTCAATAAGATACTAGCAAATCGAATTCAACAGCATATAAAAAGAATTCTTCACCATGATCAAGTGGGATTCATTCCTGGGATGCAGGGCTGGTTCAACATTCGCAAATCAATCAGTGTGATACATCACGTTAATACAAGAAAAGGTAGGAACCATGTGATCCTGTCGATCGATGCAGAAAAGGCCTTTGACAAAATTCAGCAACCTTTCTTAAAATTTTTTTTCAACGTTTTTATTTATTTTTGGGACAGAGAGAGACAGAGCATGAACAGGTGAGGGGCAGAGAGAGAGGGAGACACAGAATCGGAAACAGGCTCCAGGCTCCGAGCCATCAGCCCAGAGCCTGACGCGGGGCTCGAACTCACAGACCGCAAGATCGTGACCTGGCTGAAGTCGGACGCTTAACCGACTGCACCACCCAGGCGCCCCCAGCAACCTTTCTTAATAAAAACCCTCAAGAAAGTCGGGATAGAAGGAACATACTTAAACATCATAAAAGCCATTTATGAAAAGCCCACAGCTAACATCATCCTCAAAGGGGAAAAACTGAGAGCTTTTTCCCTGAGATCAGGAACACGACAGGGATGCCCACTCTCACCGCTGTTGTTTAACATAGTGTGGAAGTTCTAGCATCAGCAATCAGACAACAAAAGGAAATCAAAGGCATCAAAATTGGCAAAGATAAGTTAAGCTTTCACTTTTTGCAGATGACATGATATTATACATGGAAAATTCGATAGACTCCACCAAAAGTCTGCTAGAACTGATACATGAATTCAGCAAAGTTGCAGGATACAAAATCAATGTACAGAAATCAGTTGCATTCTTATACACTGGTAATGAAGCAACAGAAAGACAAATAAACTGATCCCATTCACAATTGCACCAAGAAGCATAAAATACCTAGGAATGAATCTAACCAAAGATGTAAAAGATCTGTATGCTGAAAACTATAGAAAGCTTATGAAGGAAATTGAAGAAGTTATAACGAAATGGAAAGACATTCCGTGCTCATGGATTGGAAGAATAAATATTGTCAAAATGTCAGTACTACCCAAAGCCATCTACACATTCAATGCAATCCCAATCAAAATTGCACCAGCATTCTTCTCGAAACTAGAACAAGCAATCCTAAAATTCATATGGAACCACAAAAGGCCCCAAATAGCCAAAGTAATTTTGAAGCAGAAGACCAAAGCTGGAGGCATCACAATCCCAGTCTTTAGCCTCTACTACAAAGCTGTCATCATCAAGACAGCATGGTATTGGCACAAAAACAGACACATAGACCAAGGGAATAGAATAGAAACCCCAGAACTAGACCCACAAACGTATGGCCAACTAATCTTTGACAAAGCAGGAAAGAATATCCAATGGAAAAAAGACAGTCTCTTTAACAAATGGTGCTGGGAGAACTGGACAGCAACATGCAGAAGAATGAAACTAGACCACTTTCTCACACCATTCCCAAAAATAAACTCAAAATGGACAAGGACCTGAATGTGAGACAGGAAACCATCAAAACCCTAGAGGAGAAAGCAGGAAAAGACCTCTCTGACCTCAGCCGTAGCAATTTCCTACTTGACACATCCCCAAACGCAAGGGAATTAAAAGCAAAAATGAATTACTGGGACCTTATGAAGATAAAAAACTTCTGCACAGCAAAGGAAACAACCAACCAAAGTAAAAGACAACCAACAGGATGGGAAAAGATATTTGCAAATGACATATTGGACAAAGGGCTCGTATCCAAAATCTATAAAGAGCTCACCAAACTCCACACCCGAAAAACCAATAACCCAGTGAAGAAATGGGCAGAAAACATGAATAGACACTTCTCTAAAGAAGACATCCGGATGGCCAACAGGCATATGAAAAGATGCTCAACATCGCTCTTCATCAGGGAAATACAAATCAAAACCACACTCAGACATCACCTCACGCCAGAGTGGCCAAAATGAACAAATCAGGAGACTACAGATGCTGGAGAGGATGTGGAGAAACGGGAGCCTTCTTGCACTGTTGGTAGGAATGCAAATTGGTGCAGCCACTCTGGAAAACAGTGTGGAGGTTCCTCAGATAATTAAAAATAGACCTACCCTATGACCCAGCAATAGCACTGCTAGGAATTTACCCAAGGGATACAGGAGTACTGATGCATAGGGCCACTTGTACCCCAATGTTCATAGCAGCACTCTCAACAATAGCCAAATTATGGAAAGAGCCTAAATGTCCATCAACTGATGAATGGATAAAGAAATTGTGGTTTATATACACAATGGAGTACTACATGGCAATGAGAAAGAATGAAATATGGCCCTTTGTAGTAACGTGGATGGAACTGGAGAGTGTGATGCTAAGCGAAATAAGCCATACAGAGAACGACAGATACCATATTGTTTCACTCTTACGTGGATCCTGAGAAACTTAACAGAAACTCATGGGGGAGGGGAATGAAAAAAAAGAGGTTAGAGTGGAAGAGAGCCAAAGCATAAGAGACTCTTAAAAACTGAGAACAAATTGAGGGTTGATGGGATGTGGGAGGGAGGGAGGTTGGGTGATGGGTATTGGAGGAGGGCACCTGTTGGGATGAGCACTGGGTGTTGTATGGAAACCAATTTGACAATAAACTTCATATATTGAAAAAAAAATTTTTTTAAATTAAATAAAAAAAATACTATCTCTTACTAAGAAGTGTGCCTCTCATTAAAACTTCTTAAAATATTGATTTTCCTCAAGTAAAGTTTTTCAGTTTTACTCCCTTTGAACCACCATATTAAATTGCTTTTTGGCAATATGACAATAATATCAATGATAGGGAAATTCATATTTTGTAGTGCATTGTCACAGGTGAAACAAATATATATATATATATATATATATGTATATATATATGTGTATATATATATATATATATATATAATGATCAATAAGGATGAAACCAATTAAAATTAAACATGTTTGATATGGCTTGAATCAATCAGGCTGTGTTGTTTCAGTGTTGTCAAAGGTGTTGGAATACTGAAACATTGCTGAGCATTTCATCATAAATGAATATATAGAATTTCTGAAGGGCAGTTTGCCTTTTTACATCAAAATATGTGGAAATGTGTAAATCTTTTGGTGCAGAAAATTTTCTTCCAGAATTTTATCATGCAGAAATAAATACAGATATATATGAAGATTTGTCTATAAAGATTTTTTTATTACAGCATTGTTTGGACTAGTATTAATTTAGAAACCAAGCAAAAGATAACAGTCAATTATAAAATACACATGGGTTTGGGGCACCTGGGTGGTTCAGTCAGTTAAGCTTCCGACTTCAGCTCAGGTCAGGATCTTGTGGTTTGTGAGTTTGAGCCCCGCATCAGGCTCTGTGCTGGCAGCTCATAGCCTGGAGCCTGCTTTGGATTCTGTGTCTCCCTCCCTGTCTGCCCCTACCCTGCTCATGCTGTCTCTCTCTGTCTCTCAAAAATAAATAAATACTAGAAAAAAAAAAAGTTTAAATACACATGGGATGTAGTTCTCCCAAACCATTATAAGTAATATTATAGAAAGGAAGTATGATAAGACATACTGTTAGATTATAAAATATTTTATATAAGTAAGGTTCAGAATAAAACTATATATTTTAGAGTAAGGTTACAATATAAATATAGATCAAGGATATTAATTGAGAATTTGACATGTATCAAAACTGTCAGTGGTAGGGGTACAGGATGCAAAGTAATACAATAAAATTATTTAAAAATATATGCTTCTGTCTCACATATTTTTGAAGTTTTGTAAGAAGACAGCTATTAATAAAATAATCTATATAAGACATTGTAAACAGAGACTTTATTTTGGGGGAACTGAATAAAATGATCCCCATGACCAACTAAAAACTATATTTTTCAGTTACACATAGCCAAAAGAAAAATAATACAACGTGTTCAAGTGGAATGATATGTAAAAAGTCGGTCATAAGCTTAGGAGTAAAGGGCATGCTCTCATTTCTCCTTTTTTCTCATCCATCAGATGAATACGAGAATATGGCAGAATGGCCTCTCTAGTACCATCCATATTTGAGTAATTCCATAGGTATTGCAGAAAACAGGCTAAAAGTTTTGGCTTAGCACTGTGGTTTTAACTACTTTTATGTGATAATGTGAGAAACAGCAAAACTTTTATCTTGTTGAGGTCCTGTTTTTCTGGGTTCTAGTGAATAGTCAAACATTACATTGGTAAGTACAGCTTGCAGATTATCTATTGCACAATAGAACATTCTCTAGGTGTGGCACTGAAACAACAATCTGTCAGAGACCAAAGGGAGTGAGAAACGTTGGCTAATGTATGTAGGAAACAGAACATACAGGGTACTTTGGTTTTGTTTGGGTGGTAAGATGATCAAAACCAACCTAGGCAATCATTTTATTTTCTATCTTTGTGGATATCAGCAAAGAATTAAAACTCTAGAAATAAGTAAAAGCAATCCCAGGAGCCTATCTATAGGAGTCTGATTCTTGGGATCATTCCTAATACCAAGTATAGAATTGCACTGACAAGAAAACAGGCATCGCTTCATTTCTTTTGTTTCATTTTGAAATAATTTTAGTCGTACAAAAATAGTAATGTTAGCATAAGCATCTCCCTTACACTGTTTAAGCCTGGTACAGAAGTCAAAACTAAGAAATTAATATTGGTTTAATCCTGGTAAAAAAGTAAGAGATTAATATTGGTACACAATACTGTTAACTGAAGTATAGATATATTTGGATTCCATCAGTTGTTGTTGTTGTTGATTTCCCCCAATAATATCCACCCCCCCCCACCATGATCTTCTATACAAGAGACCACATTGCATTTATAAGCCTTAATCTCCACAAGCTTTTAACATTTTCTCAGCCTTTTCTTATTTTTATGACCTTAACACTTTTGAAGAGTACTGGTCAGTTATTAGGTAGAATGTCCTTCAGTTTGAGTTTGCCTTATTTCTCACATGATTAGGGGCATGATTTTTGAATACCACAGATGTGAAGTACCTTCATATCAGAGACACATATTATAACACGGATTATGTTAACCTTGATCAGCTGAGGTGATTTCTCCTAGGTTTCTCCACTATAAATTACTTTTTTCCCCCTTTCCATACTCTATTTAAATAAATAATGAAGGGAGTCACTAAGTTCAACCATCAGTCTTGGGGAGGGGAATTAAATTCCACTTATTGCAGGACGAATATCAAAGAACTTGTAAATATATGTTTAAACAAGCACAGTAATTAATAAATATATTGGGGAAGAGATAACTTTGAAGCTATGAAAAACCCCTGTTCTTCTTTAAAGTTTTGTCTATTTTTTTAATGTTTATTTATGTTTGAGGGAGAGAGAGAGAGAGAAGTAAAGAGAGAGAGAGAATGTGAGCAGGGGAAGGGCAGAAAGACAGAGAATCCCAAGCAAGCTCCACTGTCCACATAGAGCATGAGGAGGGGCTCAAACTCATGATCATGACGTGAGCCAAAATCAACAGTTGGAGGCTTAACTGACTGAGGCATGCAGACTCTCCTAAAAGTTTTCTTTTAATTTAGCATTCATCTGTGTATTTTAGATATAGTATTTTTGTTAAGTTTTATTTTATTTTATTTGAGAGAGACAGAGACAGTGTGAGTAGGGAGGGGCAGAGAGAGGAAAAGAGAGAATTTTAAGCAGGCTCTGCACTGTCAACTCAGAGCCTGATGCAGAAATGAGCCCACGAAACTCTGAGCCGAAACCAAGATTTGGATGCTTAACCGACTGAGCTTCCCAGGCGCTCTTGGATACAATAATTATTATACTGGTTTTCTGAAGATCACTTTCTATGTCCTTCATTATTTATACATTTATTGCTTAAAATCCTTCTATAGGAAAAATTTATTCTTTCACTCCGTTTGTTAATTTATTCAATAATTCATATGAATACAAATTCATGAATATTTATTTTTGATCAAATAGTTTCAGTTTTGATCATGGGGAATTCTTTCAGGTTGACTCTTTTGCTCTTTTGGCATTCCCCATTATTCATGTATTGCTTATTTGTCTATTTTATTTATTTAGTCCTTATTTATTGATAAGCTTCAAGCTTACTTTATTTTTTTCCCTGCCTCAGTTCTAGATTCAATAATTTCTCCTTGAAACCATGGTTATTAAAACATTTTTCTAAGTTTTTTTCCCCTAGAGATTGTACAGATTTATGTTTAAATTTAAGTATATGAAATATTTTGAGTTAAATTTTGTGTAGTGTCTGTGATACATGTTGATGTCTTTGTGTAGGGGGGATTTTTTGTGTGTGTGTTTGTGGGGTTTTTTTGATATCTATTTATTTATTTTTGTATACTTGCCCTTTGTTAGGCGA
This sequence comes from Prionailurus bengalensis, assembly GCF_016509475.1. Classification (NCBI taxonomy): domain Eukaryota; kingdom Metazoa; phylum Chordata; class Mammalia; order Carnivora; family Felidae; genus Prionailurus; species Prionailurus bengalensis. The sequence continues at coordinate 51,820,166 of NC_057356.1, forward strand.
AGGATGTTGCCTTTCATTCTTAATTTTCTGAGATTTAAAAGTTTTTTTTAAACAAAAATGGGTTTTACAATAATTTTCCTACATCAGTTGAGAAGATTGTATTTATATTCTATTCAAATGGTGAAGTATATTAATTGATTTTCAAATGTTGAATCAGTCTTGCATTCCAGGGATGAAACTGACTTGGCTGTGATATATTATTCAGTTTATAGTATGCTGTAGTTAGTCATTAATACTTTGTTAAAAATTTGTTATTGTTGAAGCTTATCTGTGTTCATTTATTTAACTGATACAGATCTTTTCAAATTATCATTTTTAGAATGTGCTTTCAGTAGTATATGTATTTCAAGTATTGATATATTTCATCCAGGTTCTCAAATTTATGAGCATAAAATTATTTCCTTATCATAAAATTATTTCCTTATCATGTTTGTGAGTGTATGGGCTTCGCAGCAAACTGGCTTTTCTTTCACATCTGATACTGTGAAATATATACTTGGTGGTAATGGTGGTAGTGTTTGTGTGGTTAATCAGCTTAGCTAGAGTACCAATTTTATTCATCTCTTCCAAGAACCAGCTCTGGTTTCATTATTATTTTCTATTTCCTTATGTTGTCAATTTTATTGATTTCTACACTGCTTCCTTTGCATTTAATTTGTTCTCCTTTTTCTAGTCTCTTATGGGAGAAGGTTTGCTTAGTAATTGGAAAGCTTTCATTTTCTAATATAAGCACTTAATTTTGTAAATCACTGTCTAAGCACTAATCTGGTTTTATACCACACATTTTAATATGTTTTCAGTTTTTGTTTGTTTGTTTTCTTTTGATGATGATCCCTAAAGATAATTTGACTTTTCCAGCAATCCTAGCTGTATGGAACCATTGATTTTCCTAGAAGCTTGTTGGCATGCTGGTGGGAGCATAGGAAAGGAAACATTCTCTGAGGCACTGATTAACCTTTAGGTAGGCTCTCTGACCTTGTGTGTTGGGAAATGTGACTTTCAAAGCTGCTTCTGGTTCTCTACCAGATATAGCCATGTATTCATGCTCTTTCCCTATGGGGACAGTCTTTATTTTTCCTGTTTCTCTTCACAGTACTCATGAGTATAATTTTCTTGACTATTTCCCTGCAGATTAAAGGTTGTTTTGTTTTGTTTTCTTTTGTTTTGTTTTTGTTTGTTTCTTTGTTTTAGTGTGATGGCTGGAATAGATAGTGACCAAGAGAACCTAAGGTTCCATTTAAAGCAATTATACTTCAGACAGGCTTCCTCCTGGTGTTAGACCCTGGGCCTCCCTTTTTGAGCATTTACTTTAGAAAAACTGCAATTATAAATTTTCTCCCTGTCCCTTTGAGATGTAAATCCTTCCCCATCCTCTTGCCAGTTTTACAGTCCAGGAATGTCTTTTTCAAGAACCTGGGAACATCTCTTTGAAAAGCAATCATCAAGGAAGATAGTAACCCCTCTTTCTCCATTTCTGTGGGAAGGGAGCCTAGCTTTGATAAACACTAATGAACAAATACAGATGACGTAACTGTTCATCACCCTTTCCCCTAAAATCCTCCAGAACTTTTCGAATAGCTCACTCAGTGTTTAAATCCCTCCAAGTTTTTGCCACCCCCCCCTTTCCCGTAGGGTGGCATTCAATCTCCTCTGTTGCAATATTCTTGGCCCTATTGCAATAACTTTAAATAAAGTCTTCCTTGTGATTTCTAATGTATCATTAAAACTTTTCTTTGACAACAGGGGACATGGCTTTGGTGGACTCTTCCTATAGCCAGCACTAAGTGTCCTAGGTAAAATTTTTCTAGGATTCCATGACCATCCTTGTGAGCACCTTGAGAGGTTCCTGTAGGAAAGGCCTGTAAGAGAGTGTGAATACAGCCCCTAGGGATTTCTCACTCTCAAGTTGCTCAACTTAGCAATTTTTAATCATTTTTGCCTGAATCTTCTTATCAGTTTATTTGGTGTTCATTGACATCTGTCCTAGGTCATTCAGTGCTCTAATCCTATTTCTCCTTTCAGATTCCTATCTCTCTCCAGATTTCAACTTTGTTTGCTTTACAACTTCAGTTCTCTCATGTGTTCAAAGTAGTCATTATTCTTCAGCTTGTTCAGCTATGGTCTTACAATAAGGGTGGAAGGAGCTCTCCTTCCAGTTCTCAGAAATTAGAAATTTTTTAACAGGTAGAAACTAATATTATGATTTTAAAAACTGAACTAAAAAGAGGAAACACAAAAGTAGTAACTCCAGAAAGTAACTACCACATCTAGGGCTGGGGGAGTGAAAGGAAGAGAGTAGAACCTAGAATCTTAGGAAAGTGATCCCACAGATATAGGGCTCAGCTCTATGCGTAGAGGGTACTGCCACAAAAGTGCTGTTGTCTGAAGTTTTCAGCAGTGCCTGTGTGGAGCTTGGACTTAGACCTTTCAGGCTGAGGCTTCAGCTGTCTAGTGCTAACAGGAAATTGAAAACAACTGCTGCCATGTTAACTACCTATCCATGGAGAGTGAGAACTGTTGCTAGAGTGATGCTGACAAGAATAGTGAGCAAATTAGGTATATTATGTCCACTCAGAGTTCCTCAGATTCTCAGTCTTTCTCTCTAGCACCTCCTTTTAGTTCAGTATAGCAGTCATACAGCTAGCAAAGTAAAATAAATGCATCATCCCAGCCCTAGCACCACGAGTATTAAAAGATGAAGAAAATAGCTCAGTAATCAGCACAAAAATGTCTTAATGTTGTTGCTTTCAAAAGTAGATATATACTATTCCAAATTATATATACTACATATATATATATAATAAACATGGTAATATGTTTTATATGCATATAAAATATACAAATTAATATATTATACCTTGTTATATGACACCTTTTTAAAATTTTTTTAAATTTCTTTATTTATTTTTGAGAGAGAGAGAAAGCAAGCAGGGGTGGGACAGAGAGAGGGAGACACAGAAACCAAAGTAGGCTCCAGGCTCTGAGATGTCAGCAGAGAGCCTGACATGGGGTTCGAACCCACGAACCATGAGATCATGACCTGAGCTGAAGTCGGACGCTTAACCGACGAACCACCCAGGCAACCTATGACTCCTTTTTGATGGCAAGAATACTTGAGAGCTTAAAGAGACATATACACAGGGGAGAGAAATGACTCGTTCTGTTTTAAATTCTTTCTCATGTTTTGTTTTTTGTTATTCTTGCTGGTTAGTTTTATTTCATTGTTTGCTTGAACACCTTGATAGAGGAAATATGTTAACGCTAGAATCTAATTGAATCTATTTGAATGACCTATCCACTTCAACAGATGCATTCTCTAAGGGCAGGATTCTCCATGGCATCATGAAGACAGTTTTGGAAAGCATATCATTGGAAATGTAATACCGCATTCTCAGTACATCATGTCACATTATGGGGTGCATTATCCTTCTGCTGTGTGAGTTTTGTTCCCATTACCACACAGAGAGAATAGAAAGAAAATTAAACTTTAAGAGTTTGCTTTGTTTTAGGGCTTATTAATTATCATTGCTAATGAATTTTTATCAATATCATGTGGAACGAAAAGATAGAAATTTTATATATCTATGGCTTTTCAATTTTTCTGCATACAATGAATTTTGAATTACTGTTTCTAGAGCCATTTTATTATGGTTTTCTTTTTCCCTTAAGAATAAGTTGTTCTGGGGCGCCTGGGTGGCACAGTCGGTTAAGCGTCCGGCTTCAGCCAGGTCAGGATCTCACGGTCCGTGAGTTCCAGCCCCGCGTCAGGCTCTGGGCTGATGGCTCAGAGCCTGGAGCCTGTTTCCGATTCTGTGTCTCCCTCTCTCTCTGCCCCTCCCCCGTTCATGCTCTGTCTCTCTCTGTCCCAAAAATAAATAAACGTTGAAAAAAAAAATAAAAAAAAAAAAGAATAAGTTGTTCTTATAACAAATCATTTAAATGTTACTATATGAAACGTTACTATATGAAAAGCTTTCCCAAAATGTATGTTGTGAAATTGTGTATATAACGGTACTTTTTTTTTTTAAAGGCAAATGTACACACACAGGAAATACAGTGTTCTTGAGTTGCATGCTGTGCTTCAGTAGCTGTCTTTTGTTCAGAACTTCAGCATACTTGCAGATCATTTACCGTGTGTTTGATATACAAAACCAGCACAGGCTCTTTTTAAGCTGCCTCCATGACTGGGTGAGTAATCAGATTGCTAAAAGTGGACATAAAGGGGATACACATGAAGGATTTTTATCAAAAGTTGCCATTCCACATATCACAGCTGGAAATCTAATTGTGCTCGTATTCATGTATCCATTTATTATACTTTAAAATTTACCATCTGTGTGAATCCTTATGTTTTTATATAGAAGAAAACCTTCACAGTAGATGTGTATAAGCTGGGACTTATAATTCAAAGACAAAAATCAAATCAAAGCAAAACATAATTGAACATTTTGTGTTGGTGGTGGTGGGTGGTAATCCTATTTGCATTTTAAACGTATAATCTTGATTAAGTTTTGTGACCCAACTTCAGTGACCCGACTTCAAATATCTTTAAAAAGAAAAAAACAAATCATTTTTTTCTCTATTCAAGTGGAAAAAGTAAAGCAGTATTTATTTTACAAAAATGGAGAACTTATTTGTAAAAAATTTGAGATCTTCTTATATTTACTTTTGGAGTTAGGGAGAATTTAAGAAACCTTATCTGTCTTATTATAAGTGTCAGTATACGTGAATAAAAAAACAAATCATAGATCACAGTTTGAGGAATCTCCAGGAGTGTGTGTATGTGTGCTTGTATGTATGTAACAATTAATGTTATTTCCTGTATGAGAGCCTTGTTCACTGATGTATTCCTTCAAGAGATTATCTTCTCAAAAGTACAGTTTGCATATGCGTTTAAATTTTAAGTAAAGAAAATGATAAAATTACATGTGTAATGAGTGCTAAAATCACCTTAAAAATATATTTGATAAAATTTGCAATAAAAATATGTATTTTGAAATAAAATAATAAATGAGCAAACTATTTTCAAAGATATAGAATGAAATCCATAATTTATGGTTTTAAAATTGCTCTCCCAGTTTATGCTGTTTATCTTAAGAGATATTATTCTAAGTTGTTGAGTACCTTATAAGCACTCTATGCATTCTTCTGGAGGTGAAACAAACTTTTACAAATTGGGTGTTAATATAAAATAAAATAAAACAAAATAAAATAAAATTAAAATAAAATAAATAATTGGATTATAAAATTCCAATAAATCACAGAATTTCAAAATAGTAAAACAGTCAATATTTTTAAAAATAATAATTTTTTAAAGTTTATTTATTTATTTTGAGAGATAAAGAGAGTACACAAGCAGGGGGAAAGGGGAAAAGGAAGAGGGAGAGAAAGAATCCCAATTAGGCTCTATATTCAGAGAAGAGCCTGAGGTGGGGCTTGATCCCACCACTGCGAGATCATGACCTCACCCAATATTAGGAGGCTTAACTGACTGAGCCACCCAGGTACCCCTAAAAAATGGTAATTTTATTTTGGGCAAAATGGCTTCAAGTCCTCAGTTGAAATATTCTCACTGAGAGCTGATTAACAGAGAAGTTTAAGCCAAGATTGTACGTTGAATGAGGAAGGAGAACTAGCATCTGCTGAGCCTTTAGGAAAACTTCCATTGAGATAAAGTTATATTAATTCACTATCTTCTATATTTTCATAAGTGAAGGTGAAGTTATAAAAAAGATTCGTTGAGGTTTTTTTTTCCCTGCTCAGAAATGTTAGCGATAAGAGAAATAAAGATGATCCCTGACCAGTATACTCAAAAAATTGCCAAGAATATGACTATGACACACTCATATCATTATTTGATAATTGTTGTCCTTAAATATTTGGTAATTGTTTCATAATCATGTTTAGCCATACATAATGTTATAATGGAACAAATATGAACAAAATGACCAATGACTTGTTCTCATATCAATAGTTGGTACTTGAATATGGATTTTTGATAATTATTGAAAATCACCAATGACATATACAATATAAATCAATTTTTGTGTTCATTTTTATTTTGAATACGATCCTTAAAGCCAGTCCATTGGTTAGGACCAAAATTCCTCACTCATCTTACTTTCCCTGTAAGGCACAGGATACTCTACTCATGGCCCAAAAGCATGCAGTATTAGAAATCCAAAGTCAACTAGTATTCACCTGTCTCCTACATAGAAACTGAAAATTAGTACCTTGCTTTTCTTCCCTATGAAACTAATAAGATATAACAATACTTACAGTTATTATATCATAGTTTAATTACCCACATGCCTGGGATCTTGGTGTCTTTCACTTACCCTCTGGGTTACATCTCTAAAACTATGTAACTTCCTGCAACCTCTGCCCATATACACAGAGGAGATGTTTGCCTTGTTTCAATTAGTTTCTATTAATAACTGATGCAGGAATGAAGAAGGACCATCCTGCTTCCCATTGGAGACCCCTTCTCCCATGCTCCCCTTTCCACTTCAGTCCCTGCAAGCAGAAAATGTCCTGTTTAATAACTTAAAAAAAGAGAGAGAGAGAGAGAGAGAGAGAGAGAGAGAGAGAGAGAGAAACAAAGAAAAAAGAAAGGTATTTGAAGAAAAGTGCTATAACTCAAGCATTTATTGTCTTTGGAAGTTGTTCAGTTACAAGACAACAGAAGTATGGTCACGGGGGGACCAGTGACTTCCCTAAAGTGATTTGAACAAAGTGAATTGCTGGAAGGACATGGATTTCAAAATAAAAAGGACAGCCAAAATAGCAAAACAAGAACTGTGAAGCTGAGTGATAATAGATTATAAAGCTACATCACATAGAGAACCCTCGTCAGGAACTAAAGCATTAATCATGTCAAATTCATTATTTACTGGTGATCTTTAGAGCAAGAGTGATATTGGATGATGACCTCTATGTAATACCTTGCTTTAATTACTCAATTTGTAGAGAAAAATCTACTGATTTTCTGATTAATGAAGGCTTTAGAAAAAACTACTTTAAAAATAACATTTTCAATAGTTGCATTTTTGCTGTTCAAAACACATTTTTAGGGACTGGAAACATTGTCATATTCTATAATCATAAAAAGTATGAGATTCTTTTTACATGAAGGAATGCTTTAATTATTAAATTTTCAGGAAAATTTATAGATACAAATAATAGGAAAACAGTATTGAGGATGTGTTGAATTTTATCAATTTGAATGTATAATTGCTCTTTGTTATAAAGTATGTTTATTTTTCTACATTTTCATTAACTCCATAGCTTAAAATGTCTCTTAAATATTTGAAGAATCACAAGATATACTTTTATTAAATGTAACATTTTTCTAGATAGGATGGAAACATAAACTGATTTATCAAACTTCGTTTAATACATTTATGGTTTTTATTTTTATTTACTTATTTTTTAATGTTTATTTTTATTTTTGAGAAAGAGAGACTGTATGAGCAGGGGAGGGGCAGAGAGAGAGAGAGAGAGAGATCAAATCCCAAGCAGTCTCCACAATGTCAGCACAGAATCCTACTCATGGTTTGATCCCATAAACCGTGAGATCATGACCTGAGCCAAAATCAAAAGTCAAACACGTAACCAACTGAGCCACCCAGGCACCCCTATGGGTTTTTAAATATACCCTTTAAATTATATTTGTAACAAAACATTTTTTGAATAGATTTTTTTAAATGTTTATTTTTGAGAGAGACAGAGCACTTCTGTGAGTGGCAGAGGGGCAGAGACAGAGGGACACAAGAGTATCTGAAGTGGGCTCTGCACTGATAGCAGAGAGCCCTATGTGGGGCTTGAACTCACAAACTATGAGACCATGACCTAAGCCAAAGTTGGACACTTAATGACTAAGCCACTCTGGTGCCCCTTTTTGAAGAGATTTTAAACTGGAAGGTTTTTAAATAATAAATATAGTTGAATGTTTATAATTTTACCTTTCCTAATGTTCAAAATATTGATAATATGTTTATTTCAAATCTCTTTTACGTAGAAACTTACAGTGAAAAATTATTTTCACATTCTGTGAAACTAGGTTTCCATTTACTTGTTCAATAGAAGTCATTTGCATCAAATATTTAAAAATGCCCTTGGCAGGGATTTAATTTGAAATGCAGTCTTATATCTAAGTAGGAGACTCAATTAATATGTGAAAAGCTGTAAGTTTCAGAACACTGCTTCTTCTCCTTCCTTCCTTCCTTCCTTCCTTCCTTCCTTCCTTCCTTCTTTCTTTCCTTCCCCCCTTCTTCCATTTTTCCTACTTTTATTTTTTCTTTCCCTCCCTTTCTTTCTCTCTCTTTTCCCCTTCTTCTGTCTTTCTTTCTTTCTTTCTTTCTTTCTTTCTTTCTTTCTTTCTTTCTTTCTTTGGCATGATTATGGACCATTTATATTTAAGCTAGTTAAAGAGCAAATTGTAACAGAGAGAGAGAAAAAAGTGAAAAGTAATATGACTGATGGATTGTAACTCTCAGTGGAGGTTGATTAATTGTCAGTTCTGGGTATTAAAGCAAATGTGGTTGATGGGTAAGTAACAGGTTTCAGAGTGAGATGTTTCAAATTGAGATTATGGAAAAGATCCTGTTTTGGGTAATGACAGTGCTCTAGGCATTACCATGGGTGAAAATTGACCAGAGTGGGAAAGAAGACAGGATCATTCAAAGACTGGAAATGAAGGATCTCAGCTACCAAAATGTTGGTAAGATTATCTCCTTGAAGCACAAATTACTAAGAATTATGACAGTAATATTAGAGAGAGTGAGAGTGAGACAGATTATAAATAAAGTCTTTGAGGAATTGACTAGAGCATATTTAGTGCCTATACATAAGTAGAACAGGGGGTGGAATATTCTGAAGATAGGAGATTCAGACTTGGTTTTCAAGATGATGGAAGCATAACTGTCAAGAAGCTGCATCTGGAAGCAAAAAGGACATCTACTCCCTTGGTACACAGAATAGTAGCACCCAAAGTTGTCCATGACCTAATCCTTACAACATGTGAATATATTCCCTTACATGGCAAAAGTGATTTTGCAGATGTCATTAAGTTAAGGATCTTGAGATGGGTCATCATGGTGGGCCAAATCCCAAAGACCCTCAAAAGAGGGAGGCAGAAGGGTAGAGCCAGTGAGGAAGATGTGATGAAAGAAACAAAAGTCAGAGTGATGCAACCAAGGCAAGGTTGAGAAACCTCTAGAATCTGGAAAAGGAGAGGAACAAACTCCCCTCTTCAGGCTCAAGAAGGCACCCAGCTCTGCCAGCCTGCTTTAGACTTCTAACCTCCCAACTGTACAGTAATAATTTTGTGTTGTTTTAAGCCACTATATTTGTGGTAATTTGTCACAACAGTACAGTAGGAAATCGATAAAACCCCACATCCAAATACAGTGTAACATAATTTAGGAAAGAAAACAGACACCACCTGAGAGAGCTGTAAATGAAGAGACAGCTGGATTTCATTTAGAGCAAGAACATGAAAATTGATCATAGACTATATGAGGAGGACATTGGGGAAATATTTCAGGAGTTTGGGAGGAGTGGACACTGGTCTTACAAAGGAATGTATATAGACTAGAATAGGACTAAGAATCTGGGGGGTAGGGGGATGAACTGGGCTTCCCATGTTGCCTGACAAAATGAGGAAATAGAGAACAAATGAGATTGGTATATATGGCACACGACACCAGTGATGGTGAAGTAAGGGTGGCATGGAATATAGGGTAGCCTTTCAATGAATAATCATACTTGACCATGAAGTCATGGAGGCAAAGAAAGGGTGGTCTTAAATGGAGCATCCAGAACTCCCAGTCTCTCTTCTTATTATAAAACCATGCAAAATTATGAGATTTTCTCTTTATACCTACCAATAGACAATATAAAAGATGAAGGACAAATTGATGAAATAAGCAATGCATAGACACTATAATTTAAGTGTAAGTAAATCATACTTTGTATCTGAGGTTTAAAAAGAGGAATTGAGTAGCTTTGTGGGTTTTGGGAGAAAAGAGTTTGCTGAATCATGACAAGTTATATGGAGACTTAGAAGCAGGACTAGGAATAAGAAACACCTGAAATTTGTATTAGATGTATCTGTTTGAATTTAAGAGAGAACAGGAGCATGAGGTGTTATGAACTAGAATTTCATGAAGTGATAATTATCAATAGCAATGAAGAACTGTGACTATTCCTCTGCATGATGAGAACCAGAACTCTGGTTAGGACTTTAGCTGTTTCATACTGAACTTTGGAAAAGCTCGAATTTTATTTTTAAGTTAAATTAATTAATTTTTTTTTAGAGAGAGTAAAAGCGGGGGAGAAGAGCAGAGGGAGTAAGAGAGAATATTAAGCAAGTTCCAAGCTCAGTGCAGAGCCCAGAGTAGGGCTCAATCCCATGACCTTGGGATCATGACCTGAGCCAAAATCAAGTTGACGCTTAACTGACTGAGCCACCCAGGCACTCCTGGAAAAGCTTTATTTTTGTGTGTATTTTATGAGGCAAATTGCTAAATAATATGGATCCCACAAATAAAAGATAGCATTTAAAGAGCTTTAAGTAAAAGAGACCAATGCATGCAAGTAAAATTGCACTTTTAACAATGGTGATGAAAAAAGAAAAACTGTGCCTGATGATTCCTCATATTCTTTCCTTTTGAAAAATGAGTGCCTTATTTTACTGCATGCTTTCAGTACAATATGTTAGTCCATGAATTTTGTAAAAGATGAATCCATAGGAAATTATCAGAACAGCAATATATGTCCCAAAGCCTAAATTCAATAGCAGTTGTACACATACTAGTTCAGCAAGCAGTACTGGATTTTCACAAACATGCTGACTTATGATGACCAAAATGAGAAATGAATAACCAGCAATGGAGCCTGGATAGCAATAAGTGGAAGTCGGCAGATGGTGTGTGAATATCACACTGGCACTGGAAAATAGCAGAACAGACAGCCACGCTTACTATGATGACAGATTGACTGACTAGAAAAGCTTGAATGCACTTGTGGTGTTTTCCCTAGTGTTTTAATTGGAGACATAAAAGTTCATATTAAACTCCATATCAGTTAGAAATGATAAGTCAAATTCAACTTAGTGTTGGCTTGGTATATCTGTTCATTTTGTGTGTGTGTGGGAAGGGGAATCTGTATACTGACTAATTAGCATAGAAAATGATCTACTTTTACATCATTCAGCAGATACTAATGGTTTAGTGGATGTCCTTTGAAATAAAATTAAGTGACCCAGAAAAGCATGAATATTATACCTAACTTTATGTGATATACTGCTTATGATAAAATGTGAAGTTTAATTATTTTCAAAGAAAATATAGCCAATAAGGTGATTTAGGCAGAAGCATCGTTCATCTCTACCTTACTCCAAAAGGTTGCATTAAATCATCAAAACAATAGCTATTTTTATACTGTAATGATGTGTCAACTTGTCTATAAATTTGTAGATGAGTCAAAGGTGAATTAAGAAATGCAGACTTTCCAGATAAGTAATCCTCATGGTGCTTGAATTTAAATGATCGATGACAAAACAAAATATATTAGGAACATGAGGAAATATCCATTCAAGGAACACATCTATAATATAATTTGAAGATATGATATATAGGGATGAAATAATGTATCTTTTAAAGTTTTCAAATATTATCATCTATATTCAAAAGTATTATTCAAATAATTATGCAAGAAATTATTGACATTATACATTTATTGTATATAGTCCCTTCTGACATATGCAGGTAAGCTATAAATAATTCGGGGGGGGTCTTCAAATGTAATCAAATTATGACCTACTATCAATATTATGATTGACAGTGTATATGAGTTTGAGAAGCAGTGAACACCCTTTCTCTTCAGCTTCTTGACCCACTCACAATTCACAGAAATAACTGTTTGTGAAAAAAGTCTAATTTATACCTCTATGTGAATATTTAGTCCGGTTTTTAAAAATATTTTGAGTAAATGTCTGAGTCGATTTTAAGAAATCTTTTTACGATCAATGAATATTTCAGTATTTGTCATTATTTTGATGAATGTTCAAAATATGTTTTTAGTGTCATAATGGGAAGAAATATGGTTGTGAAATATTTAGAGACTTTGGCAGAATTTCTACTTTTCAAGGTGAAAGTTGTGACATCTGGCTTATGATCGCAAGCAATATATATTAAATTGACTAACTCATTTGACTAATGTGTTGTTTAATATTTTTAATACATAATACAATTCTATGTATTGAATTATGTCCACATAGGCTTGGCCAAATATACAAAGCCAATTTGGAAATATAATAAGGATGCTCAGTTGTTGACCATGAACTCCTCTGTCAGTGTTTAGAGACCTTTTAATGTGCAGTCTATAGATGGCATCCAATATACTTAAATAGGCTATACAAAAAATGTCTTTTTCAGGAATTTAGTTAGGGAAAGTCCAAAATAGCAAATTAAAGAATAAATAAAAGAATTAATTTTCAAGATTAAAAACAAGAATCAAATTAGTATGTGTTGTTCACTATTTCCTTGTGGAGAGATAAAGTTATTGCCTGCACAGTTTAAAAAAGAAATGAGTATCTTCAGTTTCTGATGTTGTATCCAGCTGTCCAAATGTCTTCATATCAGTTATAATTTCCTAAAAATATTCATCTGTGTCACCCTTATTGACTATGTCATAATGTCTCATATATTTTATTTAACTTCAAACTAATATCAGGTGTCACTTTGCTTCAATGTACTTGACACATTTTTTATAAAGAATTGATAAAATAGAACATCCAATCCTTTTCCTGTTATTGAGGAAAAGTGAAAAGAGATCTGTAGAAATGTTGGTCATATGAATTACTGTCAAGATATGCTTAAAAAAGGTCAAAAAATGTTCTTTTGATTATTAGAATTTTAAAGTAGCAGTGGGAAAGGAATATCCCCCAAATTCAGTATAAAGTGACTAAGTTTTGAGAGAAACGAGAGACACACTTCAGGAAATAATCTAAGAATTGACCATTCGATCAATCCTCAAATCAGAAGTAACATCTATCTTCTTTAAATAAGAAAAAAGAATTTCAAAAAAGAAAAAAAGAGATTTGTAGCTAAGATTGTAGCATACTTGGAAGACCCTAAGTTTGTGTCATCCCTCAAACTATCAAATCATCTGAAGACCCAAGAAATTGATCAAAGGACTGACACAGGAAACTCCACAACTAGATGGAGAGAAGAGGCCACACTGAGGAAGGTAGGAAGTGTGGAGATGTAGTTTAAGGGAGAAATGGATCATGGGTGCTATGGAGAGAAAAGAGTCTTAGTCATGGAGGCACAAAAGAGAGGAGCTCACAGGGGAATGAATGCATGAGGAGAACACTTCCCCAAAGCCATTGGCTAGAAAAATGAGAGGGGCTGATTTTCATGAGTTTTTGCAACCAGTGGGACTCCAGGACTAGAGATTTATGTGGGCTTGTCTGGGAGAGAGCCCTGAGGACACTGCCCTACACCTGAAGAGAAGTCAAGCAAACAACTGGGGCAGATGGCGCAATCTGAGGAACTCCTAAGATGCATAGAGAGGAGATTGTTCTCTCTTCTTAGAGTGCATCTGTGAGAGGTGGAGTTACACAGATGCCTCTCCATGCACAAAAGAGCCAATGGGCATCGTTTCCCTCCCCTGCACCCTAGCATAGGTTCAGAGCCCCCTCCTGAAAGCAGTTCAGCCTGACACTGGCTGACTAGCCGCTAGCTCCAAGTACCATGCCCCTGTGCTCTGGTGCAACTGCCATTCTTGGCCAAAACTATTTCCCAGTGTGGCAAGACCATATCCAGAACACCAGTACAGGTCCCTGCCTACACAATATTCCTAAAGTTTGGAATTTTAAAAGTCACTGGGCTTGGCTGGGGTAGATTCCTTAGGGCACTGCTATGCTCCTGGAGAGAAAGCAGAAAATCAACCTGGAGACAGCATGAAAACAGCAATCTGAAGAATGCCACAGATGCACAGCAGGGAGAATATTTGCTCTTCTGGGAGTGCTTCTCTGAGACCAGCAAACACAGAGACCCCTGTCCAGGGACAAAGGAGCTGACTGGTGCCATTTCCCTCCCCCACCCCTCAGCATAAGCACAGAGCCACCTGTAATAAACAACATAGTACTGACACTGGCTGCCTAACATGCTTGCACCAAGTCCAGCCCTTCTGCATTCCCCAGGTACTGCCCTTCTTGGGCAAGTGTACCTCATTTCCAGCTCCACAGGCCCCTTCCTCAGGAGATCAGCAGAAACTCCTGCTCACACCACATCTTTCAACTAGAGAGCTCTGCAAGGCTTCAGTTCTAGTGGAAGTAGCATCTGGTCTCTTAACAAGACCAGAGCACACCTAGTTTAAGTGTGCCACACTGTGATCAAGGTCCATACACTGCCCATTGCAGGCAAGGAGAGCTTCTGAAGATGACTGGACTGAAAGACAGAGCAGCCAAAACACAGCAGCAAAGTGCACCAGCACAAACCAGGGGCACTCCATGAAACACCAGGCCCTAGACACTGTGTGATCTCTTTTTTCATAAAGCCATTACCTCAGAAGTAGGAAATATAACAGGCTTTTGTAACACAGAGAAGTAGACAGAGACTTAGACAAAAATGCCAAGATGGAGGAATTCATCCCAAATAAAGAACAAGATAAAGTCAAGGCCAGAGATCTAATTGAAACAGATATAAGTAATATGCCTGATGGAGAATTTAAAACAATAATCATAAGGATACTTGCTGAGCTTGAGAAAAGAAGACTTCAATAAGACCCTTACCACAGAGAAAAGAGCTAAAAACAGCCAGTCAAAAATGAAAAATACAATAACTGAGATTTGAAACCCAAGTGGATGTAATGAACACAAACACGGAAGAAGCAGAGGAACAAATAAGTGGTATAGAAGATAAAATAATGGAAAATAATGATGCTGAACCAAAAAAGGAACAAATTATGGAACACAAGAATAGACTTCGGGAACTCCGTGACTCCATCAAACATAATAGCATTCATATCATAAGAGTCCCAGAAGATGAAGAGAGAGAAAACGGACAGAAGGTTTATTTGAGGAAATTATGGCTAAAAACTTCCCTAATCTGGGAAAGGAAAATGACATCCAGATTCAGGAGGAACAGAGGACTCCCATCAAAATCAACAAACAAAGGCCAATACGAAGACATACTGTAATTAAATTTGCAAAATATAGTGATAAACAAAAAATCCTGAAAGCAGCAAAACCAAAGAAGTCCCTAAGTTACAAGGGAAGACCGATAATGCTAGCTCCAGATCTCTCCACAAAACCTTGGCAAGCTGGAAGGGAGTGGCATGATATACTCAGTGTGCTGAATGGGAAAAATTTGTAGCCAAGAATACTGTATCCAGCAAGGCTATCATTCAGAATTAGAGGGATAAAGAGTTTCCCAGATAAACAAAATCTAAAGGAGTTTGTGAGCACTAAACAAGCCCTGTAAGAAATATTAAAGGGGACTCTTTGAGTCAAAAGGAAAGACCAAAAGTGATGAAGACAAGAAAGCAACAGAGAAAAATCTCCAGAAACAATGAAAAAAACAAGCAAAAAATAAAAAAGCACTAAATACACATCTATCAGTAATTACTTTGGGAGCATCTGGGTGGGTCAGTTGGCTAAGCATCCAACTCTTGGTTTTGGTTCAGGTCATGATCTCACAGTTCATGAGTCTGAGCCCTGCATCTGGCTTTGTAATGACAGTGTGGAGCCTGCTTAGGATTCCCTCTCTCCCTCTTTCTCTGTCTCTCCCCCACTCATGTTCTCTGTATCTTTCTCTCAAAATAAACAAACATTAAAAAATAAAAAAAAACAGTTACTCTGGATGATAATGGACTAAATGCTCCAATCAAAAGACATAGGGTATCAGAATGGATAAAAAACAAGACCCATGTATATGCTGCTTACAAGAGACTCATTTTAGACCTAATGACACCAGCAGGTTGAAGTGAGGGGATGTAAATGGATGTCAAAAGAAATCCAGAGTAGCAATACTTAGACAAATTAGATTTTAAACCAAAAAACGTAACAATAGATGAAGAAAGGCACTATATCATAATAAAGGGGAGTATCCAACAAGAAGATCTAATAATTGTAAATATTTATGCCCCCAACTTGGAAATACACAAATGTATAAAACAATAACAGGTGTAAAGGAACTCATTGATAATAATACAATAATAGGGAACTTTAACAGCTTACTTATATCAATGGACAGATTACATAAGTAGAAAATCAACAATGGCTTTGAATGATACACTGGACCAGATGAACTTAACACATATATTCAGAACATTTCATCATAAAGCAGCAGAATACACATTCTTTTTGAGTGCACATGGGACATTCTCCAAAATAGTTCACATAGGTCACAAATCAGGCCTCAACAAGTTCAAAAAGATTGAGATCATACCATGCATATTTTCTGATCACAGTTCTATGAAACTTGAAGCCAACCACAAGAAAAAGTTTGGAAAGACCATAAATACATGGAAGTTAAACAGCATGCTACTAAAGAATGAAAGGGCCAACCATGAAATCAAAGAAGAAATAAAAAAGAATACTTGGAAACAAATGAAAATGAAAACACAATGCTCCAAAATCTTTAGGATGCAGCAAAAGCAGGCATAAGAGGGAAGTATTTAGCAATACAGGTTTACCTTAAGAAGCCAGAAAAATCCCAAGTACACAACCTAATCTTACACCTAGAGGAGCTAGAAAGAAAAAAAACCGGAAGCCTAAAGCAAGCAGAAAGAGATGAAACAGATCAATGAAACCAATGGCTGGTTCTTTTATAAAATTAATAAAATTGATAAAGCCCTAGTCAGACTTATCAAAGAGGGAAAGAGAGAGAGAGAGAGAGAGAGAGAGAGAGAGAGAGAGAGAGAGAGAAAGGACCCAAATTAAATCACAAATGAGAGAGGAGAAATAACAACCAACCCCACAGAAATATAAACAATTGTAAGAGAATTATAGAATAAACTATGTGCCAACAAATTGGACAATCTGGAAGAAATAAACACACTCTTAGAAATGTAAACTACCAAAACTGAAACAGGAAGAAATAGAAAACTTGAATAGACCAATAACCAGCAAAGAAATTGAATCAGTAATGACAAATCTCCCAACAAACAAAAGTCCAGGGCTATATGGCTTCACAGAGGAATTCTACAAAATATTTAAAGAAGAGTTAATACATGTTCTTCTCAAATTATTCAAAAAAATAGAAATAGAAGGAAGAAAAACTACCAGAATCATGCTGTGAGGGCAGCATTAACCTGATACCGAGACCAAAGACCTCACAAAAAAGAATTACAGACCAATATCCTTGATAAACGTGGATGCAAAAATTGTTAATAAAATACTCACAAATCGAACAGTATATTAAAAAGAATCATTCACCATGATCAAGTGAGATTTATTCCTGGGCTGCATGGCTGATTCAGTACTTGGAAATCAAACAATGTGATATACCACATTAATGAGAGAGAAGATAAGAAGCATATGATCCTTTCAATAGATGCAGAAAATGCTTTTAACAAAGTACAACATCCATTCATGATAAAAACTCTCAATAAAATAGAGATAGAGGGAACATAACATAATAAAGGCCATATATGAAAAACCCACAGCAAATACCATTCTCAATGGGGAAAAACTGAGAGTGTTTCCTCAACAGTCTGGAACAAGACAGGAATGTCCACTCTCATCACTGTTATTTAACATAGTACTGTAAGTCTTGGCTATAGCAGTTCAACAACAAAAAGAAATAAAAGGCACCCAAATCAGCAAAGAACAAGTCAGACTTTCACTATTTGCTGATGACATGATACTACACATAGAAAACCTAAAAGACTCCACCAAAAAATTGCTAGAACTGATATACAAATTCAGTAAAGTTGTAGGATACAAAATTAATGTACAGAAATCTATTTCATTTCTATACACCAATAATAAAGCATCAGAAAGAGAATCAAGGAATAAATCCCATTTATAATTGCACCAAAAACCATAAGATACCTAGAAATAAGCCTAACCAAAGATGTAACAGATATGTATTCTGAAATGTATAAAACACTGATGAAAGAAATCAAAGATGACACAAAGAAATGGAAAAGCATTCCATGCTCATAGATTGGAAAATAAACATTGTTAAAATGTCTATATTACTGAAAGCAACCTACACATTTAATGCAGTCTCTATCAACATAACATGAGTGTTTTTCATAGAGCTAGAATAAACAATCCTAAAATTGTATGGAACCAGAAAAGACCCTGAATAGACAAAGCAATCTTGAAAAAGAAAAGAAAAGCTGGAGGCATTGCAATTCCGGACTTCCAGTTCTATTACAATGTGGTAGTGATCAAGACAGCATGGTACTGGCACAAAAACAAATACATAGATCAGTGGAACAGAATAGAAAACCTAGAAATTAACCCACAACTATATGGTCAACTAATCTTTGATAAAGCAGGAAAGAATACCCAATGAGAGAAAGTCTCTTCAGCAGTGGTATTGGGAAAACTGGACAGCAACAAGCAAAAGAATGAAACTAGATCACTTTCTTACACCATACATAAAAATAAGTTCAAAATGGATTAAAGGCCTAAATGTAAGACAGGAAACCATTAAAATCATAAAGGAGAACACAGGCACTAACCTCTTTGCCATCAGCCATAAGAACTTCTTACTAGGTATGTCTCCTAGACAAGGGAAACAAATGCAAAAATAAACATTTAGGTTTCATCAAAACAAAAACTTCTGTACAGCAAAGGAAGCAAGCAACAAAAGTAAAAGGCAGCCTACAAAATCGGAGAAGATATTTGCAAATAACATCTGGTAAAAGGTTAGTATCCAAAATATATAAAGAACTTAGAAAACTCAACACTCAAAAAACAACCTAGTTAAAAAAATGGACAGAAGTCATGAATAGACATTTTTTCCAAAGAAGACATACAGTTGGCTAACAGAAACATGAAAAGATACTCTATATTACTCATCATCAGGGAAATACAAATCTAAATTACAATGAGATATCACCTTACACTAGTCAGAATGGCTAAAATTAGCAACACAGGAAATAGCATCCTCATCCTTGATGAGGATGTGGAGAAAGGAGAACCCTCTTACGCTGTTGGTGGGAATGCAAACTGGTGCTGCCACTCTGAAAAACAGTATGAATTTTGTTCATAAAGTTAAAAATATAATGAACTACACTATGATTTAGTAAATGCTTTACTAGGCATTTACCCAAGGATACAATAATACTAATTTGAATGGATACATGCCCCCTGATGTTTATAACAGCAATATCAACAATAGCCAAATTATGGAAAGAGCCCAAAAGTCCACTGACTGATGAGTAAAGTGGTTGTCATATAGATATATGTAGATATATAGATATATAGATATATAGATATATAGATAGATACAAATATAGATATTTAATGGAATTACAAATATATTTTATATATTTGTATCTATATTTATTTATATATATAATTATATATATAATGGAATATTACTCAGCCATCAAAAAGAATGAAATCTTGCCATTTGCAATGGTGTGGATGGAGCTAGAGAATATAATGCTAAGTGAAATAAGCCCGTGAAAGACAAATACCATACAATTTCACTCATATGTGAACTATAAGTCCACGAAATAAGTCCACGAGAGACAAATACCATATGATTTCACTCATATGTGGACTATAAGAAACAAAACAAATGAACATTGGGACCAAAAAAAGAGGGAAGCAAACAAAAAAAACAGACTTTTAACTATAGAGAACAAACTGAGGGTTACTTGAGGGGAGTTGGGCAGGGGTTAGGTTAAATGGGTGATGGGTGTTAAGGAGGGCATTATTGTTGTGATGAGTACCTGTTGTTGTATGTAAGTGATGAATCACTGAATTCTGTACTTGAAACTAATATTACACTGTTTGTTAAGTAACTGGCATTCAAATAAAAACTTGGAAAGAAAAGTTAAAAAAATAAAATAAAGAGATGCCCAGAGATCTGGTTGTATCAGGCAGGAAAAAAAAAATGGAAAGGCAAATGAAGAGGTAGTAATGCTGCATCAAGTATTTTAGTAAAATTATTATTCTTTGAATATAAGAAAATATTATTAAATATGAAATTTATAAAGGCCACATTTTTATTATATAATTTCATATATATATGCAATTAGATAGCTGGGTTCTTCCTGGGATTAGGATGATAAATCTAAAGATAATTTGTAACATTTTAATACATTTAATTCAGAGAATTTAAAAGCCAAAAATAGAATTTCCAGAGGATCAGGGATCAGGATGACCTCTGCTTAGTGAGGAATGAAACTTTAGTTGCTTAATGTTCAGATAGGACCCAGCAGGACCCAGGGTGATAAACTATTACAGCTATTCAATTAAGAATGTGGAAATATTTCAGTATGATAACTGGTACAGTCATGCGAACCTAGAACTAGGTTATCTATTGGAAGAAGTCAATATATGTAACTTGGGACCTTCTTACCAGGAGTCACATTTTCAACTATCTGGAAAAGGTCAGAGTGTTCTAAATAGGAATGAACCCAGAGAAGGCAGATGATGAGATCTATTCATGATGAATGCCCGTTTTTGTTTGCAGTTGTTCTTAAGGCCCAGCTGCATTGCTACCCTTTTGGGGAGGTTTGGCTATTGGCTTCTTACTACAATTGCAAAATATGTGTGAAAAGTCCTTCCAGAATGGGGAGAAACTAGAGCTGAGGATACCAATTAGGGCACATTTATTAAAGCAAAAGATGATAATAAAATAGTCAAGGTTGGACAAATGAAGTAAAATAGCAAAAGAAAAGGTGGGGATATATTGAAGAGTGATTTTAAAAAAGGACTCCAAAGAACTCATAACCAAGTGGATATCAGAACAGATGCAGAGTTGATGAAAATGACATTTGCCTGGTCAGGAAAGAATAATGAGATACAAATGTCCTTACTTCACTAATAATACATACATACACACATACATACATACATACATACATACATAAAAATCTAAAAAGTGCTTGAAGTGATTAAATACAAGTATACTAAAGCAGGATAAAATCAGATTTGAAAAAGAATAAGAAAAGGTAAATATGCATAAGGTGGTACAATTAAATCAGAGGTAATGTAGATACAATGTAAAGTCCAGTTTCTTTGGTACTACTCAAAATTGATCAAAGTTGCACATGCTAATGCATAAGCAAACCAACTGATTGCTTTTAAAAATAAGGATATGGAGTGTGGGGCAGAAAGCAAAAATGATCATTTGGTTTTCTAAGAAAGAATTTAAACAGCCTAAGGAGCTTATAAGTCATGAGGGAGTGAAGAGGAATTTTTGCAATAGGCCTTCCTCAGGCTTCATAAAACTTTTGGATGTGTGAGGCATATGTGATACTTACCAACATGTGAGAGCTTGTATAAAATGTAATTATTTATGTTGGAGACACAGGATATCACAATAGTGCCAAGTCACCCCATATTCTAAAACTAAGTACTAGACTACCTAAGTAGTATACCCTAACAGATTAAAAAAAAAACAAACAATTTGACATGTATTAATTAGCCTGTTGACCATTTCTAGCTCTTTGTAATAAGGTTATAGATGCTTTAGGGAGATAAGTCATTAGAGAATTGTTGCTGTTTTGTATACAAATCTGCCTCTGGTGAGAGGTGTTAATAGTGATGATACCCAGAAGTCTAGGATAGGGGACAGATCATTCTGGGTAGTTGGCATGGGTTAGTTGGGAAGCTTCTCTGGTGAGCAGGACAAGGGCTGCTTCTGAAACAGTATGGAAGCATTTCAACATTTTAACAACTGATATTGCCACATTGAAGCAAACTAGCTGTTAGCAATGTTTTATTATCTCTCTATATATTATGATATGATACGGATCAATATCATATAAGCACATACAATATCAATATAAGCACATATAAATGCATGTTTAGTTATGCCTGTGTTAAATATTATATAAATAAATGCATATACTCATATGTAATGCATCGCACTTTATTTGATTTTCATTATCGTGCTATTTAGCTATATGAACGTTCTAGTAGTATTGAGTCATTTTCTTTTTGATGACCATTTATGTTGTTCCAGTTTATATCACTATATCAGTAATGCTGTCAGATTCAATGTCCTTTACTTGCAAGACCCCTTCCTGGGTTCCAGTTTAGATCTACAGAGACCCTCCCTCCTACTTCATCCCAGCCTGCTAGCTTAATAATATATAATGCAGTTATGCCTGCACATATGGGGTCTCCAGGACCTCACTCCAGTGCTGTGCAGCAGCATCCATTCTTGTTATTCAGTGCTTTATTTAAATATTTTCAGGGTCACCCATCAATCTCACAAAAAATAAAAAAGAATAATAACACTAAATTCAACATAATAATTACCTCTGGAAAGAAGGAGAGGGATTGAATTCAGGAGAGACTGTAAGTTGCTCAAAACTTCAGATAATATTCTGTCTTTATATAAATTGCTGGCAGTTTCGTTTTACTTGTTTTTATTAATCTTTAAATTAGGTACATACATATATATCACAATCTTTTGTGTAATAGATTTCAAGATTAAAAATATATAAAAAGTAGGTTTGACAATCTCATATAAAGTTGAACAGTCTAGATTAGACATGCGTCTGAAAATATATTTGGGCATGAAAATATGAGTTTGAACTGCTTATAATAAATGAGGTTATCATAGAGCCAAATTATCTTTGCATGGGGAAAATCTTTTGTTTTCAGTAAGGTATTTCTATCTCCTCTGAATATAGTCAATGATCCTGCTTAAAGGTAAGGCATTTTTAAACTGTTACAACTTAGTTTTGTTCTGTACAGAGGTAGATTTCCATTATGAGACTGTGGACCGATCACCTAAGCTACTTCTGAAAAATATAAATTCTAACTAGTTCCAAGGACAATTGTATAAGATTATCTGCACTGGCCATGCAGGGATTAATATATGACAAGATATTTCTGATTATGAAGGACACTTAGGTTTTAGAGTCAGTCTATATTGTTTTTGTGGAAGAGTATATATTTTCCTCTTCCCTAATAGAATATTAGAAGTCTTCCAAATTTATTTCCATAATAGTATGTCCTGGTCCTAACAGTCATCATTTAATCCAAAGGACTTGACAGTGAAGATGTTTTATGTCTTTCTTTAAATAAGTAAACATTATATAAACTCTAAAAGGGATTAAACTATTATATTGTTATCCTATAATACAACTATATTTTTAGGTTTCTGAACTGTTTAAAGAATATTAAAATTACAATAAAACATCTAAGCAGTAGTCATATTCTAAATTTTGAAAATTTACAGCATATTGTACTGCATATTATTTACACAACAGCATTGAAATTGAAAAGGCACTTGTTTTATTTCAACAAAATTTTCTAAATGAAAATAATGCATAATAAAAATATTATGTAAAGTAATTGCCTCCAAAATTACTCATTATTGCCTTTAGCACTTTACATGGATCAGAAGCCATAATCATTATCTCGATTTTCATTACAGAAATATATTCAGTTTATACCTTGGCATTATTCTGATTATACAAAGTCCCATTAAAATTAGTAATGAGCAAAACTGAAAATGTACAAATATTTAAGCTATATGCATATGGTAGATTTTCTTAGTTGAAATGTATTCAAAATGTGTAGTTCTTTGGCCTGGGAAGTTTGCAAATGTGTTCTGATTCGGGGGCTTGAGAGACTTCGCAGATATTTTACATAAAGTTATATTATTGGTATATAAGAAACTACAGTATATGCTAAGGGAAAATAGGAGGGACATATATGCTGATTTTTCTCCTTGTCTCTAAAACTCCAAAGCTATATAGACAGTACAGATGAATAGGTTTGAGAATCATTTGTACTGCTCTACCAGCTTCTAAGAACTCCAGTTATTTCTGAGAAAATGGGTGTCCACTCAGAAATGTTAGAGCTACAGGGAATCCACAGAGCTTTATGAAATTTACTTCTCATCTTGAGCTGTCTTTAGCGATGGAATCATACTAGAATGTGTCAATTCTTTGTCAGTTTAGAGGAATGCAGTCTGTTCTGGAAGGATGAGTGAAGTGCATATCACATTCTGATTTCAACTGCCAGCTTTCCATACACACTACATAGAGAAGCTTGTAAATTAAAGGGAGACCATAATGAACTCACCTGTTACATATACGGTACTTTTAGGACCAACTCAAATCCAAAAAACAAAAAATAAAGCAAACAAACTAACCATCCCTCAAACTTCATCTCCTCTTTCTCTAATTTAGGTTTTTATTTTATTTCCCAAGTGAGATAAATATATAGTGAATGCAAAACTGGGGCTACTAGAAGATTCATTTAAAGGAACAGTTTACCCGGCCATGACTAAATTGCACTTTGTGTCTATGCATAATATAGTAAATACTTCTGACACTTGCAAGGTATGGATTTTCAGAAAAAAGAGACAATCCATATTAAACACTTTTCATATTCAGAGAAATTGGACTAATGACAGAAGGAAACAAACAAAACATTATACAGTATATAGAAGGATGGATGGATGGATGGATGGATGGATAGATGGGTAGATGGATGATTTAATCTGGCTGTTTAAACTTATAACAAAATATTATCATGAATTCTTTATTAAATCACCCAATTCTAGGATATGTGTGTGTGTGTGTGTATATATATATATATATATATATATATATATATACACACGTATCTACATACACATATATACACACACAAATACATAACATATAAAGACATGTTTTGTATAATAATGTCATTATAAATGTATTTTGTATATGTGTGTGTAGATATGTGTCTATAGACACATGTGTGTATACACACATATAGACACGTATATACATATATGTGTCTATATATAGGTATATAGCTTCAAGTGTTCATTTTCATATTAATGGAATTCCGTTATATACCATGTAAAATTTGAAGAGAAATTAAAATAACATGGTTTTAGCTCTTTACATAAATTATATTTAAAGAAAAATAATGATTTATACCAATATAAAAGAGCAGACCTATATCTTAGAATTTAAAAATGCCTTAAATATACATATTTGTAGTTTATTATTATTTAATTTTTTTTCATATTGAGGTTGAATGATTTCAGCAATAACCTTGTTGTATATTTTACCAGAATGCCACAGTATTGGAATAGACCTAGCATGTTTCCTCTGAAATACGTTAAAATACTGAACGATACTTAGCAAAATGAATAAATGGACAAGTGCTTGCTAACACTAGTTTAGACAATATTTTAGGCAAGTCCTCCAAGATCAGTTAGATTGACTGTTTACAAGTTTATCATCAAGCAATCAATTAGCTGCAAATGGGCTAGGTGATTCATGTCTGTTAAACTGCATGGATAACTGCTAATGGAATCAGATATCAAACATGTGGTTTAAAATGTGAATATTATGATAAATGAGTTAACCAGTTTGACATGCAAACTATTAAACCAACAGCTGTATCATAACTATGTGATTATCTATATACATATGTATTTATTTAGTTCACAAAATGTTCACATCTATTATACCTTTTTTAAAATAAAGAACTCCAAAGTTAAGCAGTTATGACCTGGGCTATATCAAATACATGAGAATTAGAATAATCAGAACCAGGAATTTAGGTTTCAGTCTTTAAATCTGATGCCCTTTTTGCTACATGATAAGTGATTAAATGTAGTTGTAGATATAGATTACAAAACCACATACACACAGATATACAAATAGATACATATCAATACAATTGCGAACACTATCATGATAATAAATTTGCCACATTTAAAATCCTAATAATTAAAAGTTTAAGTAAATGCTAATAGTACTATTTTCTATACTTTACTTTTTATTTATGAAGTAATCTGGGTGGTCCACTCTGAGAAATTTCATAAGTTTTGAATTGTCAGAATATAGTGCTTACAGCAAAGAGGAAATGACAGAGACAAGGAAAGTTAGAAAAAACCGTAATACTTTGCTTAAAATGAGGGAAGATAGAGGAAACCATGACAGCTGATCTCACACATTTTAGGAACATTCATGTGAAAAGGAGTGTGTTCTGTCATCAGATTGTGGCATCAAAGTAAGTAAACATTTAGACTTCATGGGATACCATCGTTTATGCCTTAGGAAGTTTCTCTTAGACTTTGTGACACGAACGTACACAAGCCATACAGGCAGATGCTTAGGCCCAAAGGGAAGCCGAGTCTCCATTTCTGCCTTTACACTTGATGCACATCCTAGCGCTGTACTTCGTTCCCTGTAGAGATTGGGACCAAGTGGGAAGATCTGATTTCTTAGATTAATAAAATTGATATCCTAGGACAGACTGTTCCCTTAAAATCTGAGGATTCTTGTTGCAGACAGTGGGTCTGGATTGTGCAAGACTTGCCAGGGGTTATACCTGTGGAAGTCAAAGGGAGGAAACATGATTCAGTTGGGGGAGCTATTAGACCAGGATGCTGACCTGCCAGGTTCTACCAGTCAGTGAGAAGCTCTGGAGCAAAGTATGCCCTTTTTAGAAGTACCTTATGTTGGATGAAAATGGCTAGCTCCCTGAATGACTTTCTCATTCCTTCTCTAGAAGCTACTCTAAGAAAACTGTGTTGGTACTATCGTCTTCTGGATCTGCTAGATCCATCCTAAGAAAAGCATGATGTCGGCTTGAGAGCTGAAGCAAACCCTGAAGGAACTAGCAGTTGGCAGCCATCCACTAGCCATTTTCCTCTGAACGGGTCCAGATTCCTCTTTTGAAGGGGTCCTGAAACTACATATGTATCCCTGCTATACCATACATTTATCTGCTCCTATGACAGCCTTCTACTTTGCAGAAACTGGCAGTTACACAGGGTAAAAAAAGTCTTGAGTCATTACTTTCTCTTTAACATCTCCTATGTGATCTATGAGTCCTGTTGATTCTCCTTTTAGACATTGTCCATGTCACTGCCTCCATACCTGCTGCCCCAGTTCAACCCACCATTATCTTTTTTCCTGGATTACTGTGATAGCCTCCTGACTAGTCTTACTGATTTTAAGTTTTCCCCTGTAACCAGTTCTCTACACAGTATGTTGTATCTCCTTTGTGTTCTCAAATCTTGCTGTCTGTATCCCTAGGTCCTATCATATCTTCCATAATACTCAGACTCTTCAGTGATTTCCCTTCTTACTCTCATTTAAAAATTTTTTAATGTTTGTTTATTTTTGAGAGCGACAGAGTGAGAGTGGGGGTGGGGCAGGGAGGGAGACACAGAATCCAAAGCAGGCTCCAGGCTCTGAGTTGTCAGCACAGAGTCTGATGCAGGGCTCAAATTCACGAGCCATGAGATTATGACCTGAGCTAAAGCCGGATGTTTAACCAACTGAGCCACCCAGGCACTCTCCTTCTTACTCTTAAGTAGAAGAAAACTACATTATCCAGCCCTCTCATTGTTGTTATTATTATTAATTTTTATTCTAACCTCTAACCCTCCATTTATTCTTCTTTTTTTGAAAGTTTATTTATTTATTTTGAGAGAGACAGAGAAAGTATGAGTAGGGGAAGGGCAGAGAGAGAGGGAGAAGAGAATCCCAAGCAAGCTCCATGCTGTCATCACAGAGCCCGACACAGGGCTGAATCTCACAAACTGTGAGATCATGACCTGAGCCTAAACCAAGAATCAGGTGCTTAACTAACTGAGCCACCTAGGCACCCCTCTAATCCTCCACTTAATCCGTTCCAACCTTAGTATTCCTTAAATATGCCAGGCACCCTTCAACCTCAAGGCCTTGAACTTGCTATTTTTTTCTCCTTTCAGACATTCTCAGGTCTTTGATAAAGTGTCACCTTTTCAGAAAGACTTTCCCTGACAACTCTACTAAAAGTGTATTTCAAACCATAACTCCAGGTTGAAACATGGCACTACCATTTCTCCATCCTTGCTTTATTTTTCTTCATAGTACTTATGAACAATTGTCAATTACTATATCACCAAGAGCTAGACAGATTCTGGAATTTGGTATGTTTTGAAATGAATATTTGTTGAATGAATGAACCATCAAAAACTATCATTTGCCTACTTTCACTCTGTGATGATAATAGGAACTACGTTTGCACATTATTTTGTATGGTCATCAGTGAGAGACTGGATTGGGCCTGGATCCAAAACTAGCCGAAAGGTTATTAGGAATAAGACAACAACATAAAAAGAGATCCATGACATAAGAAATGTAACTCAAAGTAATATTAAATTCCTACTTTGTGACTGGCGCATATAAATTATTAATAATTTAATTATTTAATTTGCCTTTAAATAGGTATTAATATCATCTGGTCTATGAAATACATTGAGAGAAATAAAGTACTTAACCAAGTTTCTGTTTATGTGGAGAAGTAAGAATTATCTTTCCCATGCCTTTATCATTTCTACTGCAATGTGAGAATTAAACACAATAGCCATTTGTAGGAATCATGCAATAACTTTATAAATTTCACCAAAAAGTTCTGTAATTCCTAGTCTATGTTGGACGTCCTACAAATGCACATTATTTTTTTTTATCCAAGACTTGATTTAAAGACATAACTCAGTCTTTAGCATAGATTTTTATTTAAGTTTATAACCTCAGATTTTTCACAAAGTAGAATTTTTTCATTCGTTCATAATTCTGTCCATCCATCCATCAATTAATACAATCATGCATTCATTCACTTATTAGATTTTTTTAATTGTGCAATTCCCTGACAGTTTGTTTTCAGGTAACAAGACAAAGTTTATGCCTTCATGGGATTTAAATATATATAAGCATTTTATGTAAGCTAAGCAGACATCAGTATTAAAAATAAAATTTTTGGATCAGTTGGTACAGACATGAGGATTTCATGCAGTTTAGAAACTAAAACATACACATAAACCCCCACATATACCCAAATGAAATAACAACATGTGGTGTATGTGGTGTATTAATCAATCTTTTTTTAAAGTTTATTTCTTTATTTTGAGAGACAGGATGAGAGTGCGATCAGAGAAGGGGAAGAGGGAGGAAGAAAGAGAATCCCAAGCAGGGTCCACACTGTCAGTGCAGAGCCCGACACAGGTCTCAATCCCAAAAACCGTGAGATCATGACCTGAGCCAAAATCAAAAGTCAGACACTTAACCCACTGAGCCACCTAGGTGCCCTCAAAATCTTGATAGAGCAAATGAAGCATAGTTCAGGGCTATTCCAACTCAAAGTAATAGCCAAAGTCAAGAAAAAACGAGGCATATTTGAAGGAATGTATTATACTTAGCTGAGCTTTCTAAGCTAAGTGTGTCTTATCTTGTCAGAAACTGGAAGCCATGAAAGTATTTGACCTGGAAGACTGAAGTTACCAGAAGTGTATAATTAAGAAATCACTCCTAGAATAATATGGAAAGATGGAAAGGGAGCATCTGCTGATAGCTGGTATCCCATGCCCTGTTGACTGAAACAATTCTCATTAAGATTATCAATAACTACATGTTGCTAAACATAGTTTCTATGTCTTATGCCTTATCTCGTTTGACTTCCCATTATCACTGAATATTTACAGAGTAATAGAAAGTAAGCAACAAGACAAAAAGGTTAAAAATTAATATGAGATACAGAAAGAAAAATAGACAAGATCCTAAATGAGGCATACAGGGATGAATTCAGAACCCAGTTAGCAAGATTTATCTTTGATGCAAGTAATAATGACAGTGTCATGGGAGAAAAACAACTTGAAAAATGTAGACTTGATGTGAATTGGTCATTTTGGAGAATGCCACTGGAAGGTGATTACTGATCCATATATAGGTAAGCCTAATGGGATTACTGGACCAGAAATTATACTGACGCAGATCTTGGTTATTATGCCATTACCTCCTATAGATATCAGCTAACAGGTGCAAAAACCAAGTCCTGACCATTGGAATCCATATCCCATTCTGGTTTTGACAGACATGTGCAATGGAGGGAAGAAAAGTTTGAGTTTCGTATGCTGAAAGAAGGGTGTCAGAATTTAGCTGATGACTTCTAGTAAAGTGAAGAGAAACTGAGTAGAGTTAAATGAGTAATTCTTAAATGAAAAATGTTTTCCTAAGTTGCCATGTTTACATACAATGAAGTAAAGTTGATATTTCATCAACTATGTAAATTTCAGCTTCTCTGAATGTAAGGTTACCGAAGTAAATTTCTTGACTTGTCCAGAATAAGCATGTGCTTAACCTATGTCATTCTAGAATTTTTCAGGCCTCATGAACTGCATTTAATTCCAGTACTAGTTTTTGTTGAGCTAGCAAAATGTTTTTCACTAAAAAAAGTGTTCCAGTATCTTTAGTTCCAGAACTTCACCACAACTGTTTCTTTACACCAACCTTTTTATTCTACAAATGAAAATTGCTTAACCCCTAATGGCATTTGAACTTAAAATAAAAAGAAAACAAAAGCATGTAGGTAAAACATGAAATGTAAAGGCAAACTATCAAGATAAAGTATTTTCAGTAATTAAAAACCATTACTCATATAGCTCATATTCTTGTGAGATGGATTTTCAGACAAAAAAGTATCTTTAACTTAGCATTTAAAAAATTTTGCTATAAATTAAGAAATAATGCAGATGTAGCCAAGCTATCCCTTAAGCAAGTGTAACCAATTCTTAGGGCATGCTCTCAAGGATTTTGAGATCTTTTAATGACAAAGAAGTGAGAAATTCAAATATCCTAAGTGCCTAGTTTAAGTATGCCTCCATGTTATAAATTTGTCTTCTTCACCCACTCCAAACTTCACACCTCATTTCACACAACCCTATATACTTGGAATAGTATTCTGATTAATGTTCACTCTTTTCCCTCTATCTGCAATCATTTTTTTTCACTCTTCCCCAAGCCCATCTGTTTAGTGGCAAACCCACCTGCTTCAACTGCTCCTTTGTCTTTTTTAATTTTTTCTTAGCAATCTCTGTAGTTGTTGATAAAAACTCTCTCCTTAAGAATTGTGAACTCATTTGAGTGAGAATTGTAATGGCTTGACCTGTTTTCCTTCCTACACATTTCCATATGAAAGTCAGATACTCATAAATAATGTTAGGAGTAATAATATAATGGAAAATATTAAGCAAAAGATTTATCTTCTCAAATTAGTAGAGATGCATAAAATTCTGAGTTGTACATTTCTGATTTGCAGCTTAGTGAAGAAAAATATTTGAAGACATAGCACTGAACATATATTACATAATGCTTTTATATAGCTCACTTAAAGGGTAAGGTTAAAATTTCCACTTTCCTTTAATGACAACAATTTTAAAAGTATTTTAGAGTATAATTTTAAGAAATGAGTATTTAGAATGTATGTTGCTGACATATTTTATGCTGTAGATGCCAAAGTATTAAATTACAATATTTCTACTTTCTATTTTTTAATATATGCTTTTTCTGTTAAAATCATGAAAAATTGATCATTTTGAAGACTCTTATTTTTCCCTCAACATTTGTAAAAATTATAATAAAAATTTTTTAAAAGTAACTCTACCTTCCTGAACACATGCGTGCCACACACACACACACACACACACACACACACACACACAATTGAATACCAGAAAGAAAGGTGTCATAGATTTTATTTTTAAGATATAAATAAAATTACCAGAGCCATTTATTGTTGAGAATGATCACTTTAGAAGACTGATGCTTCTTAATAATGACTATATGATTTATGATAAGGTAGCAGTTCCATTTAAAAGTGATTATTATACTGTCCTATTTGTGTTTGTTATATAGTAGAAGTCTCATGGATACTCTGATATTTCTTTTATAACTGTCTGGAATAAGATGTTTTTGTTTTTGTTATTCCCATACAATTGTGTTCTCAGGATGACCAGATATAAAAAATATTTATTAATTCACAATACACATCATACATAGATCACTTCTTTTTCACAGGCAGTCTGCAAAAAGGAGACTTGGATGACAGATCCATTCCATATAGATATTATTTTTTCCCTTTCTGTGTTCAAATAGACTTTTGTGCTCCTATGATACCACTTATTCTGTTTTGTGTATTAGGGCTATATGTGCATTTATCCACATTTTAAAGTATTTTAAAGAACTTACAGGTAAGGGATAATTTTAATTTTCATCTTTACATATGCTATAATACCTAACAAAAAATTTGTGTACATCAATACACACTTATGGAAGTAGCTAATTAAAAATACATTAAGCATTCAGGTTTTTTTAAACTTAACATGTGAATTTAAGAATTGAATTTTATCATACTTTATGTTAAAGTTCTTTCCCATATAGCAGTTGTAATAGTACATAGAGTACATTACATTTCAAATGTAAAATAGGTATAATTAATATAGAAAATATAATGATCAGTATGGTAAACATATATGTTAACATGTATAACATATATTAAAATAATGTATACATTATCATATTTTTTTTAAGAATTATTTAGTGAACTATCGGACTCTTAGCTATTTAGGAATTTTTCCATTAAAAGAACCATTTCACGTTTCATAGGTCAAAGCTACCATTTAGAGTAACATGCATTTAGCTTACAGCAAAATTCTGAAGCTCTCCTGGTGAGAAGTACTTAGATATAAACTGTGAAATGAAAAGAAAACTATACTCATTTTCCTTAGCCCATAACGTGAGAGTTCAAAAGGAAAGAAGCACTTCTCACCAAAAATAAACTGTGAAATGCATGGGAAGTTGTTGCAGGCTGTACCAGGGGATTTGTAGGAGCAAGTACACAGAACTTCACAACTATTAGTGGTTAATTCCAAGGTTATTAAATCAGCAGTGACTAAGTGGCATTAATGTTATGTCAACAAAGTGAACTGCAAAGATGACCATCCTCAGTTTTTCTGTGGTGAATGATTTGTGCTTAAAATTAAGCATATAAAATTCCTTATTATAGTTGTCATTGCTCCAGAAATAAGTTAAAAGAAGCTGTGCTTATTTTTTTCCCTGCTAAGACTACTGTGACATTCACCAGGTCATCTGTTCAAAAGACAGCTGGCCTGATATTAGGGTTTTCAATTAAGAAAATTGGACACTAAAGCAAAGTGGGGATTACACCTTGCTCAAACTCTCAGTCAAGCATTGGAAACTAATAACTATGGATTATATTGACCATATTTGACTCAGTTATTGAACCTGAAAAAATTGATCAACTTGTATTTCATGAATTCAAAATAATACTCCTCAGACTGTAAGCAATCCTTTGTCGCCCCAGGTTGTCAATGAAACTATTTGAAATTTCCATCTTTTATTTAAAAATGGTCACAGGTATGCAATGCCATATGGTTCACCCTAAATATCTATAGCTTTACAGCATTTCAGCTGCAGTCTTTCAAGTGGAAATGTGTGAAAAAAAAAAGTATTCCATTTTTAAGCATACTGCTATATGAGAATATTATTTGCAAAATAAACTACAGATAAAAATACAGATGAAATACTGTAAATATGTGTTAGATCTTTCAATGAAGTAAATGGTTTATATTTTAAAGATGAATAAAATAATCATAACTCATCAGTAAAATGGTGTATGTGACCCTTGATAAAATTAGTCACTTTTGTCTACTTCAATGTGGTGATTTTTAGGGTATTTTTGCTCATTCCTAAATATGAAAATCCACATCATTGAATTACTCGAGGGGATCATATATCATTTTTTCAGAACCTTATCCAAAATGTCAATTTAATCCTCAACATCAGAATATTCTTCAGAACCTTACAAGTTTTACTTTTTTTTCTACTTTCTTTTAATTGCCATTAATGCACACTGTAGCTCCATCAATATTACTTAGCCATCAAAAAAGAAGGAAATCTTGCCATTTGCAATGACATGGATGGAGCTAGAGAGTATTATACCAAGTGAAATAAGTCAGTCAGAGAAAGACAAATACTCTATGATTTCACTGATATGTGGAATTTGTAAACAAAATAGATAAACATAGGGGGAGGAAAAAAGAGGGAAGCAAACCATAAGAGACTCTTAACAATAGAGAACAAACTGATGGTTTCATGGAGGTAGGTGGGTGGGAAATCAGCTAAATGTGAGATGAATATTAAGGACGGTACTTGTTGTGATGAGCCCTGGGTGTTATATGTAAGTAATGAATCACTGAATTCTACACCTGAAACCAATTTTACCATATATGTTAACTAACTAAAATGTAAATAAAAGCTTGAAAAGAAAAACATCGTTATTAATGTAGTTTAATACATTTTATTAGTTAACCCAAAAAATAAAGCAAGAGTAGATTTAAAAAAGAAAATTTGTTGGTTCTCTGTGGGTTTAGGAGTCTAATATAATATAGTATTTGAGTAATTTATTTAGTAATAATTATTGAATGCGTAACATGTAGCTGGACTCTGCAAATTGTTGAGGATATAGGAGACAAAGTCCCCTTCTTCATGGATCACCCATATAGTTAAAACAAGAGCTAAAATTTGTCATTGGTTATATTAACAAAATACCATTTGCCCTAAAATTAAGCACAAAAATTTAAAGTCCACTTAAAACAGAATAAAAATTAATATCTTCTACCTATAGAAAATTCCCTTAATCAGATTAATTCACAAATGGAAATTGGGGATATACTTTAATATGATAAAATTGCTAGGATTTAAAATATGACATTTTTGGGGCGCCTGGGTGGCGCAGTCGGTTAAGCGTCCGACTTCAGCCAGGTCACGATCTCGCGGTCCGTGAGTTCAAGCCCCGCGTCAGGCTCTGGGCTGATGGCTCAGAGCCTGGAGCCTGTTTCCGATTCTGTGTCTCCCTCTCTCTCTGCCCCTCGCCCGTTCATGCTCTGTCTCTCTCTGTCCCAAAAATAAATAAAAAATGTTGAAAAAAAAATTAAAAAAAAAAAATATGACATTTTTATATGATTTGATTTTTTTCAAATCTGAGAAACAAAAATACATTCTACAGGAATTTTTTAAATTTGCATTTTTAATATTTTCTTTTTTTCATGTTTATTTATTTTGAGAGAGAGAAAGAGAGTAGGGGAGGGAGAGAGAGAATCCCAAGCAGACTTCACACTATTAGCACAGAGTGCCAAACAGGACTTCATCTCATGAACCATGAGATCATGACCTAATCCAAAATCAAGAGTAAGATGTGTAATTGACTGACCCACCCAGGTGCCCACATTTTCAAGTAATATTTTCAATGAGATGTTAAACCTACTATAAGAGTAGATTGGTGCTGAGAGTGTTCACATATCTTTGCCATGATGTGCATCCTTAGTCTAGAAACTGAATGACTCAAAGATGCTCACGTTACCTCTAGATACAGACCCAGGAGCTACTCTCTGCTATAAGTTATTCAGTGGCTTTCTGTGGTAAGCAGTATACAGCATAATTCTGTGCTGTCTGAAAAATCCCTAGAGATGTTTACATATAAATTGCCTGTTTGCAGCTGAAAAGCAAAATATTTCCAGTGGAGAAATGTTACCATTTACGTTCAGGAAAAAGGATGGGCAGACCCCTAAATTGCAGAACTTCAATGCCAACTAAATATTTGGTAAATTAAGCAAAAGAGGAGATGAAAATTAGTTTGAAATTCATATGCAATATTCAGTAGACTTACATGATACCAATTGACAGTATAAATATATGCAGTGGAAAACTTACTAAAGGTCTACCCTGAGCCTAACTTTCCAATCATGGCTGGCAGTTTTTGAGCAAGAGAAAAGAAGTTTTAGTGTGTGCTTATGCACATTATCATCATAAACATAATTGTCATCATTATCAACAACCTCATTCTCATTCTTTTAAAAAAAGATTTTTTTTGTTTACTTATTTCTGAGACAGAGAGAGAGCATCGAGTGGGGGAGGAGCAGAGAGAGAGGGAGTCACAGAATCCAAAGCAGGCTCTAGGCTCTGAGCTGTCAGCACAGAGCCCGATGTGGGGCTCAAACTCACAAACCATGAGATCGTGACCTGAGCTGAAGTTGGACGCTTAACTGACTGAGCCACCCGGTACCCCTAAATCGTATTATAATTGTAAACATAACTTTGGAAAGAACATATTTTCTAGGTTTCTCACATATGATGGAATGATTAGAAAGTGATCAGGGTACTAAATTTTCACACAATTGGGTTGCATTGAAGATGCTATTTTAGAAGCAGAGTTTCCGAGTCAGAGGTGCTCTTAAACATGGAGACACAGTTAATTAGATTTTGATTATTTGCTTGAGTGAGGTGGTACCACAATAAAAACAATGTTGTAAATATTAACACTGATGGCTCCCCAATGAACCACTCCCTATATGTATGCCTTGTGTGATCCCCTCACACATTGACTCTAAGCTTGACCATGTGACTTTCTTTAGATGATTTAAGAATGGTATCACACAAATAGAAATTTTATAAACACTTGCAAATTGTGCTTTTCTCTTGTATTATAGTTACAACTTAGTAGAGAAGCCCAAGCTATCTATAGGCAGGCAGCAAATATAGACAGAGAGATGTGAAAGATTTATTTGGATTTTCTAGCCTAGCCAAATCAACCATCTGAATGCAACCAAGTGAGCCCAGTCACCTCCGCATAAGCAGAACAGTGAGATGAGACCAGTCAACACACAGAATCATGAGAAATAATGAACTGTTGTTATTATAAGTCATTAGTTATTGGAGTAGTTTTGTTACACAGCAATAGCCAATCAAAACACGGCAAGTCTTAATAACATTTCAGGAATCTTATTTCAGTGGAGAAAAAGTAATTTATATGAACAAACTGGAATCTCATCTTATCCACATAATTAGTAGAGTCTATGAATATCTTATACACATATTTAGTAAGGTCTATAGAATGAGTGAATATCTTAGACACATATTTAGTAGGGTCTAGGACAAAATATATAATCAAAGACTTGTAATTCTAAGCTATTTCGTTGGTAGAAATATCGTTTGTTATATTTTCACTGCCATACTTTTGATACCACAGTCAAAGAAATGATGATTTCTTTCCAAATACCTTTCATAATACATGTTGTATATGTGTGTATATAAAATATGTATGGATATGTATATAATATACATATATATGCACATATATATATTTTATTGACCAAGAATATATGTAAAAAGTGGTTTAAATTAATAACAAATTTATATAGTGAGTATAATTTTTTTATTTTTACTCAAATCTGATGTCTTTGTTTTAATTGTTTAGTTTAAACCGTTTATGACACTAAAATTTAATCTTGTGTATTTTCAAATTACTTTTATTTGTTTTCCTTTTTGCTGCTATCCATCTATTTTTAAATTGAATTTCTTCTATTGCTTACATTTTCATCTGTGTCATAATTATTTTCAACTGAAGACATGAGCACATGTTTCTCACCTTGCTGATTTATTTATAGAGACAACTAATGTTTGCTTTTACCCGTTAGCCTCCCCATATTCCCTTTTTCATATTGATATTACTTAGAATTTTAACTTTGTATTGCTGTTAATATACATTTTTTTCATGTGCTCTTAGTCTTTCACCCTTTAGACATCAATAACATATTCCAAGATTTTTGACTACTCTTACATCCCTGTTTCTTAAACTCATCGCCTATGTTTGTGTTTCTTCTTTAAGATATACTCTAAAAATATTGTCAATATAAAATATTTGTTGATATTTTATTGCATACAAAACTCGAGGTTAAATATTCATTTCACTCATTATTTAAAAAAAATTACTCTGCTTACTTCTTGCTTCCAGTGTTGCTCTTAAGAGCACTGGTACTTTTTTTTTCTTTGTAGGTAACATATATTTCCCATTTAATAACCTTTAGAATTATTTCTCTTCCTTTGATACTTTTGAATTTCATTGTAATGTGTCTAGATATGAGTTTACTTATTATTTGGCACTCTGTATGCCCTGTCAGTCAGTGTTCTTTCATTTTTCTTTAATTCTGTGAAATTTATTGGCAATACATAATAAATAAATACAATATTTATTTATTTATTTATTTATTTATTTATTTATTGCCATTTTAGCTTCTCCATCATTCAGGTAATATTGTTCTCTTATTTTACTCTATCCTCCACATCTAAAACTTGTTTTTCATATTTCCCATAATTTTATGCTAAAAATTCTAACCAGAATCCATATGGTTCAATAAACATTTATAGATATATCTTCTTAAAAATATGTTTCTAAAATTATTCTATTTTTCTGACTTTTCAAAGTTGCTTTTTAAAAATTCATATACACAAAAGAAACTATATGGATATTTTTATTAAATTTATTTTGTTAAAAGGAACAACTAGCTTTCTTTTTTTAATAATATGTTTTCTGATATAATAAGAGGATTTGGGTAAGACATCCTGCAAAGTTCCAGATAGTTTATAGACCCTCATTAGATGCTGAGGGTAGAGTAAATGTCATTTTCTCTTTTTCTACTACAGTGATACATACAAATGTATAGAATTGGTAAATCCTTGTTCAAAATATTAGTGTAGCTTTTCTATCCTCTGGACAAGAACCATAGGTAAATAAATTAAACTATACTTGTAAGTAGCTAACAATCATGGGTAAAATTGGGAATAATAGGTAATAGTCCAAAGTAAATTGTTCTTAAAGTTTAGACTTCTGAATGTGTGTGTGTGCGTGTGTCTGTGTGAAAAGAGAGAGAGAGAAAGAGAGAGAGAGAGAGAGAGAGAGAGAGAGAGAGAGAGAGATTTATTCAGTGGCTATTCTATGCCAGGTTCTCTGGAAGTTGTTGGTAACTAGCTAAGATCCCTAATATCAAAGAACATGGTGCATGAAGAGCAAGAAATATGGGCAAACAAATACTTGTTTATATGATTGCATCCTCTACAACACATGAATAAAGTGATATGCAACCATTTTGCCTAGAGTGTCCAGAAATGCTTTCTTGAAGGGGAGATCTGAGGTAGGCCTTGTGGATCAATGTGGAGAGTCTAGTAAAGAAGTGAGGGCAGGACAAAACAACTACCTGACAAATGTGTTTTATAAAATTGTGATGTTTTTCAAAGTATTGATTTGTATATATAAAGCTTTCATGATAGTAGGCAAAGAAGGAGTAATTTCTCTTTTTTGTTCAGCAAATGGTCACCCCTCTTGGAGAATGAATAATAAATGAATCTAGTGTGTGAAGAAACAGACGTTGTCATGGGGATAAACATTGCTTCTCAACAGTAGTTCATTTCTAGTACCTGAATTAGAGTGAATTGAAATAGTCTAGTTCAAGTCTTGGGGCATCTTCTCTTTCCACTCTGTTTGTATTAATTCTTCCAGAAGAAGTGTTGTTAGTTCACCCATCAGGGGCAATTGTACCACTAGTACATGTGCTAAAAACAACTTAGAAAATTTCCAGCTACATTTTATTCAAAAGAAGTGATACATAACATATTAAACAGGCATTCAAAGGCTAAAGATATGGTATTAGTAGTCAAAAAGAACATATAACATTCACATTCTGATTGAGAAAATTAAAATTGTATCTTCAAGGAACATATTTAAGAAACTTTTTTTTCCTTTTAGACTCATCTTAATGGATACAAACTACAATTAAAGTAACTTTCCTTGAGAAATGATGCATAAACTAAACAATAAGACTTTTCCTTGGTATTTAAGGCTGCTTTTTTTGAAGCCTCGTATTATGTTGTACATATAATGCAATGTCATGTGGAGTGATCTGACATCAAAAAGCCCCCAACCTCTAGTAGGTGAACCTTTTCCTGACTTTCATGTCTAAGAAAAATTGAGCTCATGTTGGGTTCTCAGAGACAAAAAAGAAATGGCAATGCTTTGTTCACTTTAGTTTGTTCTAATTCCAAGAGACTAAAAGCTTAGTTCTGAAAAACTGCATTTCAATTCTGCTAGCACTCCAGGACTTTAGTGCCCACTCCTGAATAGTAATATTAACACCACTAAATTTGTTTTCTTAGTTCTCACTACATATTTACCTATTATGATTCTCTGAACTACTTTGAGTCATGATTATTTTTAGTAGTTCTCATTTTTTAAACCTGAGACAATGTTTTTCTTATGGTCATTCCTTATAAATTGTATTATATCCATTCAAATTGGTAATGTTACATAATGATTTAGTAGGAAAATTCCCGTACATTTAAGAAATAGTTGTCTTGGTTTTGAATTAATAAGAAAAAAATGGAAATTTCATATTTGATAAGACATTCGTGTAAATACACTACATGCCAAGTGTACTCTCTTTAAAATCTCTCTTTTCTCTGTGTCACACATGCATGCAGATATACACATCATTAATTTAAAAAACAAAAATGATTACTTCTGTTTCATATTCCTTCATGGAGTAACACAGTAAAGCCAAGAATGCCAGCTTAATTGGAGGAGGTGAGATATAAGAATATAAGAATCACTTGTGGATCTTGCTAGCCTGTGGAGTTACATCTCTAAAGGCTGATGCAGAAAGTCAGTCCTGAGAACCAGTGATGATTCTGCTGTCAACCATGAATGCCTACTTTTGTGAAATTTAGCTATACGGGGGTGGAGATATTTCACTTAATCTTCCACTAAAAGAAAAAAAAATACACAAAACTGTTCATGGTTATATCCTTCAATAGTAAGCTTAAACACAAAGGAAATAGAGGGGCATGGCTTGTGCTTCTAAATTCCTTAAGATATATCCAAGGAGCACAGAATAACTATTGTTTGGTGTATTGGCCTTGTTAAAATGATCAAAATCTGTCCAGGGAATGAATCCTTAACGATTTTAGATTACCTGAGAAAACTATCTGGAAAGATATTTTTTCAACTGTCATTGCGACATTCATATTCTTAATTCTTAATTGTGAAAAGCCTCTCTAGTCTTCACTTTATTGTGAATCCCTTAACTAAGGTACTCATTTGCAATGTGAACAATTCTGTGTATAGTTAGTAAAGAGCTTCCTGTTAATACATGTGTCTATTGATCCCTATTTCCTTTTAAACAGAAATCTAAGTGATTTAATCTTCTCATAAGTTGTGTCATTGAATGTATGCAGAAATCCTAGATATTTACTTTTTTTTTTCTTAAAGTTTTAGTCATTTATTTTGAGAGAAAGCATGAGCGGGAGGGGTCAGAGAGAGAGAAAGAGAGGGTGAAAGAGAATCCCAAGCAGGCTCTGCACTGTCAGCGCAGAGCACGACACAGGGCTTCATCCTACTACTGAGATCAAGGCCTGAGCCGAAATCAGGAGTCTGATGCTTAACCGACTGAGCCACCCAGGTGCCCCTGGATACTTAACTTTTGTAAGTCAATTTACAATGAAGTCCAGTAACATGTTAAAGTCATATACCTTGAAGGCATAAGAAAAGACCATGATCCCAAATGTTTCTTCTCTCTGTATCTGTTTCTGTCCCTTTGTCTGTCTCTGTTTCTCTCATTCTCTCTCTTTTTTTCTTTAGCAGTGTTCTTTACTATCTGTGCATAATTATTCTGCTCTCTGTAGTAACACCAATTTGGGTAAACAATAAAAATAGTAAAGATAAGGTAGTGTGTACAATGAGATATCCCTTTCTGTGTAAAGTAACAAGAGCAATAAATGTTTTTGAGATGGAGGTATTTTTGATTGCTTTGTTTTGTCTGGAGTTGGGAAAAGATTAAAAATAAGCAATAATTTTCTTTTAGTGAGTGTTATCACTGCCATTCAAGTGTTAGTGCCTCATGCACTAGAAAGTCTAATACGTCAATGGTATATTAATAAAGCATGCTTTGCACATTAACTACGGATCTGTCATGGATACACTGCCCTTTGTTTAGGGGTTGTAGCTTTTATTGGAAGACAGCAACTAATTCAGCAGTAGTTATTTTCCAGTGAGTAGATAAACAGGTACATGGAATGAGAAAATTTGAGTAGGAAAAAATTATATGGCCCAGTTTTGCCCAAAACGCCAGGCATGATCATATAATTTTGTATATGGAAAATGTATGCATAGAGTTGAATATATTTTTATCAAGGATGAATGGTCTAGTATATGAATGTTCTCTTATATTCTTATTATTATTTTTTTAATGTTTCTTTTTTTTTTTTTTTGAGAGAGAGAGAGACAGAGTATGAATAGGGGAGGGGCAAAGAGAGGGAGACAGAATCTGAAGCAGGCTCCAGGCTCCAAGCCATGTTCTTTTACATTCTAAAGACAGAAATAAGTTTGTATTAATGAATAGCTTTAAGTGAATTTAGATTCATTTCTTAGAAATTAGTGAGATGGGAAAATCAGAAAAATTAACAAGCTTAAAACACAGATGATTTAATTTTACAAAAATCATAAACTTTTTAACAAGCCTCAGTGAAAAAGACAGACAAAACATTAAAGATAGAGCTCTTCTAGGTATAAAATTTGTCAGTAAAGTGTTCTTCCAAGAGACATGTTTTGCCATATAGAATAGCTCCTCAGTTAGACCATGACTCACTCGTGTGTTAGCTCATCTTCTTTTATCTCATCACTCCATATCCCAGATTGAAAGCCAAAATATGATTTCTCTATGTCCATACTGAAGCAGAAGTTGTCTACTGAGCTTTCACAAACGTGTCTATACTCATGTACATTTTAGATTCAAATGGTTTATTTATGTTTTGTTTTAGTATTTGTTTATCTTTTTCATGCTAAATGGAACTGACTACAGATTAATTTTTGTCTTTGGTAGCAAGGCAATTAGAATAATGAGCAGATGCAACTAATTTGGGAACAATCAATTTTCTGGAGTTAGGTTCAGTGATAATATAACTATCTTTTAAAAATGCAACAATTATCAAGCATTCAACACCAAGATACCACAGGAGAGCTAATATACCCATGTATTATAAAACACCACTCAAAAAAACACTATTAAACAGTAAATTCATTTATGAAGCATTAAAATTCTAATTTGAAGATGATACTTCACTATATAAGTGTTTCCATATGTAAAGATGTATACCAATGACAATTTTAATAACGTATCATCCAATTTTGGAAAGCCAATACAGAATGTTTAATGTTTTAATTTACGTTGCTTTTCATATCATTTTATTATGGAATTAAATAATATAAAACAAAAAAGGACACACTGATGCCAGACCAATTGCTAGATGAAATATATAGGACAAGTTCATATACCTGCTTTAGACTTCATGTTAAGATCTGGCAAGATCTGTCAGATGAAATTTCCCATTACCCTTTCTCCCTCATTCGTTACCATTACATCTGGGATCTTAGGCTGGGTCAGATCTTCACTGATTTAAATTTTTTCACAACATGATTACTTTAAATGCTTCTGGAGACATAGAATCTATAGAAACTAAAAATGAAAATTGAGCCTAACTTGTGGCTTAGAAGACTGTAAGTAGCATCATAAAATGCAAAAAAAAAATTTTTTTTTCTAATGTTTCTCAGAAATACACAAATACTTTTTAGAGATGTGCTGTACAGCATAGTACCTAGAGTTACTACCATATTGTTTACCTAAAAACTTGCTAACAGGATAGGTCTTATGTGTATACTTATGTATAAACCTGTCAATTTCTTATGAAATGCAGAGACATGTGAAGCTACATATTAATTTATTCTTTTATGGTGAATATTTTTTATAGAATTGAATTTTGTAATTTGATTATTTTTTCTTTAAACACTATTAAACACCAAAGTTCAAGATTTATCACTTGATTCAGTTATGGCTGGTGAAAACATCAGAGTTGATATGATGTAAGAGACTAAAGTAAAGTGGGGGTAAGTTCAAGAAAATGTGAAACTAGGTTGTTGATGTGTAACCCATATCCATAATATATACACTGCAGTGATGGTGTGATGTTTCAACAGATTAGGGTAGAATGGCCTAGATGTCCAAGGATTGAAGTGTTGAAGAAAGGAAACTTGTGGCATATTGAAATGTTGCAAGTTTAAAATGAGAAGTTTTTACCTAATGACGGAAAAATAATGATTTGCAAATGAAAATCAAAGACTATGCTTAAATGTTCACCATGCAGTAGGAGAGCAAACCTGACAAGTTTTGCTACCTAACAGGGAGAGGCCTGTGCAAAATGAAAATATGGGGCTTCTTATTCAAAAAGTAGGGAGAAAGCCTATTAAAGGTACTAAAATACAAGGCTTTTGTTTTGTTCTGTAATCTCCTTCTTGATAGTTTTTCTTTGTTTGCTTTTGCTATAGAGTATTGTTCTAAGTAAAGAAACATTAAAGATTTAAATTATGAACACAAATAATCTGTTCATATTTATATTTTGCATGCCAATATTTAATACAAGTATAAGTATTTAACTCATAT
Organism: Prionailurus bengalensis; assembly: GCF_016509475.1. Lineage (NCBI taxonomy): Eukaryota > Metazoa > Chordata > Mammalia > Carnivora > Felidae > Prionailurus > Prionailurus bengalensis. Next base: position 51,864,508 of record NC_057356.1, read on the forward strand.
GCAGAATCACTAAAATTAAGCAATTTGTGTTTCTTACTTTGTGTATGCATATATATTTTGTTCTTATTAGAACAGTGGAAACACTGCACAAAACTAACTTCAGTCTTTTCAATTTATTGTTTGATATACACACATACTACCAATGCTCTTACCTTAGGCTTGCTAATGAATAAAAGTTTAAAAGAAAAAAACACAATGGGTTGGCTTTCTTTTCCTTTTTGTATCTTCATTTTCAGCATAAATGCAGAGAAGTAACATGAATATAAAAAGATATGATACAGTTATTTGATCAATTATGTCTTTCCCATTGCTTTTTGTTTGGTTGGTTGGTGTTTTGTTTTGTTTTGTTTTGTTTTGTTTTGTTTTGTTTTGATTCAAAGCAAGTTCTGCTTTTAATATAAAATGTGTCTTTTGGGCCGCTTGAAACAGTCAATGGCCTGCTTAATCAGTTGAAAATATACACGCTAGCAGCGCCTGGGTGGCTGAGTCAGTTGAGCTCTGACTCTTGATTTTGGCTCAGGTCATGATCCCAGGGTCATGGGTTGGAGCACCACATTGGGCTCAGTGCTGCATGTGGAGCCTGCTTAAGATTCTCTGTCTCCCTCTGCACCTCTTTCCTGCTCATGCTTTCTCTCTCTCAAGTAAAAAGAAGAAAGAAAGAAAGAAAGAAAGAAAGAAAGAAAGAAAGAAAGAAAGAAAGAAAAAGAAAAAAAGAAAACATACACACTAATCACTCATTTTAGTCTCACTGAACTCCCTTACATCATGAATCCATTGGAATTCAGTATTCCTGAGGAATCACAAATGATATACACAAATGGAATGATAAGGATCAACTGGAGGTTCCAATATTGCATGTATCTCCTCTGTCTACATCTATATTCTACTGCACATCACATTGGAAAAAAAAAGGTCAGAAATAATATTGGGAGTATCAAACAGTGACAACACTACATTAAATCAAACCGAAGATTCCTCTGAGCACAGGGCCCTGTGTTACTGCGCAGGTCATATACCATGATGCCAGACCTGGGTTGAAGTGATGGGCAGTTCTAATGGGAAGACCCAGTTTCAGGTAAAACAAAGCAATGGGTGTAAGTCCAAGGAAAATATTCCATACATAGAATATAGAAGAAGTCAGTTTTCCCTAGAACAAAGTTTCTGAAGGACCTGATTCTTACATTTAAGAGAGAAAAGAGCAATTAGAAGGATAAAAGCTAACCTAGAGTTGAAGGAAACAGATACAATAAATAAAGAGTCTTAATATATGAGAATTAAGCAATGATGAATGGAGACATTACTTGCCTAACGTTTCCAAGTGAAACACTGATACCAAGTTTAGGAATAGTCACAAAGCAACTCACATTTGTGTGAGAAGTGTCTGGGAAAGCAGCCATTGAATGGAGTCACCACAGTCTGGGGACATGTTTCAATTGTTTAGATTTCCATAATGGAGACTTCTTTGCATATATTTTAACATTCAGTGAATTTTGTGACTTTTGCAAGAGACAGATTACAAAGAAGGCTTGCAGATATACAGCTGGTAGCATCAGGAGTAGAGGTCAATTCAGGTCTCAGTGAAAAATTTTTAAAAGAATACTTCAAAGATTATCTTGTCCCAATACAGATCTCAGATCACAGACTTCTGAACTTTAATATAATAAGCATGCAGTATTTTACTCTTTGAAACCATTTCATCTACTCTGGAAGGGCTTAAAAAAATGATAATAACTGAACTTTGTTCATTGTTAAAGAAAAATCCTGATAGGGGCACCTGGGTGGCTTAGACGGTTAAGCATCTGACTTCAGCTCAGGTCATGATTTCACGGTTCGTGAGTTCGAGCCCCGCATCAGGCTCTGTGCTGACAGCTCAGAGCCTGGAGCCTGCTTCAGATTCTGTGTCTCCCTCTCTCCCTGCCCTCCATACTTGCACTCTGTCTCTCTCTCTCAAAAATAAATATTAAAAAAATTATATAAAAAAAGAACAATCTGATAGTTTTAGTATGGGAAGGAATAGTAGCATTTTCTAAATTATCAATGGTGCCCAAACACTAGAGTACAAAGAAGAGAATTTAAATGTCCTGAAATCTCCATGATTCTTCTGAATAAATAAGAATCAGCTTTTATTTATATTCATTTATAAAACCATAAGCTCTGTGTAAAATTAATTGGGAGAGCTATAGTTTTACGGACTGCTATTATATAATTGGGGTAACTTTTGGTAATTTTATCTGGCTTAATATTTTATTCTACTAGGAAAAGCTTCTAGGTTCCTCAAAGTGTATGATGAAAGAGTTGAAAGAAATACCCAGATAGTCCATTTTTTAACTTCTCTCCAATCTAATAGGTAAACCTAGATGTATGAAAAGGGATAACATCCAATTTATTAATGTCCACTTTGGTAATTTTGAAGGTAGTAAGTGCATTGTCTATATACTCAATATAGATTTATAATTCTAAAACCACAATAGATCATAGTGAAGATAAATTATACTCTCTCTATTTTAATATTAACATTTTATGATTTGTGTCCAGTGTTATTTTGAAAATTTCTTGCTTATTTTTTTGTGTATTTTGTTTTGTTTGGCTTTTAAAAAATGTATGCATTACTGAAGACAACACATTGGAAAAGTGGATTCTGGGAGGATGAGTACAGCTCAAAATAAATTGTTCAGAACTCAGAATATATGACATATGACTTCCAGAAAGAAAGCAATGTGTTACAGCTAAAAAAAAAAAAAAAAGGAAAAAAAAAAGTAGAACACAAACAAGCCATATAAATCAAATCTGTCACTTCTATTAAAGGAATTCTGTGTATGTCTAAGGCGAATTATAGGCAAGAATTTAAAATAAAATGGAAAGAAGAAATGGAAAATAACCAGAAATTGAGAATTCATATTAAAAATGTGACACATGATGTAAAAGAGAATTGTAGAAGTAAATCTGAAATAAAAGTTCAGAGAAATATTTTGTAAATATTTGGAAAGCCAGCTAAAGAGTTTAGTCAAACACGAGAGCAGCCATTTATGCTTTTTCTCAGTGACAAGGAAATCAAGAGAGACATACTAAGAAAAATTACCTAAGTTGTTGAAGGCAGTGCTAAGGATAATAACAGTGAACAGATAAAGGACAGAATAAGACTCATCAACTGGTCTCAATTCTATGGGCATGCGTACTCAGTTCTGAAGGTTGCATCTACTACTACTAGTATCACTACTACCACTACTACTGATTCTAGTAGCGCTTATGGTAGTTAAAGCACTCTTCAAGAAAGCCTAGAACTGTTTCTGTGGTTTAGTGTCGTCATCTAGGACAGGCTGTTTTCAGATTTAGGCTCTGCCACAGTCGGTGTGCCAGTGATGGTTCCCCCAATAGTGGTTAAAAGGACTACAGCAGTGGCTAGCCTCAAGTTTGTACATAGACATGTCTAGAAGCAGGAAGGATAGGGTAAACATTTTGGTCTTTTTGTTTCTCTCTCTCTCTCTCTCTCTCTCTCTCTCCCTCTCTCTTTTTCTAGAAGGAGCAATATTTCTAAGAACTCCAAATAGAATTCCTTTATATTCCACTGGCCAAATTAGGTCATATGCACAGTTCTAAGTGAATCTATAGCAAAAATGGGATAGAAATCCACAAGTGGGTAAGACCAATGTTGACTCTTCCCTTGAGATTTGATTAACAAGGTAGAAAAGAAGGCTGAAGTGGGAAAGGCTACTGGGACATAGATGTTTTTATAGTAATAATCGGTATTGATTGAAAGTTTTCTTGGGCGCCTGGCTGGCTGAGTCAGAAGAGCTTGCCACACTTGATCTCAGGGTCCTGAGATTACTTAAATAAAAACTTTTTTAAAAAGTAGGAAGTTTTCTACTTACCAGATATGTTGTATACATTTCATCTTCTGGTCATGTTATGTTGTTCATGCTGTTCTATTCCTATTTAACATAAGAACAAATAAAGTTGTAAGACCAAATAGCATGGCACAGTTAACAAAACATGAGATAGCATAAGATAGCATAGTTAACGAAAGGATACAGGATTTATACAAATTTTCTTTATCCCCCTAGTTTCTTTTTTTTTAGTTTTTTAAAAAATGTTTATTTATATTTGAAAGAGAGAGAGTGTGTGTGTGTGTGAGCAGGGAAGGGGCAGAGAGGCAGAGACAGACAGAATCTGAAGCAAGCTCCAGGGCCCGAGCTGTCAGCAAAGAGCCTGACGCAGGCAGGGCCGAACTCACCAACCGCCAGATCTGAGCCTAAGTTGGAGGCTTAACCGACTGAGCCACTCAGGTGCACCCCCCCTTCTGCCACCAAATTTCTAAATAGAACACAAAATTTATAAAACATGAAACTATACATTGTAATGAAATATGAATTCATATTTTGAATAAAGTATATAATAAACTTTGAAGCTTTAGAGGAAGGGTACACAGCTATGAGTTATGATATAAAAAGAAAAGTTTAACTCATCCTACAGATGTCTGTTAGCAGTTATTATAGTCCCTCAAAGGCCTCAACATCAGGAAGTTGAATACCAAGGACCACCGGTCATTAATGTGTGTTTGTGTGTGCTTGTGCATGTGTATAAATAATATAAATATAAATATAAATACAAATACAAATATAAATATAAAACATGTATAATGTGCATAAGTATATATATATATATTTATATATATAAATATATATTGTTAAAGATAAAATATCCGATATGTTTAAGTAATGAGAAAAAATCGAGTAATATTCATATTAAAATAGATGATAGATAATAGGGTAAAGAGGTAATAGGTTTAAAGTTCACCCTTGGACAAAATAAAGGATTTAAGGATTCTCTTGTGCTGTATGTATGGCACAGAGTACAAAGAAGTAATTAAAAATGTTCTTTTCAGCTCCCTTTATTCCATTAAGGTATAAACTTGGGCAACCTTGAGGTCTGTGATCACAGTTTTGTGTTTTAGGGCAGGAAGAGGAGAAGATTCCCAATATACTTGGCATTTCCCCCTTATTAATTCAAACTAGTCAATAAAAACTCAAGGTAAATACTGACTAATCCTATGTTCTACAGAATTGTTAATTTCTCAAGAGCTACAGGTTCTTTTGTTCCTTGGATACTTCACAAATGATGTTCCAGGTGAAGGAAGGTCCTTTGATAAACCTTATTTCCTGAGGAGTCGACAAGGGATAAAGTCCAGAGCGTAAGAATACATATTAGATTTGGAAAAGAGGAAAGATCCTCATCTATGAAACTTTAAAGAAGAGAGAAGTGAATAGGTTGTAGATGTGTTAAGTAACTAGTTGTTATAGAACTAAGCTAAAGATCGTCTTTATACTTTATCCCCTAGATTGGCCATTTCTTCACAGAAAGCTGAGACCCATTAGGTCAAAAGAATGCAGGTACTAAATTGGAATTTTTGTACATCAAATTGTTTTAAATATAGCCCAAATAAGATTTTTAGCCATCTCCAGTCTGCCTGCTTCGCCTACTCCACAAACCTACACCTGCCATCTGCTAGTCATAGATAATATAAAATCTGAAACTATAAAGACTTCAAGCTGCTGCTGCATTCTGAGCTCTCTGATCCGAAAATTGTTTGCCATGCTGCTAATCAACATTAACCTAGATAAGTAACTTCCTCTGCAATTCCTGCCTCCCCTTCTGAATGGTGTCCCCTGTGCCTCCATCTCATGCTGTGAGATACTTCTTCCTCACATGTCAGAACCTCACAAACCAAGCATGTGTGTGCTAGTGTAAGTTCTTGGTCATATCCTAAAAAAAAAAAAAAAAAAAAAAAATCAGCTCCCAAATCCCTGGAACCCCCTATAGCAGGACAACATTGAACAGAGGGTATCCATTTTACCTGCATTTTATCTCTATGTCACAAAAACAAGTACATCTGCATGAAAAAATGAAAGTGTCTGAGAAGGGTGATAAAAGATTTAGAAGAGTTTGGCTGTGGAGAATGAGATGAGAGGGTCCTATTTACAGGTAGTTTGAAGACTTAACAACTAATAATAGAAACAATGGATTTATTATAGCACAACCCACAGTTTTGTTCTTTTTATTTGCTTTTTTTTGTTTTGTTTTTTTTTTCTCTTGTGTTGTCCACCAGTCTTGGTGGCAAATAAAAGATGGAAATTTGTGGATACAGTGTTTAGTACGAGTGTAAATGAGGAAATGATCAGTAGAGTCAAGATGTTGAAAGTGTAGCTAGTATCTATGGAGAAGGTCTATGAGGTTTAGTCTATAGAAAAACAAAGATTGAATAAAAGATTGGAGCAAAGAAAAACAAAAGATTCTAGAGTAGAGCTGTCCAATAGAACTTACTGTAAAGATGGACTTGCTCTATAATCTGGGTGTCCAACATGGATCCACTAGTTACAGGTAGTTATTGAACACTTGAAAAGTGGCTACGGTAATAGAGGAACTGATTTTTTAAATTTATTGTGGAAAAAACACATATAAAATTTACAATCTTTATCAATTTTTGTTCAATAGTGTTAACTATATTTACATTGTGGTGAAACTGATCTTTAGAACCTGTTCATGTTGCAGAACTGAAAGTCTATACTTATTAAACAACAACCTCTCTTTGCCTCTTACCCCAATCCCTGGTAAACACCATTCTACTTTCTATATCTATAAATTTGATTACTTTAGGTAACTCATATAAATGGAATCACCCAGTATTTCTCCTTTTAGCCTATTTCACTAAGCATCACGTTCTCAAGATTCATCCATGTTGTAATATGTGATTAGATTTTCTTCCTTTCTAAGGTTGCTTGGTGTTCTGTTGTATTTACATATCACATTTTGTTTATCCATTTATTTATCTGTCAATGGACATTTGGGTCACTTCCACCTCTTAGCTATTGTAAATAGTGCTACTAGGAATATGAGTGTGGATATATCTCTTTAAGATCCCGTTTTTAATTCTTTTGGATATATATACAGAAGTGGGATTGCTGGATTATATGGTGATTCTATTTTTAATTAAAAATTATTTTGTTATTTTTAATTTTATTTTTACTGCTTACACAATGGGTGTACCACTTTGCAGTCCCACTAACTGTATACAATGGTACCAATTTCTCCACATCCCTGCCAAAATTTGTTATTTTCTTTCCTCCCCACCTCCTCCTCCTTCTCCTGCTTCTTTTTAAATAGTAGCCATACTAATGAATGTGAAGTGATATCTCACTGTGGTTTTGATATACATTTCTCTCATGATTAATTATGTTGAGCATCTTTTCATATGCTTTGTTGGCCATTTGTATATCATCTTTGAAGAAATGTCTGTTCAAGTTCTTTCTCATTTTTTAATCAGATTATTTGATTTTTCTATTGAGTTGTAGTTGTTCATATGTTCTTGATATTAATCCATTATCAGATCTGTGATTTGCTAGTATTTTATCCCATTTCATAGGTTTTATTTTTTAATGTTTAATTTTGAGACAGAGAGAGACAGAACATGAACGGGGGAGCATCAGAGAGAGGGAGACACAGAATCCGAAACAGGCTCCAGGCTCCCTGCTGTTAGCACAGAGCCTGACGCGGGGCTCAAACTCACAGATGGGGAGATCATGACCTGAGCCGAAGCCAGACACCCAACCGACTGAGCCACCCAGGTGCCCCAGGTTTCCTATTCATTGTTGATTACGTTCTTTGATTAACCAAGGTTTAAAGTTCGATGTAGTAATTTGTCTATTTTTGCTTTTTTTGCCTGTGCTTCTGGTGTCATATCCAAGAAGTCATTGCCAAATCCAGTGTCATAAAGTTTTTTCCTGTGTTTTTTTTCTGGGAGTTTTATAGCATTAAGTCTTAAGTTTAGGTCTTTAATTCATTTGGAGCTTGTTTTTGCATACAGTGTAAGATAAGAATCCAATCTTATTTTTTGGCCTGTGGATATATCCAATTTTTCCAGCACAATTTGTTAAAGAGACTGTACTTTCCTCACTGAATGGTGTTGTCACCCTGGTCGAAGGTCATTTGACTACATATTCAAGGATTTATTTCAGAGCCCTCTATTTTATGGCATTGGTCTATATGTCTGCCTTTATGCCAGTACCAGAGTTTTGATTACTATAGCTTTGTGATGTACTTTTAAATCATGAGGAAGTCCTCCAAGCTTGTTCTTTTTCAAAATTGTTTTGGCTGTTTGGGGTCCCTTGGGTTTCCATATGAATTTTAGGATTTTTTTTTCCTTTTTCTGCAAAAAAAAAATGCCATTGAAATTTTGATAGGGATTGCATTGAATCCATAAATCACTTTACATAGCATTGACATCTTTATTAAGTCTTTCGGTCCATGAACATGGATGTCTTTCATTAGTGTCTTCTTTAATTTCTTTCAGATACGTTTTATAGTTTTCAGTGTACAAGTCTTTTACTTCCTTGGTTAGGTTTATTCCCAAATATTTTCTTCTTTTGATCCTGTTGTTAATGTAATTTTCTTTCTTAATTTCTTTTTCTGTTCATTTTCTGTGTATAGAAACAAAACTGTGTTTTGCATGTAAGTATGTAACCTGAAAATTTGCTAATTTTGTTTATTTCTAATTTTTTTTGTGGAAGCTTTAAGGTTTTCTACATTTACAATTATGTTATCTGTGAACAGACATAATTTTATTTATTGCTTTGCAACTTAGATGCCTTATATTTCATTTCTTGCTTAATTTCCCTTACTAGGACTTTCAGTACAGTGTTGAAAAGAAATGAGGACAGTGGACATTTTTGTGTTGTTCCTGATTCTAGAGAAAAAGTTTTCAGTATTTCACCAATGAATATGTTAACTTTGGGTTGAAGAACTGAAATTTAATTTAATTTAATTTAATTTAATTTAATTTAATTAATTACTGAATTATAATTTGAATAGCATCATACAGCTAGTGGCTACCATTTTAGACAGCCCAGTTCTAGAGGGTTGAATAATGAACTCATGTTGGACTTTTGGAGAGATGTGAGTTTAATATTTTTAGAGCATAATTCATTTATAAGATGTAATTTTAAGTAAGATGGCTTAGAATCTAGGTAATGTGAGTAATATAAAGATCACATGAAAAATCTGAATTGGTTTTACTTAGACTGAATTAACAGGATTATGAAGTAACATAACAAAAGACTATTGACAGTCATACCAAGAATTATTAGGTAAAGTTTTGTCAATGACAGAACCAGGATCAGTCTTCTCCTGTGCTTTGGAAGGTAGTAAACCCATTCTGATATAGGTAAGAAGTGATGAGATTGTGTATCACTGTTTCTTACATAACATGTAAATCTACTTATAGTTGTAGAGTCCATTAAACTTTGAAGAAGCAGTGGCTGCTAAAAGGAATTTATACTATTGTTTGATTGGAAAAAAAAAAAACGGGTGGGGGGCAAAGGAAAGAAGTAAACCATGGAGAAAATTGAGGCATATGTTCTTAACAGTAAAATGCTATATAATTCCATATTCTTGCATATCATCTCCAATAAACTATTTCTTCTAAAGGTTTTCTATTTAATAATTTTTTTTCAATATGATGCTTCTGATTTCTTCTAACAGATCAAGTCAGTATCCATTGGGCATAAAAATAATGACATTACATTCCACTTCGGTTTGGTTGCTTCAATCTACGTTTTGGGGGGTTATAGTCCCAAAAGGCAAAATAAGGAAAACATGATAATCAGGTTCTCAATGAATGCCTGGTAAGAATTGATGTATTTAGTTTTGTTTGGTCTCCAGTATGGAGACCGGGCACTGTCTTTTTGCAATTCCCAAGCAAACTGCCTTCCTTCCTACAATCTTACTTAAACTTGCACACTCGCAGTACACACTATTTCATGTTCTTTTAATGATTAGAGAAAGGTGGGATCACACACAACCACATTATGTCTTGCTATCTTTTCTATATTAAGCCATATAACTGCCTATTTTTTCCCATGTTATCTCTATGATGGCTTAGTAAAATTTATTAGTAAAGTCAGTTGAATAATTTCTTGCTCAACACATGGTACCTCTTAGTTTTTTCCCCCCTGAAGAAGAAGAAAAAATATTTTATTCAGCTTAATCTTTGCTATTTGAAAGTTTTTATTTTCTATTACCTCTGGGGTTTCAATTATTTTTATTTAGTCAATTTATTAGAATAGCATTGTGGATAGTATTGGTATCTATTATCATTTTTTAAAAAGAAAAGTTTCTAAAATTGTGGCACATTTCAGTGGTATAATGATTAAAATCTATGTGTCAGCAAGAGTTTCTCTATGAAATTTAAGAGGTTATGTCCTTTCTGTTTATTCCCTAAGGAGGTGAGCTTGTTAGATAAACATTCACCCATATTGGTAACATTGTCCAAAAGTCAAGAGAAAAACTATATCTTATAAATGCATGAGAGGGTGCTTATGCTTTGAATATTTCACACTTTAATAAATAAAGGAACATTTCACTTAGTTAAGAATATTAATTATAGCATTTCCATTGCTTATAAAAATAGGGTAAAGCCAAAAATAGAAAATTTTAAACAATGACATAAATAACACCAAGTTAAACGCCTTCTCAATCCCTATGGAGGTGGGGCTTAAAAAAGTAGCCTTGGGCTCGGAAAATTGTAAGATCTATACTATTTCTATTAGTTTTTCTCCTAAGGGAGTCCTTCACATAATATTCATGCCTTATTATTTGCAATAAGGTATAACATATTTTTGAGGTGTTTTAGTAGATTATTGTTTATAATATTGATGCAGTTTGGAATTGGAAATGATTCTGAAAATTATGCTGTCCTGAATTCTAAAATATTGAGGTTTAATGAGGTCAACTATATTTCTTAGACAAAAAAGAATTTAGTGGTACAGCTAAAGCTATTACTTTAGACTCCTAGTCAATTGTAATTGCTACATGTCACTTCCCCATCCCTGCTTCTCATCACTGGATGAGGACATTGTATTGATAACTGAGCCTTTGTCTCATTGTTTCTTTTCAAGTCAGAATATACAACAGGTTGACATGCAGGAAAGAATCTATCAACTAGTTTATAAATAATTGAGAATTAAGATTAATCATTTATATTCCTTCAAAATTAAAGCAAAGTAAAGTAAAGAAGCAGAGTAAAAATTAATCGAGGTTTAAAATACATACTGAAAGGAAATTTTCAAACTCTAGTAAGAAAAATTTGCCTCAATTTCAGATTTTTTTATAGCCACAGAATAGAAATCTCTAATAATGAGTATTACAGACTCTTATATTCTGTAACTCTGCCCACTTTTGTGAGTCCTAGGAGGTCTCATGATTTATTCTTCTATGTAGGTAGTGAGGAAGTCTCAAATTTAGCATCACTTGCAAATTTAACCTGTGTGCTTGTTTACCTCCTCTCTGGATATTTAATAAATATCTAGTTTTTAAATGTATATAACAATCAAGATACATAAGAAAACTTTATTTAGATTGCAAGGGGTTTATTAATGTAATCCACATAATTTATAGGTTATGCATTTGCTTTTAAATTTCTTTCTTCTTGAGAACTAAGGGAACTGAACACATTGGTATGAAGCTGAGAGGTTAGTGGATCTTGAGGATTTGAGGGGCAAACAAGGAATATAATAAAATCATGGAGTAGTAACTTTGGAGACATATAAGACAGAATGAGAAATCTGCTACTAACAGCTGTAACAGAGGTAACTGGAATACATGGGTTTTGGCTTTATGTTTTTTGTTTCCTCCAGTTTATTCAGTGCATATCCATACCCTTAACCACTTAATCCCTCCCCCTTTGGTATCTGATGACTCTTAAGCATAGTGTTGACAAATGCACATTTGCCTGAGTTCAAATCCCAGCTCCATCATTTATGAGCTGTGTAATCTTGGACAAAATTAGTTTTGCCTCTTTCTATATCTGTTAAATAGAAAGGACATTGAGGACATCTTTTAGAAAAGTTCCTGACACGTTGAAAACATTTTTTTTAATATTTATTGTTGTTCTTGTATTAATTATTTGTTTTATTTTTATTTTGTCTTCTCTGATATGGTAATCTCTTTGAACAGGGATTATTATTTTCTGATCAAAACAACTCAGGCAGGTATCCTGATCATCAGTAACTTATTGAGGACACAGACAAGTTTCTGCTAATGATTTCACTAATCCACTGAATTCATAACAATTTTTTCAATCAGCCAAGAAGAGATCAGTAAAATAGAGATTTAAGCAGATAAGTATTCATTTTAGTTAGGGGGTTAGTATTCATTTTCCAGTTTGATTCTTAGCTTTATGTTCTATCAAAAGGCTAAAGGTGACCTTTCGAAATGTTTATTAAGAATTCAGAGACTTTCTGGGAATGCAAGGTGGTGCAGCCACTCTAGAAAACAGTATGGAGGTTCCTCAAAAAACTAAAAATAGAACTACCCAACAACCCAGCAATTGCGCTACTAGGCATTTATCCAAGGGATATAGGTGTGCTGTTTTGAAGGGACACATGCATACCCATGTTTATAGCAGCACTATCAACAATAGCCAAAGTATGGAAAGAGCCCAAATGTCCATCGATGGAGGAATGGATAAAGATGTGGTGTATATATACATATATATACATATACATATATATGTATATATATATACATATATATACATGTATATACATATATATACATATATATACATATACATGTACATACATACATATACATATGTATATGTATATATGTATACACACACACACAATGGAGTATTACTTGGCAATCAAAAAGAATGAAATCTTGCCATTTGCAACTATGTGGTTGGAACTGGAGGGTATTGTGCTAAGTGAAATTAGAGAAAGACAAAAATCATATGACTTCACTCATATGAGGACTTTAAGAGACAAAACAGATGAACATAAGGGAAGGGAAATGAAAATAATATAAAAACAGGGAGGGAGACAAAACAGAAGGGACTCATAAATATGGAGAACAAACTGAGGGTTACTGGAGGGGTTGTGGGAGGGGAGATGGGCTAAATGGGTAAGGGGCATTAAGGAGTCTACTCCTGAAATCATTGTTTTCACTATATGCTAACTAATTTGGATATAAATTTTAAAAAATAAAAAATAAAATTAAAAAAAAGAATTCAGAGACTTTCTGTGTTCTGACAAATGCTTGACTAAAATTGTTTTTTAAGAGCGAATTTTTCTTGAGTTTCTTCAATAAAATCTTATATACATACATCGAAAAGCATCTACTGAAGCTTCCATTAACTTTTACAGAAAGACTCTAATAATAGGAATATCTATTATTAAGAACATAATTCATCCTTGGATTATTAGTTGTCTTTTCTATTTCAGAAATAGTTAATAGAGCTTCCTCTTTGGGTTATAAGTGGAGGTGGGAGGTATAGTTGCACAAAATATTTTGACCAATTCTACTTTATAGGTGAGAAATTCAAAGAGATGGTTATTCAAATATTCTGATATGTATATTTAGAATATGTATACAGGAAGATATATACTATATATTAGAAAAATATATTTATATGGAAAATCAGAAAGCCCAAACCATAGAGAAACAAAATATTTTTTTCAATAGTCTTAACTGGATCCGCTGTTACAAAAATGTGGCAGCAGTCATAAGGATGAATTGTATCAGTGGACAATACATGACCAGAACAGATACTAGTACTTTTTGAGATTTGCTGGCTTGTGAAACAGCTTTTCACTCAAGTAGAACTGATTCATATTGAATTCCATGGGCATTTGAACAAGTACTTCGTTTGAGTAGGAGTATAGGAAGTCCTTTTTAAATTGCCTGAAATAAAGTTGTTGAAAACAGCAAATGTGTTCTACAACTGTGGTGAACTAAACCATACAATGAAATCATTGAGCAGTCAGTTCTGCAGAGCATCAATCTTATGGTTAAAAATCTAAGCTGAAAAATTGATATAATTATTTCCCACAGGGAGTGGGGTTTAAAGTTAAAATAGATGTGTTTTTTTCTTTACCTTTTTGCACATTAGAATGTATTATACTAAGCAAAATAAGTCAGAGAAAGATAAATACCATATGATTTCACTCATACGTGGAAGTTAAGAAACAAAACCATGAACATAGGGGAATGACGAGAGAGAGACAGAGAGAGAGACAGAGAGAGAGAGAGAGAGAGGAAAGCAAACCATAAGAGACTCTTTAATATAGAGAACAAACTGAGGATGATGGGGGAGGGGGGTGGTTGATAGGTATTTTGGATGGGTAGAATGAATGATGGGTATTAAAGAGAGCACTTGTGATGAGCACTGGGTATTATATATAAGTGATTAATTACTAACTTCTACACCTGGAACCAATACTACACTATATGTGAAAAAATAAAAATAAATGCATTTCTATGTGTCAAAAAAAGAGAATATATATTATAAAATGAATCTAAAGCTTATAAATGAGCACTAAAGACAAACAAGAAAAGGATCTGAATTTAGGTCAATTGGAACAAAGTTTCCCAAATATATATATATATATATATATATATATATATATATATATATACATAAATATCAGTAAATTACAAAATAGTGTCTGGAGATGGAATCATGTTTCTGTCCACTACTTAATTTTTGCAGATAAGTAAGTTGTGCTTGTGTTTGTTTTATTTGTTTTTATTTTTATTCACAAAAATTGCTTTTACATAGATTCATAATTGACATTCGTAAGTGGAGTTCTGAGGGCAACATCAATTATTCTTTTGGTCCATTATATTTTTATTCTCATAATAATACTGACAAAAATTCCTTTTGTAGCATTTGATTCCTCTATCTGATCATATACAAAAACATTTATGGAAAGGGGAAACTCAAGTTAGTCTTTACTAACAGCTGGAGAAAAGCCAACATGTATCAGTAATTTTCTGTGTAAGATTGTGATGAGCAAATGAATTGGAAACATGTTAAATTTCACCATTTATTTTTGCTTATTCAAGTACGGTTATGAGAAAAATATTCTATTTATTTATCTTATATTTGTGTAAGTTTTATATTCCAAACTTGCTGTTGAAACTTTAGTTATTTTGATCTTTGAAACAAGTAGTGGCAATTTACCAATAATCTTTGTTAGTGTTAATATTTGGTGAAATTTTCTATACAGGCACCATTTAAAAAAATTAATTTCCTCTGTTACTGGCTTCAAGAAAATGAATTTCATGTTCTTAGACAAATTAAAAAAAAAGGCTATTGTGGAGATAATAGTTATCCAATCAATAGTGAATTATTATTGACATTCAGGCAATTTTATCATAATTTTACAGTTGTTTCTGACCTGAACTTCAATGGAATCGTCATCATCTTTTCTTTGATGTACATATTACTAATTTACTAACTTTAGGAGAAAAGAAAGGTTTCACTCTAATACCTGAAGGCTTAATTCCAGTATCTGATTAAACTGTCCAAGTGGAAAAAGTGAAACTGAGCATACAACCGAAGTTTTGTGAGTTCAAGTAATGAAAAGCCCTAGGCCTGACACTAATTTTTTGAATTTATATATTTCTTACTTGGCAACATAAACTCTTGGCTTACTTTGCTCTGGTTGTAAAATAAGCTGCTGCTCAAATCCCAGAAGAAGACTCTGGTCCATGAAAGTGTTTTACTGCTGAAACAAAAAGGATTACCTAACTCTAAATTTCATATTAAAATTAAAATTATTACCAAATTATCTGGACAGCACTTACATTATGCCTTCATGGTGATCCTTAATTCGGTCATAGCATCTTTAATAAATTCTTCAATTACTTATATCTTTGAGGAATGAAAGAGTTCTTATTTATTTGTATATCTCCAGCACCTTGGACAGTGCATATACATTAAACACCGTAAGACTTGCTAAATCAGTGAGTTGAATTTAACTATTTTATGTACCTAGGGCAGTCAATAGAACACAGCATATAGACAGAATGACTAGAGTGGGCTATCTGTCAAATGTTTTTATGTTTCTACGTCTTCATAATTTTTAATATGCTTTTTTAAAAGTTAAATCTGGCCATAGAAATGATGTAGTAGTTCAACCAGATTACAATATAGATCAAGAAACTGAGATTTAGAAATATCCTTGGAATAATATCCTATAATTTAAGACAAGCTTCTACATATAAAAATACAAATTCTCCAGCTTCCATATTCAAGACATAGAATAATTAGTTGATAAACTTATAGTGTGTCAAGTTGAGCCTGGCCATATATAGATCTTTGCCTATATAAATATACTTGGGTTAACTACCAAAGTAGCAAACTGGTAATACAAAAATATATATAAGATCTACACAACTCCTTTGATTGTCTCTTATTTTTTAGAGGAAAGAAGCAAGGTAAAAAAACAAGGTCTTTCCAAGTCAAAAGAACCAAGAAACTGAGGCTTTTAACACTGATACCATTAGAGTGTGCAGGAGAATTCAAGGTCTTTCTATTACTGGAGTTTTATGCATAATTTTTTTTTCTATTTCTTACTATACATGCTTTTTTACATACAGTTAGATCAGTAGACATATAGATAGAGATACAGGTGTAGATATAGATATAGATATAGATATATTTTCATGCCTAAAAGTGTCCTATCCATGGCCTAAGACACTCGCTCATCTTGATAATTTTGACATTTACCTCTTGGCCTGAAGCAAACCAACTGCTGGTTCTTTTCTTTTGGCTTTGAGTGGTGTGTATCTGCCATAAAACAAATCTGTAGATTAGTGGTGAGTTTTATCTGAAAAACTAATTTGTCATTTAGATTCTTTTTGTGGAAAGATTAAATTTCAAGGCCTAGTAGCCCTTTATGATTTCTGAGAAATTCAGCAGTGTGCTAGTCTATCATTAGATGAGAGGTGATCCTTGATCATTGGAAATTTGAATTAGTTTCCACTTCTATCCTCTTGGAACTAAAGCTTTTTATTTTTATTTATTTATTTATTTTTTAAGGCAGAGAAGCCATTATCAAATATAGTGATGGATATTTGTTTTCTCCTAGCTTTTATAAAATCTTAAGAAAACTTGGCACATTAAGATTTATTCACAAAACAAACCCCATAAGAAATAATGCATTATTTTGAATTGAATTAAATCGAGGCCTTCCTGCAGCTATGGATTGATTACCTGTAGACTGTCTTTATTCTCTACCTATTTAAATATCTCTCTTCACCTCCAGTATCTCCCTTATACTTGAGTGAGTCACCCCTCAAACCACTTGCTTTTATTCTGACATTCCTAATAGTCTCATCTCTAATTCTGTATGTTGCCTAAGGCACTGTATTAATGAATACACATGACTCTAACCCTATACCAGTCAGTGTCACCCATCAAGGAAACTTTCAGTCTTGTATTTTATCCTTTCAAGACATTGTTACTGGCTTTCCCTATAACAAAGGGAAGAAACAAAGAAGTTTCTCTAATAAGAAAGATTATGAGTTCTGTTTTATGCTTGTTGGGTTAATAGTAATGATGAAGTAGCCAAACTCAGTAAGTACTTAGAGATATAAGAATCAGGAAGAAGTCAACTAGAGATGTAGATTAGCAGTTCTTTACAATGAGATTGAAACCATGATATTAAAAAAAAACAATATTTTGAAATCTCTATAGGCTAAACTTACAAGTGATCAATCTTTTCTTTTTTTAAATGTTTATTTTTGAGGGAGAGAGTGAGTAGGGGAGAGGCAGAGAGAGAGGGAGAGAGAGGATCCAAAGCCAGCTCCGTGCTGACAGCAAAGAGCCCGATGCTCAGGGCTTGAACCCAAAGACCGTGAGATCATGACCTGAGCCAAATTGGACCCTTAACTGACTGAGCCACCCAAGTGCCCCTACACATGACCAATCTTGAGGAAGGATGAATTCTATCAACATAAGTTGAAAAATATGGTAAAATAAAAGCTGAGCCAGCTACCAAATAACAAAGAAAATAAGTTTAAACTGTTTTGAAGCATTATGAAATACAAAGTAAAATAATTTGGGGTAATTATTTTTATAATAACTGTAGATCTAAAGTTACTTTTATAATAACTGTATACATCTAGAGTCTTTAAATTATAAAATTATTTGTTTCTCTGATTGTACATTGAAATGAATGGTGAATTGAAAAGAAACTATTTTCATTTTTAAGAATTAGGTTCTACTCCTAATTTTGTCATGCAAAACATTTATTTTTTGTTTATTCACATAATAGCAACTTGATAATCACCTAATACACATTATTCAGCAAACTGTTTACACACCAAGGCTTATTTTATCATTTGTAAAAAGTTAAATTTTTCATATAGCATTTGATGTGATTACATGACATAAATTGTGATAACCATCATATTATCTGCCAAATAGTAATTTATTCATTCCATTTAATTTTGATATAATTTATAGTTATTAATTAACTTATTATTTTCCATCCTGGTGCCAAACGTCATGTTATTCCTTGTTCTTCTACCTCCTATTTGTTAATAAACCAAATATAAAATTCTCAGGTGGTTATGAGTGCATGCAGACATTGCCAGAGGCTGAGAGGCCATTGATTTGATAGTTGTTTTTGGATCAGTATGAGTCTGGCACTTCTAAGGACCTTTTACAGCCAACCTATCTTGGCTCACTGGGCAAAGTAAACTCCCAGGCCTATAAGAGAGGCCTGCTGAGTAAAATAAATCATTTGAAATGGCACAAAAGCAAGAGGGTTTTTTTTGTTTTTTGTTTTTTGTTTTTTTTCATTTTTCAGTCCCAAACTGTGTTGATCTTCTTCCACCAAACACATATCCTATCTTGGAACCACAGATGACAGAAGGATCTTTAAAGGCAACAGTGGAAGAATAAAAACCCACCCACTTCCTGGGGTGAGAATAGAATGTCAAACAAAGAAGATAAAAAAGATTAAGGAAAGAAAAAAAAAGTGGCATCATATTTTAGGCCTAATGATAAACATTCTAACTTAATTTAGATTTTATCTCCATGAATTTGAGTAGGAATAAACATATACTCTCTGATAATTTTTTTCCTTAAAATAAATTCAATAATATGCTTTAGAATGATAAATACTTATACGCCATATTTACCTCTTGTATATAACTGGAGTGTCCCATTGCTTTAACATAAAATCATTTCATGTTTTTTTTTCTATTCTGAGTGTAATTGAAGAATAAATGCCCAAAGATAATGTTTTCTTAAAAGTTTATTTGATTTTAACCTGGCTGTGTATTTCTTTTCTGAAATTTCATTGGCATACAAAACATCCAATGTTTCTAAAAGGTAGAAAATCTTTGTTAAAATAAGTAAGTGTGATGTATTTAAAGATTTGCCCCTGTCCTAAAAGATCAAGAGTTGTATCAAAAATACTTAACTGTATGCAACTTGATTCCTGGGACAGGCTTATATTGAAAACATAGATTCATTAAAGTCTGTTGAACTGAATTAATTTACTATTTTTAAATTAATAAATAAATGCCTTTTGAATTTTATCCATTTTACTTATAATTAAAAAATATTAGTGTTTATTTATTTTTTGAGAGAGAGTGACAGAGTGTGAGTGGGGGAAGTGCAGAGACAGAGGGAAACACAGAATCCAAAGCAGGCTCCAGGCGCTGAGCTGTCAGCACAGAGCCAGATGCAGGGCTTGAACTCACAAACGGTGAGATCACGACCTGAGCCAAAGTCAGACATTTAACCAACTGAACCACCCAGGCGCCCCCCTTTTGCTTATAATTTGAAAATTCTGCCCGCATTTCTCACTGACCATTTAAATGAGTGTAACAACCATCCATGTGATTGCTATTAGAGTAAAAAAAAAAAAAAAAAAAAAGCCTAACATTTAGAAGCAGGAAATTCTGTGTCACAATAGTTCTGTGACTTCACATAAGCTGTCCTCCCAGGACTTCATGTTTTTTTCATTTGTGCAATTGCAATGATGATGTTCTCTTCAACTCTCATCAGGATTGTTACGGTTATTATCCTGGGTGGGATTTTGAGCTATTGGAATAAACTTTGCTACAAGGATGATGCCAGTCTATTGGAAAACTATTTAAAAAAAAAAAAACCCTTTCTGCTTCTCTAGCAGTTTGTCTTTCAGCACAAGTATTATTTTTTCACCTCTTACTAATTATCACTTAACTCTTTTGGCACTTCCCAGACATCCACATAACTCTTAAAAAACTTTGGTTGACAATTGGCCATAATGCTATCCTAAAATATGTGGAAAATAGATGGAAATAGATGGGAAAAAATAGTATACACTTATTTTCATGAGAAGCACAACATCAAAATGCTATTTGTTTGTTTGTTTATTTATTTCAAGAAGAAGGGGCTCACAACTGTACAGTTTTGGAGAACGCATACATGTTTTATGAGATGGTTTGTGTAATAAAACTAAAGTCGGGGGGGGTAGAATTTGAAGTATCATTGAAAGTTGTTGGAATGACTAGAATGTGGAATCACGAATAAGTACAATAGCAAGAATAGCCTGTGCTCTATGCAGTGGTCCAAATGGATAGATCAGGATATCACTCCGTGAAAGAAGAAACATTTCTAGTTGGAAGAATGTGAGTACATACTTAGATATATTGAGTATAAGATATGTTTGTGGCAGCAGAAAGGTGGTGTCAGTTAGACTCAAAGAACTGAAATCATGGAACTCAGAGACCAGGCCTGGACATTAGCATCATCTGCACTTAGCGGGAGCCAACTCAAGTGTGGCTTGTGAATGAAGACTCCCATAGGAGTGCCAGGTGAGAAAAGAAAAGAATTAGATACCAAGTCTTTGGGAAATCCAAACGTATAAAAGATAGGCATGAAAAAAGCCAGTTAAGGCGTTAGAAATAAGAGTACCTAGGTGAAAATCAAGAGTGTGTTTTGTTACAGTAGTTTTAAAAAATGACCAGGAATGGGGCGCCTGGGTGGCTCAGTCGGTTAAGCAGCTGACTTCGGCTCAGGTCATGATCTCGTGGTCCGTGAGTTCGAACCCCGCGTCGGGCTCTGTGCTGACAGCTCAGAGTCTGGAGCCTGTTTCAGATTCTGTGTCTCCCTCTCTCTGACCCTCCCCTGTTCATGCTCTGTCTCTCCCTGTCTCAAAAATAAATAAAACTTAAAAAAAAATTTAAAAAAAATGACCAGGAAGGAGAGAGAGAAACAAGGAGGAATGCATTTTAGACATTAAATACAAATGACAAAAGCTGTGTTGTGAATGCAATCAAACACTTACAGTTAATTTAAATAGTAGAATATTCCTGTGTCCAAAGCACTATGAACTAAGGACTGAGAGATGCAAGGTGCATTTTAAACAAGTGAGCAGGGAAAACTTATGGAATCACTGAGTGAGGAGCTCAGTAAAAGCTCCCCTTGAAAAGCAAAGATAAAATGGACATAATTATTCAAAAAAAACTAAGATTCTGAAAATTGGCCAGAGACATACAACAAATTGAAAAATGTTTATTCAAGAAGTCTTAATGAGAATCTGTAGTCTTTTAGCCTGAGAAGGGTCTACTATTTCCCCTAATACAACTTCACTGTGTGGAGTACAGGGCAGGTCATGTGAATCTGTACCTTTGCTGCCAAAGAGCCTGATCTGATTTGGTACGGGATGTTAGAAAGATCCATGCCAGGGCACACTGCTGAAAACAACAAAGAAACAATCCAGGAACAATAGCTAACAATCTGGAGAGCCAACATTACACCTAGTTTAGTGCCATCTTATCGTCTGTAGCAAGTGGCATACCAGCAGACCGGCCATAAGTTTCAGAGAAGTTCTGGGGAATTTGTCTTGATACACTTTCATGTAACCTAGATGGTCTGGATAAGCTTTCACATAACCATGGTGATCTTGAATATTGTGCGTTAATACACGGATCCATCCAAAATCAGGAAATACCAGAGAAAGCCTTAGTTGTCTGTCTCTGGTTGACTATGACGCTTTGAGTATATGGAAGTTGAAGGCCAGAGAAGAAGTGTAAAAATATTGAACTTAGAATGTGTTTCCAAGACATACACAGATTTGTCAGCAAACAATGGTGCCTGCTGGCTCAATGACTTTAAGTACCACTGTTTACTAATTATTAACTGATCACTAAACTATGGCAACCCAAGGGGAACCCCTAGGAATCTGGCTTAAAAAATAATAATTAGGGGCACCTGGGTGGCGCAGTCGGTTAAGCGTCCGACGTCAGCCAGGTCACGATCTCGCGGTCCGTGAGTTCGAGCCCCGCGTCGGGCTCTGGGCTGATGGCTCAGAGCCTGGAGCCTGTTTCCGATTCTGTGTCTCCCTCTCTCTCTGCCCCTCCCCCGTTCATGCTCTGTCTCTCTCTGTCCCAAAAATAAATAAACGTGAAAATAATAATAATAATAATAATAATAATAATAATAATATTAATATTAAAAACAAAAGAGAGGGGTAAATAAAAATAATAAAAACTGAGCTGAGACTTCAGTGGCCATTCATTTTGGGGAGGACATACTACTTTGAACTATCCCAAAGGAAAAAAAGAAGGATTGATTAGGATCTAGGCTGAAACAATATATTACCTATAGTGTTCAGTTTTCAAATAATAATAATAATAATAATGAGATATAAAAAGAAATAAGAAATTGGAATGTATGCACTTGAAAAAAACCAATTACTGGAAGTGTCCTAATGAGGGATTTAGCAGATAAAGTATTCTTTCTTATATACACAATGGAATCCTGGACAAAGAAGCAAGAGAGAAAAGACAGAAAATATATTTGAAGTGATGGCTGGCCACTTTCCATATATGATGAACAATTCGCAGGTCCAAGAAAATCAAGAGATTCTCAGTAGTATAAACACAAAGTGACCCACAACTAGATACATTGGATTTAAAATGCTAAAAACCAAAGATAAAATCTTGAAAGCAGAACCTATGTTACTTCTAATGCACTTTATTGATTACAGTGCTCATAAGTACAGCAGGGTTACTAAGCAGGGACTAGTTTCTACTGAAAGCCATTTTATACTCAAATAGTTCCAGAAATTGGTTAAGATTCCTAGTATGCAGAATTAAGACTCTAAAATATTACCAGTACGTGATTTTTTATAGAATTTAACGCTATGTCATGTCTTCAACAAAAGGCCCTCACCAGTTCTTTATCATCTGCTTTGATTGACTGGCCTATTACTGGCCCTTCTCAGAGAAATTTCTGTTCTCAATCTATCACTTACTACTGGGAATTGAAACAACTATAATTAGCTGTTAGAACTAGAATAGATAACTGAGCAAATCTGGGATCTGGGGATCTAGAAAACCCCCTGGACTATACTGCCTCAACCACAATCAGAAGGTAGACCTTACTGGGGAAGTGGTTAACAGACAAACTCCAGGACCCAGGTGGCTAAGCAAGTTGTGAGCATTCTAGGGTATAGATGCGTAGGACATTGTCAGCTTGAAGGTCCATGATCTGCTGTTCACTAGGATCCAGGATTTTATGTGAAGACGGAATTGCAAAAGTGAGTCCGTCAGTGAAAAAGCCGAAGCTGTATGGCTTTCTATAACTTAGACTCAAAAGGCACATGATGTCACTTTTATTTTAGTCTATTGGTTGAAGCAGTCTATAAGCCCACCCAGATTCAGGGTTCTATAAAGCCTTACCTCTCAATGAGAAGAGTGTCAAATAATTTGTAGCAGTGTTTTATTTTTATAATTTAATTTAACTTAATTTCTTTTTTCTTTTCTTTCCTTTGTTTTATATTATCAAGTTACCAAACATAGTGTAATCTTGGCTTTAGGAGTAGATTTCAGTGATTCATCATTTGCATATAACACCCAGTGCTCATCCCAACAAGTGCCCTCCTTAATGCTAATCACCCATTTTCCCTCATCAACCCTCAGTTCTCTGTCTTTGTCTTCTATGGTTTGCCTCCCTCTCTGTTTTTATCTCATTTTTCCTTCCCTTTCCCTATGATCATCTGTTAAGTCTCTCAAATTCCACATATGAGTGAAATCATATCTTTCTCTGACTTATTTCCCTTAACATAATACCCTCCGGTTTCATCTACATTTTTGCAAATGGCAGGATTTCATTCGTTTTCATCACCAAGTAGTATTCCATTCCATATATATCCATTATATATATATATATACATATATATATATATTCCATATATATATATGTATATATATATATATACACACACACACACACACACACACACACACACACATACACCACATCTTCTTTATCCATTTATCAGTTGATGGACATTTGGGCTCTTCCATAACTTGGTTATTGTTGATAGCACTGCTATAAACATTGGGGTGCATGTGCCTCTTCGAATCATCACTCCTGTGTCCTTTGGATAGATCCCTAGTAGTGCAATTGCTGGGTTATAGGGTAATTCTATCTTTAATTTTTTGAGGAACCTCCACACTGTTTTCCTGAGTGGCTGCACCAGTTTTTATTCCCACCAACAGTACAAGAGGGTTCCGCTTTCTCTACATCCTTGCCAAAATCTCGTTTCCTGAGTTGTTAATTTTAGCCACTCTGACCAGTATGAGGTCGTATCTCAATGTGATCTGATTTGTATTTCCCTGATGATGAGCTATGTTGATCATCTTTTCATGTGTTTGTTGGCCATCTGGATGTTTTCTTTGGAAAAGTGTCTTTTCATGTCTTCTGCCCATTTCTTCACTGGATTATTTGCTTTTTGAGTGTTAAGTACAGATTTTAGATACTAAGCCTTTCTCTGATATGTCATTTGCAAATATCTTCCCCCATTCTATCAGATGCTTTTTAGTTTTGTTGATTGTTTCCTTTACTGCACAGAGGCTGTTCATCTTGATGAGGTCCCAATAGTTCATCTTTGCTTTTATTTGCTTTGCCTTTGGAGACATGTCAAGTAAGAAGTTGCTGCAGCCAAGGTCAAAGAAGTTACTGCCTGTTTTCTCCTGTAGGATTTTGATGGTTCCTTGTCTCACATTTAGGTCTTCCTTCCACTTTGAATTTATTTTTGTGTATGGTGTAAGAAAGTGGTCCAGTTTCATTCTTCTGCCTATTGCTGTCCAGTTCTCCCAGCACCATTTGCTAAAGAGACTGTCTTTATTCCATTGGATACTCAGCAGCTGTATTTTAAATCCACCACAGCCTGACTTCTGACTTCAATTTATTTACTTTTTCCTTTCATATGTAAAATACACATTTCTTTTCCCAATTCCCGACACCCACTTCTAGTTGCATTCCCTTATAGCATCAGACTTAAGGTCAGGCCTACGATCTTATCTTTTAAATGAGGTCCAGGTGCAGAAGTTCCTTGAGTTTTGTTGTTTAAGTATGATTTATGTCAATATGAATACCTGTGAATTTAAAAAATAAGCCATTTTTCCTCATGCTCCCAACAATGGTGAGACAGACTTGGGAAAAACAAAGAAGACAAACCCATACACAAAGGGGAAAAGTGGGAGACACAGCAGTCTCTAGTCCTTAGCAATTCTGAAGCCAGCCATGCGGACATGCTAGTTTCTTGATTACGCTTAGTGCTGTTTCCTGAGATTATGTTTTCAATGTGTCTGCTATTTGAGGAGGATGAAAGTCTTGGAAAAACTGTAGCCACAAACTAGATATCCCTTTGTTTAGCAAAATACTTAATGGATTTTTTGTTTGAATAGACAGACTTAAATATATGGGAAACTAACTAGGCTGTTGTAATGTGAGACCAAAAAAGTAGTCATTGAAACAAGATGTAGATGTGTTTATCACATAATGGTCTCAGTAGTGGTGCAGAACTAGTAAGCTGGCTCAATATCATTGAGGATCCAGATTGTTCCAACTTCTGTAACTGCCATCCTTAGAGTTCCAAGAAAGTCCCAAGAAAGACCGAAAGTACTTATAAAAACAAAGAACACAAAACTCATGTACACAGTTAACAATCTTCTGTCAGACCCATGGAGGATGACTCTTTGATTATGTAAAATAGTTATGTTTTCACATAGTATTAGTTTTATGGAAAACTGGCTCTGTTAAATTAGATGGAAAATTAATATAAATTTGCATTTAGTATATGATCTTTACTAAGCATACCCATATACAGATACCCTTCCTCATACATAAAAAAAATTGAACTAAAATCACTAAAATTCACAGCTATTACCTGTGGGCTGGGAAATTACAGGGATTTAATTTTTTTTTCTGAAACGAAAGGAAATACTCATCCAAAAATCTTATGGCTGTCCTACTTCCTAATTTTACACGCCCTTTGGGTATATATAGATACTGGTTTTAAGAGACAATCTATCCTTTTCCTTGTTTGATTCTTTGGGCAGTAATATAACTGGTTAGAAAAAAAAGTATTTTACAGATGTGATTTTAAATTACTCATGGGCCCTTTCTTTTTCAGATAGATTACTGGAATGCTTTAATGATTGATGACTAGAAGCAAAGTCTGAGTCCCGGTCATAGACCTCATTGCTTTATTGCCCTCGCTGTTTGGTCATTCCTAAATTAAGTCACTACATTAGTGTGTTGAACAGTGACCCACAAAAATGTATATCCACCTGGAATCTCAGAATGTGACCTTATTTATAAGTAGGGTTTTTGCAGATATCATTAATAAAGATGAGGTCATACTGGGTTAGCGTGGACCCTAAATCCAATGACTGGTGCCTTTATAAGAAAAAGAGAGGACACATGGAGACCACACACACAGGGTAGAAGGCCATGTGACAACAGAGGCAGGAGTTGGAGTCATACAACTACTAGTCAAGGCAAGGATTGTCCAGAGACACCAGAACCTAGAATGAGTCGAGGAAGGATTCTTCCCTTGAGCCTAAAGAAAGCATGGCCCTGCTGATATTTGGATTTCAAATGTCTAGACTCCAGAACTGTGAGAGAATAAATTTCTCTTGTTTTAAGCCACCCAGTTGTGACAATTTGCTATGGCAACCCTATGAAACTAATATGATTATGTTCCAGATAAAGGAACGTATTGTATTAAAATTAGCTGAGATAAATAACAATATGTGAGAAGCATTTTATAAATATACTATGTATATCATACTATATATAATGGATTATATATATTTATAATATTACTCATATATGCTTAATAAAAACATAGGCTTTGTGATACAAAAATAAATAAATAGATAAATAAATAAAAGCTTAATGTAACTTCTTATCAAAAAATAATATTTTGTTAGTTATCAACTGCTATGCAAATGCTGGTGATACACAAGTTTATACATTTTAGCTTCTGATCCCATCTATAATATAAATAAGTATGATTTCATTTTCCCCACCCACATTCTAAAACCATCATTAGCAGAGATAAATTATTCCACATATTTTATACAATTCATCTCAATGAAGGATGAAACTTAAAAACTTGGGCTTATAAATCAAGGGCAATGCAGACAACATGCCACTGAGTAAATATATGAGAGTTCAATATAATTTTCTCTTATCTACATTATTTTCTGGGAATGCAGGCTTAATTACTAAATTAAATCAATTAATTTTGAATGCACATACTGTAAATAATTATAGTCACAATTTGGATACCAATACTGCATTATACAGAATTTATGTTCGCTTTCATTTATTTAATCACTGGTTCTTATTAGAAAAGAACAATGAGGTATTTTGAGTCTAAATGATGTTTCCAGCATGTTTTGAAAAAAGAAAACAGTAAATATTGAAATAATTATGTAAGTCTAGAGAATAAGTTTGAAATAATAAATATTTATTGAGTTTTAATTTGATGTATGTAGCATTCCAGAACATGTATTGAGAAAAATGAAACAGCTTGTATGAAGCCTCCATGTCCAGTAAAATGGAAACAATACCTAAATACTGTAGTATTAAATGAGATACTATAGGAGTGTCTGTCATTTGTTTGCAGATACATTCCCTTCCTTTCATCTACTCTGCTAATTATCTCAGGGGCTAAATTTCTTCACCCTCTGTGTTCCATGAATGTTGACTTCCAACAAGGCTTGACCAGTGGCAGTCATGGTGGGAAACTGGGAGTTGAGAGGAAGGTATAAACCAAGATATTTTCCGTCTTTACCTTTGTTTCAGTCAGTGGCTTCAGAAGTATCTCTCCTTGGTAGTTCCAGTCCCACTGGGCAGCATCAAGCTCTGTGGCTCCTAATCAAAGAAATCATGTTTAGGAAAAGTACCATTATAGTTATAGAATGCTGTGCCAAACATTGGCTATACACCAATATATGGATTTTCGCTTTTAATTTCCTCTGTAATGCAGTTTGAAAATATTTCTCTCCTTCCTTGACCACGTTCTGAAACCAATTATTACTAATGTGGCATTTTTCCAGGCCATTTATCATTCTAACCATCCCCTCCTTATCTGTTAATGTTCTTTTTAGATATAAATTATTGTTAACAGAATGAAGTCCCATACTTCAAAATTAATGTCAGTACCTCAGGATCTCAATTAATTCCCAATAAAATGAGTAGAAATAATATCATTAGAAATAATATCATTAATATGTAAACCAGTTTTTTTATCCTCATGCTCCATGATCTTATCCTGTTTCCACTTCCTATTTGGTTCCTTTTTTTAACTGTTCCCTATCTTCTTCTCCTACTTTCTTTCCTTTCCTATAAATAAGAACTATTGCCATCTGTCCTGCCAGCTTAACAGGGTTTCTGTGAAAGCAAAATAAGCATCTGCATCTAATAGTGTTTTGTAAACTGTAAAGAATTATTCATATATTAGTGTATCATTTTGCACTGGCTTTTCTTTTTCATTTCCCCAGGCATACCAAGATTGATTATTTTTTCTTTGTCTTTTTATTTTTTGTCTATTTTTTTTTTTGCTGTTAATTTCAAGTTAGATAACATAACATACATTGTAGTCTTGGCTTCAAAAGTAGAACCCAGTGATTCTTCTCTTACATTTGACAGCCAGTGTTCATCCCCAAAAGTGCCTTCTTTAATGCCCATCACCTATTTAACCATATCCCCACCCAACTCCCCTCCAACAACCCTCAGTTTCTTCTCTGTATTTAAGAGTCTCTTTATGGTTTGCTTCCCTCTCTGTTTTTATTTTGCTATACTAAGCAAAATAAGTCCATCAGAGAAAGACAGATATCATATGATTTCACTCATATGTGGAATTTGAGAAACACAACAGATGAGCATAGGGGAAGGGAAGGAAAAATAAGATAAAAACAGAGAGGGAGACAAATCCAATACTGATTTTCAATGCTTTTTGTTTTATCCTACAAATGTCTTAGAATACACATTAGTTTTTTATAAATGGATTTTGATTCTCTTTCTAATTCTGACACAGTTGGCAACTATCTGCTCATACTTTTTACTTCAGCTTTCTACCATCACCTACTTCATTCCCATTAGGTCCGAAAGCAAACTCCTCATTATTGTTCAAAAACTGATTTATTGTGCTCTGTTGCCTATCTGCATTTGCTCTGTGAATACTGTTTTTCCTTTTGATTCCATAGTCTAAAATACTGATATCACTTTTTACTCCATTTTTCTTACACATTTTATTCCTTACCTCCAAACCCCCAGATTTTTAAATATTTCTTTCATGTCTTTTGTCCTTCCTTCCTTTTGCTATTTTCAGTTTTTTCATCACTGTTGTTGATTTTTCCTTTTACCATTGTTTTAAGGACTTACTAAATTTGTATTTGTCTGGCATTTATTTCAGTGAAGATCAGGCAGGAAATCACAGTTGATATTTGTTCCATGTGGAAGTTTAAAATGGAATAACATGAGATTGTCAACAGAAAATGTTGACATAACTCAGGATTTAGCAACAGCAGAATGCTGCCACCACCATGTGGGCCGGAGGAAAAGAGAGAGCAGAGTTCAGCCCTGTTTTGTTAATATTGTAACTGAAAGTGCTGAGTTTAATTTTAGGCACCACATTATAAGAAGGATATTGAAAGTTAAGGAGAGGGATATTATGATGGTGAAATGGCTGGAGAATGTCAAGTGAATAATCACTGAGAAAACTATAATTACTTTGCCTAAAGAATAGGTGGAGTGCTGACAACAGGAAGGATATATCAATAGCTGTCTCCAAATATTTAAAGAATGTTAATGGAAATATATACACAGTGCTTTTTGTCATACCTAAGAGAGCTTGGAAGCTTATGACATTGATTTTGCTCAACGTGAAGCCCGATTTTAGAGTATTTAATGCTGCCTCAAAATACACTTTGCCTTGAAATAATGAATACCTATCATAAACATGATATTAGAATACTCACCTATAGGTTGACTTTGAAGCTAAAGAAAAATGTTAGCAATGTGAAGGAGTAAAAACAATATACCTTCATAAGTTCTTGGCAAATTTTAAGATTTAATATTAGATGGGGAAGAATATCAAATAAGTTCAAAATGGGTCATTAAGATTTTCACATGCTACAGAAAATTAAAGATCAAGATAAACCAGGATGTGTTGTGTTTTTTTTTTTCCTTGACAAATGATAGTTTCACCAGTGTAACTTTCATGAGTACATTTATTTGGGCATTTATGAGTACAAAACTAAGTTGGCAAATAGAGTCATTGGTATAGATCACTAAACTAAGGAGAAAAATAAATCACTATAGGGAAGGAACATCAGTGTCAAATGGACTTTTGCAGGCTACAAAAGTAGCCACTTATGCTTACATACTGTGAAGACAGAGTATTACAATAAAGACAGAAGCAGAGATTTTACTATAAAATAGGATAATTAGGTGATAGAAATGATGCAAAGAATAGTGTAGACAGAGACCTAATCACGCCAGTCAAGAGGGAGCCAATAAAGAAGAAAGTTATGGCTCTAGCAGGAAGATTCAAGTCTCATAGTTCTTAATATTTCCTACCGTAAACAAGGCAAAAAAGCCAAAGCTCTCCCTCCTATTACTATAAAAAATATCAAAGTTCCACTCAGGTTTATTCACTTCAGAGTGCTTCTGGGTCTTTCAACCTTATTTCACATCTTGTCCTTGCCACCTGTAGTCCTCAAGGATAGACTTAATCTTCTTCCAAGCTCAGGATCTTTTTGGAAGATCCTTCAGGTTGCAGGTAGGTTGGGTGAACCAGATGTGCCTTTTCTAGACAAGGAAAGAAAGGATGAAGTATACACACACACACACACACACACACACACACACACATATACATGTCAGGCAAATGTTAGGAAGGGCAGGGTATAATTGACTTCAGTCTTCAACGAACAGAGTTTTTATTTCTGAGAATGGCAGCAGTAGATAAGATTTAGAGTTTGAAGAGAGTTTGGCTTTTGGAAATAGCACTATGAGAAGTGCAGTATAGTTGAGTAAGAGGATTACTGAGCATCACTCAGGAAATGATTGGAAGATAGAAAGTATAACAGCGTAACAAGTCAAAATTTCATGGTTTGGCATTTTCCTCTATTATAATTTCCCATGTTTGTGTGAGGGATAAGAATGTAAATAAAATTGGTGTTTAAAAAGCAATGAAGCTTGTTATCAATAGGAAAACAATTTATTCACAAAGTTTATTTTAAGAGAGACTACAGAGTGAAGAGTTTTGAGAGTTTTGGTAAGGAAGAAAAACAGAAGAAAAGATACACAATATCTTTTTTAACACACAATAGCATATAAGCGCACTCAATTTTTTAAAATCAAATAAAAGTACAAGAACATATTTCAAGGCAAACATGAAAATATTCTGGTTACTTTATGTTTTGCCCCACTTCAATTCAGTGAGTCTATTCTGACTTAATTTAACAATAATCTCATGGCTTTCTTTACGTAAGCATTGATCCTGATAGTTTGGGACATTCCTATAATCCTGTGTAAACAAAAATGGTCTTGATAATTTAGTTTGTTCAGATTCTGTCAGCCACAAGAACAGTCCCAATACATATAGGTGTGTCTATTAGATTCATTTATATTTAAATTTTCTTTTTAAACTATAACTGTCCAATAGTACACCTTGATGTCTTTTCCGTGTGCTCTGGGGAAAGATGACTCTCCTATCAAAAAAATGATTAAAAATATTAATAGTTGTTATATGTGTGTGGTTGAATTGGAGATTTAAAAAATCTTCATTCTATGTCTATTTTCTAAATTATTCTTTGAACATAAATACTTGTTAGAGAAACATGAGTATTTTAATATATGTATATAACATTTTCTCTCTCTGTGTGTGTGTGTGTGTGTGTGTGTGTGTGTGTGTAAACAGGAATGTGAATGATAAATATATTCTATATTGGAAACTCGCTCAGTAGAAGACAAAAATGGCAAGAGTTCCCAAATTTTTATTGTACAATGATGTGACCCAATCCGGATGAGTCTAAAGTGGGCTAATAGAATAACAACGGATGATTTAGCAACCATTTAAATAAGTGTGCGGGGACCAGAAGTAGACAGAGTAAGACATTTGTGATTCCAGGAGGAGAAAATCTGTCCAAAATTGTGGAGGATGCGAAGAGTGCTGTAATGATACTGATCGGATTGAAACTCTCCCAGTGAGTTGCTGGTATAAAGTTGACACAATGAAACTAAAGGCAGGGGAAAGCTAATCCATTCTAGACAGATTATCTACCATGTGCAAAAGCACAGGGATTAGAAACATAAATTAGGACAGATAGGAAAAAAATGATGAGAAATTTGCTTTTTTTCTTACACTTTTGAGTCTGCTCTAAAGATTAAGTAAGACTTTGGGAAATGATACATCTTTCATATCAATCTATCTAATTGACTCTGGATAGTCAGAATTAACAATGATAGTTGAATTAGAGTATGTGGAAATGCATTTTTTTATGTTTAAGTGATATCTGCTGATACTCCAAAAGTGTATGATTATTTAGAATCATGGTCATTCTCCAAAAGTAAGAAGTTAAATGTTGTTAACTGACAATTGTGATGTATTTAATTGCTGCCTTCTAAAAAGAGCAGACTAAATAGAGGGAAGCCCTTTTCAAAACTCATTAAAAGAAAAGCATAATTATAGTAACTTCTATTTAGAATATAAAGGCTAATTCCAAAGATCCAAAAGTGTCTGTTGGAATTTATCTTGAAATGTCAGACAATCTGTTATGAAACAATATGGTTGCCTGTGTGAAGAAATATGTTCATGCCAAACCAGTTAGTAGGAAGATCATTAACAAATAGTATAAACAGAGAAGTAAAAAGATGGGTCCCCTAAGGAGATGAAGTATTTATGTATCTTGGCTCAGAAATTCACTTGTGTTCAGCCCAACAGGTAGTCCCATACAAAGATACCATCTGCCCAATGAAATAAAACAAATTTTAGGTTTCAAATAATATAGACTACAACAATCCAAATTCATGTGAATGTATAAGAGCATCTTCTCATACCAACTCTAAAGAGAAAAAAAATATTTTCCCTTGGGACAATTTGTTAGGATAATGTAGACTCACCCAGAAGAGTAGGCTACATAGCATGTTAGAACATGTGAATGTAAGGGAAATTGCTAAATAGAAGGTTGACTAAATATTCCCACCTTTGTACCCTAACTTCCCAGTCCAATTAGACTATAGTACTGAGGATTAAGTTAATCATAGTTCTTGGCAGGGTATCATCATGAGCACCCACATGGACCCTCTCTTGATGATTAATTTGATTTTATTCCCATGTAATTCTCTCCTTCATCCCTCATCCTACTGACAACCATTCAGGTAGACTTCATTTGTTCATATAAAATGTGTTTGGTGATGCATGTTTTATTAACACATGGTAAGGTCATTTATAACATATCTCGTATATCTTTTTTGCTTTTCATTGAGATTTATATATATATATATATATATATATATATATAGTTTGTTTGTTTAATCCATGTGACTAAACTTTTGTCTAACCAGTTACTTTTAACTTTCCCAGTACTGCGATATGCATCCTCTACATTTTGCCTAGTGTCCTTCCTAAAGATGGATACCTAGATTCCTATCATATTCTAAATTTTTACCATAAACATTCCCGCAAGGAACATTCTTGTGCTTAGCCCTTAATAGATCTATGTGAGAGAGAGAAAAAAATTATATTTATATGGTGGAATTGCATGTTCATGAAATAATAGATTATTTTATTTTTAGTTGACTCTTGCCATATTGCTTGCTAAAATGACTACAACTGTTGACATTGCCGGAAGGTAAAATGAATGTTTATATATAAATCAACGTTCCCACAAATAACATTATCTAGTTGTCTGATTTTTTTTTCAAATAGGTGGGAAAAGTGTGAAGTATGTGCTTTCTCCTTTTCTATTTCTTTTTTTCCCAATTAGTAATAAATATGATTGTTCCTTCATATACCAGTTAACCTTGTGGTTTTACTCTTTAGTAAATTACCGAATTGACAGATTTTACATTGAATTAAGAATGTCTCAGGGGGCCCCTGGGTGGCTCAGTCAGTTAAGTGTCACCCTTCAGCTCAGGTCATGATGTCATGGTTTGTGCGTTTGAGCCCCACATTGGACTCTGTACTGACAGCTCAGAGCCTGGAGCCTGCTTCGGATTCTGTGTCTCCCTCTCTCTGCCCCTCCTCCACTCACACTTTGTTTCTCTTTCAAACTAAATACACATTAAAAACAGAAAAGAAAAGAATAATAATGTCTTGGTAATATGAAGCATTAAAGATCATTCTTTTTTTTTTTTTGCAGTGGGACATTGTCTTTATTTTTTTTATATATATATATATGAAATTTATTGTCAAATTGGTTTCCATACAACACCCAGTGCTCATCCCGAAAGGTGCCCTCCTCAATACCCATCACCCACCCTCTCCTCCCTCCCACCCCCCATCAACCCTCAGTTTGTTCTCAGTTTTTAACAGTCTCTTATGCTTTGGCTCTCTCCCACTCTAACCTCTTTTTTTTTTTTCCTTCCCCTCCCCCATGGGTTCCTGTTAAGTTTCTCAGGACCCACATAAGAGTGAAACCATATGGTATCTGTCTTTCTCTG
This sequence comes from Prionailurus bengalensis, assembly GCF_016509475.1. Classification (NCBI taxonomy): domain Eukaryota; kingdom Metazoa; phylum Chordata; class Mammalia; order Carnivora; family Felidae; genus Prionailurus; species Prionailurus bengalensis. Next base: position 51,899,321 of record NC_057356.1, read on the forward strand.
TATGGCTTATTTCACTTAGCATCACACTCTCCAGTTCCATCCACGTTGCTACAAAAGGCCATATTTCATTTTTTCTCATTGCCACATAGTATTCCATTGTGTATATAAACCACAATTTCTTTATCCATTCATCAGTTGATGGACATTTAGGCTCTTTCCATAATTTGGCTATTGTTGAGAGTGCTGCTATGAATTGGGGTACAAGTGCCCCTATGCATCAGTACTTCTGTATCCCTTGGATAAATTCCTAGCAATGCTATTGCTGGGTCATAGGGTAGGTCTATTTTTAATTTTCTGAGGAACCTCCACACTGCTTTCCAGAGCTGCTGCACCAATTTGCATTCCCACCAAAAGTGCAAGAGGGTTCCCGTTTCTCCACATCCTCTCCAGCATCTATAGTCTCCTGATTTGTTCATTTTGGCCACTCTGACTGACGTGAGGTGATACCTGAGTGTGGTTTTGATTTGTATTTCCCTGATAAGGAGCGACGCTGAACATCTTTTCATGTGCCTATTGGCCATCCGGATGTCTTCTTTAGAGAAGTGTCTATTCATGTTTTCTGCCCATTTCTTCACTGGGTTATTTGTTTTTTGGGTGTGGAGTTTGGTGAGCTCTATATAGATTTTGGATACTAGCCCATTGTCCAATATGTCATTTGCAAATATCTTTTCCCATTCTTTTGGTTGCGTTTTAGTTTTGTTGGTTGTTTCCTTTGCTGTGCAGAAGCTTTTTATCTTCATAAGGTCCCAGTAATTCACTTTTGCTTTTAATTCCCTTGCCTTTGGGGATGTGTCGAGTAAGAGATTGCTACGGCTGAGGTCAGAGAGGTCTTTTCCTGCTTTCTCCTCTAGGGTTTTGATGGTTTCCTGTCTCACATTCAGGTCCTTTATCCATTTTGAGTTTATTTTTGTGAATGGTGTGAGAAAGTGGTTTAGTTTCAACCTTCTGCATGTTGCTGTCCAGTTCTCCCAGCACCATTTGTTAAAGAGACTGTCTTTTTTCCATTGGATGTTCTTTCCTGCTTTGTCAAAGATGAGTTGGCCATACGTTTGTGGGTCTATTTCTGGGGTTTCTATTCTATTCTATTGGTCTATGTGTCTGTTTTTGTGCCAAACCCATGCTGTCTTGATGATGACAGCTTTGTAGTAGAGGCTAAAGTGTGGGATTGTGATGCCTCCTGCTTTGGTCTTCTTCTTCAAAATTCCTTTGGCTATTCGGGGCCTTTTGTGGTTCCATATGAATTTTAGGATTGCTTTTTCTAGTTTCGAGAAGAATGCTGGTGCAATTTTGATTGGGATTGCATTGAATGTGTAGATAGCTTTGGGTAGTATTGACATTTTGACAATATTTATTTTTCCAATCCATGAGCAGGGAATGTCTTTCCATTTGTTTAAATCTTCTTCAATTACCTTCATAAGCTTTCTATAGTTTTCAGCATACAGATCCTTTACATCTTTGGTTAGATTTATTCCTAGGTATTTTATGCTTCTTGGTGCAATTGTGAATGGGATCAGTTTCTTTATTTGTCTTTCTGTTGCTTCATTGTTAGTGTATAAGAATGCAACTGATTTCTGTACATTGATTTTGTATCCTGCAACTTTGCTGAATTCATGTATCAGTTCTAGCAGACTTTTGGTGGAGTCTATCGGATTTTCCATGTATAATATCATGTCATCTGCAAAAAGCAAAAGCTTGACTTCATCTTTGCCAATTTTGATGCCTTTGATTTCCTTTTGTTGTCTGATTGCTGATGCTAGAACTTCCAGCACTATGTTAAACAGCAGCGGTGAGAGTGGGTATCCCTGTCGTGTTCCTGATCTCAGGGAAAAAGCTCTCAGTTTTTCCCCGTTGAGGATGATGTTAGCTGTGGGCTTTTCATAAATGGCTTTTATGATCTTTAAGTATGTTCCTTCTATCCCGACTTTCTCAAGGGTTTTTATTAAGAAAGGGTGCTGGATTTTGTCAAAGGCCTTTTCTGCATCGATTGACAGGATCATATGGTTCTTCTCTTTTTTTGTTGTTAATGTGATGTATCACGTTGATTGATTTGCAAATGTTGAACCAGCCCTGCATCCCAGGAATGAATCCCACTTGATCATGGTGAATAATTCTTTTTATATGCCGTTGAATTCAATTTGCTAGTATCTTATTGAGAATTTTTGCATCCATATTCATCAGGGATATTGGCCTGTAGTTCTCTTTTTTTACTGGGTCTCTGTCTGGTTTAGGAATCAAAGTAGTACTGGCTTCATAGAATGAGTCTGGAAGTTTTCCTTCCCTTTCTATTTCTTGGAATAGCTTGAGAAGGATAGGTATTATGTCTGCTTTAAACGTCTGGTAGAACTCCCCTGGGAAGCCATCTGGTCCTGGACTCTTACTTGTTGGGAGATTTTTGATAACCGATTCAATTTCTTCGCTGGTTATGGGTCTGTTCAAGCTTTCTATTTCCTCCTGATTGAGTTTTGGAAGTGTGTGGGTGTTCAGGAATTTGTCCATTTCTTCCAGGTTGTCCGATTTGTTGGCATATAATTTTTCATAGTATTCCCTGATAATTGTTTGTATCTCTGAGGGATTGGTTGTAATAATTCCATTTTCATTCATGATTTTATCTATTTGGGTCATCTCCCTTTTCTTTTTGAGAAGCCTGGCTAGAGGTTTATCAATTTTGTTTATTTTTTCAAAAAACCAACTCTTGGTTTCGTTGATCTGCTCTACAGTTTTTTTTAGATTCTATATTGTTTATTTCTGCTCTGATCTTTATTATTTCTCTTCTTCTGCTGGGCTTAGGCTGCCTTTGCTGTTCTGCTTCTAGTTCCTTTAGGTGTGCTGTTAGATTTTGTATTTGGGATTTTTCTTGTTTCTTGAGATAGGCCTGGATTGCAATGTATTTTCCTCTCAGGACTGCCTTTGCTGCGTCCCAAAGCGTTTGGATTGTTGTATTTTCATTTTCGTTTGTTTCCATATATTTTTTAATTTCTTCTCTAACTGTCTGGTTGACCCACTCATTCGTTAGTAGGGTGTTCTTTAACCTCCATGCTTTTGGAGGTTTTCCAGACTTTTTTCTGTGGTTGATTTCAAGCTTCATAGCATTGTTGTCTGAAAGTATGCATGGTATGATTTCAATTCTTGTAAACTTATGAAGGGCTGTTTTGTGACCCAGTGTATGATCTATCTTGGAGAATGTTCCATGTGCACTCAAGAAGAAAGTATATTCTGTTGCTTTGGGATGCAGAGTTCTAAATATATCTGTCAGGTCCATCTGATCCAATGTCTCATTCAGGGCCCTTGTTTCTTTATTGACCGTGTGTCTAGATGATCTATCCATTTCTGTAAGTGGGGTGTTAAAGTCCCCTGCAATTACCACATTCTTATCAATAAGGTTGCTTATGTTTATGAGTAATTGTTTTATATATTTGGGGGCTCCGGTATTCAGCGCATAGACATTTATAATTGTTAGCTCTTCCTGATGGATAGACCCTGTAACTATTATATGATGTCCTTCTTCATCTCTTGTTACAGCCTTTAATTTAAAGTCTAGTTTGTCTGATATAAGTATGGCTACTCCAGCTTTCTTTTGGCTTCCAGTAGCATGATAAATAGTTCTGCATCCCCTCACCCTCAGTCTAAAGGTGTCCTCAGGTCTAAAATGAGTCTCTTGTAGACAGCAAATAGATGGGTCTTGTTTTTTTTATCCATTCTGATACCCTATGTCTTTTGGTTGGCACGTTTAATCCATTTATATTCAGTGTTATTATAGAAAGATACGGGTTTAGAGTCATTGTGATGTCTGTATGTTTTATGCTTGTAGTAATGTCTCAGGTACTTTGTCTCACAGGGTCCCCCTTAGGATCTCTTGTAGGGCTGGTTTAGTGGTGACAAATTCCTTCAGTTTTTGTTTGTTTGGGAAGACCTTTATCTCTCCTTCTATTCTAAATGACAGACTTGCTGGATAAAGGATTCTTGGCTGCATATTTTTTCTGTCTAGCACCCTGAAAATCTCGTGCCAATTCTTTCTGGCCTGCCAAATTTCAAAAGAGAGATCAGTCACGAGTCTTATAGGTCTCCCTTTATATGTGAGGGCACGTTTACCCCTTGCTGCTTTCAGAATTTTCTTTTTATCCTTGTATTTTGCCAGTTTCACTATGATATGTCATGCAGAAGATCGATTCAAGTTACGTCTGAAGGGAGTTCTCTGTGCCTCTTGGATTTCAATGCCTTTTTCCTTCCCAGTTCAGGCAAGTTCTCAGCTATGATTTCTTCAAGTACCCCTTCAGCACCTTTCCCTCTCTCTTCCTCCTCTGGGATACCAATTATGCGTATATTATTTCTTTTTAGTGTATCACTTAGTTCTCTAATTTTCCCCTCGTACTCCTGGATTTTTTTTATCTCTCTTTTTCTCAGCTTCCTCTTTTTCCATAACTTTATCTTCTAGTTCATTTATTCTCTCCTCTGCCTCTTCAAGCCGAGCTGTGGTAGTTTCCATTTTGTTATGCATTTCGTTTAAAGCGTTTTTCAGCTCCTCGTGACTGTTCCTTAGTCCCTTGATCTCTGTAGCAAGAGATTCTCTGCTGTCCTGTATACTGTTTTCAAGCCCAGCAATTAATTTTATGACTATTATTCTAAATTCACTTTCTGTTATAATATTTAAATCCTTTTTGATCAGCTCATTAGCTGTTGTTATTTCCTGGAGATTCTTCTGAGGGGAGTTCTTCCGCTTGGTCATTTTGGATAGTCCCTGGCGTGGTGAGGACCTGCAGGGCACTTCCCCTGTGCTGTGGTGTATAACTGGAGTTGGTGGGCGGAGCCGCAGTCAGACCTGATATCTGCCCCCAGCCCACCGCTGGGGCCACAGTCAGACTGGTGTGTGCCTTCTCTTCCCTTCTCCTAGGGGCGGGATTCACTGTGGGGTGGCGTGGCCTGTCTGGGCTACTTGCACACTGCCAAGCTTTTGATGCTGGGGATCTGGCATATTAGCTGGGGTGGGTAGGCAAGGTGCACAGGGGCAGGAGGGGCAGGCTTAGCTCGCTTCTCCTTAGGGGATCCACTTCAGGAGGGGCCCTGTGGCAGCGGGAGGGAGTCAGATCCGCTGCTGGAGATTTGGCTCTGCAGAAGGGAAGAGTTGGGTGTTTGCGCGGAGGGAGCAAGTTCCCTGGCAGGAACCGGTTCCCTTTGGGATTTCGGCTGGGGGATGGGCGGGGGAGATGGCGCTGGCGAGCGCCTTTGTTCCCCACCAAACTGAGCTCTGTCGTCTGGGGGCTCTGCAGCTCTCCCTCCCTTTGTCCTCCAGCCTTCCCGCTTTCCGAGCAGAGCTGTTAACTTATGACCTCCCAGACGCTAAGTCAAGCTTGCTGTGGGAACACAGTCCGCCCGGCCCCTCTGCTTTTGCAAGCCAGACTCGGGGGCTCTGCTTGGCCGGCGAGCCGCCCCTCCGCCCCGGCTCCCTCCCGCCAGTCCGTGGAGCACGCACCGCCTCGCCGCCCTTCCTACCCTCTTCCGTGGGCCTCTCGTCTGCGCTTGGCTCCGGTGACTCCGTTCTGCTAATCCTCTGGCGGTTTTCTGGGTTATTTAGGCAGGTGTAGGTGGAATCTAAGTGATCAGCAGGACGCGCGGTGAGCCCAGCGTCCTCCTACGCTGCCATCTTCCCTCAAAATCGCATTAAAGATAATTCTAAAGGAAGGTAGAAAGAATGTGAATATCGGTGAGAGCATCATTATTTAAAACAATGCAGAGCCAAAGAGGATTCATTGCTCAGTAGTTGAATTACACTTCCCCAAGTTGGGAACCCTATTCTGTGCCCTACCAGTTATATCATCCTTGCACATGTGGTGGCGTTTTCTCATTTGAAAAGTAGGCATCATATTAGTACCCACTTCACAGAGTCCCTGGGAAATTATATTAAATAATATAGAGAAGAGACTGAAAAAACAAAGCTCAGTCCTCACGAGCATTCAATAAATGCATGTTTTAAGAACCATTTCCTCTCAATTTTCCATTAATAATTTTAGATTTCTTTAATTTTGTACAGTTTTACCATATAATGTTATTAAGCAAATTAAATATTAATGAAGGGAACTAAATTCCGTTCAAATGAACTCCAGATATTCATATCAGACTCCTTTGGCCATTTTGCTATGTACGTATTCTGTCTTTCATAGCTCAGATGAACAAAGTTCACATGGAGACATGAACTGAGAAACCAAAAACCTGTTCTGTCAGCATCCTCCCTACATTTGTGAGATGTTCTGATTAGATGCTTTAAAAGGTTACCAGGACAACGGATGCTATCTTAAAAGTTAACTAAATAATGTACTCCAGAAAGGGAAACCATTACCAGCCATTTGTGAATTCATGTATCTCACTCTCCCCTCACAACCATGCTGCATTTATCTTCAGCCATTTTTCAATATATAAGCAAAACCTTAGTTGCAAGTGTTAGTACTGCTTGTGTTCCTAATTAGATGAAATTTGCTACTTCTAGCTACAAATTTAGTTAAAAATTCTCATGTATTATCATGCTCATAAGTGAAATGTGTTCAGGGAAAACCATGTAGAATTATGAACAATCCTGCAAAAATCTCTTTACATGATCATATGAGAAGCTGTGGGAATTTAAAAAACTATTGTACTTTTAATCAGGGTGAAACCTTTTTTCTCTGCATTAGTAGAAAAAAAAACAGTTGAGAAAGCTTTGTCGAAACATATTTTGGGGTGCCTGGGTGGCTGAGTCAGTTAAGCATCTGACTCTTGATCTCAGCTCAGGTCTCCATCTTAGGGGCATGAGTTCAAGCCCTGCACTGGGCTTTGTGCTAGGCGTGGAACCTACTAAAAAAAAGAAAAAGAAAAAAAAAAAAAGTGGGGCAACTGGGTGGCCCAGTTGGCTGGGCAACTGACTCGATTTCAGCTCAGGTTATGATTTCATGGCTGTAGGATCAATCCTCACGTCTCGGCTCCAATCTGAGCATGGAGACTGCTTGGGATTCTCTCTCCCTCCTCTCTCTCTGCCCCTCCCCTCCCTGCTCACACTCTTGCACTCTTTCTAAACAAACAAACAAACATTAAAACAACCATTTTAAGGCCAAGAGCCTAAACAAAAGTGAAATTTAATCTATTGTCTCAAGGTTTTAGAGCTTTTTTTTTCAGTAGAAGTACAATTTGTTAAACATTTAATATAGCCACTTCTAATTAATTACGTGTCGATTCCTATCATGCAAATTGAAATATTTAATTCTTTTTTTTTATTTTTTTTCAACGTTTTTATTTATTTTTGGGACAGAGAGAGACAGAGCATGAACAGGGGAGGGGCAGAGAGAGAGGGAGACACAGAATCAGAAACAGGCTCCAGGCTCCGAGCCATCAGCCCAGAGCTTGACGCGGGGCTCGAACTCATGGACCGCAAGATCGTGACCTGGCTGAAGTAGGATGCTTAACTGACTGCGCCACCCAGGCGCCCCTGAAATATTTAATTCTTATAAAAATGATAAGGAAACTAGAAATAGACTTTGTGAAATTATGTAACTTAAAGTCCTGTGACTGGCCAAAACCCATGATTTAATTGACTAGGAACTATCCTACTGGCCATACAAATACCTGGCTGGTTTCATTATCTTACCATTTTGGCACTAGTTTAAAAAGTTGAGGGGCATTATTTGGAAATATCATCTTGCAATTTAAGTTGCATTTTGTTGCTCTGGATTGCAAAGGATATTTAAAGGTTGTGTGTTCCTTTGTCATTAGTTTTTTTGTTTTGTTTTGTCTTGTTTATTGGTTTGTTACTTCTATACCCACCACCTCCCATTAATCACATTTTCCCATGTCCTATAAGTTTTTTATTTATATTCTTCCTTGTGTCCACTTAGATTTAGTGTTATGCAGGTATATAAACATACTGATTTATGAATATTTGGAGAAAAAATATAATTCAGCAAGATAAATATTTGAATTAGATGATAAATGGAATAAATTAAAAAACGAAGGTATTATAAATAAATAATGAAATGAAGTGAATGTACTAGAAAAAAAGGGTGCAAGACAGGATAATATAACAGTGTGGGTATGACCACAAATTTAGAGTTAGACTAAATTATGTTTGAATTCCTGCTTGCAAATTTACCTGACTTTGGGCAGATTATTACAATTCTCTAAGCTTCAGTAGTCTCAAATATACATTAATATATTAGTACTTGTCTCGCAAAGATAGTGTAAAAAACAAATTATATAATGCCAAAAAGCATTTACACAGGTATCTATAAGTATAGAAAATGTTTAATAGATACCAAATGTATTCATGATGATAGTATCTTATACATTTCATAGCGGTTTTGGGTTTAAGTTTTATTGTGACAAACACTGTAAAATAATTATTTTTTTCTTATCATCAAGTTAAATGCAACCGAAGCTTTGATGTAACACAACTCCACTCAAGAAAACAACATCTCTTAATTCATTCTCACAAATAAAGCCAGTGACAAGTGTTAGAGGACTTATTATAATAACTCCACTTGCTGACGGCTTATGGCTACAAGGCAAACTGCAACTTTGTAAAAGAAAATGAGTGGGTTTGGAGGGAAATTTTTCAAGCCTAAATATTTTTCAAATATTCCGATTAACAGTTTGAATAAATCTGGAGAGTCACCATAGCTTATGTGAAAGAATACATAAACTAATTTTGTCTCTTTTGAGAGTTTTGATGGAGATCAACTGTCCAAATACTTTTGAGATAATAATTTTCTGGTAATCACCAAAGCTACGCTATGATGTCTTACAATGTCAAAGCATAGGCTTTAGTGTTAATCAGAAAGAATAAGGTAGGCTTGATGTTTTCCTAATATTTAAAAAAATACCAGTTTGCATAATTATATTTTTTTAATGTTTGTTTATTTTTGAGAGAGAGAGCAGTGGAGAGGCAGAGAGAGAGGGAGACAGGAGACAGAGAATCCCAAGCAGGTTCCATGCTTCAGCACAGAGCCCACCTCGGGGCTCCATGTCACGAACCATGAGATCATGTCCCCGACCTGAAATCAATAGTTGGTCGCTCAACCAATGGAGCCACCCAGGCAGCCCCCCCCCCACCAGTTTGTGTTCATTTAAAAATAAAATGTGGGGCGCCTGGGTGGCGCAGTCGGTTAAGCGTCCGACTTCAGCCAGGTCACGATCTCGCGGCCCGTGAGTTCGAGCCCCGCATCAGGCTCTGGGCTGATGGCTCAGAGCCTGGAGCCTGTTTCCGATTCTGTGTCTCCCTCTCTCTCTGCCCCTCCCCCGTTCATGCTCTGTCTCTCTCTGTCCCAAAAATAAATAAATGTTGAAAAAAAAATTAAAAAAAAATAAAAATAAAATGTAAGACCTATTTGTCCGTAACTTTCTCTCTTCCATCACTAAATGCTCAGTAATCAACCATCCTCTTTCCCATTCTTCTCCTTGTTTTTTATTTTCCTTCCCTTGGAGAGAAAAAAACAAACAAACAAAACCAAAACTGTGTAAACAGATGCTTACAGAGTTATTGAATGTTTTCAGAGGAACAAGTAAAACCTGTTAGAGACATCCTGGCCTCATAAATTCTGTGAACCGCCAAGACTCATTCAAAGAGAGATTAATGGGTTTTGACCTAATCAGTTCTTCCAGGGTCCTTTGTGGTTGTTCTGAAATGGTGTAAGTGGTTCACAAGTACTTGATATCAAATTGAAACCATTCTCGGTGCCAAAGGAAAAAATCTTATGGGCACTTGGAGAACTATTAAACTGCTTAGGCTGTTCTAAAGACGAATGAAAGAAAATTAGCATTCCAGAAATCTGTTGGGAGTTACGCATTACCATACACAAATTTGGGTAGTAGTAGTCAACTGTCAAAATATACTAAATTTTTCATGAGAACTGTGATGTGTTGGGAAGCTTTTGGTTTCTGTCAAGAGGAGGAATAGATCCAAAAGGATAGGCAGGAATCACACACTATTGAAAGTTTAGGTCAAGAGTATGAATTCTTGACTCTATTGCCTGGATTTGAATTACAATATTCCATGCATTAGCTTTGAGATCTCAGTTACCTAAAATCTCTCTCATCTGATCTTTCTTATCTGTAAAATGAAGTAATATAATGTAGATAAGACACATTTAACTGTGTCTGGAACAAATAAATTCTATGTACATGTTTATTAAAAGAATATGCACTAGGCATCACAGTATGCATTTTATTGTATTATATTGTTTAAATTATGCTAAAATCCTTGCTTAAAGAGGTATCATTTTCTCTCATTCAAGGTAGAATAATTTGAACTTCAAAGTTTAGAAAATTACCTAAAATCAGAGTAGACTAAAATTTAAATGAGGTTATTTTTCACACCTATCAGAATGGCTAAAATCAACAAAACAAGAAACAACAGCATTGGTGAGGATGCAGAGGAAGGGGAACTCTCTTACACTATTGCTGGGAATGCAAACTGGTGTAGCCACTCTGGAAAGCAGTATGGAATTTTCTCAAGAAGTTAAAAATAGAATCACCCTATGATCCAGCACTACTAGGTATTTACTCAAAGGATACAGAAGTACTGATTTGAAGGGATACATGTATGTCAATGTTTATAGCAGCATTATTTACAATAGCCAAGATGTGGAAGCAGCCCAAATGTCCATCAATTGAAGAATAGAATCTTGCCATTTGCAATGACATAGGTGGAACTAGACATTATAATGCTAAGCAAAATAAGTCAGTCAGAGAAAGACAAATACCGTATGATTTCACTCATATGTGGAATTTAAGAAACAAAACAAGCAAAGGGAAAAAGGGAGAAGGAGAGAAAGACAAACCAAGAAACAGACTCTTAATTAGAGAAAACAAACATGGTTATCGCAGGAGAGAGAGGTGGGGGGATGGGTTAAATAGGTGATGGGGCTTAAGAGTGTACTTGTCATGATAAACACTGGGTGATGTATGGAATTATTGAATCACTACATTGTAGACCTGAAGCTAGTTTAACACTGTATGTTAACTAACTGTAATTGAAATAAAAACAAAAAAATAAACTCAGGTTATTAATAAATGATACTTATTAAATAATAAACTAGTCCCAATATTTTTTTAATTTTTTTAACATTTATTTATTGTGGAGAGACAGTGCGAGTAGGAGAGGGGCAGAGAGAGAGGGAGACACAGAATGCGAAGCAGGCTCCAGGCTCTGACTGTCAGCACAGAGCCTGACACGGGGCTGGAACCCACAAACTGTGAGATCATGACCTGAACTGAAGTCAGACGCGCAACCGACTGAGCCACCCAGGCGCCCCACACTAGACCCAATATATTTGGTGGTGGTTGTTGTTCAATCTGAGGGTATATGCCCTGGAGTCTGATTTTTTTGTTTGTTTTTTGTTTTTTGTTTTTTTTACTTAAGGATGAGCATCCATATTTCTCCAGCAGTACACACACATTAAACTGCTAAACTGAATGGCCAAGGTACCCCCAAATAAATGAGGCCTGAGGGAGTCACAAGGGGACAGAGAGTAAGTGTGCTTGTGCAAGTAAAAGTGAACAGCATGGCCTTCTTATTCTTGCAGACGCTTCGGATCTCTTGGCTAATACTTTGCCTCATGTGGTTGTAACATTAGAAACATATATTCTCGTTACAGATTCTGGCCCATGATGTTGACTTTGTCAGCATTTCTCACAAAGATGTTTAGTAGTCCCTATGTTGAAATCACGTCAGTGACAATTTCACAGTGGGTTTTGTAGCACTTAAAATGCTAGGAGTTCACGTCTTCGTAAAAGGAGTTTCTGAAAAAAATCACCGTGAACAGAACATAAGAGAAATAATTGTCTTTCAGTGCCTCAGGCATGCTCTCACCAATCCAATTTTAAAGTAGAAACAAAACACAGAGCAGAGGGGTAATAACAGCCATGTTTTAGAAGATGAGGCAGAAATGTTAGATGATTTGGGGAATGTCTATAGATTGAGTTTTTTTCAGCTGCCCCAAGGGAGGAAAAACACGAAGAGGAAAAAATTAGATGAATATGAGCAAATATCATTTCAATAGGCTGAAGCCTCACACCAAAATAAAATGTGCAGCAGTAAAAACATGAAAAGTAAATAAAATGAATGGCTGTCTAAATGGAGACATAAAAGAAACATCACTATACACATAGCATAACTTCTGATTTCATATAGTATAAGGAATATTCTTACACCAAATGAATTTCCAGACTGCTGAAGCTAGAAGAAATATTAGCATGAACTCAGCCTAATCTATTTTTATATAGGGTATGAATAGAGAACTTAAAAATATATTCCTGCTATAGATAGAGCTTAACGTTATTTAAGGCAGTGGAGTGGAGCACAGGACCTGGTTCCTGGTGGTAGAACGGTACTCTCATATTTACTTAACAAATTCACCACCTTTATGTATATAAACCAACACTTTCCCTTTCATGTGCTCTCCTCAATGAGGCAATCTGCAAAACTTCAATCACAAAAGTGTCCTAAAGCAGGAATCCTGTAGGGACATGAATTACTAAGTTTACCTGCTAAAATGACTTCCTGCATCTGCATTGGTATGGGAGCCCCTTATTCTTGTTCAGTGTCATGCTGGATAAATATGGGGGAGGGGGCTGGGGAGTGAGGGAAGGACCATGGAAACCTTTCTAAGAATAAGTATCAGAATCTGGCATGCCGAGCCAAGCCAGGGTGGATTTGGCTTCCTTGTTTACTGAATACCCACAGCAATAAGTTCCCGGCTCAGTATCAGATGTGGGATGTAGAGGTGGGGTATAGTGATCAGGTCCAGAGACTGAATGATCAGAGTCATTCTGTAAGAAACTACCTCAGTCAGACCCTTGGCATTACACATGAGGAAATGGTTCCAAAGAAACATAGAAAACAATCTGGCCAATATTACCTGGTCCATAGTTAGACCAGACTGTAAGTTTACAAATGCATTGATATGCTCTCTTTAAAGAAAGCCCTAGATCCTCATCAGTTTATGAAAATCTTTGTGGGTGAAGAGGTACATTTTATATAGCAAGAAAATCTAAAATAAGAGGAGACTCAGGTAGAGTTCTGGCTTTGAAAACACAATGTGTGCTTCCTCTAGTGCCTTTTACACATTTCTACTCTACTGGCTTACCACATTGCACTGAAAATCATTCCCTTGTCAGTGATTAACAGTTTCTAATCATCCAGGTATTTCACTTGAAATTAACTGTGTGATCTTGAGTAAGAAAATTACCTTTTTGTTCTTGCCTCAACTTCTCTTCTTCAGTAAAGAGAGAGTAATAAATATTTGCCTGTAAAACTGGGTTGTTGTGATGACCCAACACTGTAATGTATGTGAGACACTTTACAAAAGGAAATTAATCGTTCAAGGAAAATTATAGTGGTGGCAGTAGTGGGATAGTAGCAGTATTAGTAATCATATTAGTAATCTCTATCCAATTAATATGATCAGAATGGGTAAATTCAAAGAAAGGAGGTGAAGGAGTCTGTCCTTTATATAAATAACATTTGCCAAAATGGTAGTTGTTATACGGTGGATCTAACAATGCGGATGGAACTGGAGGGTATTATGTTAAGAGAAATAAGTCATTCAGAGAAAGACAGATATGATTTCACACAGATGTGTAATTTGAGAAACTAAACAAATGATCATAAGGGAAGGGGAGGAAAAATAAGATAAAAACAGAGAAGGAGACAAACCATAAGAAACTCTTAAATACAGAGAAGAAACAGGGGGTTTATGAGGGTGGGGAAAATGGGTGTTGGGTATCAAGGAGGGCGCTTGTTGGGATGAGCACTGGGTATTATATGTAAGTGATGAATAAGCAAACAAACAAACAAATAAATAACATAAATTGGACGAAGCAAAAGTAGATAAATAACAGAAACAGAATTACCAAAATGTAACATTTTTAGGTACATCTGAACTATATTTGCAAACTTGAACAATACTGCAATAATGAAGCTCAAAGGAACTCCTAAAAAAACAAATAATGGTACAGGTGGGAAAAGGTTACTAGTACATCCTACTGTCATAATGTTACTCTTTTTTCAATCCGAACCCATTTTTTCATGAGTTGAGCTTTATCAATGTGCTTAGTTATAATTTTTAAATGAAGCACTATTAAAAAGATCAGGAAACAAGTGAAATATAACATCAATTGTTATACTAGAGTTTGTGAATATGCTACTCATTGTGAAAATTCAAGATTATATACTTTTTTAGTTTAGGTATAATACTGGATATTGAGGTTTCTTTTTTTATTGTTTATTATTTATTTTATCTTATTTTATATTTTATTTTATTTTATTTTATTTTATTTTATATTTTATTTTATTTTAGAAAGAAAGAAAGAAAGAAAGAAAGAAAGAAAGAAAGAAAGAGTGTGTGCAAGCCTGGGAGAGGGGAAAATGGAAAGGGAGAGAGAATCTTAATCAGGCTTTGTGTTGAGGATGGAGCCTGACACGGGGCTCAATCTCAGGACCCTGAGATCATGGCCTGAGCAGAAATCCAGAGTCAATGCTTAATTGGCTGGTCCTCCTAGGCACCCCCAAGACATTGAGGTTTCTATTCAGATGCCTTTTATTAAGAAAATTCAGTGTTCAGCCAAAGCAAAGACAGAAGAAAATTTTAAGAGTTAATGTGTTTAGATTTTTAAAGTAATTTGTCAGTAAATAACATTTTCACATTTTCCCCATTTCTGCTTGCAAATTGTTTTCTCAAAATTCACCATATGGTTGTCCTGAAATTCTTTGGCAGACTTGAAGGTAAATACTAAGAAACGATAGAGGACAGAATATTAAATAAAATATGTATTAATAGTGAATAATTATATAGTAGATTTTATTTCTGAAATGCTTTTGAACCATTTATTTGTTGACATATCAGTTAATATTCCCCATGATCAGCTTTATCTCTCTGCATATCAGTTGATGAATCATTTTTATAGAAGTTTATATTGAAGTGTGAGTTTTATCCTATATGATGTATTTAATTCTCTTTTGTATGTTTTCTATTTAGTAAAATGGTAACTGAAAGTATATTGGTATACTTGCTGTTAGTTAGATAATAGGTCTTTTGCTCTCTGAAACTACAAGACAATAAATAATATACTGGTAAATGATTTTTTTAAAGTCGATCAGTACAAAACTAGATATTTATAGACATACTTGATGTAATACGTGTTTTCTTCCTATGTAAGATGCTCCTTCATACTTGCCTAAAGGTGTCTGGGTATACAGTGTTGTACATCAGACAAAAATAAACTACTTTTCTGCCTAGCTACACCAGTAACTGGCACCTCTCTGTCTTTATTATTAACATGCATGGAGGTTTGACTGTGTTTTATTTCATTTTGGAGGAAGCAAGGAAGCAGGAATACTGGTAATTTAGTGGCTGGCCAGACAGCAAGGGTGTGAATTTTTTAGAATGTGTTGTCTTTACATGGGTTTGAACTCTTCTGTTTAGAAGCACAAGGGTCAGAAGCTTAGAGGATGATCTATTTTTACAAGATGTTTTTGAATGTAGGAAGCATATTGTTCAAGAGAGACTCTGTCAGGCACTAGATCCAAGGAGAAAAGTTTTGTAGCCAGATGAAAACGGATGTTGCAGAGCTGGTGGGAGGGGCAAATCTGCCAATCTCTATGTATATTACAACAATGTTCAAGTGCAGGGGCACCTGCATGGCTCGGTCAGTTAAGCAGCTGATTCTTGATTTTGGCTCAGGTCATGATCTCACAGCTTATGAGGTTGAGCCCCACATTGGTCTCTGCACTGACATTGCAGAGTCTGCTTGGGATTCTCTCTACCTCTCTCTATGTCCTTACCCAACTCATGCTCTGTCTCAAAATGAATAAATACACTTATACAAAATAAAGTTGGTGATGGGGCGCCTGGGTGGCGCAGTCGGTGAAGCGTCCGACTTCAGTCAGGTCACGATCTCGCGGTCCGTGAGTTCGAGCCCCGTGTCAGGCTGATGGCTCAGAGCCTGGAGCCTGTTTCCGATTCTGTGTCTCCCTCTCTCTCTGCCCCTCCCCCGTTCACGCTCTGTCTCTCTCTGTCCCAAAAATACATAAACGTTGAAAAAAAAATTTTTTTTTAAAAAAATAAAGTTGGTGAGCATTTTTAAAAGAAATATTCAAGTGCAGAACACTTTTGTATTGAATTCTAGAAATCTCAGTGTCCTCAACTCCATTAACTATCAAAAGGGGATAAAGATACTAGTAGAACTTCATTTATAGGTTGCTCTAAGCATTAAAATAGAGCATTCGAGTTAGAAAACAAGAGCTTCTGGCACATTGCATCCACTCAGGAAATGTCAGGTATTATTTTCTCATATAATTACTTTTTATTCATGTTAGACTCGTAAAATGCTGAGACTTCACTAAAACTATTTTTAGTGTTCTCTGTTTAGACAAAGAAGTTGATGAAAAATCAGTCACAAATTTCATAGTCCAGTGTGGTGATAATGATTTATTGATGAAGATTTTAGAATAATTAGTGGAGAAGAGATAGTTATATACTTGCTTATTGCCTGATAATCAGTGCATGTGAAGATTCTTTGTAATTGTCAGAAAGACTTCTCCTCATGTTCTTTATTTTCAAATGTGCTGTCCCCACTAATTTCATGTGTCCCTGTCTCAACATGAAGAAAAGGTAGCAATGTTGTACTCGCAATGCCATGAGTCTGTGGAACATGTTTATATTAAAGCAGTGCAGATCTTCTTGCCTCCCTAGTTTCCTAATACTATTTATTTAATTTGTGTTACATGATTTTTCATGATTCTGTGTCATCCACCAAACCACCCATGAATCCTAGCTTCTAATGACTCTATCACAGGACATCGCTGTGCTTCATTGATAAACAAAAATGCAAGTCTCACTTTGAGTATGTAGAAAATGTGAACAATACTTTGTTTCTTGGTAATGTTGCAGAATTTTGATTAGGGCTATTGCTGTTTAGAGATAGATAGATTTTTTTTCCTCCATTTCCAGCTCTACTCACTGCTTCTATTTAGCCTTCCTCAATAGCCTGGTGACAATTTTGTCCTACTTCTTATGAATTCCAGTAACATTCTTGCACCACATTTAAGATAGCTGATATTACTTCCTTGATATACTTTCCTTCATTAGGAATTTTGGTAGTTTTTAGTACATCTATTACCGATGTATTTTCCTCTAACATATTTCTGCATGCATTAGTCATTCAATAAGTGTTCACTAATAGACAAAACATAGTTTATTTTCTCCCCCTGTTAAGCAATGTTATACAACAATCAAATTATGGCACACTCTGTTTTTCCTCTCTATTTATTAACTGCTGAGGTGGGTCACAATCACATTTTATCTGCATCATCAACAAACACCTCTTAGAAGTAGTCTAGCAGATGCCTCAATACTTTTCCCTGGGATGCTCAATATGTCTGCTATTTTTCCCTGAACAATTCCATAATTAGAACTTTATCCAATAATTTTAATTATTGTTATAGTTATAGTTATTGTATAGTATAGTTATTGTTATTGTTATAGTTTTTTTGTTTGTTTGTTTGTTTTCAACGTTTATTTATTTTTGGGACAGAGAGAGACAGAGCATGAACGGGGGAGGGGCAGAGAGAGAGGGAGACACAGAATCAGAAACAGGCTCCAGGCTCTGAGCCATCAGCCCAGAGCCCGACGCGGGGCTCGAACTCACGGACCGCGAGATCGTGACCTGGCTGAATCGGACGCTTAACCGACTGCGCCACCCAGGCGCCCCTGTTATTGTTATAGTTTTAATTCATGTTAAATTATAGTTAATTTCACCTTGAACTCTTATTAGCTCTTAAGACATTGGCAATAATTTTGGGATCATTTCTGAGAGCAGTTTGGTAGAAACAGTGAGAAAAAATATTGGGAAATCAGGATCCAGAAAATACAGAAAAACTTTGCATATAAACTGGACACTGAAAGACTATAGGTGCCTGGGTGGCTTGTCAATTAAGCATCCGAGTCTTGATTTTGGCTCAGGTCATGATCTCTCGCACGGTTCATGAGATCAAGTCCTGTGTGGGCCTCTACTACACCAACAGCATGGAGTCTGCTTGGGATTCTCTCTCTCTTTGTCCCTCCCCCTGCCCTCTTTCTCTCAAAATAAATAAATAAACATTTTTTTTTTAAGTGCTAAGGCTAAACTTTGGCCATTCTTTCAAAGATTACTCTGTCAATATAAGTATTTAAAGAGTTAGGGATGCCTGGTGGCTCAGTTGGTTAAGCATCAGACTTCAGCTCAGGTCATGATCTCGTTGTTCGTGAGTTCAAACCCTGCATCAGGCTCTGAGCCTGAATCTGCTTCAGATTCTGTGTCTCCCTCTCTTTCTTCCCCTCCCCAGCTCATGTTCTGTCCCTCTCTCAAAAAGAAATAAGCATTACAAAAGTATTTAAAGAGTTTTCTTTGTCTTCTCTATATCACACATAAATTTTAATCCTAAATATTTAATATGAACCTGAACAGGAAGAAAAAAACTTTAAAGAAACCTAGAAATTTTATTTTTAAAAGTTTATAAGAAGGTTGCCTTTTTAATGTTAAAGGGGAAATAATTTCCACACTTTAAATACAGAAGTGTAAACTATAATCCATTGTTTAAATATGTTGCAAGTGACTTCTCTTTTAATATAAATTGTTTTTCTTACTTACAAATCAGATTGTTTGCCATATGTATTAACTTACTGATTGAGCTTTCTAGATTACTTGATACAGTTGACTATTTCCTTCTAATAACGAATTTTTTATTTAGTCCTTCTAAAATATAACAAAAATCTTATTTTGATACATATAGCACAGAGACAAATATGCTTTTCTTCCTCTTTGTCATTTTAGCAGTTGCCTATGAAAACATGTTTCCCAATAAATCTGCAACATGTTATGTCTCATTATGACACAGAAAGAATGTTACCATCTGAGTCATATAACTAGCCTTGGGATAAAATGTATGAAATCTACTCTAGTCCACCATTATTCATGTACATCTGTTGTCCTAGTCCATCTAGTTTTTGAACAAAAAAGAAAAAAAAACGTATACCCCCAAAGTTTAAACTGTGTTATGGTCCATAGAGATAGAAAGCTGAGTAGTGGTTGTCAGAGGCTGTTGGGTTGGAACAAATGGCAAGAAACTGTTTTTAATGGAGATGGAGTTTTATTTCAGGATAATAAAAATATTTCATAACTAGATAAAGGTGATGATTGCAAACCATTGTGAATGTACTAAGTTTACTGAATCATATACTTTAAAATAGTTAATTTTATGTTATGTGAATTTTACTTCAATCAAAAGAACAAAAGAACTATATGATGAGACTCTTATTTCAAAACTTTAAAAAATTTTCTAACAAAATAATCACATATGTGTTGATTTGAGATGATCCATTATAAGGGATCAATATCTGGTTGTTCAAACCTGGTGAGAAGCATGTATTTCCTTATTTCCTTTTCCAGTTCTGGTATTACCATGATCAGTCATCAGTTCGCTCCTCTCTCATAATCTGCATCTCTTTTTTTGTTTGTTTGTTTTTGTTTGTTTATCCTACTACTTTAGTTATAATGTCTTCCTGCTCCTAATTCTTCTTTTATCTATCTTGGTAGGCAAAATTTTACCACATGAGAAACAAGTGTTTCACCTTTTACCTTTCCTGTTCTGTGATATGCAGAATAATGGTCCTCAAAAATATCCATGTCTAATCTCCAGAACCTGTGAATATGTTAGTGTATGTGGCAAAAGGGACCATGAAAACATGATTCAATGAAGGACCTTGACAAGAATAGATTATCCTAGACCATCTGGGTGAATCCAGTCTAACCCAGTTCTTAAAATCCAAAAACCTTTCTCTGCTGTGGTAAGAGAGGGAGACTATTAAGCAGGGTCAGAAAAATGCAGCATCACTAGTTTTGAAAGTGAAAAAAGGTGTCAAGAGCCAAGGAATAAAGACTATCTCTATAAGCTGGAAAAGAAAAAGAAACAGATTCTCCCAACCATTCAGAAAAGAACACAAACCTGCTAACGCCTTGATTTCAGTTCAGTGAGACCTGTGTCACAGACTCTAATCTACAGAACTATAGAATAATAAATTAGTGTTGTTTTAAACAAATAAGTTTCTTATAATTTATTATAGCAGCAATAGGAAACTAATACAGTTTCCTTTCTTCTATGACTTTATAACTACCTCCTTATCTTTCAAATCTATTTACTTTTCCCTGTTTAAACCTTTACTACCTTTTTTTATGATTCATTACATCTTTGGAGCATAGCAATAAATTCATAAATACTTCCATTTTATTTCTAAAGTCACTTCGCTCTAATTCATTTTCCACACTGTAGTCAGAATTGCCATACGAAGAGACGAATCTGAGTATAAATTACTAATAAATCCTTTCAATCATTCCTATTACCCTCAGGATAAAGTCCAATCTCCTCATATGTTTCACCAGGCCCTTTGTGATCTACTTCCTGATCGTTCTCCATTTATTCAATGATTTATGGTCCAAATATACCTTAATTACCTGAAAAAACACCTTATTTCTCTTGCCTTTGGGTATGTTAAGAATTCTCACTCATTTACACTATCGTCTCTAACTAGTTAACATGCATTTATTCTTTACCTATCAAGATAAATAGCACCTTTTTAAAGAAGTCTTTTCTGAACCCATAAAATTAGGTTTTCTATCACTACTTGCTCTTAATCTCATTGTACCCATGATAATCTCAGTTGCAGCATTTATAAGTCTACAGAATGGTGTGATTTAGTTTTGACTTGTATCTTTCACCAAATTATAACTTTTTCTATTTTTAGATCAGTTATTAGGTATTCAAAAATGATATGTAAGTCAATGAATAAATAGAAGTATTTACTTTTTGCCCCTATGTATCATTGTGCACCCAGTGTTTTAATGCTTACTTAATGTAGTGTCTACCTCATAACTAACTTTAAATTGGCATAACACCATTTTAATCAAAATCTTATTCCTATTTAAAAAACAAAAGTGAGGGGCGCCTGGGTGGCGCAGTCGGTTAAGCGTCGGATTTCAGCCAGGTCACGATCTCACGGTCCGGGAGTTGGAGCCCCGCGTCGGGCTCTGGGCTTATGATGGCTCAGAGCCTGGAGCCTGTTTCAGATTCTGTGTCTCCCTCTCTCTCTGCCCCTCCCCCGTTCATGCTCTGTCTCTCTCTGTCCCAAAAATAAAAATAAAACGTTGAAAAAAAATTGTTTTAAAAACAAAAGTGATACTTACTGAATGATGTGGAGAATGTCTTCAGAGTACCGCCTGGTATAAATCTAAATTATTCACTATGTCCACCTCATTGGATCCAAAATAATGAAGCTAGTGGCTCTTATCTAAATTGTAGGCATACTGCCTGTGAGGAATTAACCAGCTTTTAGAAGTTTGCCTTGCAAATCCAAACCTATTAAATGACACAGAATGTCTCAGCATGTCATACAGTAATGCAATTATCACTGACATTAATTATTACATTCTAAATTGCCCTTTTAATCATGTCTTAAAAGAGGAAATTATGATTACTTTCTGCTCTTTATCATTTATCTCTTCTCTCTCTATTTGAAGAAGCAGTGTCTGGATCCAAAAGAATAGTTCTAATAAAGCCATCAATGACTATTTTAGTTAATAATACTTTTAAAGTTTTCCAGAAAAGCCATATAAATATTGAAAATGTCAGGTAAATTAGCCACTTCTTGATACTAGTGCCAGTTGATTATTTTATCAATTCAAAAGGGCTTTTAGAACATTATCTTAACATAGAAAACTTTAAAATATGTTTTACAGAACCAACTAGGTTATACATCATTTGTACAATTATTTACTGTGGAAAAATAAATAAAAATATAAACTCTGAGTTTTAGTATTATTTTTTTAACGTTTGTCTATTTTTGAGAGACAGAGAGACAGAGCACAAGTGGGGGAGGGCAGAGAGAGAGGGAGACACAGTATCCAAAACAGGCTCCAGGCTCAGAGCTGTCAGCACAGAGCTGGACACAGGGACTCATGAACCAAACCGCAAGACCATGACCTGAGCTGAAGTCAGACACTTAACTGATTGAGTCACCCAAACCCCCCTAACCTCTGAGTTTTAGATTCTGAAGAGAACCACTTAGGTATGCAATGAGTTATATATAGTATAATATTCAGTTGCAGGAGACTAAAAGTCCCCATAAACTTGTTCTAATTTTGATTGTTCATGTACTAGTTATTTTCAGTACATTTTACTTTATATGGGATATTTCATTAATCTATAAAGTGAGGTTAATATTTATTCTACCCCCCTATGTCATAGGATTAAGAGAGTAAATCAAACAAAATAGAATATTGTAAAAGCCTAAAATTATAACAATTTGACATTATTACTAAAATTAAAAATGTTTAGCTATGACCAAGGTGAATGCTTATAAAAGTAAATGAGCAGTAGAACCATTTGAGAACAAGAAATATTCCATTTAAACATTTTCTCATACAGAGAAAATTGCGTCTTATTGATGAAAGTTATCTTATATGAAAATTCATTATATTGTTATCAATTGCTGCCAAATTTTATAACATTTTAAAGTACTTAAACCAGATTGCATTGATTGTGTGTTGGGTGGTAATTGTGACAGAGATTATGTATGGCATTGTTTTCCATGTTGTTTGCATTAAATATATAGCAACAAATTGTGGTAACGACAAATAGAGACAAAGATCTTGTGCTCCAAGGGGAAAAAGAAATCAAATCTTTCTTAAATACAAAATATCTGCTGACATAAAATTTTGATTATTGCTTTGTAAAGTTTACTAAGGAATATATGACTAACAAATGCAATTCAGTATCCCATGTATATAGTGGGCATCACACGCTTTCATATTATGTACAAAGTTCATTAATAATCGCTAAGGATCAGAGAATTAAGTAATCAGTTCACACACATTAAAAAGACTCAAATTTATGGGAAAGGACTTTAACTGAGAGGTGATAAAAGCTGTTGCACCGCTCAAAAGGTAGTGAACAGAGCTATGGTCTGATGAGAAAGTTCTTTTGTCTAAGGAGCAAAACATGTTTGAATCCTGTTTCTCAAATATTTAGTTGTATGACTGGGCTGTTGAGTCTTAGGTTTTTATGAAATGGAAAATTAACACCTACTCCACTGAGATGCAAAAGTTGACTGAAACTTTAAACTTATAATTTAATATATCAACTATTAAAAATTCTGGGGTGCCTGGGTGGTTCAGTCGGTTAAGCGTCTGACTTCGGCTCAGGTCATGATCTTGTGGTCCGTGAGTTCGAGCCCCACGTCGGGCTCTGTGCTGACCGCTCAGAGCCTGGAGCCTGTTTCAGATTCTGTGTCCCTATCTCTCTGACCCTCCCCCATTCATGCTCTGTCTCTCTCTGTCTCAAAAATAAATAAACGTTAAAAAAAATTATTTTTAACTTCTATGTCTGATTCTTCAGGAAAGAAATAATAAAGGGAAAATATTCACTCAATATAATGAGATTTTAACAATTACATTTTATAAATATGTAATAATTCATAATGATGAAAAGTGTAAATGACTAAATGGAGCATATTTTAAATTTTATTTATATTTATTTTGAGAGAGTGTGTGCGTGTGTGCGTGGGCAGGGAGAGGGACAGAGAGAGAGAAGAGAGATAATCCCAAGCAGGCTCTGTGCTGACAGTGCAGAGACCGATATTGGGACATGATCTCATAAACCACAAGATCGTGACCTGAGCTGAAATCAAGACTCAGATGCTTAATTAATTCAGCCACCCAGGATTTTTAAAATGAAATAAAATAAGGAATTCTTTAAAAATAATGTTATAAAATATCAAAGATAAATAAAAACTATAGGATATTGAGAAAAAATATGATAATTAAAGGAATTAATGAAGTAAGTCATACAAATATTTCTGTCCCTTCCAGACAGAGGAAAGGTTACAAAAGTGGATCATATTTGATGTGTCCAGAGAACAGCAAGAAGGCAAATGTGTCTTGGTTAGAGAGAAGGAAAGTAAATACAGTAAGAAATGAAATCAGAGTTAGCCTCTGGTCAGATTAAGTTAGATTTTCAAGGTCATGGTAGAGATTGGGGCTTATATTTAGAAAGAGATGAGATGCTGTTGGGGGGTCCTAAGGCATCAATGACAGAATCTTTCTAAAGTACCTCCTTGCCTGCTGTATAGAGTGAAAAGAGTCATTCAGAAGCTGTTACAATAATTCATTTGCGGAAGGTGGAAGCAGGGTGACATGTCAGAGATGTTGCAAAAGCTGCTAGATATAATGAAAGTTTTGACCAAAGTAGTGGAAAATTAGATTGTAATGGTCAGGTTTTCGATACATATTGTGTTTAGAAAGAATAGAAATTACCTAAGGATATAAAAATATATATTATATATAATATATTAATAAATACATAGTATATACAATATATATAATTTATTATATACAACACATTACATATATTATATATTTATAATAAATATATAATTATATTCTATATTTATTATATTATATATTATATTATTGCAATATAATTATATATTATATAACTTATATATAATATATAATATATATATGTAGGTATACCTCAATTTATTGTACTTTATTGTGATTTACACATACTGTATTTGTTTGCAAATTGAAGATTTGTGGCAATCCTGAATTGAGCAAGTTTATTGGCAACATTTTTTCAGTAGCATTTGTTCACTTCATATCTCTGTGTCACATTTTGGTAATTCTCACAATATGTCAAGCTTTGACATTATTATTGTATTTGCTATGGTGATTTGTGATCAGTGATTGTATCTCACTAAAAGCTCAGATGATAGCCTTTTTGGCAATATAGTATTTCTTAATTAAGGTATGTACATTGTTTAGACGTAATACTATTGCACAATTAATAGACTACAGTATAGTGTAAACATTGCTTTTATATGCACTGAAAATCAAAAATATTATTTGACTCACTTTGTTGTGATACTTGCTTTATTGCAGTGGTCTGAAAACAAGCATGCAATATCTCTGAGGTACGTGTATATGTATACCTCGGAAGTCACTCTCAGTCCCTTTTTTGCTTGCACAACTGAGAGGCTGTGGGGGCCTATTTTAAGACGAGGATGGTAGGGACAGTAAGTTTAGGCTATGAGGATGCTGATCCTAAATGTGGATGTTAATCATGAGATGACTATTAGACACCTCCAGTGAAAAGATCTAGTAGGCCATGTGGGATACATGTCTTGCATGCAGAAGATATGCCTGGCCTTGGCTAGAGAATTGAGTTTCAGACAGTCAGCATGTAGATATTAGTTAAAGCCCTGAGGTCACTGGGATGAGTACAGATAGTCTAGAGTGGTGTTTCTGAGGCTGAACTCTGTATTGCTGAAAAACTGAGAGGTCAAAGACAAGGAGAGGAGAAGCCAGCAATGGAAGCTGAGAAGGCATTTGTGGTGAGGCAGAAAGTGAACTGAGAGTGGTGTCCTGTCAGCCAATTCTGCCACTGTACAGATAATAAATGATAACTATGCATACCGATATTAATAAAGTAGCCAAATAAAATTAATCTAAATGAACCATTGCTTTAGATACATCTTCCTAAATTATTTGTAAATATAAAACCTGGGGCGCTGGGGTAGCTCAGTCGGTTACGCGTTGGACTCTTGATTTCAGCTCAGGTCATGATCTCATGGTTCCTGGGTTGGTGCCCCACGTCAGGCTTTGTGCTGATAGCACAGAACCTGCTTGGGATTCTCTCTCTCTTTCACTGTCTGTTCCTCCCCCATTTCCACTCACAAGGTCTCTCTCTCTCTCAAAATAAATCAACTTTAAAAAACACATAAAATCCTATTTAGGCCTATTCTGTTCATTTATATTCTGATTGGAAATTAAAGAAATTGGAATTTGAACTCATTTTGAAAAGGAAATTCTGAAAGCAAATTGAATGATCAAAGTGAAAAAAAAGGGAGAGAAAGAAGAGAGAGAGATTTCTAACCTTAAAAATAAGCAAACAAAATTCATACCAGACCAGGAACTTGAATGCCACCAGGTCTCCCTCTTAGTTTTACAATTCTGGTCTTCTCTCCAGATATATTTCATTTACTCTCACTGAATGCTCATTTCTCATAAGGGAGGACACTTGACTACTCACAAATCTCAAGTCCCTCGCTTTTTGGTATCTAACACTCACAAAGCCTGAATAGTTTGAAAATTATCATGGAAAATCTCTGCCTGGCTTGAGCCTACTCTTGAACTAGTCAACTCTGGCCAGAGAGTGGACTCAGGTAAAAATGTAGGCATTCCCAATGAACACAAATGGATGAGGTGGAGAAAATACAAGTTCCCAAAAGTAAATGAAAGAGGGAATGTGATTATAGGAACAGTGCAGAAATGATAGTAAATAACAAGGCAGGGAGGTTCCACTAAATCGTGAGTCCCATTTCATATATGTATCACCCTCATGATCAAACAAAATTTCATTTTTGGATTTGGATTCATTAATTAATTCTTGCCAAGTGTCAATGAGTGCCAAAATATTAGGGATGAAGTCAGTGTAAATTATCAATGGGCTATATGAAATTATGATTAATTGGATTGAATTCAGACTTCTCAGAGTCACAGTTGGTTGGATTTCTTCAGTTGAACTTTATTTTTTATTCAGATTACTAAAGAAAATAACAGGAGAGTTATTCAATTTGCACAATTATTGGAATTAATCTTTTAAGGTTCTCTATTAAGATGTACAAGATATGTATATTTCCTCAGCAACATGGCATTTCTAAAGGATTCCAGAGAGGGCATCATGTTTAGATTACTGAATTTTTGATTGGATTTTTATGAGGTTAGTTGATAACAAAAGGGTTTAAGTTTTAGAGTAAGGTTCTGTTAAAATACAATACATATTCCCACCAAATACACTCATATCATGGATATTTAATTTTAAGAACAAATCATCTCACATACTACTCATTTATGTAATGAGGTACAAATTTGATTTTGAGATAAAAAATGCATATATAACTGGCAAATTGTGATAATGCAAATAATGAAAATTCTATATTCCTAAGGTTTTATGAAATACCTATTTTAGTATTCAAAACAATAACAGCTCATTTACTTTTCAGAACAATCTCTTTGTGATGTTTCTATGTCATCTTACTGTTTTTCTTCCATTTCAAGTGTATTTTAAGTTGTAGAGATAAAATATAAATACCATTTTCCATCCATATAACGTATTTTTATTCTATTATCCCAGTTTCCTCTGGAGCTTTCTAATTTAACAACTCAGTCTCACATGGGCACAACCTTCAGTGTTTAAAATCTGATCTACAATGACCTCACATCATTTTTCAAGAGTTACTTAACTCAAATTAGTATTTTACTCATACACTTAAATATCATATACATTCTCATTAAGATACCCTTATCTACTCTACACTCTTAACAAGATAGTATTAAAAAAATAAATTCAGTGTTTTTCACAGATCTCAAATTTGAACTGTTTAGAGGTCCTGCCATTGATATCTCTTTATTATCAGAAACACATACCGAATTGGCTTATTTCCAGAGACTTTTCCAGTATGTATGTTTCTGATCAAAGTGTATAGCTTTTTTTTCAATATTTTCAACTTTATTTTTTCATTTGGATTTATCTGATTTCATGTTAAAAAATTGGAAAGTGGGGGCACCTGGGTGGCTCAGTCAGTTAAGTGTCCAACTCTTGGTTTCGGCTCAGGTCATGATCTCATGGTTGGTGGATTCGAGTCTCTCGTACTCTGTGCTGACAGCGTGAAGCCTGCTTGGGATTCTATCTCCCTCTGTCTTTTCCCCTCCCCTGTTTTCTGTCTATCTCTCTCTGTCTCTCAAAACTAAATAAATAAACATTAAAAAAATAGAAAAGCAGATATGTATTTAAAATGCTTCTCATTTCCTTTTAAGCTGATATACTAGAAGCATTCAATAAAAAAATTCTAGGGGTGCCTGGGTGGCTCAGTCGGTTGAGCATCCGACTTCGCTCAGGTCACGATCTCATGGTCTGTGAGTTCGAGCCCCGCATCAGGCTCTGTGCTGACAGCTCAGAGCCTGGAGCCTGTTTCAGATTCTGTGTCTCCCTCTCTCTCTGGCCCTCCCCCCGTTCATGCTCTGTCTCTCTCTGTCTCAAAAATAAATAAATGTTAAAAAAAAAATTAAAAAAAAATTCTAAATATAAAAAACAAGACTTTTTATTTTCCAACTTTGAAAACCTTCAGGAGAAAAAAAACAACAGAAAATAGATGATTTGTATTTCTCAATAATGATTTATTGCTTTTCACAAAATATAACAGGAATGAGATTTGTTATTATATTTATATAATTTAGTATTAGTATTCATCTATGGGTACACATTTTAAGATTAATTAAATACATATAAATAGTTAATAAACACAACTGTCTTGCTTGTAAATAACTTACATAGGGGTACCACTTTAGTATTTCACTAAGTGTGTGTGTGTGTGTGTGTGTGTGTGTGTGTGTATAATTATATTTTGTCATTAATGTAATAAAGAGAATTTTTAACAGATACCAGGAGAAAAAATGGTAAATACTGTAGTGCTAAAATATTGTCTATATAAAGCTATATTATTTATATAAATAAATATAAAATTTTATAAAAATATATGAAATATAAATATAAAATTATTGTCTATATAAAGCTATAGGCTACTCTGGTGAAAAAATTAACCTTTCTGACTCTGACAATGTTTAGGGCATAAGCTACCTAAAATCGACTATTTCCTCTTTTCTTTCGTTTTATTTGATGCTGTAACTGCAAATGACCTTCCAGTGCTCTGTCCCAGGTAATCAACATGCCAAGACTTCTTTCTCTTCTCACTTAATTATAGAAATGACATTTCCTCTCTGCAAATGTTCTGACTTGGATTTCTACTTCAACAGAAAGATTCCTTTCAAGTATGGACCATTCACTCTCATTTGCACTGTTGCAAATCATGAAAGCAGCAGAGCATATTTAAAAGTACCCAAAAAGCAATGAACCAGAAGTTTTGTTCCACTTTTTACTAATTATCTTTGTGACATTAGATAAGCCACTTAATCTGCTTGAGTCTCATATTTCTATGTAGTAAATTAGAAGGTAATAGCAAAATAATCTGTTACCTCTCTCATACTTTAATATTTTGTGATTTCTAGCCAGAAAAATACACTGATTTACTAAGTACAGAACTTTTTCTTGCCATTCCTAATAAACTGGGAAAAATAGAGTCTAATAAAATCTTCAGAGTCCCCTGAACAAAATTGTTCTTTTGATTGATGTTCCTTTTACTAGTCATTATGTGTGGTGAAATGAAAAAAAAAAAGTATATATTGGTCTAATGTAGTCTCTCTTTGTTAACTTCTCCTTTGTTCACAATCACAAATCAGTGGTGGCATGAAAATATACACAGTGGACATGACTACATAAGAGCCCATGCTAAGTGGCTTATTTTTCTGGATTTGCTAATTTACACAGCATAATTTCTCCAGAGACTGAAGGGATCTTTGCTTCAATTTGTGCTGTAGTGACCTGGCTACAGAATCACTGATTAATTAATATTGGAGCATGACATGTTCTTACCAAAGGAGCGTAAAGCCTGTCACACAGTTTCTGACTACGAGAAATAAAGCCAGTGTGACATAAGGAATACATATCAGTTGAATTGACTTAATGGTCCTAGACACTGGGAACTGGACATCTATGTTTAAAAAAAATAGTACTTACTATGTGTCCCTTCATTTGTTTTCTGCCAGAAAGATATTTTTTCTCTGTACATGCATAATCCTGACTGGAAGCCTGTTCACAGGATTCAGTCTAACATACTGGATGTATCCAAGTGAAATGACAACACAGCACTCAATCACCATATGCTGGAAGCACTTGATTAATCTACTTATTTTCCTACTTTAACACACACTTCTGAAAGTGACATGGACCACAGAGCATACAAGAGCATGAGATCTATTCCCAGGAAAAAAAAAAAGGAGAGCTGAATTAATAACAGATTTTTCATAAGTAACACCAAAAAGAAATTTTAAAAAATTACTACATAGTTCTCAGTTTTTCAGAAAAATGATATGTCATAAGACAAATGCATTTTAGACCCATAGTTCTTCACTGGGGACATCACTTACAAATCACATCCCAGACTATTCAATTAACAATTCTAAATTCTTGCACTTGGAGATTCTTATCCAGTGCATTTTTGTGGAGCCAAGCAATCTATCCTTTAATATATATCACTAAATGATGTCTTTGCAAATGATATGTGAACAAAAGCTTAAGGAACAAGGTCTTAGATTCACCACATATGAACTGTCACACTCATGCTTTTCATAGACTATTCAAAATTACTTTTCTTGCAAATATTCTATGTATAAAGTTGCCAAGTAAGGTGAGAAATTAAGTTGCACAATTTCTTTCCGTTTAAGAAATATTTGTTAGGCTAGCAGTTTTATCTTGATGGTGTCTTCCAAACTCATAAGAATTGAAATATATAACCTAGACATTTTAATTTTAAGCAAAATAATGAACTACTTTTCCTATGGTGGAATTATACAGAGAGTTTAATTTATAAATAGGTCAATTATAAGGGCATGTTCCCCGTCTTTGGTATCGAAGAAACCAGTCTCCTATTCTCTAATTATGTAAAATGCCCTCTTACTTTTATTGTTTTGAGGACTCACTTTTCCTGTGTCCCTCTTTTCTGTTAAAGCACTGTTATGGACCAAATATGTTCCCCCCAAATGCATATATTGAAGCCCAAACCCCAGTGTTGCTATATTTGCAGATGGAGCCTGTAAGGAAGCAAGTAAAGTCAAATACGGTCAATAGAGTGGGACCCTGACTCAGTAGGATTAATGTCCTTATAAAAGAAGATACCAGTGCATTCTCTCTTTCTCTCTGCATGTGCGCAGAGAAAATACTATGTGAGCACATAGAGAGATGGCAGGTACCTATAAGCAAAGAGAAGAAGATGGCAGGTACCTATAAGCAAAGGCAGGTACCTATAAGCAAAGGTACCATTGCCACCTTGATCTTGGACTTCCCAGTTTCCAGAACCGTGAGAAATAAATCCCTGTTGTTAAGATGTTATGGCAGCCCTTGAGACTAATACATGTTTTGGTACTACGAAGTGGGATATTATTGTAACAAATGCTTAAACATGTGGTAAGCACTTTGGAACGGGATAATAGGTGGAGGCTGGAGGAGTTTTAAGGTGCATGTTAGAGAAAGTCAATTGCCATGAAGGGATAGTTGTGGAAACATGGATGCTAAAAAGTGATTCTGCTAAGGGCTCCAAAAGAAAAAAAAGAGACTGAAGAGAAAATTTAATGTTTGGAAAATCAGCCTGTCCATATTTTCAAAAAATGAGAAAGCATGTTCTCTAGAGAACACTGAAGATGTGGCTGGACGATCACTAGATAGATTATGGGATTATATAAACAGATACACTGCCAGTTTGAATTGAAAGTGATGGAAGTTGTACAAATTGAAGGAAGACTGTCAGATCTCTTGGCTTTATACAATGAGGCCATAGAGTTATCTGGTGGCAGACAGGTGCTTTTCTTTTTTTTTTTTTTAATTTACTAAGATTTTATTTTAATTAATTTAATTTTTCAAGTTTTCACTTAAATTCCAGTCAGTTAACGTACTGTGTAACATTAGTTTCAGGTGTAGGATTTAGTGACTCATCACTTATTTACATCACCTATTGCTCATCACAAGTGCCCTCCTTTAAGTGCTATTATATAAGAAAAGGGAAGAGTGACTCCTAGGGTGATTTAGAGATCATCAGGGATACTGACTCAGTTTCAACCAGTCAGACAGCCTCTGTCCAGAGTTTTGGAGGCAGGACCTCCACTCCAGTGCAGTATTGCAGCCCGGCTGAGTCCAGAAGGCAGAGCATTGAACCAAGGAGCGTTATTCTCAAGCTTTCAGATCTGTTGGAATTTGCCTTGCTAGGTCTTGAGCTTCTTTGGGACTTGTCACCGCGTTCTTCCTTTCTGATTTCTTCCTTTTGAAATAGAAATGAGTATCTTATGTCTGTTCCACAATTGCGTTTTGAAAGCACACCTGTCTGGTTTCACAGATTTGCAGATGGAGAGGAATTAAACCTCAAGATGAATTTGTACATCTATGTACAGTGTCTGATTTAGACAATATTTCAATGAAGCCTTGGTCTTTAGTTTTTAGTGTTGATGGAATAAGACTTTTGGAGCTTCTGGGATAGAATGAATATATTTGCATATGAGAAGGACATGAATTCTGGGACTGAATATTTATGTCCCCCAAAATTCATAAGGTAAAGCCCCAGCTTCCAATGTGCCCTATATGGATACAGGATCTCTGAGGAAGTAATTAAGGTTAAATGAGGTCACAAGGGTGGGGTTTTGATCTGATGGGCTTATTGTTCTTAAAGGAAGAGATACCATAAAGCATTCTCTCTTGGTTTCTGCACACACACAAAGAAAAGGTCATGTGAGTACAGAGAGAAAGATATGGCTGCAGCCTACAAACGAAGAGAAGAGGCCTCAGAATAAAACCAATTCTGACAGCACCTTGATCTTACACTTCCCAAGCTCCAGAATTAGAAGAAAGTAAGTTTCTGCTGGGTAGCCACCCAATCTGTGGTATTTTGTTATGGCAGTCCAAACAGACTACTACAAACACCATTTTCTTTGTTTTATGAATGTTGCCAGTTGTATTTGAGCTAATAGAGTTAGAAATTTGACTGCAAGATGTATTTCTTCAGGAAAATCTTCAGATAACCATCTACAAAATTTATAATGGCTTTTTTTGTATTGGAAAAATGTAACTCATTCTGATAAAATAAATGGTGGTTGCTTTCCTCAGGAAATGAATATATGCACATAATTATGATGTTTTGCCACAATGGTGAGGGGAATGAGAAATCCTGCACTAATGGTTGACTCACCCTCAGTCAATCCTTGGAAGCTCCAGAGATCCTTACACTGCATGTTACAAATGCTTGATTAAGTAATTTGCATAAGAAGGCCATCCTATCAAGTGTTCCTAGTTTAATATCTCATAGTCTGATAGTATCTCACTGTTTTATTGAAGAAAGCACCATATTAATGGCTGTGTTGGGTACAAAGATGAGAGAGACAGGGTCCTGCCTTCAAGAAATTTATACTATTTGAGAAAAATAATAAGTATGATCCTTTTGGCTTTTGCTTGTCCATTTATTGATAGTGTGCCTTCTAAAATCTAGGTAAGAATAGTAGCAAGTAAACAACTTCAGAGGTGAAAAAAGAAATAATGGGAAATATAAAGGTAATTTTCCTATAAAAAATGGAGAACCACCTCTAATGATTCTTTCTCGATATATATATATATAGGAAATATAAATGAGGTGATGAAACTCCAAAACAGAATGTATACCTCTTATACAACACAGTGTGCTTAACTATAAACTGAACATTCAGCTTTTGCTGTCTTCACATTGATGCTCAGAGTTACAGACTATTATGACTGTGTTGCTAGTGTCCTCTCATGTCTGCCCTAATTCATTGGTAAATCAGTGTAACACCAAAAGGCCAGTTTCACAGCTATCCCTCTGCAATGAAGTTTTTTTTTCTTTCTCTTCTGTTTTTGTTTATTTGTTTGTTTGTTCATATCTGAGTTAATCATGTGTAAATCATCAGATTTAGTAAGTATTTGCAAAATGGTGATGTTTTTGTACCATTTAGAACAGTATTTATTCTTAATAAGTTCATTATGTGATACATTACCTGAGACCAACAAACCTTATTTTTATGTATGATTTAAGTTTAAAATTTCAATTAATAGATTTTTCAGAATATATGTCCTTGACTTCCAGTGCTATAGGCTGAATAGTATCCTCCCAAAATTCATATGTTGAAGTCCTAACCCCCAGTACCTCAGAATGCGACTGTTTTTGGAGACAGGGTCTTTAAAGAGGTAAGTTAAAATGAGGGCATAGGGTAGGCCCTAATCAACATAACTCGTTTCCTTATAGGAAGAGATTAGGACACAAAGACACACAAGGGAAAACCATGTGAACACACAGGGAGAAGGTAGCCATTTAACATCAAGGAGAGAAGCCTTCAGAATAAGCCAGCCTTGCTGACACCTTGATTGTGGATTGCTACCCCTCAGAACTGTGAGGAAATAATTTTGTGTTGTTTAAGCCATGGAGTCTTTAGAACTTTGTTGTGGCAATCCTAGCAAACTGAAACTTATGATAAAATGAGTTAAAATAAGCCTGAGATAAAAACTTAATAAAGGATAACAAATGCGTAAAAGTGATGACTGCTTTTGGTTCCTGTTAAGCTTAACTAGAGCTTCATATAATTGACCTCTTTGAAGGCAAGTTTCAAGCTAGTAAACTAGAAATTAACTGAAGTACTAAAGTGGGATACCTATTGACTAAATGGAATAATTGCAAAGGTATATACTGCTACTAAATTCTATTGATGTTAAACAAGAAACAGATAAAAGAAAAAACTAAATATATCATAATTAGTGATGTTGTTTATCATTCTTATATTTAATTCTAAACTTACACTTGTTATTAAAATCTTCACTCAAGCTGCTCATTCTTTGACAGGGATGATTAGTTTTTATTATAGATCATTATGTAACTTTTCAGATGTTAAATGACTAACTTGTTAGTATTGTAGAAAATCATATGCTAATATGATAAAGAAAACACTAAAATTATTTTTCCCCAAGTAGCTTCCAAAAACTTAATAGTCTAAGTTGGGTTGGCCTCTTGCCATTAATGAAGAAATTTAAAAGAATTCAAGTTGTGGAATCATACAATAATATGATAGAGTTTCTACTAACAAGTTTCATAACTAGATCCCAGAAATGTCCTTTGTAATATCCAGGTTTCCCCTATAATTTTCCTGGTAATTCTCTTTTGGTATGAAAAATTTCCCTTCATAATCTAAACCTAGAGGTAAATATATTTTGGGAAATCAGATCTGGATCAATTCAGGCATTTTGAACTACATATTTTAATGTTACATTTATGATGAAGGTGGGAAAAGCTCAAAATGTCTCTTTATCCAAACTTTAATTGTTTACTTGGCATCTAAGGCAGCACCCTACTGCAAAAACTCAGATACATTGAAACCCTCAATCTTTCATATGACATATTACTGAGAATATAAACAGAGAATAAACAAAAGTTTATATTGAGTATACTATTTATATTAAAGAATACAGAAAGATTTGACAGTACTTTTAAAAATATGTAATTACCATTTTCTAGTATTGGTGACAGAATGGAAAACTAAGATGATCGAAGAGTCAAAGTTTTAAATTCAATCAATTTCTGCTTTTTCTTAGCAAAAAAAAAAAAAAATGGTGGATCATCTTTCTAAGGCACACAATAATATATATACACCATATTAATTATGTTTGCTGGGCTAACTTGGGAATTGTGAAACTTATTTGATGAGAGAAGAGAAAATTTGAGAAAAATTAAAAATTGCTAAATTAATGGCAAACCTCATCATTACTAACATATATACACCAAGTCAGCTGTTAGAAGGAAGTTTAAAACTTGAAATCTTTGAATTTACCCTAATATTTTATTTCATTTTAGCTAAAATTATAGTGGAAGTGTACCAAATCTGTTTGATACCCATTTTTAGCAATTTTCTTACCAAGGCCTATTAACACTTCTCATAACTTGTTATTTTTCCCATGTGTGTGAGTCTTGCACACTGCATTCCTGGGTGACTTACCCTTACTTGTAATTTACAACTGAGTAGAGAAAACTTCTATGGAAAAGTAACTGAGATATATAAATTGCACAGCATATATATGACAGCTTTTCCACAAGCACATTTTTAGAAACTACTTATCATAAACTTTCTGGGTTAAAATATTCTGATAAATAGACTAAATGATTCTGTATTTAAAATACTATTTCACAGTGGTAGAAAAGAGTTAATAAGATTCCATAAGTATTTGAATAAACAAATGAATCTATCAATCAAAAGATAATATATTTAATTATGTGATAGAAAAATTACTGGAGTTCCTACACTTAAGTTGTAAAAATAATAGAGAATATATTAATATAATTTATTTTTATCTAATTTTAATTTACTGTTTTCCATTGTTTCAGAATAAAATGTTTAGCAAAAGATAAATCTGTATTTTTTTCAATGTTTATTTTGTTGAGAGAGAAAGAGACAGAGTGTGAGTGGGGGAGAGAGAGAGGGAGACACAGAATCTGAAGTAGACTACAGGCTCTGAGCTGTCAGCACAAAGTAGGGCTTCAATTCACCAACCAAGAGATCATGACCTGAGCTGAAGTCTGATGCCCAACCGACTTAGCCAACCAGGCACCCAAACTGTATTTTTTTTCAAATAAAAAAACAAAAGTGCCAAACTTTATGCATTTGATGATACAATTTTACAATTTCACATATACACTACTAACTTTCTTTAAGGGTCATCCTGAGGAAAAATTAACCTGTTTTCTAAATATGACAACATGATTAGAACCACTTTTTTCGAATTTCTATGTATTTGTTTAAAAGTTTTAAATACTTTCCCTCAAGTAAGCAAAACATATACTTAAATATGTGGGATTATTTCCAAATATCTATCAAAAATAGTCACTAAAGTGATACTCTGCACAAAACCTGGCTATTGTTCTGTATTTTACACAAATCATAAAATACATCTCTCATGGAATTGGGAGTTTAAAGCCAGACATCTGATATATGAGGATAACTATTTTGTAAGATGTAAGTCACCTGAAATTTTAGTTGTAAAACTATCTAATAAATTAGTCTTCATAAAATTGAATATAAGGAGTAAATGGTGGCACATGCTGGTTACAAAAAAGGAGAAATCTTTGTAAAACTGAGTTTGAATGATTAGTTTGTTCTGAAGTATGAATTGGAAAAAGCAATGTCATTATATTACATGCCATTTGTTCTAATTGTCAGATGGATTTTTATTAAACATATGCTGTAAAAACAAGAAGATTATCTAATTTGGCTACTCTCCCTCTCTATAAAATAATACATCTCAAATTACGCTTAAAAATCCAAATGTGCAACAGTT
The DNA here is from genome assembly GCF_016509475.1 of Prionailurus bengalensis. Lineage (NCBI taxonomy): Eukaryota > Metazoa > Chordata > Mammalia > Carnivora > Felidae > Prionailurus > Prionailurus bengalensis. The sequence goes on from NC_057356.1 coordinate 51,936,414, forward strand.
GTTAATGTTATAAGTTTGTCCTCATTTTGACAGTTTTAAAAGTATATGAATTTAATTGGACATTAACTTAATGTGGCCATGTGTCTATGCTCATGGAAAATCTCTCATTATTTACCAGGCATTCAGATCTCCATTAGCAAACACAAAATCTCTATTCTTTTTTCATATTGTGGTAATTGAAGAATTATATTTACTAATTTAACAGATAAGATATTTTGATTAAATATGTATTAAATGTGCGTAGGCCACCTGATTTTGTCCATTCACTACTTTGAATTGATTCATTTTTATCCTCTGTAACAATGAATTTTTCATATTCCTACAGTTAGTATCAACAGGGGCTCATCTACCTACTTTGCTTTGGAATATGATGCTCTAAATTTGCTCCTTCTACCTCTTCTGCCTTTCCATAAATGCTGGTTTTGTGCGATTTAGGAAGACACGAATGTGCTTTCAATCATTTAAAGACTCTGAACATGTTTCTGGTGCTACATATAATCCACTCTTAAAATTTTTTAAACTTGAGTTGAGAAGAAACTCTTTTTTTTGTCTTTAACCAAATTATTATTCCCCTGTTGATATTTCTGCATGATTTATTTCTAATTATATATAGAAGAGATAAAGGCCATGAAAAAAATAGCCACCTTTAACTACCCAGAGAATCACTGTTTACTCTTCAAGTCCGCAAGTGTGACTGACTATGGCCTGACCAAATCTATTCATATTATATATCGTGTATATATAGGCACAATACCATGTCCTTCTAGTTCCAGGAGTGGTACTGGTTAGATTAATTGTCTGCCATCAGTCAGACTAGGTATTGACCAAATGCTTTTATCTAGCTGTTCATAATACTTTGTGCTTTAATTTTTCTAGCATATTATTAAAATAATGTTCTCTTTGATTCTTACTTCGTAATTCTTCCATACTATTATCAGGGTTTGGGAAGAATTTACATGTGGTATAAAATTTGTTTTTCTTGTAATATTTTTCTAGCCCCTTCACCTGTTTATTTTATAAATAAACGCAATGTGTATCTTAATCTTACCTTCCCACTTCATCTTGAACCTCATATTCACAAAATTGGATCATGATATTAAGATAGTGGTATACTCCCATCATTGTTCTATAGGATTCTGGCTTTTGTTTTTATCTTACATTTTTGTGCATTTACGTTTTATCTATAATCTCATTATCCTCTGTCATGAGTCATTTCTCTTTTATGTAAAAATTTGCATAAATGATATCCTGTGTCTCACGTTTTTTTCATATTATATTATATATTTTAAATATATAAATATTGGTACATGCTTATCCAGTTACTTCCTTGTAAGTGCTACACAGTTTTCATAGTATGTTACATTTTATTTATGCAGTTATTTTTTCTTTAATTGATGGGCATTTGGGTAGTATCCACTACATTGGTATGATAATTTTTCCAGTAATAAACTTCTTTGTGCAGATTTCTTTTGAGTATTTATACTTAAGATTCTCTGAGTATGTATTTGGAAAAAGAATTTCTGAGCGATATAATATGAGCACAGTAATTTGAAAAAATATGTCTGTTTTCTTCCAACATTGTATTCTCACCAATAGCTCACCATGTTTAAGGTTTCTTTCATCATCATCTTCTGTTTAATGTTTTTTTTCCATTTGATGAGAAAAAATAGTAACTTTTTCCCTTTTGTTTTATTATAAAACCTCAACATCACTTCATAAACTCATCAGCCAGTGAGATTCCCTTCCTATTACTAACTTATTAATTTTATTTACTTATTTCCTTATGATATTTATGATTTGTTTTGTTACTTCTCAGGAATTCCCTATCCTTCAGATAATAATCTTTTAATAGTTATTCATGTTGCAAATATTACTTACTGTTTATTTCCTTGTTAAATTTCATTCATATAATCCTTTAATTTTGATATCATAAATTTGTTCTCCCCTCTTCGGATCAGTACTTAATATTTAAAGAAAATTATTTTCCCTTACAGGGTCATGAAACTATTCTCCTTTCTTCTTTTTTTTTTCTGATAGTTTCAGAGATTTTTTATTTTATTTTGTTCTGTTTATTTTTACTTTCACATTAAATCTTTAATGTATCTGGATTTATTTGTTGCACCCAGAGTGAAAAAAGTCCTATTTTTTTCTCAAATAGCAATGAAAGATTCCTCAAATTTCTTCACAGATTAGTGATGCCAACCTAATCATTATACAAATAAAATAACCTGTTATTATTACCAGTTACCATGTACCAACTACTTAATATGGATTATCACATTTAATCTTTGTAATTTTGAGATAGGAAATGTTATTTTTTATTGTGCTGATGAGTAAACAGCATCCTTTGAGAAGTTAATTATTTCACCCAACATGACACAACTAAGGTAGGAATTGAACACTGTAACATCTCAAATAAGTGATCCCAATTCCATGCTTCCTATAGGAAAATACATCTAAAATAAGAATCTTCTTTGTCTCATGGTATTCTCCTTATTACATAGATCTTCACTATCTCTCCCTCTTTACAACAAACAGAATCTTTAGCGTGCTTTAGACAACTTTCTGCATCTAGCCACACCCTCCATTTTTATAAATTCATCTGCTGACTTTTCCTGTCTCTCACTTCTTACTCTGCCCCATACAATAATATCTTGCTTTCACATGACAATGATAGTTAAGGCTTTTCATTTTCTTCTAATGCTTCCTGTCAGGAAACCCCAATTTTACTTAAATAACTCACAGCTATCTTTTAGGAAAGCACCAGAATCAGCCTTTCTGGTAAGCCTTTTCTGGATCCTCTATTTGGAGCATATCCATACTCTGTTTTTCTGTACAAAGTCTATCATAGCATTTTGCACTTCGTTTGCACATTAATTTTTCTGCAAAGCAGACTGCAAGAAGTCTTAAGCAGAAATGCTACTTTTTCTTGCTCTATCCCACACACTTGGCACAAGGAGTGATATAAGGTGGGTGTTCCAATAAAAGCTGGTTCAACTAAGTTGAACATAGAAATCTTTATGGCAAAAGGCATGCAATTAGTCTTTAGAAAAAATTCTACCAAAAAACATGTATCTACCAGTATTTACAATCATTGTTCATTTGACTCCATCTTGAAGAGTCTCATTATCCTAATGTGAAATGTGACCCTAGCAGTGGAAACTTCATCTTTGTCCGACCTCGAAATGTTGGTGAGCAGATGTCAAATACTGTGGATGGAGCATTTCCTATAGCCACAAGTGCCTCACAGATCAAGAATTATATCTGGTTTATAGTATTCGATGTGGGTAGGGAGTGAACTCAACTAGTCAAGCAGACACTCCTTCTTAAACATAGGTGCCCAATTAAGGGATTCATGATTGTTTCTCAGTGGATTTTAGTCTCAGTATGATATTATTTTGTTTTGTTTTCTGTTTGTTGTAGTTATAATGAGTGTGAGAAATGTAAAAATATATTCCATAGTGACATATACAATCAAATTAAATTGTCATGAATTTTGACCATTTTTACCTATAGCAAATAAGAATAGAAAAACAATTATGAAATGTTTTTCATAGAAGAGGATGCATAACGTACAAAAATTATCCTATTTGGGTCTCATTTTCAGTGTTCACATATAAATTTTTGAGAAAGTTAAATAGGAAAGCTTAATATTAAAAAAAAACTCTTATTTATCTGGTACTCTATACTAAAAAATCATTCAGTTGAGCCGTGCAATGAGAAATGTACAGGAGAAAAACAAATATTTGACAACCACCCAAATAAGAAATAATTTAGTTGATTTTTCTCTCTACAAATTATTAGTTGAACACAGCTCCAAAATAGCAATCCTCTCTTTTGTAAAGAACTGTACAGTAAGTTCTTTCATGAACACTAAAGACAACAACCATGTGTTTCTTGAAGACTGAAATAATATGCTTCTGTAACAGCCTTGGAGACTGGAACCAGCAGTTACTTACCTGCCATTTCTCGTGCAGAGTGTCTCTTATTCCTTCTCTGATTCTATAATTAATTAAAATAACATTAGTTAATTTACACTGCATAATGTCAAATTCTCTTAAAACTGAGCTTTCTTCTTATACTAAAAAGTCAGATAAAACTGACCAAATAAATGTACCAAATACTTAAATCAGGAGCACAACAGCATTCTTCACACATAGTACAAGCAAACAGTTATATTCCTGTTTATGGAGCTTAACCTTCTGCAAAAGTAATTAGTTCTATAATTAAAAAGCTATTTGGGATGATTAAAATCCTGTTATCTTGTGGCATTTAAAGACAAATGCAAATGTCAGAAAGAATGAATTCATTAAAATTTCTATTTAAGAGAAAAATTATATATGGGGTATTATTTATTAAAATATTACAGTTTCAGGGAAGGTTTGATCTGCCAAGAAGACACTAAGGGTGGAAGGTATCTTTCTGTAGCATTGGATATAGCAATCAGCTGCTATTCATGAACAATTATTTTGGTGTTATTTTAAACTAACAGCTTAGAATGTCACAGTGTTATTTCAAAAGTGATGTTATTCTTCTGAGGGACTTTATCTTTTTCAACAAATTAGAAATTGTTAACATATCTAGCTATGAGTTAGCCATGTATATAAGTTTGGTAACCTATCTGACATGCTGTGGTATGCTATCAATCTTGATTTTTCAAGCTGTGAATACAGAGGCTAATTACTTCGAATGAATGGCCAAGTTTTAAAGTCTCCTTTTGCCCCTCAAAATTAATAAAATTAGGAGAAGAGAACTTGAGGGAGTAGAAGACTGCTAGACTACATGCTGTTAACAATAATTTCTCAAATGAATGTGGTGAAGAGCAGTCAATTTTCGGTCCCTAGTCAAGAGTCTGCATTCTTTTAAAGAAAGCATAATTATTCATGAGCAGATTAAATTAACTTCCAGCGGTAGAAGGTACAGAATATTACCATGTGTTGTGAATGACATTTTAAAATCATACCTTTTCTGTATCTTTAGCATTTCTATCCTCAACATGTCATTAAAAATTCAAGAGTGTAGATACATAAAGAAATTTTAAGAAAACACATTTTGAAATAAAGACAATGAAATGAACTTCTACCAGATACATGATTTAAAATTAACCTACCAAACACACAAACAAAAAAACCCAACAAAGTTCTAATTTTATCTTTAAATTTAGAAGTTAAATAAAAAATAATAAAGACTAAACCTCATGACGGTTGGTTGGAAAGGAGAAATGTGTTTATTTGGTCATTACTGATGTGTTTACAAAGACAAGAGCAAATTAGGCAAAAATTATTGAATGAAAAATCAGTCTTCAATTTTAGAGTAAGAGTTTTCCTCTAGTGTGATATACAGTCTCTATTATCTCACAGTGTCAATTTCTAATCATTTAAAAAAGACATTATAGCCTAACCCCAAAAGCCACATAGCACATAGGGTACCATGTGGCCCTGACTTCTCAGGATATTTGTTTGTTTTGCTTGTTCATTTGTTTAAAAACAAAAAACAAAACAAAATGAGCCTAGAAGAGCACAGATCATCTCTTCAAATTTAACAATATGGTCCCAGGGCCAGTAATTTTCTGTAATGTGACCACAGAGGGCTATAGAATTCAGATGCTTGGTTTTAATATTTCTAACCCATTATTGATCCTTTTTTTGGAGTAAAGTACGGAACCTTGGATGGAAGACAAGAAGTCTTCCTGAACTCCGATTAGGAATCAAGTGATAAGACCAAGAAATTATCTTGCAAAACTGAAATAGACAAAATAAGATTATTCAAATGGAAAATGATGGAAGCATGGAAAAATTACAATGCACAGATCTCAATTATCTTGCTGACTCAAAAGGACATTCCAAATATATAATGTTCACCTAATAATGCATACTCACTTTCAGGATACATCCCTTATTTTACATCCAGGTATAAATGATGAAGAAAATGCTCTTAATTTAAGAAATATAGCAATAACTTTATTTGTGGCTCAGATTTATTCAAAATCAGAATCATTTGGTGAACAACTCTATGAATGGAGAGAGTCTGGGCATATCTATAGTCAGCACATATAATTTATTTATATTAGTATAGTGACATGGGTGGTAAACCCTAAAATTCAAGAAATGTGTGAATGCCTTTAATAGTGGATCATTTTTTTTGTATATGATTTTTTAATGAGTAATTCATCTAGGTGAAAATTCCAATGAATATAAGGAAAGTGGGAAGATCTTTCCACTAATCTTATAAATTAGTCAATGTCAGGGAAGTTACATGGGTAAGAAACCATATAAATATAAGGAGTGTGTAAAGGCATTGAAAAAGGTTTGTATCTTACTGAACATCTCATAAGTGGTACCGGTAAGAAAGCTTTCAAATGTGAGCACTACAAGTAATATGCAGGGACATTTTCTGGATCTTAGGGATTAAACTGGAAAATTTCTGCTATAACTCAAGACTTATTCTTCATCAAAGAATTCATCCTAGTGAGGAAATATGTAACTGAACGCTATGGTTTTAAGGCATTTGGGTATAGCTTTCAACTATCGCAGTATCAGAGAATCTATGCTGATTAGAATCCCTATGAATTGAAGCACTGTGGGAAGGCCTTTCTTTTGTGGTAGGATCAAAGAGCAAATTGAAGAAAGGAAAAAAAAAGAAGAAAGTCCACAAATAAATTAATATGGAAAGGTCTGTATCAAAAGGTCATATTTTACTTGATGACAGATAACTTTCATCATCTTTTAACGTTTTACAAATAATTTATGTAACTCAGTGGATTTCACTTTATTTCTAATATTCTGTAATAGTTTTATGCAGACTTTTTATATCTAGCTAACATTTATTTCACTATTCAGTTCAAACTGTGAATATAGGTTGACTAATTTCAGCAAATTCTTACCATACCATACCACTTTATCAATAGTTTCTTCATTTTGTATTGTTTTTTTCTATGTCCTTGATAAGTTATATTCTTACTTCTTTGTTTTTATAAAACTGTGGGCATGTAGGACTTGTCCCAAGTATATAAAACTGGTTTAACATATGAAAATCAATTAATATGATTCATCAAATGAACAGGCTAAAAAAGAAAATTCACAATGTCATATCAATAGTTGCAAAAAAGCATTTGATGAAATCTAGTATTGTGGTCTACCAGACTACTGATGATAAAAACAAACAAAAAAACAGCAAAAAAATAAAACAAAACAAAAAAACTTCTGGTAAACCAGGAATAGAGGAGAACTTCCTTAGCTTGATCAAAGAATATCTACAAAAACCTACAGCTAAAATCATACTTAATGGTAATAAACTCAAAATTTTCCCAATAAGATAAAAAACAAGACAAGGATGTTTTGCCTCACCATTGCTTTTCATCATCCTACTGGAAAGGTAATGAAATAGGACAAGAAAAGGAGATAAAAGATATACAGTTGGGAAGGAAAATATAAAACTGCCTTTGTTCATAGATGATGCTACTTTCTACAAAGAAAATCTGAAAGAATTGAAAAAAATTAATGAAACTAATAAGGGATTATAGTGAGGTTGCAGGTTAATATACAAAAGTCAATCACTTTTCTCTACACCACCAGGAAGAAGTGAAATTTGAAATTTAAAAAATGCTATTTATATTAGCACTCAAAAAGTGAAGTACGTAAGTATAAATCTCACAAAATGTACATAGGATCTTTATGAAGAAAACTGCAGAACTGCAAAGAGTAAAGTCAAAGAAGAATTAAATAAATAGAGAGACATTTCATATTCACGATAGGAAGACTCAATATGGTTAAGATGTCAATTCTTCCCAAACTGAAATAGATTCGATACAATCCCAATCAAAATGCCAGCATTTGCATAGACATTTTGTGTATATGAACAAACTGATTCATCCCAAGGCAAAAAAAAAAAGTATGTAGGTTTAGATGTTACACCCTTCACAAAAATTATATAGAAGTGGATCACAGTCTTAAATATAAAACACAAAACTATAAACCCCCTACATGACAACATAAGAGAAAATATAGATAACTTTGGCTATAATAAGAACTTCTAAATACAACAAAGCCATGGTCCATGAAAGAAAAAATTGATAAGCTGGACCTCACTAAAATTAAAAATTTCTTTCTGAAACACACTGTTGAAAGAGTGAAGAGAGAAGCCACAGACTGCAAGAAAATATTTTCAAAAGATACATCTTAAAGCACTGCTATCTAAAGTACACAAATTACTTTTAAACTCAACAATTATAAAAACAATCTGATTAAAAAATGGGCCAAAGACCTTAACAGACACACATCATGAAGATATACACCAGGCAAACAGCAGGTGAAAAGATGCTCCATATTATATCAATAGAGGAATGCAAATCACAGTAACAATGAGATATTACTACATACCTATTAGAATGGCCAAATTCCAAAACACTGAAAACACCACATGCTGATAAGACCTTGGAGCAACAGGAGCTCTTATTCATTGCTGGTGGGAATCCAAAATTGTACAGCCACTTTGGAAGACAAATTAGGCAGTTTCCTACAAAACTAAACATACTTTTACCATATCATCCAGCTGTCATGATCCTTGGTATACATCCAAAGCAGTCTAAAAATTATGTTCACCAAAAAACATTCACATAGATATTTATAGCAGCTTTATTCATAATTGCCAAAACTTGAGAACAATGAAGATGTTCTTCAGTAGATGAATAGATTAGGAAATTGTGTTTGATCTAGACAGTGGAATATTATTCAGCACTAAAAATAAATGAGCTAAAAAATAAAAATTAATAAATAAAAAGATATATTAGGTTGTTTATTTGGTATTTTTCTTGCTTTTTGAAGTAGACTTGTATTGCTATGTATTTCCTTCTTATGACCATTTTTGCTGTATCCCAACGGTTTTGGACCATCCTGTCTTCATTTTCATTTGTTTCTATGTATTTTTTTCCATTTCTTTTTTCATTTCCAGATTGACTCATTTATTCTTCAGTAGGATTTTCTTTAACCTCATGTATTTGTGGTCTTTCTGTACTTTTTTCTTGTGGTTGACTAAAAGTTTCATAGTGTTGTGATCAGAAAATGTGCATGGTATGATCTCAATATTTTTGTATTTATTGAGGCCTCATTTTCAACTGATTATGTGATCTATTCTAGAGAATGTCCCATTTGGACTGGAAAAGAATATGTATTCTGCTGCTTTAGGATGAAATGTTCTGAATGTATCTATTAACTCCATCTGGTCCCAGTGTGTCATTCAAAAAAATTGTTTCCTTGTTGATTTTTTGCTTAGATGATGTTTTCATTGATGTAAGTATGGTGTTAAACTCCTTATTACTATTGATAATTACTTTTTTTAAACTCCTTATTACTATTGATAATTACTATTGATAATTACTATTAATAATTACTATTATCAATGAGTTCCTTTATGTTTGATATTAATTGTTTTATATATTTGGGTGCTTAAAGTTGGAGGTATAAATATTTACAATCATTAGATCTTCTTTTTGGATAGTCCCCTTTATTATTATATAGTGCCCTTCTTCATCTCTTGTTACAGTCTTTGTTTTAAAATCTAGTTTGTCTGATAAAAGTATTGCTACTCTGGCTTTCTTGTGATGTCTATTTGCATGATAGATGTTTCTCCATTCCCTCACTTGCAATCTGCATATATCTTTAGATCTAAAATGAGTCTCTTGTAGGCAGTTTATAGATGGGTCTTACTTTTTTCTTTCCTTTTTTTTTTTTTGTCCATTCTGATTGGAGCATTTAGCTCATTTACATTTTGAGTATTTATTGATTGGTATGAATTTAGTGCCATTTTATTACTTCTTTTGTCATTGTTTCTGGAGATTTTCTCTATTATTTTCTAGTCTTTGTCAATTTTGGTCTTTCCTTCCCACTCAAAGAGCCCTCTTTAATATTTTTGCAGGACCGGCTTAGTGGTCACAAACTCCTTTAGTTTTTGTTTGTCTGGGAAACTGTTGCTCTGTCTATTCTCAATGAGATAGCCTTGCTGGATGGAGTATTCTTGGCTGCATAGTTTACCCATTAAGTATGTTAAATATTTCATGACACTCTCTCTGACTTGCCAAGTTTTGTGGAGATCTGCAGCTAACTTCATGGGTCTTCCTTTGTAAGTTAGGGACTCCTTTTGTCTTGCTTTCAGGATTTTTTCTTTAACACTATATTTTGCAAATTTAATTACAGTGTGTCTTGGTGTTGACCTTCTTTTGTTATTTTGGTGGGAGTTCTCTGTACCTCTGGATTTGGATGTCTTTTTCCTTCTCCAGATTAGGGAAGTTTTCAGCTATAATTTCCTCAAATAAAACTTCTGTTCCCTTTTCTCTCTCTTCTTCTTTTCGGACTCCTATGATACGAATATTATTATGTCTGATGGAGTCATTGAGTTCTCTAAGTCTACTTTCATAATCCAAGATTTTTCTTCCCTTTTTGTTCAGTTTCATTATTTTCCATAATTCTATCTTCTATATCATTTATTCATTCCTCTGCTTCTTCTATCCATGTGGTCATTACAACCAGTCAGTTACACATAAAGGAGCTAGAAAAAGAACAAGTGAGGCCTAAACCCAGCAAAAAGAGAGAAATAATAAAGAAAGATTAAAGTCAAAATAAATGGTGTAGAAACAAACAAAAAAAGATAGAAAAAATTAATGAAACCAAGAGCTGGTTCTCTGAAAAAATTAATAAAATTGATAAACCCCTAGTCAGACTTATCAAAAAGAAAAAAGAAAGAACCCAAATTAATAAAATCACAAATGAGAGAGGAGAATTCACAACCAACACCTCAGAAATACAAAAAAAAAGAACATTAAGAAAAGTATATGCCACCAAATCATACAATCTGGAAGAAATAGATAAATTCCTAAAAACATATAAAATACCAAAACTTAAACAGGGTGAGATATAAAGCTTGAACAGACAAATAACCAACAAAGAAATTGAGTTGGTAATCAAAAGTCTCCCAACAAACTAAAGTCCAGGCCCAAATGACTTTACTGGGGAAGTCTACCAAAATTTAAAGAATTAATAGCTAATATTATCAAACTTTTCCAACAAATAGAAATGGAAGGAAATCTTCCAAATTCATTCTGTGAGGTCAACATTACCCTGATTCCAAAACCGGACACAATAGCCCTAGAAAAGAGAACTACAGGCAAAGGCCAATACCCCAAATGGATGCAAAAATTGTGAACAAAATACTAACAAACCAAATCCAACAGTACCTTAAAAGAATCATTCACCATGATCAAGTGAGATTTATTCCTGGATTGCAAGGGTGGTTCAGTATTCTCAAATCAATCAATGTTGTATACCACATTAATAAAAGAAAGGAAAAGAACCATGTGATCCTCTCAATAGATGCAGAAAAAACATTTGGCAAAGTACAACATCCACTCATAATAAAACCCTCAACAAAGTAGAGATAGAGGGAACCACAACATAATAAAGGCCATATATAGAAAACCCACAGCTAATATCATCCTCAGTAGACAAAAACTGAGAGCTTTTCTTCTATGTCAGGAACAAGACAGAAATATCCACTCTCACTACTATTATTTAACATAGTACAGGAAGTCCCAGCATCACCAGACAACAAAAGGAAATAAAAGTCATCCAAATTGTCAAAGTCAAACTTTCACTGTTCACAGACAACATGAAACTCTACATAGAAAATCCGAAAGACTCCACCAAAAAAATTGCTATAACTGATACATGAATTCAGTAAAGCCACAAAATACAAAATCAACATACAGAAATCTGTTGCATTTCTACATACCAATGTAGAAGCAGCAGAAAGAGAAATCAAAGAATCAATCCCATTTACAATTGCACAAAGGAACATAAAGGGTATCTGGGAACAAACCTAATCAAAGAGATAAAGCATCTATACACTGAAAACTGTAAACACTTATGAAAGAAATGAAGATGACACAGAGAAATGGAAAGGCATTCCATGTTCATGGACTAAAAGAACAAATATTGTTAAAATGTCTATAGTACCCAAAGCAATCTACAGATTTAATGCAATCCTTATTAAAATACCACCAGAATTTTTCAGACAGCTAGGAAATTTGTATGGAACCACAAAAGGCCCTCAAGTGAAATCAATCTTGAAAAAAGGCATCACAATTCCAGACTTCAAGTTATATTACAAAGCTTTAGTAATCAAAACAGTATAATACTCGCACAAAAACAGACTCATAGATCAATGCAATAGAGTAGAACGCCCAGAAATGAATCTACAACTATATAGTCAACTAATCTTTGACAAAGTAAGAAAGAATATCCAATGGAAAAAAACACTGCCTCTTCAACAAATGGTGTTGGGAAAACTGGACAGCAATATGCAAAAGAATGAATCTGGACCACTTTCTTATACCATACACAAAAATAAATTCAAAGTAGATGAAAGACCTAAATGTGAGACAGGAAACAATCAAAATCCTAGAGGAGAACACAAAGAGTAACCTCTTTAACTTTGGCCATAGCAACTTCTTATTAGGTATGTCTCCTGAGGCAAGGGAAACAAAAACAAAAATAAACTATTATTACTCTATCAAGATAAAAATCTTTCACATAGCATAGGAAACAGTCAACAAAATTTAAAGACAAACTTTGGAATGGGAAAATATACTTGCAAATGACATATCTGATGAATGGTTAGAATATAGAAAGAACTTTTGAAGTTCAACACCTAAAACACAAGTAATCCAATTAAAAATGGGCAAAAGATATGAAGAGATATTTTTCCAAAGAAGACATACAGATGGCTAGCAGACACATGAAAAACATCATCAATGTTACTCATCGTCAGAGAAATAAAAATAAAAACTACAAGATATCACCTCACCCCAGTCAGAATGGCTAAAATTAACAACACAGGAAACAACAGGTATATGGTTGGTAAGGATGTGGGAAAGGGGAACGCTCTTACACTATTGGAGGGAGGAATACTGGTGCAGCCACTGTGTAAAACAGTGTAGAGTCTCCTCAAAAAGTTAAAAATAGAATGACCCTATGACCCAGCAATCACACTGCTGGGTATTTACTCAAAGGTTACAAAAATACTGATTCAAAGGAATACATGCACCCTGATACTTACAGAAGCATTATCCACAATATACAAATTATGAAAAGAGCCCAAATGTCCATAGACTGGTGAATGGATTGGAATGGAATACAATGGAATATTACTCAGCCATAAAAATGAATGAAATCTTGCCATTTGCAAAGACTTGAATTTTGCTAGAGAGTAAATGCTAGCATTTAGTATTTATGCTAAGTGTATTATGCTAAGTGAAATAAGTCAGTCAGAGAAATACAAATATGATTTCACTCATATGTGGAATTTAAGAAATAAAATAGATGGGGGCACCAGGGTTGCTCAGTCAGTTAAGCATCCAAGTCTCGATTTCAGCTCAGGTCATGATCTCACAGTGTGTGAGATCAAGCCCCTCATCAGGCTCTGTGCTGAGAGTGGGGAGCCTACTTAGGATTCTCTCTCTCCCTCTTTCTCTGCCCCTCACCAGCACCCACATATGTGTGCATGCTCTCTCTCTTTCTCAAAAATAAACACTTTTAACAAATGAAACAAATGAACATAGGGGGAAAAGGGGAAAAGAGGGTGAACCAGAAAACAGATTCTTAACTACAGAGAACAAATTGAGTATTACTGGAGGGGAGGTAGGCAGTGGGATGGGTTAAATGAATGGTGGTATTAAGGAGGGCACTTATGATGAGCACTGGGTGTTGTATGTAAGTGATGAATCACCAGATTCTATACCTGAAACCAATATTACAGTGTATGTTAACTAACTGGAATTTAAATAATAACTTGGAATGAATGAATGAATGAATGAATGAGCTATCAATCCATGAAAAGGCATGAAGAAACCTGAAATGCATATCACTAATTGAAACAAGCCAATCCAGGGGCTCCTGGCTGGCTCAATTGGAAGAACATGTGACTCTGATCTCTAAGTCATGAGATTGGTCCCCATATCGGGTGTTAGAGATGACCTAAAATAAGTGAATAAAATGTTTAAAAAATAAGAAGCCAATATTAAAAGGCTACACAGTGTGTGATTTCAACTATATAGCATTCTAGAGAAGAGAAAACTATGGAGACAACAAAAAGATCAGTAATTTCCAGGAGCTGAGCCGTGGGAGAGATGACTAGGTAGAACACAGAGCTTTTTTAGGGCAGTGAATCTACTCTGCATGATACTGTAATGATGGATACATGTCATTAAACAATTGTCCAAAACCCATTCAGTGAACCCTAATGTAAACTGTGGAATTTGTGTGATTGTGATGTGTCAATATAGGTTCATCTATTTTAACTATGTACCACTCAGGTGGGAGATGCTAATAATGAGGGAGGCTATGCATATTTGAGCATAGGCAGTATATGGGAAATCTCTGTACCTTCCACTCAGTTTTGCTGTGAACTCAAAACTGCTCTAAAAATATTGTATTAAAGGAGAAAAAATTCATAACCTATGTAATCATTGCTACTCTTATTATTTGAAATATATTTTATACTGTATTTTGTTTGTGAAGGCAGTATCATCTATTTTCTTTTATGAGATCAGTTTTTATCTTCAAAAGTATTAGAAAAAACAAAGATAAAAGGATGGCCACTAATGCTATCTGAGACCTCCAGCAGAACATTTTGAAAACATTGTTTTAAGATATTTTATGAAAAAGCGATTGTGTTAATGATATCCCCCTAAATCTGTTTTTGTTGTGACAAGTTGTTTTATGAAAGAGGTTGGCTTATCAAAGTTGCTTAATACATATAAAATATAGTTTCATTGTTTATTTTAAAAGAAAGCATATGAATTTACCCTTTTTATAAATAAATGCATTTCCATTAACTACAAAGAAGATATTTGTGCTCTCCTTTGCTCTACCTCTAAGTAATATTTCAATTTTTAAAGATCAGTCCATGATGTATTACTTGCATACAACAATATTCAACAATTTTAAATGTGCAAATTAAAGACTTATGAAAATGACATTCAGGGGCGCCTGGATGGCTCAGTCGGTTAAGCGTCCGACTTTGGCTCAGGTCGTGATCTCGCGGTCCCTGAGTTCGAACCCCGCGTCAGGTTCTGTGCTGACAGCTCAGAACATGGAACCTGCATCTGATTCTGTGTCTCCCTCTCTCTCTGACCCTCCCCTCATTCATGCTCTGTCTCTTTCTGTCTCAAAAATAAATAAACGTTAAAAATTAAAAAAAAAAAGAAAATGACATGCAATCATATAAACACTGCTACAACCATGATATACAGCTTTCTATCACCCCCCCAAAATTCTCTCATGTTTTTGTCACAATCTGTCTTCCATCCCCATCCCTAGTTCTAATAATCACAAACCTAAGTTCTGCCACTATAACTTTGCCTTTTCTAGATTTTCATATGAATGACAGCATAAAAAGTATCTCCAACTAAAGCAGGATCTAGTGAGGCCCATGGGTCAGAGACTAGTCTTAGTTCTTAAAAAACAAATCAGTATGTGGATCAAATAGCAAATACAAGTCTAGGCAACAAAAGACTAAATTGAAGTATTTAGAGTAATTTATTTTAAAGGTACATAAGAAGAGTAGCAACTAAGCACTGTGGAGCAGTATAGGAATAAACAGAGTCCAGAATAAATGCTATCGATAGCAGTGGATAGGCATTAAATTATTCAGGATTAAACTTGATGCTAATAGCAAATTCAAAAATACCTAACATTATCTGAGTGCTTCTCATTATTCCAGGCGCTGTAGTAAGTGCTACACAGTCAATCCTCACAAAAACTCTATGTGGGAGTTCCTATTATTATCTTTTTTTGACAAGTGAATAAACTGGGACATGTATTAAATAACTCGGCAAAAGTTACCCGTTTAATAGTGCTAGACGCAAGACTGGAACTCAGGTGCTCAAACACTAGAGAGAGACCAATATAAACTCCAAGCCACAAAGCAGTTTAGACATTTGGTCCAATTTCAGCATTTAATAAACAGGTCTAGAGTAATTAAATGCATCACTCAGGTTAGGCCAACTCTTTGGATTCAAGGTTGATTGATATAATTTCCTGAACTTCAGCCTAGATATTTATTACTATTAACAATGTCACTGGCACTTTTAATATTATAATAACCATTTAATTCAATATTTAAAAGTATGTGTGTATATATAAATTGTATATAATATATATAGTTGGTATATATTTAAACACATTGTTATGTATACATTGAACAATGAATCCAATTCATTCAGCTTATTTTGATCAGTTGTTAATGAGGTTTACAAGTGGGTAAACAGTATATTTGATAATGTTGATAGAATACACTTGTGTAGTAACAGGAACTGAGATTGACTCACCGTTCTATGAACAAGTTTACTAATTATTAAAAAGAAAGAGATTAAGAACTATAATTTCTTTGTAAGATCTAAGGCTGAAAATTTATTATTTTATTGGATAAATAGTTGTCATAACTTTGGGTAAGCACCCTCAAAGAATTCTTAGATGTCTTACCATTTAAAGGTTCTTTTTGGATGTTTACTCAGAGTGAAAAAATTTCAGAAATAAGACATATTCTTACTGAGTTCTTAGGAAAAAGAAAATTATAATTTATGCTAGGTTTTTTAGATTTAAGGCATGATGTTTATAAAAAATAAAAATTATCTGGAAATAAGACATAATTGTATGCATTATACATAGTGTATTTCAGAACTATTTCCATACTTAACCCAGTAAAAAGAACTTAATGTGTATATTTCAGCTTTTCATAATAGTATCCATTATAAACTTCACCTACTTGGTTTATTACTTAGTATTGTCATTCACTCTGTTTTAATACTATGGAAGTGGTCAAAGGAAGTGTATGTCTAAGATGCTCTAGGTCTGCTTACTAACCAAGCTAAACCTAAATAAGTTGGCTCAGCACAATCCCAACCAGGCATTTTTCTTATTTTTCACATTCATACTGTTCCAGGTGACCAATGGTTTGTGTATGTCCTTAATTTTACAATATCATGGCCATTGAGTTAAGAAAAAAAAAAGTTCCTTAGGTTCTTTATCAAGTAACTTCTAAGCCTGAATGATAAAGTTATAAACCTCAGCAAAGGATATGATCATAATTAGAAAACAGAATAAATATATAAGACATTTTATTTCTGTACAATGGTATGAATACAAATTGATCTTCCAGTTTTCTAAAAGAAAAAGAAAGCTGAGATCTCACCTTCTTTTCCAGTACTCAGTAGAAATCAGTGTAATATAAATATCAATTTATTGGAATTATTTTCTGCTAACATATAGTTACACATTATTCTCAATATATCTGCACACAGTCATTCATTAATTGATTTGTATGTGCTACTCAAATGAACATTTTTTATAAAGAGGTATAAAATAAAGGTCTTTTTCCCTGATCACATAAAGCAGTAGGTAATGCAATATACTGTTGCTAGTAACAGCAGTTCCTAGAGGAAGTTGTTAGCTCACAATATGGAATTGCAGGATATATGTTGCTCTTTGTGTTCAGACAGGAAGACCTCAGATGGTTAGCAGAATGTGCCTGTGGGAGATGACTATTGTACAGTATAGTAACTCAAAATCTTTTCGACTTGGCATGAAATAACTTCTAAGCACGATGCAATTGTAAGCTAACACACTGAAACCCATGTCTTATTCAAGTAAAATAAAAGGCAATCATATATTTAGGAGAGCATGAGACACATGTTGTCTATTAAGGATCAGCCACAAGGGAAGACATGTCTTTTTAAAAGGTTTTATTTTGATACAAGATGGAATCTTACAGTCAGTAACTCAGTTTAAAGAGGAATCCGTAATTACAAAAGGAATATCCCATCTGTTATTAAAATGTGACAGATACTGTGATTCTTGGGAATGACTTTTTTTAGAGAAAGATTATTCAATTTACTGACTGAAATGTGTTCATTTTTGAAGATTATATGTCAGTGATGTCAATTCACTGTGCTTTGGCCTTTGACAAAATATGCGCATTAAAAATTTTGTCATTTTAGTGTCCAAATTTTCAGGTTCCTAAAATCAATATTATAGGAGACTAGAGTGTATTGACAAAAATCTACATTGTCTCTCAGCTCACAGATGGAATGCCTAAACATCTTCAGTAAGTGCCCCGTAGGCAGTCACACACAGTTGCCTCTTTTCAGTTTGGCACACCACTTGGTTATTTTGGCCAGGAAAGGCTGATGCTTTTCTGTGCTACAGTGAGACTTATTTAACATGACATAAACAGTGATAGCAGACTGTCTGCAGTGAGCAGTGATTGAGATGACAAAATCTTGGCATCGTTTCAAAGACAATGAAAAAAATCTTTCATTTGTTGATTTTTGAATATGTTGAATACCAAGGACAAAGATGAGATCCACTTGGTGCAAAGGATGAAGGACTAATAAACTCAAGTGTGAACATAACTGTCTTTATCATTAAAGACTATCGTATCCTTTCCATCTGTAGTTTAATTGTAGCCAGTCCAGAGACTAAAAAGTTTTCAAGGGATATATAGTGCTTTACATATATCATTTTTTTCAATGTTGTCATTCTGTAAAGAAGGTACTATTATTATTATTATTATTATTATTATTACTCTCCACATTTTTGGTGATAATACTCGGAGAGATTTTGTGACTTGCATAAGGTGATGCACATAGTTCATAGCAGGACTAGGGTCTGAACACAGGCCACCCATACTCCTAATACCTTGTCACTAATTCTGAGATAAAAATAGAGTGGGTCACAATATATTGCAACCTCTGTATTCTGATGTTCTGTCATGATTGAGACAATGTAATACAATATATAAAACCAGGAATATCAAGACCAATGAAATTATGTCAATATTACACAGTTAACTATCATAAGCTTAGAGACAAGATCAGGGAATGTAGTCAGAGGGGTGCACCCGGCAAGGAAGAAAACTGAAGCTCAGTATTTGGAGAAGCACTCCTACCTGAGCTCATACTAGGATATGTCCTTCTGTTAAGAGTCCTCATTAGGATTCTGGATTTTGCCTTCATGGCACTATCCACAATTGAAATTACTTATAAAATTATTTGCATAACAATGTCTATTTCTCTGCTAAATTGTATTCCCAGGTAGAACAAAAAGCCTTGAACATTATAAGTACTCAACAAATCTTTTCAAAGAAATTGCAAGTTGAATGCTCAGGCAAAGGGAGTCTAAACAGAAACAAAACAGTCACAAACAATTCCAAAACGAAGTTTCAAATTTTAATGATGCCACTTGTCTGCTGATGTTCTATTGCACTTTTGACCTAGCAGAATTCTTGGGGTTATAAGAGGTTTCTACAGGCACCTTTCTCTTTGGAAAATAACCCTCAAATATATGCTTTCTTGAATCTTACAGGTACCTCTAGCTTTGATAAAAAACTCATTACTTATTACTGTCATACTCATTGCTCTCATGTAATGAATTCACTGTGAACACATAGACTAAATAAAATGTATTGTTAAATCAATTGCATGAAATTCTCTAAATCTATACATCATATTGAGGAAATTAATTCCATTTTCTCTTAAGAGTTTCATTTGATCTGTCCATGGATGATTAGTAAAATACAATGTGGTATATATATGCAATGGGATATTCTGTTTTTAAAAGTAAATAAATTTTGACATGTGATACAACATGAATGAAACTTGACATTATCCTAAGTGAAATAAGCCAGACAGAAGAGAACAAGTATTGTATGATTCCACTTAAAAGAGGTACCTCGAGAAGTCAAATTCACAAAGTCACAAAGTGGAATGGTGTTTACCAGGAGCAGGGAGAGGAGGAAATGGGAATTATTGTTTAATAAGCCAGTTTTAGTTTGCAGTGATGAAAGGTTCTGGGGATGGATGGTGATGATGGCCACACAACAGTGTGGATGTACTTAAATCCAAAGGTGTGTACACTTAAAAATTGATAAAATGCTAAACTTTTTGTATATTTTACCATGATAAAAAATATAGAGCAAAAAAAAAGGAATTTCACTTGCAATCAGCATCTCACCAGAAATGCTGAAGTTGTTTCCTTGGTATTATAGGTTTCTTGGACCTATGCATATTTACTGCTAAACTTACTAAGACAAAATTCAAGGTTTTATGTTATTTAGGCAATCAATTTGAACTTTAATTTGAATTATTTAATTTCCTAGTTCCTTATATCACTCAGATATTTTATTTTTAATTAATTTACAATTAAAATATTAACTCTATTTTATTTGTTTAGAAACATCAGTATTAGAAGTCAATAACATATTTTTGTCAACCATCTATATACACTTTACAAGTAATTCTGTCAATCTTTGTCTAGGCTTATATTTATTTAAAATAAAATGTGAATTTTTGTAATAATTAGAAGTATGTAAAAATTGGAACACAAATTAATATACAGACACACAAGTATTGTCTTGATTATATATAACAATTCATATCAGTGTTATTACTTATAATCTTAGTATTATTTTTATAATAATTTTAATGAAACAATGTTATGTTAGATCATTCCTGTAATATGCATTTGTACCCTGGCAAACAGATGAGTACATTGACAACTCAGTTCCAAAAGAGAACACTCTAAGAAAAAGTTCCACCCTAATTTTGAAATTTAGTTATACTGTTAAACAGCATTTTTGATATGGTATACTTTATGTGAAAGTAAAGCCACTTTTAAGGCACCTATAACTTTTTGTTTTATATGAGCCAGTGTTACAGATAACTTACTGAGATTTGAGAAAGTATTTTAGTCATACCTATGAACCTGTTATATTTTGTGTTATGTCATAGTAAAAGCAAGAGAATAATGCATGATTCACTAATAATGATAAGGCACAGATTTATTGTTACAAAATAACTTCGTTTCCTACTGTTTTCCATTTAAATGCAGTTTTAATCCCAAAGTCAGAAGAACTGCCATTTTCTTTGCCTTTAACTAACTCATATTATCCTGTTGTTGGATTTAAGAATCTAATGGCCAAGTGAATTAAATGCAAAGAAAAAAAAATGATGAGAAAATAAGTCAGAAGGTGAGGGGGATGTGGATATAAAAAATTGGTTAATGTCTAAGAAAATATTTTGGCACATGTGGAATACATTTTGGGAGGGTTGCTATAGAATATACCCAACAATGATTACTTTAGGTACACTAATTTTTCATAATTTTTAAATAATGCTTATGTCATCAGGACAAAATATAAACAAATAAGCCAAGAATGTCATCTGACCTTATAAACTTCTGCTAGGGAGAATCTAAGAATAAATTGGTTTCTTTTTGGAGTATGTAAACAGATAGATGGGGAGTATATCATCCAGATAGTGCTCCATATGTAGAAATAAACCACCTCAAGCAACTTTCAAATTATGGTAAATGTATTTATATTACATTCAGTTTGTTTTATGTGGCCTGGTTATGTGTTTAATTATTATTATTACATCTACTTGCTTCCTTGGTATCTCAAATTTTCACTTAGAAGGAAGTTGATGTGGTGATATAAAAAATACCAATCTACCTAATATCCTTTCTGGCCTTGATATGCATAAAAGAAAAAGAATCAAGTGACTTTTTCTATGATCTGGCATGATGTGATTTGGTCACACCTCTTGAACATTCTATTAAAATACCTAAATATTTTTTCCAGTTATAAAATCCTTCAGAATCAGCCAGTTGTTGGTAGAAATCAAGAAATTTGCATAACTTAAAAGGAAAATACAATTTACATGAAATGAAAAACTACTCACTAACTTTTAAAGAGTCTCTGGGGGAGCACCTGGGTGGCTCAGTAGGTTAAGTGTTTGACTCAGGATCAGGTCATGATCTTGCAGTCTGTGAGTTCAAACCCTGAGATGGGCTCTGTGCTGACAGCTCAGAGCCTGGAACCTGCTTTATTTTCCATGTCTCCCTGTCTCTCTGCCTCTCCCCTGCTCATCTTCTGTCTGTCTCCCTCTCAAAAATAAATAAACATTAAAAAAATAAAATAAAAATAAAAATAAAGAGTCTTTAAGGAAGGAAAGAGATCAGATTTTCTCTTCTCACTACACTGGATTAAGATAATTTAGAGGATTGGTCCTGATTTGCCAGAAATATAATAGCTATAAACCCTCATAGATTATATAAATACAGTCTTAGATCTCTGTTGTCAACTCTCATAAAATCTGTTTTATTCAAAATTAGAAACTTGCTAAACATGATAAACACTATCATCAAGAGTACTTGCCTTTCTTATTTTGTATAAAGCTTTCATATATATTTTCTCACCTGGAACTTAATTTTTATTACTCACCAAGTAAAAGATGAGGTTTGCATAAATAATGTACATGGAGAGAAATTTGTAATGTGCCTAATGAGCCAATTTCAGCAAATTACAAACCAATGAGAAGTTAAGAATGAAGGTAGAGTAAATACATATGGGGAAAGTGAAATTACTGAGGGATGAGAGAGGTAACAGAAATGGTCATTGTCAGTGTTAGTTAAGGTATACATGCTACACAGTGCAGAAAGTAAATAATATAAAGAAGTGACTTTTAAATCCCTTGAGAAAAGCTTAGTAAAATTTCTCTTAGTAAACCTAGTAAAATTTTCTGATCATACAGAAAAAGTTCAATTGCCTAAATTTGTTCTAATCTAGAATAGTATCAAGGCTGTTAACTAATCAGAATAAAACATTTCCATAATGACACTTTATAAGACCCATTTTCTACCTTTCTGCTGCTAAAAATTAAATTACATACATTTAGCAATTTTCTAAGTGCTTTAAAAATATCTTTATTCTCTCATCTTGCTATTCGAAGCTTTATTTTTCAAACTAACACTTCCTGTGCAAGAGTACGGGGAAAAGAAAAATAATAGAAAATGCTAAGGATACTTAGAAATAAGATTTCTTTTTTATGAATTATTGGCACCAAAGGAAAGTCCTTTTTAGCTTAAATAGTTTTTGTTGTTACTTAATTTTTTTTTAAACGTTTATTTATTTTTGAGACAGAGAGAGACAGAGCATGAACAGGGGAGGGGCAGAGAGAGAGGGAGACACAGAATCTGAAACAGGCTCCAGGCTCTGAGCTGTCAGCACAGAGCCCGACGCGGGGCTTGAACTCACGGACCATGAGATCATGACCTGAGCCGAAGTCGGACGCTTAACCGACCAAGCCACCCAGGCGCCCCTGTTACTTAATTTTTTAACATTTATTCATTTTTGAGAGATGGAAAGAGACAGAGAATGAGTGGGGGAGGGGCAGATAGAGAGGGAGACCGAATCCGAAGTAGGCTCCAGGCTCCGAGCTGTCAACACAGAGCCCAACACAGGGCTCAAACTCAGGAACCCTGAGATAATGACCCGAGCCGAAGTCGGATGCTTAACCAACTGAGCCACCCAGGCACCCCGTTTTTGTTTTTATTTTAAATATATATATCATAGAGGAAATACTAACTGACCTCCAATTTGTTCAGTAAAGAATTTGGGGAGATCTTACCATACCAGTAAAAATTTCATTGTATTTCTCTTCATGGATTTTAGACAATTTACCAGATATTTGAGCCTTCAAAATTTCTAGCAGTAGAATCTTGAAAGCCTCCAGTAGGATGTCTTACTCTAAACCAGTCAGTTAAAAGTGCTGTTTCAACTCAAAAAGTTATGATACTTACCTGAAGAATGAAATTTAAGGGACTGCTACCTTCATTAAGAAAGTATTGCATAAACTAATTTTTAGCTGAGGTAACAAATTTGATTTGTGAAACAGTTGATCCCATGTTGACTTTAGTTGCCATTTTATAAAGTTTTATATGCATCTTATTATAAATAAATGTGTCTTGAACCTATTGTATTTAGCAGTTAATTTTGTCTGGAAGAACAAAATCAAGTTCACACTCTAATTAAATACAAAATAACAAAGATAACGAATGGTAAGTAATGGACATCTTTAGTATGAATAGCTCTTTATTTTAATCTTCTGCTGTTTTTATAACTTGCTTTTTGCCCAAATCAGGTATGCTATTTCTGGTCTATTATCTTTGAAAGCTGTGTATTTGACAATTTATATATTTTAAAATATTCTAACTTGGTTGAAAGTGTGTAATCATGTTTGTGTGCACATCCAGCATATCATGTATAATATACGGTTTATTTCCCACTGATTACTACATAAATGTGAGAAATCTTGAGTCAAGTAGGGCATTGAAAAGTCACAGTGATCTTTTCTAAACACCAACATCTAACTGAAAAAAGGCTTGAATATCAACGGTTTCCACCAACTTAGAAAAGTTGAGTATTTCAAACTACACTTTAAAACCTCTTTGATTATCTTCTTTACATTGTGCAAGGTGAAATAACTAAGAGAATATTAAAAGCTTTTTTTACATAAAAACTTAAGTCAAAGATACTATAAGGGGAAAAGTAACACACACATACGCAAATATGTATATAGATGCACATATGTATATAGATGCAACATGCATACATGTAAAAAAAATCAGAATTATAATTGCTTGAATAATTATTTTATATACTTTTAATTGTATCTTTGAAATAAGGAATCATTAACAACTTGATATAAAGCAGAAAAATACCTTCAATACTAGTGAACAATTGATCAGCAGCATGATTGCAAAAAAGTTTTAATACACAATTAAGTACATGGAAAGATTTAGCCTATGCTTAACTCAACTTTTTTCTTAATCACCATAAGTTTACATCTTAAACATATTATTATTATTATCACAATCAGGAGAAAAATGTGTTTGGAATTGTTTTCCTTAAAAAATGGTCTACATGTTGATTATATGTGCACTCTATTTTTTCCTACATACTTGGCAAATTAGCCTCTTTCTTTAACAAGCTTATTGATTTCATGTTCTGAGCCACTAAGTCAAATTAGCAAGGAATTAAATACATATTAAACATACAAAATACTGATACTTGCAGTTTCATAAAAGGAGAAGTACTAGATCTGGGATTTTGATAAAAGTTCAGATCAGTGATGTCCAATAGACATATAATATGAAATCCAAATTTGATTTTAAAGTTTCCTTCTTTTTTTAAGTGTTTTTATTTATTGAGAGAGAGAGAGAGAAAGCACAAGAGTGGGATAGGGGCAGAGAGAGAGGGGGAGAGAATTCCAAGCAGGCTCCATACACTCAGTGCAGAGCCTGACCTGGGGCTCGAACTCACAAACCATGAGATAATGACCTGAGGAGGCTTAACCTACTGAGCCACCTAGATGCCCCTGATTTTGAATTTTCTAATAAGCGCGTTAGAAAGCAAGCAGGGGTGCCTGGGTGGCTAGGTTGGTTGAGACTCCGACTCTTGAACTTGGCTCAGGCATGATCTCAGGGTTAATAGGTTTGAGCCCTGCATCAGGCTCTGCATGGCGGTGCAGAGCCTGCCTGCGATTCTCTCTCTGTCTCTTGGTCACTCCCCTGCTCACAATCTCTCTCTCTCTCTCTCTTTCTCTCTCTCTCAAAATAAATAAATAAAACATTTTTTAAAAAGCAAACAGCAAATGTGAATTTAATAATAAACCTAATGTAACACAATATATAAAATATAAATGTTTATAAATTTATATTTTATTAATAATTTTCCATCATTTTTCTCTGAAATTCCTCAAAATTTTGTGTGTATTTTATACTTAAACGCAACAAGTTTTATGATAGACTTCCATTAGAAAACTTGATATGAATTTGGGGTTTATAAAAACTACAGTAAAAAAAGATTCACATACATATGTTGTTCCAAACATACTTAAACTTTTTCATAAAAAGAACTGAAAATTGGTATTTAAATATTAATTAATTACATTAATATTAAAAAGTCAATTCCTCAGTTGCACTGACCATTTACGACTATTCAGTAACCACATTTTTCTGGTGACTACCCTATTGATAAATGAAGGCTCTTTCATCTTATAAATTCCTTTAAAGAACCTACTATTTGCTAACACAGGGAAGATGCTGAGAATATGGAGTAATATATTTTTCAATTGAATGGGAGTTATAGACAAGGGAATAGTCAAGTACAATGTACTGTAAATAGTGCCTAATATGAAAGTAATGCATTAGGCACTATGGGAGAAAATGAAATGAGTTGCCAATGATGATACTTAAACAGTAATGGCAGAAGAGTGACGTCAGATAGATGGCAGTCCAGGAAATTACAGACTTTCATTCCCCAATGGAAACACTAAATAAACCATTAGAAGCTGACTAAAATAACTTCATAGAAGCTCTGAAAATCAAATATCTAAAGCAATCAAGTGAATGTTCAGTGAAGAAAAGGCCACACTTAAAATACTAGGAAAATTTGGAGTGCTTATTAATATTTTCCTGTTTCCTCTCCAGCGCGGCATGGTCCATTTTAGGAGATACAGTGGCCCAACTTCAGTTCTCTTT
Source organism: Prionailurus bengalensis (assembly GCF_016509475.1). Classification (NCBI taxonomy): domain Eukaryota; kingdom Metazoa; phylum Chordata; class Mammalia; order Carnivora; family Felidae; genus Prionailurus; species Prionailurus bengalensis. The sequence continues at coordinate 51,962,843 of NC_057356.1, forward strand.
TGCAAACTAGAGAGAGTAGATTAAGATGATTTTGCATTGTTCTAACCTGTCTGTAAACTGCCAAAGTGATTTGTCTATATAAAAACTAAACCAGAGCTCAAATGGCTAAAAATAGCTCAGATCTCAGGCTAAGGGAACCAAGCATAGCTCATTAAAACTGCAGGGGGCAAAAACCCACAGACACCTGGGACAAGAGATTTCTGAGTGAGAAATATGATAAAATAGCAAAGGCCCCAAGACAAATGGGGGGTAAGATTCTTAAGGAAATTAAGATATTTAAATTTGTTTTAATGTTTATTTATTTTTGAAGGGGAGAGAGACAGAGCATGAGCAGGGGAGGGGCAGAGAGAGAGGCAGACACAGAATCTGAAGCAGGCTCCAGGCTCTGAGCTGACTACACACAGCCCAATATGGGGCTTGAACTCACAGCTGTGAGATCATGACCTGAGCAAAAGTCAGATGCTTAACTGACTGAGCCACACAGGCACTTTGAGAAATTAAGATATTTAAAACACCCATGGGGGTGCCTGGGTGGCTTAGTCAGTTGTGCATCTGACTTTGGCACAGATCATGATCTCATGGTTCGTGATCTCAAGCAGCGCATTGAGCTAAGTGCTGACAGCTCAGAGCCTGAAGCCTGCTTCGGATTCATTCTGTGTCTCCCTCTCTCTCTGCCCCTCTCCCACTCACGCTCTGTCTGTCTCTCCAAAATGAATAAACGTTAAAAAAAATGTTTTATGTATATGGATGCCGGAATTGAGAAAATAAAGGACACAAATAGAACCAGGGAAGACACATGCCCAGAAAAAGCCGAGAACATTTTACGCCTCCACGCTGGGCTCAGTAGTGAGGTCTTCCCCTGCACAGAACCAGTCTGCAAAGACTGGGAAAAGTGGCTGTTTTTGCAAATCTCCAGTTTTAAAATAAAGATCACAAGGTATACAACGAAACAGGAAAATATGGCCTATGCAAAGGAATAAAATAAATCTCTAGAAACTATCCTTGAAGAAACATATTCTTTAGACTTATTATACACATACTTTAGAACAATTGTCTTAAATATAAATGGAAGACTTCAACATGAAGAAGAATGAATGTGCAAACTTAAAGACAAGGAATTTGAAATTATCAAATTAGAGGAGCAAAAAGAAAAAAAAGAACAAAGAAGAGTAATCCAAGCCTAAGTAATTTGTAGAATGCCATCAACTGGATCACAAAACATATTATGGGAGTCCCAGAAGATAAAGCAAGAAAGGGAAGGAAAGCTTATTTGAGAAATAATAACCAAAACTTCCCAAATTTGAGGAAAGAAATGTATATTCAAATACAAGTAGCTCGATGACATTTAAATACGATACACTCAGAGACCTACACCAAGACACATTATAATCAAACTATCGAAACCAAATACACACAGTATCTTGGAAGTGGTAATACTAAATTGAGTCATCATATGTAGAATTCCTCTCTAAATTTCTTAACAGAGGGGCACCTGGGTGGGTCGGTCAGTTGAGCATCTGACTTCAGTTCAGGTCATAATCTCACAGCTCGTGAATTCAAGTCCCGCTTCCGGCTCTGTGCTGACAGCTCAGAGCCTGGAGCCTACTTCATATTCTGGGTCTCCCTCTCTCTCTCTCTGCCCTCTCTCGCTCATGCTGTCTCTCTCTGTCTCTCAAAAATAAATACACATTTTAAAAAATTTTAAGATTCTTAACAGAAACAATGATATATTTAAAGTGTTGGGAAAAATAACCCAAATTCTCCTCTAAGAATTCTGTATTTAACATAACTGTCCTTCAAAAATGTGGGATAAATGAAAACATTCCTAGATAAAAGCTGAGTTCACTCACTAGATCTGCCCTATAAGAGATGCTAGAGGGACTCTTTCAAAAAAGTACTTTCAAGAAAGTATACAAGGTGTAACTTAAAGCCATAAAAAAATATCAAAGCTTTCAGGTAAAGGAAATATATAGATAAATACAAAAATGAATAATAATTTTGGTTTGTAACTTAACTTTTGAGTTTCTTACATGATTTAAAAGACAAAAGCAGGAAAAGAGCTACAAATTTGTCAACGAGTATGTGATATATAAAAATGTAATTCGTGATGTCAATAATATAAATGGTGGGGGCGGAACTGTAAAGTAGTAATGTCTTTACATGCAGTTAAAGTTTGTATGAGTTTAAAATAGATTATTATAACTTAAGATCCTTATACGTAATCTCCAAAGTAATGACAAAGAAAATATCTATAGATTATACACACAAGAAAATGAGAAAGGAACCAAAATGTGTCAGTACAAAAGAAAACCTCAAGAAAACAAAACCAAAACACATCACCACAACAACTAAATGCATACAAAGGTAGTAAAGAAGAAAATGAGAGACAAAAAATGTAGGACATACAAAAAAACAATTAACAAAATGGAAAGAGTCCAACAGTTAATTTAGTGACTAGTTAACTACTTATTGTTAATCTAATCACTTAATTAAATTAACAATGTGTCTTAAAAAAACAACAGTGGTTCAAAGAAGAAATCATAATAGAAATCAGAAAATATTTTGAGATAAATTAAATTGAAAACACATAATACCAATACATTTGAGATTCAGCAAAAACAGTGCCAAGGGAGACATTTATAGTTGTAAATACTTATATTTAAAATGAAGAAGAATCTCAAATTAACAACCTAGCTTTATACCTTAAGGAATTAAAAAGAGAAGAACAAACTTAAACCAAAAGAAAGGAAAGGAAAGCAAAAGAAAGGAAATGATAAAATATTAGATGAGAAAAACAAAAATGAGAAATAGAAAAAAATAGAAAAACAAAGAAAATAAGTGAAACAAAAATTTGGTCTTTCAAAAAATTGGCAAATATTTATCTAGACTGACTAAGAAAAAAATGAGATTCAAATAACTGAAGTTAGAAATGAAAGAGGAGATACTATGACCAAATATACAGAAATGAAAAGGATTATAATGGATACTGTGAGCAACTGTGCACCAAAAAATCAGATAACCTTATTACATGGACAAATTCCAAAAAACACACAACGTACCAAGACTGTCTAAATAAGAAATAGAAGTTCTGAATAGACCAATAACTAGTGAGGAGATAAAATTAGTATTCAAAAACTTTGATTCACAAAACAATTCAAGGACCAGATGGCTTCACTAGTGAATTCTAGTAGCATTTAGGAATAAATAGCATCAGTTCTACATAAATTCTTCCAAATTGTACCCCAAGCAATCTAGAGTGAATCTAGATTCAATGCAATTCCTCATAAAATCCCAATGATGTTTTTTTGGCAAAAATAGAAAAATCCATCCTAAAATTCATATGGAATCCTTTGAAAACCCAAATAACAAATACTTTCTTGAAGAAAAAGAACCAAGTTGGAAGCCTTATACTTTCTGATTTAAAAAGTCACTACAAAGCTACAATAATCAAAAGTGAGGTGCTGAAATAAATAAAAACATGTAGATTAATGTAGATTAATGGAATATAATAGAGAGTCTATATGTAAATCCTCAAATGATTTTTGACAGGGGTGTCATAACCAGGACAGTCTTTTCAACAAATGGTATTGAAAAAAAACTAATGGATATCTACACGTAAAAAAATGAAGTGGTACCTTTACCTTATACCATATATTAAAAAAAAAAAAAAACTAATTCAAAGTAGATCATAGACCCAAACATAAGAACTAAAACTGTAAAACTCTTAGAAGAAAACATAGGGGGAAAACTTCATGACACTGGATTTGGATTTGGATTTGGTAATGATTTTTTTTTAGTGTGATATTGAAAGCCCATACAGGAACCGAAAAAACAGAAAACTTGGACTATATCAAAATTAAAAAATATTTGTGCATCAAAGAACACTATCAACAGAGTAAAAAGCAACACATGGAGTAGGAGAAAATATTTGCAAACTGTATTTCTGGTAAGGAGTTAATATCTACAATATATAAGGAACTCCTATAACTCAACAACAAAACAAACCACTTGGTTTAAAAAATGGAAAGGGTCTTGAATAGATCTTTCTTCAAAGAAAATAATAATAACAAACAAATAACCAATAAAGACATGACAGGATTTTCAATATCAATTTTCATTAGGGCAATACAAACCAAACCACAGTGGAATATCTCTTCACACATATTAGGAATGGCTATTATAAAAAATCAGAAAGTAACAACTGTTTTCAAGGGTATGGAAAAATTGGAACCCTTGCACACTGCTGGTGCAAATGTAAAATGGTGCAATTGCTGTGGAAAGCAATATGGCAGTTCCAAAAAAATTAAACATAAATTATTTTGCAATCCAGCAATTCCACTTTTGGGGAAAGAACTGAAATGAAAGGAGGGAGTTGAACAGATACGTGCTCACCATGTCCATTGCATTATAATCACAAACCAAAAGATGGAAGAAATCCAAATGTCTATCAGTAGATAAACAGACCAACAAAAAGTGAATTACACACAATATTATTTAGTCTTAACAAGGAAGGAAATTCTGGCACATGCTACAACTTGGATAAACATTCAGATATTAGGCTAAGTTAAATACATCAGTCAAAAAAGACAAATACTGTATGATTTCGCATATATGAGGTGCCTTTTAAAGTCAAATTTATGGTGACAGAAACTAGAATGGTGGCTGCCAGGAGCTAGGAGGAGGGAAGAATGGGGTGTTATTATCTAATTAATGGTTACAGAGCTGTTTTACAAGATGCTAAGAGTTCCAGAGATGCTTTGCACAGTAGTATGAATACACTTAATTCTATTGAACTAAGTAGAATTTAACTGTATGCTTAACAGTTAAAAATAGTAGATTTTATGACATGTATATTTTACCAAAATTAAAAAATACATAATTGAAACATGAAAAATAAAACGATTCCCAGATTTCTTAAAAAGTGAAAAGAATTCAACCAATTGTTCCGAATATGACCAAAAGTAACTTTTTAATTTATTGTCTTTAAATACAGAAAATTATTTCGGCACTGTGCCCTCACATCCAGACATTTAAGCAAACCTAAATTAACTACTACATGGTTGTGTGAACTTGTATGTCAATCTACATGCGAGGAAGGGAGCTGGGGAAGTAGGGGTGGGGGGCAGAGACTGGATTTTTCACAAACGAACACTTTCATGGTAAGATTTTCAATAAATATTGGTTGAGGTTATGCATATTCAGAACGACTTTAAGTGATGTTTTATATATAAAATTTTTGATATTTCTGATTTAACTATAGATTCTCCCTCCCTGCCCCTCTCTCCCTGTCTCCCTACTTTCTTCTGCCTTTCTCTCTGACTGTAGTTCTTGCTGCTGCAGAGCAGGAAAACATATAGTGCATACTTATTGTCCAAAGTTAATATAATCTTGTCGTTTTAAATCTTATATATATAAAAACATGAGTGTGAATAGAAGCACAATTATGAGATAAATAAGTTCAGTTGTTTCCTATTTTAACAATAACCTCCCACTAGGAATGAGACCTGAATTTGATTTTAAATAAAAGTGGATGATAATGAAGTTTTATTTGCTATGTTACCCCCTAACTCTCATCTGTTATTAATGCAGAAATATGCCAGTTTTTCCTAGGTAGTAGTAACTACTAATGCAATTTTGAATGAGTATATGTGGTATACTAATATTGTAGATTATGACTTCCAGCATGGAGTTTAATATTATGTTGCTTGTTCTCTCGCAGTGAATTCTAAATGAAAATAGCTTCAAGAAAATTGAACCTAGATTAGAATTTCAGGCTCCAGATAATCCTTAGTTTCTCTTTTAATGCAGCATGTAGGAATATTCCTCCCTTCCACTTCTTTCCATTTCTTCTTTCTCTATCAAGGTTTATCCTTTTCTTTGATATGTCCTTTTGTTTCTGAACTTAAATTCAGGGACAAAAGAAATACTTTTTTCACCTTCTTGCTCTGTGTATGTCATGCTTCTAAAGTTACTTACAACTCAAGCAGCATGAAGAAAAATGACATTTTTAGTGAGGAAGAAAAATAGATTTCAGAGTAACTCCAAGATACCAATGCAAATTAAATGAAAATTGGAAGAGCTAGATTTTTTTTCACATGAATAGATATTTTCTTACAGAATAAATACAGGTTTGCTTGAGTGGAAAAAACACTGATTGGCAAAAGACAGGAGAAAGGCTGTCCTACTTTACATATAAATGAAAGTGATTTTTTTAAATGTGTATTGAAGTTATAGAAACAGTTTGAACTCTTAGAAAAAAATGCCTATCCCCCTAAAAAAATACCAATCCAATTAATGAATGTTTTTTTCTACTTATTTGTGGAAACATTTAAAAAGTAAATTTAATCCTATCCTTTATGAAAAAGAAGGAAGTTCTAAATCAGAAATTAAAGTTTTACCTTTACAAAGAATAATCTCTAAAACAAATAACAGTAATATGATTATTTTAATTTTTTCACTATAAATTACATAAAAGTTAATATGCTAAAGAGATATTCCATTATAGCTTTCTGCATGAGAAAACTATTTCAAAATATTTAATATTTAATATCAATTAATATTAGCATCCTGAAAATACTATACGTGTAGGCAAACATCAGTTGAATTTCTCACTTTATAGGCTAATTAATAAATCACAAGTAAGTATTTTATTTAAATAGTATAATTTAGATATCCAATCTTGACCTTCATAGCCCATGTTTTAAGAAGATTGTTGAAATTTTTTTTATTGCTGAAAATAACTGAAAAATTTTTGAGTTTTAGAGTTTTATTAATTTAGAGCTGCTTTATTAATTTAACTTTAAACATGCTTTTTTAAATTTTTTTTAAGTTTATTTATTTATTTTGAGAGAGAGCAAGAGAAGGGTAGGGACAGAGAGAGGGGGGAGAGAGAATCCCAAGCAGGCTCCACTCTGTCAGTGCAGAGCCTGATGCGGGTCTAGAACTCACAAACCATGAGGTCATGACCTGAGCTGAAACCAAGAGTTGAATGCTTAACTGACTGAGTCACCCAAGCACCCTGAACATACTTTTAATCAGAAATCTATGCTTAGTCATGTTTATTTTAATTAAAAACTATCCCCAAGTGAAATGTTAGGAAGGCCATGAGTTTCAAAGTTTCCAGAAGGAAAATATTTCTTGGGACTTTAAATTGAGTGTTACCATTTATAATGGCTACTGATGAATGATATAGGTATAAGCAGATATGTAGATGATAGATAAATAGAGATAAGAGGTAGAATGAGAGATATATATTTTTATTATGGGACCATCTTTCTGTCAAAACATAGCTATGTGCTAGTCACTGGATCACTAATTATTCTCTTAGTATGTTTAATGTAATGATGTATTAGGAAAGGGAAATACTTATTTCCAGAAATAAGAAGATATCAATGAATTAAGTTAGCTGGATTATAGAGCAGTAATTGGTTATGTACACATGATTTCCAGTCAAAACAATGTTTTCCAAAGTCATTCATGTCAGCTGTTTTTTTTTTTTCTGTTACCCCCTTCAGTGAGACTATGGCATACATATTTATTACTACTAAATTGTTTTCTCTCAGCCTTTGGTATGTCTTTTCATTCCTTAGAGCATGTTTCACAGAGGAGATGTTTTTAACTGTTATATAGTTCAGTTTATCATTTTTCTTCATCATGGGTTATGCTTTCGGTGTTGCATCTAAAAGCTTACTAAAATAAAGATCATGAAGATTTTCTCTTGTGTTTTTTGCCTAGGAGTTTTATAGGTATAGATTCCACATCAAGGCCTTTGACTTATTTTGAGTTCATTTTTATGGAAGATGTGAGATATTTTCCCCACTTACCTTTAATTTTATTTTATCTTACTTGTCTATTATCTTCCCTTCTATCCATTTTATTATTTTTTATTTTTTTGCATATGAATGTCCAGTTGTACCAGTAGCACCATATGTTAACAAAAGATAACTGTTTTACACCAGATAGATTCCCAACTTGTCAAAAGTTAGTTGACTACCTTTGTGTGGGTCTATTTCTGGGCTGCTTATTCTATCTATTATATCTTATTCTAATTCCATATTCTTTGAGTACTGTAGCTTTATATTGAGTCTTCAAATTGGGTAATATGATTCCTCTGACTTTTTATTAGAAGGTTGTCTATTATAATACCTTTGCCTTTCCATATGAATTTTAGGATTAGCTTGTTGATATGAACAAAAACTTCTTGCAATTTTCATTGGTATTGTGTTGAATCTGAAGACTAAATTTGAGATAATTGACATCTTGACAATATGGAGTCTTCCAATTTATATGTGCACTGCATATCCCTACTTATTTGTATATATATTTAAATTTCTTTCATCAGTATTTTGTAGTTTTCCACATTTGACCTTGTATCCTGCAACCATACTGAACTCATTTATTAGTTCATAAAGGTGTTTGTTTTTCTTTTTGTTTTGTTTTCTTTACAATTTTCTACATAGGTAATTGTGTCATCTGTGATTAAGGGCAGTTTTATTTTTTTTTCTTTCAAATCTGTATGTATGTATTTTATTTCTCTTTCTTTCTATTGTACTAGTTAGTACATCCAGCACTAGAAAAAATGAGAGAGGCCCTCTTTGCCATATATATATATATATATATGGCATATATATATGGCATATATAAATATATATATATATATGGCATATATAAATCGTCAGTTGGATACCCAACTGACTGAGCCACCCAGATGTATCTCCTTTGCCCATTTTTAAATTGAGGAGTTTATTTTGTTTTGTTTGCTTTTGTTACCTGTGTATTTTGTCATAGTCAAGAAATCATTGCCAAGAGCAAAGTCATAAAGTTTTTACCCTATGTTTTCTTCTAGGAGTTTTATACTTTCAGCTCCATAGGTTTATGAAAAGATGTTCAACATCATTAATCATTATGTAAATTCAAATTAAAGCTAATGAGATACAACCTCATAACTGTTAGGATAGCTATTACCAAAACGCAAGAGATAACAAGTGTTGGTGAGGATGTGGAGAAATTGGGATCCTTCCATACTGTCAGAATATAAGATGGTGGCGTCTCTATGGAAAACTGTATGGAGGTTCCTCAAAAAATTAAAAATAGAATTATTATATCATCTGCAAGCCCATTCCACTTCTGGGTACTTATCCAAAAGAATTGAAATCAGTATCTCAAAGAAATATTTGCACTCCCATTTTTATTGAGGCATTTTCCATATCCTGGTTATTGTGAAAAATGTCCATCAACAGATGAGTGGATAAAGGAAATGCAAAATATACATACACTAGAAGACTATTCTTAAAAATGAGGTAAATATCAACATATGTGACAGAAATGGAAGAACCTGAAGATATTATGCTTAGTGAAATAAGCCCATTGTAGAAGGATGAATACTTCATGATTCCACTTGTAAGAGGAATCTAAAATCGTTAAACTGATGGAAGCAGAAAATAGATCAGTAGTTGCCAGAGGCTAGGGGGAGGGTGAAATGTGAGTTGCTGTTAAGCAGGTATTAGGTTTCAGTTATACAAGATGAGTAAGTTCCAGAGATCTACTCTACATTGTGACTATATGTACTTTAAAAAGAACATAAAATGTATCCATTAAAAAAAATTCTTCTGCAATGCAAAGATAAAATAAAACCTCATGTTAGCATGACTAATTTAGATTATAAGGTAATATCTTAATATTCTTATACTTAAAAAATCAACTGAATAGGTTTTTTTCTTCATTCATTCATTCATTCATTCAGTATATTATGTATATACTATATGTCTGAAAGTTTTAGATACCAATCCCCAAGCTTAATTTCCCACCTCAGTCAAAAATTTAAAATTTATTATATATTTGTAAAATTCATATATGTACTGTTAACATTAATTAAAATCAAGGGTTGTCAGTATTTCTATCAACACATAACATATAAAAATGCTTATTCATGAAGTGTTAAGCTGTATCAATGTCTTATCAAGCCCTGATACTGTATAGATGTGATCTCACATTTTTCTATTTCTTATATATTTATTACACATAACAGGCATTAAATCATTTATTTTCATTAAGCACAAATGTATATAGATATATGTATCAATTTGAAATTAATTTCTCACCTTTTTCTTACTCTGAATGTTTTATGTTTTTAAATTAATTGATAATTAAATGACATTATAAGACATATCTTTATATTTGTCCAAACACTTCTGAATAAATTTGTTGGGCTGTTTATGACATCAGAATTTGTGTTTGTCATTCTCATAATTTTTGATCACATGTAGTTTAAATGTGATGCTTTAATCCAATATAAGTAACAAGACTACTCTTAAAGCAAGGACACAATGTTTCATAAGAAAAGTAGAGGCCAAATAATAATGAATAATTAATAGCACTACATTTTAAAAGATGTTAGATACTATAACAGTGCTCAATTTACCTTGTCAACAACATCTGCTACGTCTCTACAAATCATCGATATAAATTAAATACACATTCGGATTGTCCTTATGTTTAGAAGCCTTTTTTATTATGCAGATATGTGTATATATTTACCATTTTAATAGTTTTTAATAATATAGTTCTGTGGAATTAAGTACATTCGCATTGTACATATTTAGAAGATTTTATAGTTAGTTTCATTTGTAGTATCTAAATGCTGACTAAAGTTAGATACATTTCCCTTCCTCATCAGATGTTTCTGGGTAATATAACCCAAATGTTACTGAGATAATGGCGTAGTATAACTTTTTTGCACTATTGTGTTGAATTATTGCACAAATTCTAATTATTTACTCTACCTTAAAATACTTTTTTATTGTGAGTACAAATGGATTTTTATTATACAGATTTTTATAGAGGCATTATAAGAAAGCAGCAAACAATACTGATCTCCAGGCATTATACAATGCAGAAATTTCAGTTATGATTAATTGTATAAAGATTATGGAATAAGAAAAATTATATTTGCAATAGAGGCCTAAATCAGATCCTTGATATTATGTTACAGTTTCTGAAACCATTTTGAATCAGGCAGAATTTCTTGTTAAAGACAGAGATTGAGTATCACAGAGCAAGACTTAGTTGTTTTTTTTTTTTAATACTACACATTTCAGATAAATAATGATGGTATCCTGGGATGCATACAATCCATTTCACCCAAGGGGGAGGCTCCTGAAAAGGTATAGAGGGGTTACAGAGACTTGCTCAGTTGCCATTTAGTTCAGATTATAGATACTTTTATGAGCAAAAAGCTTCTATCTCAAAAAGTTGGATAAACAACATTTTCAAAGATAGATCAACTATGGAAACACTCTTAAATTTCCAGTTTTTATGACTGCATTCTTTTAATATCTCCTGACTTTAAGGAGCGAAATTTGATTATTTAAAATATCTAGGGGCGCCTGGGTGGCTCAGCTGGTTAAGCTTCCGACTTCAGCTCAGGTCATGATCTCACAGTTCGTGAGTTCAAGCCCTGCATCAGGCTCTGTGCTGACAGCTCAGAGCCTGGAGCCTGCTTAAGATTCTGTGTCTCCCTCTCTCTCTGCCCCTCCCCTGCTCATGCTCTGTCTCTCTCTGTCTCAAAAATAAATAATAATAATAATAATAATAATAAACATTAAAATATCTAACACAAGCGCCAAACAAATCATTTAAAAGAATGTATCATCAGCTTCTCATCTCGCAGAAGTGGACCAAAAACCATGGTTTCTACTAGTTTATCATCAATATGTTTTCTATTCCTTATCTCCTTTTTTAATAATTTTTTTTAAAAATTCTTTTTAGTGTTTATTTGTTTTTGAGAGAGAGACAGAGCATGAGCGGGGAGGGGCAGAGAGAGAGAGGGAGACAGAATTTCAAGCAGGCTCCAGGCTCTGAGCTGTCAGCACAGAGCCTGACGCCGGACTTGAACTCACAAACGGTGAGATCCTGACCTGAGCCAAAGTCCGACGCCCAACCGCCTAACCGACTGAGCCACCCACGCGCCCCTTCCTTATCTCCTTCTAAATTAACGGTTTTAGAGAGTAGGAGAGGTGGGGAGCACATCCATTTGAAGCCTTTACTGAGAGTCCTAAAGTTGCACTGATAATTCAGTAGTTTGAATATCAGCAACAGCATTGCAGAAAATACAATCTAGAAGACATGTTTTTCTATTCTTTTGAGCATTTTAGTCATAGCAGTTTCAAACTTTGCTCCTTTTTCAAAGCTAGCCCATTTATGTCAGCAAAAGTTTGCTGTCCACATCTGAGAAAACGATAGTATTATGTGGAGTCCCCACAGCTTTCCTCTCTTCCCACCTTCAACTCTGCCTTTATTCACCTTTATATTTGTCACATTTGGTTTAAATTCAGAGGACTCTGTCCTTGGGTCCAAGGTTAATATCTCTTCTTGTTACCCCAACTCTTTTATTTTTCCTTGAATTCTTTTTAAATTCACATTAGGTCAGGGCTGGTGACTCATTTTTTGTTTGTTTGTTTACTGTGTAGCATCCCCAGTGCCTATATCTGTATCTATACATATATGAGTACATGCTCCCTAAATATTTCCCTCTTTTTCTCCCCTTAATCTAGAAATTTTTAGGTTTTTTTTTTACTCTTTGTACAGTCTCAGTTTTTCCTCATTCTTCACTTTTCTGGTATCATCTCTCTTATCCTCCTTTTCTTGTTCCCTAGATTCTGCTAAAATGTTTAAGAAATTATCAATTACCTAATCTCCAAATCCAGTGACCTCTTCACATGCTCCTTGCTTTTTGTCTCTTCATGAAAAGTTACACAATTTTCTCTTTCTTTTTGATTTTGTGTAATAGGTGACCTAAACAATGTATTTCTTTTCTGATTCTTTCCCTGACTCTGGTATTGTTCTTTCTCAGTATCCTCATTGACTATCATCCTGCCCTTTGTTAATCACATGCCTCCCAAAGTCTCCCTTAAGCCTATTTTACCCCTTTAATGTATGTTTCTTGTGAATTTCCATCTACTCTCATAGCTTCAGTGTTTTCAAGATGGACACAAATTAACATCTGTTGTTCTGAGCCCTTGACTAGTTCAGTGTGTTTGTCATTTCTTATAATGCTTACACAACTTTCTATCAAGAGGTAGTGATGCCCACATTTTAAAATCAAGGATACATTAATGCTACATGGCTAAGGGATAACAGAGCTAAAAATCAAAGTCTAGTGTCTGACTGCAGTTATGTTGATTCCAGGTAGCAGTTTATTATCTTTTTTTATATGCCTTTGCCTTTAAAGTGCATAAAATGTGAACTATTTAGCTCTTAGGGAGGAGTCCATCAGATGGGATATCAGTAATCTTGTGGGAAAGAAGTGTTTACAGGTGTTTTACTCTGTGACATAATCGGAAAGAGGCAAAGAAATCAAGAGATGCTTTCAGATGTGGAAGTTATCTTCTGAATGGCTTTCTATTAAAGACACGTGCAGAACTCTGAAAAATACTACACAGAGGTAAATGCATTGAGGGTTCCGGACAATTGTTTTACATTCAGCAATCATTTTCCCTGCATCCATTGTCACGTCAGAAATAACTTTAGGTTTTGAGTCAAAACTAGACTTATAAGGGCTGATGACAAGTCCTCATTGAATCACGAGAGCAAAAATATTGAGGTGTAAAACTGGGCATTTTCAGTAGAAAGTTCTGTTTAATTCCCTCTCTTAAGCCATTCATTTGGTGGAAATAGCTGATGAGCTTTGTCAGTTACCAAATATATCAGAACATGTAGCAGAGTAAATCAAATGGGGATGGTTGAAAAAAATAAGTCATGCTCAAGTACAGTTATTCTCCAAACTGTTAATACTATTTATAATTTGACTCTGAACATATCATATACTTGTATAAAATAAAATGTAATTACAACTTGAGATAAATATTTTTCTGTTCCTATTAAAGTGTCTTATCTATGTGTCCCATATTAATCAATACTGATAATGTGGCTTGAGAGAAAACTGACAAATAATAGCAGGAAAAAAGATGAAGACGAAATGTTGTTGTTGTTGTTATTAATGGCATCATTAGAGGAGGCTATTTCAAACATTCATTTTGAATCTATTGTGCTTACAAAATAGCTAATATGCTTGAAATGAGAAGAGGCAGTTCAGTGTAATGGAAAGCATATCAGAAATCAATCATCTAAATAATTGTTAAGTTTTCAGTATCACAAAACACCTGCAAATCTTACCTCTGAGCTACCTTGCTAAAATGCCAGTGTGTGAGTTTCCCCATCAAGTGCAGAAAGAAAAGGTGCAAGATTATTTTGGTCCTCACAGAAACCATGGCTTCACACATCTGACAACACTTTAATCAGGACACCAAAGCGAATGTGGAACTGTTTCCATTTTTAGTTTCACAACTCATTCGTTAGTGTTGCAAAAGAACAGAGTGTTATATAATAACCATTCGATGTTTATTTTAGGTGTGCATTATTCTCTTTGTGGAAGTTCCCTGATGCAAAAACTTAATTATTCTTTATACTACCATATGGTTAGTGGTGCCTCAGTGGAAACTTCCTACAATCTGGCTTGAAGTCAAATATAATGTTTCAAAAAGTTTCCTGTAGTTCAGCATCTAGAGATGTTTTACATGTTTAATGTTAATGTTTAAATGTTTGACACCTACGTATGTAAAAAATTCAGGAACACAATCTAAATTCAGTGTAAAGTTAAAAAAAGATAATTTTTCTTCTCAGGTTGCTTTGAGGTCTTGACATAAAGATATAGAATAGCCAAATATTCGGCCAGATGCCTTAGAAAGCTAAGAAAGGTGTGAATTCCAAACACCTCTTTCTTCTACTGTTAACATCCATTACAAATCCTCTTAATGTTACCATATCCATCTTCTCATCTGTCTGTGAACTAAGCCTCATTTACTGCATTTTAAATAAAAATTGTATCTATTTACTGTGTAAAACGTGATGTTTTGACATATATCCATAGTAAATGATTACTACAGCCAAGGCAATTAATTATCCATAGTTAACATTATTTTGTGTATAGTGAGAGCACCTGAGATTTACTCTGAGAAATTTTATAGTGTACAATACAGTATCATTAACTATAGTCACAAGTCTGTACCTTAGATCTCTAAAACTTACTCATTCTGCATAACTGCAATTTTGTACCCTTTGACCAACATCTCCCATTTCCCCCACCTCTTTACCCGCATATGTAACTGCCATTCTATTCTCTGCTTCTATGAATATGTTTTTAGGTTCCACATATAAATGAGATCATGAAGTATTTTTCTTTCTGTACTTGCCGATTTCATTTAGCACAATGTCCTCCAAGTTCTTCCGTGTTGTCACAAATGGTAGGATCACATTCTTATTTAAGGCTGAATAATATTCCATTGCATATATATACAGCATAATTCTTTTAGCCATTCATCCACTGATGGACACTTTGGCTGTTACCATTTCTTGGCTATTGTGAGTAATGCTGCAATGAACATAGGAGCATATATATTTCTTTGGATACTAATTTCAATTCCTTTGGATATATGCTCAGAAGGGGGACTGTTGGATCATGTAATAGTTCTGTTTTTAATTTTTGAAGATCTTTCATGCTGTATTCCATAATGGCTATATCTATTTACATTTCCACCAATAGTGCACAAGGGTTCCCTTTTCTCCACATCCTCATTAGCATTTGTTATCATTTGCTTTTGTGATAATAGGTATCATACTAACAACGGTGAGGTGCTTTCTCCGTGTGCTTTTGATTTGCATTTATGTAATAATTAGTGATATTGAGAACCTTTGATATTGAGAACATTCTTCTAATCTTCTCTTCTTATAATATCACCTAGCATATGAAATTAGAGCTCACCCACGTGACCTCACGTTACTTTAATTACATCCTTATAGTCCTTTCTTCGAATACAGTCACATTCTGGGGGTACTGGGGATTATGAATTTTCATGAGACACAATTCAGCTCATCATACCCCAGATGACCTGTATTCTGTGGTAACATTTGGATGATTCTTTCTAGGCCTTCTGGAGAATAAGTAACACTTTGTAACCAGTGGTTAAAGAACCCAGCATAAAGGTTTGTGACTTGCTGGAGTCTGATCCCTAAGTAGTCATCTTAGAAAAATTTTAAGTTTGAGAAAGAAGAAATAAAGGCGAGAGGAAACTAACACTAGTTGGGAACCTAAAATTTAAATGTGATAGTTTCTTGGCATTTTTCAAATACAGTTACCAGTATTTTATAACAAATGGTTTAATTCATATGGGTGCAGAGAAGAGACTGTTTTAGTTTTCTATTGCTGCATAAAAAGTTACTACAAACTTAGCTTATAACAATATGCACTTATTATCTCACAATTTCTTTGGGCTAGGAGGATGGACATGGCTTAGATGGATCCTCTACTCAGACTCTCATGAGGCTACATTCAAGGTATCAGGAAGGCGAGAGTTTCATTTCAAGCTTATTCAGATTGTTGGCAGAATGTACTCATAGTTCCATGTACTTATAGGACTAAAGGCCCAACTTTTAGAGGCCGGCCCTCTCCACAGGAAGTTCAAACCACTGTTGTTTGTTTTCTTGCATGCCATCAGGAGAGCATCTTTTGAAGGGCTCACATAATTAGGTCAGGCCCATCTACAGTAATCTCCCTTTTGATCGACTCAAACTCAAATGATTAGGAGTCCAATATAGGAGTGAACTTTCATCATAGTAATTGGGACCAGCTATACTCAAGTATAGGGATTGCATAGGCTATGCACAAATAGGAACAAGATCTTAATTTGCTTACAATAGGGATCAAGTTGAATTATTTTTTGGCTTAGAGCATGAGAATTTTCTTTTCCATTGCCAAAATATTCAACTTGAAAGTTAATTATGAAGAAAGTTTATAATTTTTTTTCTTTTAAGTTATGGATTACCTAGTCTCAGTTAAAAGAACTATGAAATTCAAGAAGCAAGAGAGGAAAAAAAATGATGAGCAATGCCTATTTGCTTAGCCTAAAAGATCATTTGGGGTGTATTTACATTGTACCATTATTTATATATA
Source organism: Prionailurus bengalensis (assembly GCF_016509475.1). NCBI lineage: Eukaryota > Metazoa > Chordata > Mammalia > Carnivora > Felidae > Prionailurus > Prionailurus bengalensis. The sequence continues at coordinate 51,979,848 of NC_057356.1, forward strand.
AGGTGCTATATGTGGGAAATGTAATATTGACACTTTACTTCTAACTTGTAAAGTGAATTACTCCTCTTGCTAAGGGTGAACAATTTTACACAGTAAAATCGGGTAGATGCCTAAAACCAGCAACTTTTGATTACAACATAGTATATTGATTGTATCTTAAAATTAGATTTCCATTTAACTTGAAATTCACTTTTGAAGCTAGATGCATTAATTGAATAAATTAAGCTTTTTCCTTCTCTGGGTTACATAGTCAAGTTTTGCTTTTGATGCTTCAAATTTCCATTTTGTGACTCTGTAATATTTCTTAAATTCTTCTTCATAGGGTCCTTGTGATATTTCTTATATAAGCCTCAGTTTTTTCCAAAATATTAGACTGCATTAAAATAAGAGGAGATTTTGGGGTGCCTGGGTGGCTCGGTCGGTTGGGCGTCTGACTTCGGCTCAGGTCATGATCTCGCGGTCCGTGAGTTCAAGCCCCGCGTCGGGCTCTGTGCTGACAGCTCAGAGCCTGGAGCCTGTTTCAGATTCTGTGTCTCCCTCTCTCTCTCTGACCCTCCCCCGTTCATGCTCTGTCTCAAAAATAAATAAACGTTAAAAAAAAATAAAAATAAAAAATAAGAGGAGATTTTATTTGAAGTAAAAATTCAGAAGGTAGTAAAAGTATTCTCAGAAAAGAATTCCTTAAGTTACTCAAAAAGTGGCCTCTTATTTGACATGTCTCTGGAGGCAAGGGAAATAAAAGCAAAAATGTACTATTGGAACCACATCAAGATAAAAAGCTACTGCACAGTGAAGGAAAAATCAACAAAACTAAAAGGCAACCGATGGAATGGGAAAAGATATTTGCAAATGACATATCAGAGAAAGTGTTAGTATCTAAAATCTATTAAAGAACTTGTCAAACTCAACAACCAAAAAACAAATAATCCAGTGAAGAAATGGCAGAAGACCTGAATAGATGCTTTTCCAAAGAAGACATCCAGATGGCTAACAGACACATGCAAAAATACTCAACATCGCTCATCATCAGGGAAATACAAATCAAAACCACAATGAGATACCACCTCACACCTGTCAGAATGGCTAACATTAACAACTCAGGCACCAACAGATGTTGGCGAGGAAGCAGAAAAAGGAAAACCCTTTTGCACTGTTGTTGGGAGTTCAAATTGGTGCAACCACACTAGAAAACAGTATGGAGGTTTCTCAAAAAATTAAAAATAGAACTACCCTATGACCTAGCAATTGTACTAGTAGGTATTTAGCCAAAGAATACAAAAATGCTGATTTGAAGGGGCACATGTTGATAGCAGCACTATCAACAATAGCCAAATTATGGAAAGAGTCCAAATGTCCATCGACTGATGAATAATTAAAGAAGATATGGTCTATATATATACAATGGAATACAACTTGGCAGTGAAAACAAATGAAATCTTGCCATTTGCAACAACGTGGATGGAACTAGAGTGTATTATGCTAAGCGAAATAAGTCAGGAAGACAGATATCATATGATTTCACCTATTCATGGAATTTGAGAAACTCAACAGATGAACATGGGAAAGGTAAGGAAAAATAAGATAAAAATAGAGAGGGAGGCAAACCATAAGAGACTCTTAAATACAGAGAAGAAACTGAGGATTGGTGGAGGGGAGGTGGGTGGTAGGGGAGGGTTAAATGGGTGATGGGCACTAAAAAGGGCACTTTTTGGGATGACCACTGGTGTCACATGTAAGAGATGGATCACTGGGGTCTACTCCTGAAGCCAAGACTACACTGTATGTTAACTAACTTGAATTTAATTTCAAAAAAAAAATGGTCTCTGACCCTCTGTCCAAGAGCCTGAAGAGAGTTAAAACAATTTAAATTTTTTTTTTCAACATTTATTTATTTTTGGGACAGAGAGAGACAGAGCATGAACAGGGAGGGGCAGAGAGAGAGGGAGACACAGCATCGGAAGCAGGCTCCAGGCTCTGAGCCATCAGCCCAGAGCCTGGTGTGGGGCTCGAACTCACGGGCAGCCAGATCGTGACCTGGCCAAAGTCGGACGCTTAACCGACTGTGCCACCCAGGCGCCCCGAGAGTTAAAACAATTTAAGAGGAGGTCAGAGGAACTCTCAGTACAGTCTGCCATTGTTTCTCTTTCTCTTGCCTAATACTGTTTCTTTTCTGAATTTTTGTGTATCAACAAATCTTTTGATCAGTAAAATTTAATATGTATTTGTTGAGTTTTTGCCAGAGTACTTTGCATATGGCAAATACTTAATAAACATTTATTTAATTCAATTGAGTTTTCTTCTTCAGTTTCATGTTTTTAATCTCGATTGTGATTGATATCAAAAAGTAGAATGTCTGGCAGGAGAAAGAAAATGTAGATAGAATAATACAAATCTATGTCTATTGTAAAATGAAAAAAAAAACCTATTGTGAGAAAAGTGATTTTCATAGTTTCTCTCTAACTTGGCAAAATGTTTCTGCTACCAAATCATCACCTTACATTTGCCTGCATTTCATGCTTTTATTAGTTTTCTTTTCAATATAGCTGTTCTCCCTGAATATTATTTGTTTCTGTAATTTGTCAAATGTATATATTTTCCTGCTCTATATGTGTATATCCATTCTATGGAATTTTTTATAATGGAGAAGACTTCTCTGAGGCAATAGATTCTTTAAAGGGTTATTACCGTAATTATTTTTCCTTGAATCTCTCCACTAGAAGATTTCTTTTAATTCGTTTTATTAATTTCCTTTTTTAAAATACCACCATAATGGACAAATTCAGTAAGAGTAACACTAAGAGTCAAGTGACAGTTGTTGCCTGAAAAGATAGGAGAACTCTGGCAAAATATGTTCTTTTTTTTCTTTGTTTTTAAAGACCTTCTTATTTTGCTGTATCTTTCAATGCACAACATAGCTGTCATTATCACTGTTACACCAAGGAACTGTGGCATGCACACTATTTTATCATAAAACAACACTTACTCTCCTTTTCCATGCTTAACTCCATTGCTATTTCTGAGACAGTAAAATATACAGATGAGTATGCAATATGCACATTTAATATTTAAATATGCCTTTAATGTGGATAATGTATAATCCAATTTTCTCCTTTTTTCTCCACCAAAACAAAAATACAACTTATATCATCTTACTTATGATCATCTAATTCTGATGTTGAAGTTTGCATATCTTCTTTAATAAATGGTAAATTCTATAGACTATAAAATTATGATTATAATTCTAATCTAGAGACAATTTTAAATAGGCAAAATTTAAAAATATTTATATTAACAATATACGCATGTATCTATGAATTCGCACAGAGCACAAATTGTTATTAGACGGGCAACAGCTAGTTCCCCTAGTAACTTGCTTTCCCTGTCTCTTTTTAGCTGTGATGGGTCAACCTAATGCTCTTTTTCATCATGTCAATGTTACATAATCTATTGCACATCCATTTTATGTCTTTGTAATAACATGCTAACCTAAGACGAAGAAACCAAAATGAATGATAACTGTCTGCCTTGGAAATCATGCCCTCTTATTTTATATGCTTTTTATATGCTTACCTTTATCAAAATTTCATATGGATATAGATATTGACGTGGGTATATATATATTACTGGTGTCTATCACCTTAATAGTATTCATAATCATCCATTAAACGTATAGACAACTGTGCAGTTTGAGATGGAAGAGATCCATTTTTTGCAATTAATTTTTCTACAAAAGCTGTACAATGCTAACAGAATTGTGAATCACCAATTTAGTAGTAGTCATTCAGGCTAAAGCACAATTTGCCTATTGATTGCTAGAAGTTTTAATAATTTCCTAGCCTCTTGAGCCTCTTCTACATTACTAACACTATTCATTACCTCTCAGTAAAGATATTTCATGGGGTGGAATTTTTAACTCAAACAAAGCCATCCTGATTGTGAATAGAAGTAGGTTCCCCCTCCCCCCCAAAACTCTTTGAAATCGTAAAAGTAGAAATGAAATGCGCCTTGTAAAATTGAATGAATTGTCAATTGACCAGTAATTCTTGTGCTGCTTTCCACAGGGCAAAATGAAAAATTCTATAAAGGAGAAGAGGGGGAAAACGCCATAAAATTGCTGTGGATTCTTTCACTGGATAGGAAAAAAAACAGTGTCACAGACAAAGAAAAGGGACTTTGGACTTGAAATATAATGAAAGTGATTTTTCTGAACAGACGAAGCAGATGGCATTTACAAAAGCAACTAAACTTTGTGAATAGTATAGAGTTTTCTTTGGTTCTCTTCAGAGGACATAACACTTGAGAAAGTAATGGGTCTGAAAGTTGATTACCAGGCCTTCACCCCTGTGGAACCAGCTCAAATTTAACCCTTGCTACTTCTAACTAACTGAATTGAGTCAATAACAATTATTTCTAGTGAGAATAATACGGCATACATTCAGGGAATGTATTATATATGCTTATCACTTCAGTTACTGTTTTTACAAACCTCAAATGCTACATCTAAGAAAAGACAAATAATAAATCAAGATAAAAATTGAAAAGCTTGAAACTCTCTAAAATTGAACAATCCTTCCAGTAAGTAAATGTTTTTGAAGTTCCATTAACAGTGTCCGGCATAAAGCAGGTGATTGGTAAATGCACGTTCTCTTTACCATTTTTGAAAAATATCAGACTAAAGTGAATATCACTTATTGGGAATGGCAATGAATTTGTGTCAGTATCCCTCAGGCATAAATGCAATATTATTTTAATATATGTAGCATTAGGTATATGAAACTCCTAGTTCAGATGAAGACAAAACACTAAGGATATACATAAAACTTATATGTTGGTCATATAAAGAGTCTTGGATTTACTGAATTTTAGAGCTGTGTGTTCTATTATATAGCTTTTACCCTGTATTTTAGAGGCGATTAGTTTGAGGCTCTGTCATGTGATTTATGTGTCACAGCTAATAACTATGATAGCTTAGAATAATAACCAATTTATAATGCCTGAAATACAGACACTCAAGGTTTTTTTTCTTCTTCCTTGATATTTTCTTCTAATGAACTTATTTCCATGGTTGTATTTCCTATCTAAGTAATGGTGATCCCAAATTTTTATGTCCTGATCAGGTATCTCATCTTCCATTTGAATTATATATGTTCAAACTACCTGCTATCAATTAATAACAAACTCCTTAAAGTCACCATGTTCTAAATAAAACTTCCTCCTTATAACTTCCTCTTATAGTTCAGCTTATGTGATATCTCTAATTCACTCAGTTTCCAAGATAGAACGGTGGATGTCATCCTTGATGATGCCCTTCCCTTTACCCTCATATGCAGTTGATCATATTTTCTGAAAATATCTATCGCATCCTACCATCCCGGTTACTACTAGCCTACTCTGTACCCCTTTCTTCCAACATTGCTCGAAGAATATACTCTGAGTCCATTCTACAACCACAGAGACTTGTTTTTTCTATTTCCACACATCTCTGTTACATTTTGAACTTGGTGTTTTCCTTGCCTGAATCTTCCTTCCACTATATATAAACTCCAGTAACCAGGCTAATTTGAGAAATCCCACATATATCAGACAAAATTCGATTTCTTGATCAATCTTTGTCTACCTGAACTAGATGTTCTTCCATGTACTTCTATATTTGTCCTTTTTTAAAATGGCATTTGTCAAACCATTCAGATTTTGTCTCTTATGATCATCTCCACCAATCTGGACTAATCTGTGGAAAGTCATGAATTATGTCTTTCTTACCTTCTGTTATATCTCTAAAGTCTATTCCAAGACCAGAATATTAATCTTTCAATAAATAGTTATGAAATAAGTATATAAGCAATTGACTCAGTTAATGAATGTCAGGGGAAATCCTGCAAAATCAAGGTAAAAATGAAAATTAGAAAGTCCTTTTACTAAATAGTTCACACTTTTATATGATCCATTTAAAACTTAAACATGACCAACTGTTTGTTGCCTAATTTTAAAATAATGTATTCCCTAGTACAACTTTTTCCCTTGTATATCATGAGTGAAGTTGGGCGAGATAATCCAGTCTTTAAAAATTGGGTCATTACACACTAAAATTTCCCCCACGGGGAAAAAACTAACAAATTTTGTATGTAATAATCATCATTTACTTTCAGTAATGATGCATGTATGATTAATATTAAATAGCTTTAAGTTTATTTATGAGCACTTAATCCATTTTATCATTGATCTTTCCAATTTTGTTTTTAGTACAATCAATTTTAAGTATGAATATAACAAAACAGAAAATGTCATGTCAATTTTTTATACTGAACTTAGATTTGGTTACATTCTGGGAAGACAAGTCACATTTTCTGATTTCTCATTCTTTTTTCATCTGGGATTACTCAGAATCAGACCCTGAGATGATTAATATGTTTCTTTGTGTAAGTAGTCTATTTAAGAGATTATTCCAGTTAATAGTGGCAAGGAAGGAAAGAAGTGACACAGGAAAAGGAGAGAAAAATAACATAAAACTCAGAGGTCTCCCGCCAGAGAGGCATTAGAACAAGGTACTTTTATACCAACTTCCATGAGTCTTTCCTTTAGGGTGGGGTCAGTGGTTAATGCCACCTGAGAGGTAGAGAGAAAACACAGTTAAATAAAGAAATGTGGTATTGAAAATGGGAGGTCAGATTAACACACACTAAAATGTAAAAAAACAAGGGGAATGGACATTTGCCACATTCATCATACACTACTTCCAGATAATATAAAGTAAAGCACAAAAACACAGTCCTAGACCACACAAATTGAAAAGTATTAATAGCAGTATCAACTATTTTACCAGACTTCCACTTCAGGCTATGACAGAGATCTGCGACTGGATTTACTTTCCTTCTGTAAACTAAGACCCTGCACAAAATTTATAAAACAATTGTTTTCAGACATTGCACACCAGACCTAGCAGGACTATGTTCTCTGACAGAAGGGAAACAATAGAGATGAACCCCAAAGTAGTACAGGACTCAGTGCAGAAAGATTCTAAGTATTATCATGGTGTTTTAGAATTGAAAAAATTAGAGTTTAGGGACCCTGAGGTGGCTTGAATTTGCAGGACAAATCACCAGAGTGTTGGAAGCTACATTGAGAAACCTGAAATGATTTCCTTTGAATTATTTTATGAGGCCAGAATACCCTGATACCAATACTAGACAAATGTATTATAAGAAAATGAATCTAGGAGCACCTGGGTGGCTCAGTCAGTTAAGCATCTGGCTTCGGCTGAGGTCATGATCTCACGGTTCGTGAGTTCGAGCCCTGCATCAGACTCTGTGCTGACAGCTCAGAGCCTGGATCCTGCTTTGGATTCTGTGTCTCCCTCTCTCTCTGCCCCTCTCCTACTCATGCTCTGTCTCTCTTTCTCTGTCTCACAAAAATAAATAAAATGTTAAAAAAAATTAAAATCTACAGACCAATAATCCTCATGAACATAGATGCAAAAAACCTCCATAAAACCTCAGCAAATAGAATCAAGCACTATATAAAAAAACACAAAACATGCTGACTGAATTTTAAAATCATTAAGTTTATCTATAAAAGCATTTAATCCATTTTACCTATCCTTTAACTTTCTAATTTTATTTATTTATTTTACTAAGGAGCAATTACCATTGGTGCAGCTTAGCTTTTTTATAGGAATGTAGGGTTAGTATAATCCTGAAAATAAAAAATGTGAGTATTAACAAGAATAATCCTCTCAATATCCCTGTTAGTAGAACAAAGAACAAACAAATGATCATCTCAATAAATAGCTCTACCCCTGAACCATTTGCCCTGGGATTCAGTTACCATTTGTCATGGTTTCTCAACTGTCAGTTACTGAAGTATAGCTTTTGTTGCGTGGAGATCTGAGAAAATGCTTGGTGGTGAAGAGAGGTTCTCATATTTTCTGAAAACAGGTAGACACTTTTAACCTAGTGTCTGAGTCACTTTGGGCTGCTATAACAGAATACCATAGACTGGGCAGCTTATAAACAACGCAGATTTATTTCCTACAGTTCTAGAGGCTGGAAATGCAATATCAAGGTGCCAGCATGGTCAGGTTTGCATCTCAGGGTTTGCAGATGACCATCTTGCTGTGTCTTCACATACTGGAAGGGGCAGGGGAGTTCTGTGGGGTCTCTTTCATAAGGGGACCAATCCAACTAGTCACCTCCCAAAGGCTCCGCCTACTAATACCTTCGCAGGGGGGTAGGATTTCGACTTATGAATTTTGGAGGGACATAAACATTTAGTCCATTGCTACCACAGTGTACAAACAGTTGGAGAAAACCTGCTGAAGAGAAAGTTGAGGCCTGTGCTTGATGGTCATAACTATTGATATCTGAAGTTCTCTTTAGATAAAAGGTAAATACCAGTTGACAGTAGAAGTAGCTTGTCTTCCCTTCCAAGATCACTACTAGGGGACTCTGTCTTTTGTTTGCTCTTGAACACACCTCATTCGTCTCCACCCAGTAGTGCCCCAACGATGGGGGAATGTGATCTCTCTTGTTGCCATGGGAATGAGTTTACCTGAGAAACTTGGGTTCACAGATGAGTCTTTTTAGCTCGAACTTTTACTCCTTTTCTACCAACTTTCTGTCATGCTAAATGAGGTGCTTGGCATCCATGAACATTAGGCCCATCTCCCAGCAGTTATAAGGAGACAGAACAGAAATGACAAAAGGTCACAAATTGTTAAAAATAATGTTGGGTGTCACAGTGCTCATTGCTTTGAAATACCAAAGCCTTTACATTTTTCAAAAGCCAGTTTAATGACTTGTCCCATTTTAGGAAGCAAAAACATCTAATTAAAAGGACTTGGCAAAGATAAACTCTCATCTGCATATAAACTGCTGTGTGACATGGAATGATCTTGTTGCCTTGAGCTCTCATTAATCTGTGTTACTCAAACTCACTACGTACAGACACAATAAATAGTTTTAGTTTTGAAGAAGTGCAGAAGCTTCATAACCCCGAAGGCTCTCATCCACCACTAGAGTTTAGTTTTAAGGTGCTAAACTAAAATTATTTCTTAGGATAAATCTTACTTGGTCATCGTGGAGTTTCTCAACCTCAGCATTACTGCCATCCTGGGCTAGACTGTAGTCCAAGTGGGAGGCTGTTCTGTTCATTGTAGGATGTTTAGCAATATTATTGGCTTCTGCCAAGTGTAAGACAACAGAAAAGCCCCAGTTATAGCAATTAAATGTGTCTTGGGATACTGACTCCTTTTGTGTTAAACAAGTACATTTTAGGGTAGAATTTCAATTCGTCTGTTCATTTATTTTTAGTAGTTACTATAGAGCCTAAAATATTTATCTTAAGTTATCACTATTAAGTTCAAGGTAATATTAGTTTAATTCTGATAAAACAAAACAACTTTTCTCCAATGCAGCTCCACCCCTTGGCAATATATGTCGTACGTCATAAATTAGATATATAATAAAAACATGTAAATATAGATAAATACAGTATTATAGCTAGTAATTCACAAAATCTTATGAATTTAAAGGAATCCAGAGGAGGAAGGAGAAAAAATACAGGATTTCCGTTTACACAAATAGGTATTATTTCGGGGGTTATTCATTTCTTTCAGCGGTTGTCATTTAGCACCTTTCCTATTTACCTCTCTAGTATTTCTGGTTAGATAGGTCTTCTTGCAATGAATGCTTTCTGCTTATTTTTTTTTTCCGGAGGATGCCTTTATCTTGTCATCATTTTAAAATATTGTGTTGCTTTTTATTAAACTCTTGATTGACTGGTTTTTCTGTCAGTACATTTTCCTTTACTTTTGTTTAATATTTTTTTCTTTACATTCTTTAGTTTGGGTGGTTTCTATTGACCAATTTCAAATTCACTAATTCCTTCTTCTTCCATGCCATATCTGCAGTTGACCCTAGGTAATACATTTTGTATTTTGTTATTTTCAAACACAGAATTTCCATACACACATTTTAATAATTTGCATATCGTTATTGAGGGTCTTTAATTGTAGGCATTGTGATAATATTTCTCTTTTTTGTTTACATTTACATTTCTTTAATTGACTTCTTTGATATCGTTGTTAAAAAAAACATGGCGTGCACTCAAAGTTAAGTAGTAATGAATTCTTGTTTCATAATTATGGGCCACACTTTTCTGAGGTTTTTTTTTGTTTGTTTGTTTTGGCTTCGTTTTGATTTGTAATCTTTGTTCAATACATATGTTTTTTTCAGATCATAATGATTTATTTTTCCTGACTATTCTAGACTTATTCTGTGCAATCTCTCTATCTTCTTGGATGTGCAGTAGCTGATATGTCTATTCAGATTTTTTTCTCATTCATATTCTTATTTTTTATCCTCTTTTCATAGGGGATGCCCCCATATACAAATCATTTTGTGATCAGCCAATAATTTGGACATAGGTTATGTTCCAAGACTTGATCCTATATAGCTTTCACTGTCTGCAGATGGATCTGTGTGGGACAAGGCTGCAATTCCTCAAGTCAACCTGAGATTTCCTTTTTTCCTGGGGTCTCTTTTGTGTCTCCTGTGAATGTGTGGATGGTTTTTCAGTCATCCAGGGAGATTTGGAGAGTATATCTTTCTCATATACAGGTTCTCATCACTTAATTTCTAGCTGATCTGCATATGTGTCAACTTAGCCTAAGTCAATGGATCTAGGGGTTTTCTCTGTTCATTTCTTTATGAACTTGCTAATTATAATTAGGTAGACACCGCCACCAAGCATAAGCTTGCATCCTCTTCTCCAAATCAATCCCATTCATGTTGGCAGCAGGGAACTGGTTTTATCAGACCAACCATACACTGGTTAAATGACTGTGCCAAGTGAGAATGGGATTAGGAAGTATCCCCTGGCAAGAAGGCCTCAGAAAGCAGCAGCTCTTTAATAAACACCTCTCAAGTGTTGGCGAGGATGGAGGCCTGAAACTCTGCTGGTGGTAATGTAAAATTGGACAATAATATTGGAAGTGAATGGGAACAGGAACCAGGGAATCATTTGAGGTGCTGAAAATGATTTATATCTAAATGGCAGTTGTGGTTACATGAGCATATGCATTTGTTAAAACTGCTTGAAAAAATATTTTTAGGTAAAATCATTTGACTTTATTTAAATTAAAACAGAAAAAATGATTTCAAATTAGAATCTTTCTTGAAGAGTTTTTCTAAGATGTTCTTTCTCAGGGTGAAGTACTTCCCTTGTACCCTTATTTTCCTGAGTTTTGAAATCATAAATGAACTTGAATTTTATAAAATTATTTTATTCTGGCTTTTCCTGAAATTGTTTCATCTACTAATGTGCAAAATTATATATTAAGATTTTCTAAAATTTCTAGATACAAATAATTGCAAATTTAGAGTGAAGTTGTAAGGATACTGAAGAGAACCTATATAGCCATTACCCACAACACTGTGGCTAATATTTTCCCAAACTGCTTTATCATTTAAATCATATCAGTTAAATATATAATTTTCCAATTCCTCTAAATACATCAGTGTATATTTCCTAAAAATAAACACACCTGCTAACATAATCACAGTACAGTTATCAATTTCTGTGTGTTTATTTTATCTAAGTTTTCAAACTTATATGCATAAAATTGTTTTATGTGACTTCTTTGTTAATTTTTAATCTCACCTACAGTTATAATTATTTGTCATTTTTCCTAGTTAATTATTATTTTTTTATTTTTACTATCTCCTTCCTTCCTTCTACATTCTTTGATTTTTCTTCTTCTTTTTTTTAATCTTCAGAAAGTATACAATGACGGTAGCAATATAAGTTGGTAGAGTCACTTGGAAAAAAATGTCTGGGAATATCTATTAAAGCTTAGTTTATGCATATTCTAATACTTCTGGTAATTTTCCTGAAAGAAAACTATGTATACCAAAATATAGGTAGGTACAAGGACATTTGTAGCACAATTATTCAAATAACTCCAAATTGGAAACAAACAAGTAATCCAATAGATAGGTAAATTGTGTTGCATTTAAACCATCCCCCAATTAAAGCGATTGACCTATATTATACTATAATTGTGGACCACTACTCATCAGTTAAAATAAATAAACTCTCCACATGAATGTGTCTCATACATATAATGTTGAGTGAAAGAATCTAGATACCAAAGAGTACATGCTTCATGACTCTAATCCAGGAATTTAGTAATCAAAATAGTGATTAACTTGTGGAGGAGGAGTCAAGAGTGATTAGGAGAGGACACAGAGGGAATCTTGGATTTGATGGTGATGTTTTATTTCTTGATGTAGAGAGTGATTACAGCGTTGTGCTCATTTTATGCATATTCACCAATATGAATATGCATACTTATGATTGTTCATTTTTATTTTGGTACTATTAGTTCTCTATTCATTACCTCATTAAAAAGTATTGTTTGTCGTTTAATATTATGACTGAATTTCACAAAAGAAAATCTTCTATCTTGAGTCTTTTTTTATCCCTTAGAATTTTTTTATCGTAAGAACTATTTTAAAGATTTTTTTGTCATATCTTTAGTGTGTGTACCCAAAAAGGAAAATAAATTTGCCTAAGTAATCCTGAAACAATTTCACATTCAGAATATGACTGTTGGACACCACTTTTCAATTCTGAGTCATTGATATTTGTGTTTTTCAACACAGTATTGACTTCTGTGCCATTAAGAGTGTTGGTAATGCTCTTGATTAAAGAGCGTTATTCTGCTTCTATCTTGAATCTTGATCTATGTCCCAAGTACAAATGAATTATCCATCTACCGCTTCTAATCCTGTGCACAAATAGAGCTACTGGCATCAAATTCTATGCAAAGCTACATATAGGATCCTCTTTGACATCATAATGACTTCTAGCTTTGTAATTGAAGTGAAATTATTGGTAGTGTTGTAAGGAAATTTCTTTTTAAAATTCATCATTGAATAATTCTTGTTTTTTATAAAAACTGTCAAGTATTTATAATGCTTTACCTTTCCAATATCTTTATTTTTAAATAACTTCCACGTTCATTGCCTTTAATGATCGCCAGAGCATCTCTATGGAAAGTAGATCACTTTCTCAGTCATACAGTCAGTACTTGATTTGTTAGATTAATAAAATTCATGTTTTTCAACTTCCAGATTAGATTCCTTTCCCTAATCTTCCACTTTGCCACACTGTCAGACCATTTTCTTAATCATACTCTTGTATGTACCCAACTACAGGATTGTTTCATAGTCTTCATAATACAAATGCATGTGTTAAATCTGTGATGTTCCAGTGTCAAATTTGTTTTAAATCACAAATAAGACATCTGTAAGGGTGAAATATTTAGATTTATGGTACTCTCTCTAGGAATAATAAGCTCCTGATCTATTTACCAGAGTTTGAGGATTTTAGTTTCAGTAGAAATTTTTTTCTTGACACTAATTGAATTGGGAAACTTAAATGTGATATGAGAAATATTTTCAACATAACTCCCTGCAATGCATGTGTTACAACAATACTGTAAAAGGAGATCTCTGATATATAAGAAAGTGTTATGGTTTTCGACAGACATCTCCATTTTTAGTTTTCAAAAATACTGGCTTAAAAATGAAAATGTGTTTTTCACATCATTGCATTTTGAGAGGATATGCTATTTAGAAAGGGTAATGTTTTAGGCACGTTACAAAGTATCAAAGAACATAAAAAGTGAAACGTAATAATTTCCAGAATACTAGTCTCTGTGATACAAAATTTATAATGAAAGACATTTACTTTTATAAAAATAGCAGAGTCTCTTCTGAAAATGAAAGTTTTAGATTAGTTCTTTCAATAAACTCATATGCTCATTTTTATGAAATCTGTTATGTGCTTTCTCAGCATTACGGGATAAAAAGTAAATTTCAGCACTAAGATTTGCCATACATGCCAAAAGACAAAATTTTCATATATATATTGCATTTCAGAGTTTTCTAAACATCAGCCTTAAACTGACATTCATGCCCACAATGATGTGCCAAGTTGCTGTTTTAAAAGCTGTATAAACCTCAAGGTCATTTTCTCCTAATTATGCCCTGTCCATAGGAAACTTTATTGAAACATTTTTTTCTCAAACTGAGACTTGCTGAATAGAGAAAGCACTCCTTTCAGGTCAAGCTTTGTGCTCTGTGACATATTTACTGACTCTTTATTCTACAGCTGGCCTTTTCATTACCTAATGCAATGAGATAGGACTCAGATAATAAGTTCAGTATATCTAAATGTCCTTAAGGCCAGATTTGCTTGTGAAAAATACAAGGAAAGTATTCGCTTCCCTTATTTACTATTGATTTTGTTTCTTTAAGTTTTTCCAGCCCACACTGCATTGTCATGCATTTTCTCCTGACAATGTCTATAACAAGAATTTGTGACATTTAAATTGTTTTACAAGAGAATTTTCTGGAAGTCATTTGCTGAGGAAGAACTGTAAATATATGCAAGTGTCAAGCAACAGTCTTTTTTTTTTTAATGTGAAATTTTCTAAAACAGAACAACTTGTGTCACCTCAAGTCTCATCCCCTGATGCATATATTAAAGGGATGTTATCAAATAGGTTTTTTTTAAGTTTGGAATCATCAAGTCTCAATACCTAAAACCTAGGGTATTCTTTTTAAAAAAACTAAAGTTTATTCACCATTAATAAATTTGTAAATTATAAATTATAAATTGTGATGTATAGTTATTTATAAGGGGGAATAAGCATAGCTCAGAAAAAACTTTTCAAGAAAAGATGGAGAATCAAAAGAGTGAGTAAATAGCAAGATGAGTACAAGTTTGACAGGAAATGTTTCTCACTATGGTCAGCTTGTTCTTATGATAAGCTGACATGGGCAGCATGGTCTGCATTTTAGTGCTTACTCAGCCTTGGGGGCAAGCCAAGGGCTTGAAGAGGGGAGAGAAGCTTGACCAAAGTTTGGTCAAGACAAAGCAAACAATAAGAAATGGGCAATTGTGAACATTTGTTGCATCATAAGAATTGCTGTATTATATACAATGCTCGTGCATGTGTTAATTGAAAGGATTTAAGGCCAGTATTCTAAATATATGTTGGTATTCAGTCTGTTGTACCAAAATGGTCCTGGGGCCATGGCCAGCTCAGATTTTTTTTTTTAATACAATACCTCTCCTTTTACCCACAATAGGTACTCAGTATTTTATAAATAAAATAGAAATTTAGGAAAGCTAAAGAACAATTAGCAGTTAACAGTATCCTAACTTCAAAATGGCACTTGTCTACATAAGAAAACTTATGAGGCATTTACAAGTATACATCAGCAAATAGCAGACAAAAGAAGAAAAAGAAACCCTTACAGTTAACTGAAGGGAAACTTTTTCTACCAAGAATGATAAAGTTAAAAATACTGTATACAAGCACACCTAATTTTATTCTGCTTTGCGTTATTGTACTTTGCAGATACTGTGGTTTTAATTTTTTTTACAACTGAGGCCTGTATGAAGCAAGTCTATCAGCACCACTTTTCCAATAGCATTTGCTCATTCTGGGTCTCTGTGTCACATTGTGATAATTCTCACAATATTTCAAACTTTTTCATTATAACTATGTTTGCTATGGTGATCCATGATCAGTGATTACAACTCACTGAAAGCTCAGATGATGGTTAGCATCTTTTAGCAGTAAAGTGTTTTTAATTAAGGCATGTACATTTTTTTAGACATAATGCTATTGCATATTTAATAGACTACAGTATAGTAAAAAGATAACTTTTATATGCACTAGGAAACCAAAAAAAAAGTGTTTGACTTGCTTTATTGCAACATTCACTTTATTTCAGTCTGCAACCGAACCCACAATATTGCCAAGGTATACCGGTAGTAGCTCTCCTCAGCTGATTATGATTTAATTTTCTTTTTTTTTTAATTTTTTTTCAACATTTATTTATTTTTGGGGGGACAGAGAAAGACAGAGCATGAACGGGGGAGGGGAAGAGAGAGAGGGAGACACAGCATCGGAAACAGGCTCCAGGCTCTGAGCCATCAGCCCAGAGCCTGACCCCGGGCTCGAACTCACGGACCGCGAGATCGTGACCTGGCTGAAGTCGGACGCTTAACCGACTGCGCCACCCAGGCGCCCCTAATTTTCTTTTTGAAAGTGTTCAAGAATGGTTAGTAAGATTTGATTCAGGCTCAGTTAAATATATGGAATTTCAGGGGTTTTGCTGTTGTTTAATATTTTGTTACTTTATCATTTTACCAATGAAATATTGTTTCAATTGAAGCATAATTGTCAAAAGATTTTCTAAAATAAGTGATATTGTCTGTTCATTGGGCACTTCATATTCACTATTCCAATTCCAAGTATGTTTTATAAAATTTGGGACCAAGAGAAATGTTTATTACATTATACATAAAATGGTATTGAATTACATAGACCACTAATGACTTGTTCATGGATGGCCTCCAGACTAGAAAGCAGCTGAGCAATGCCTAACACCAAGACGTACTGAGGTCTAGACCACTGTGTTCCCATTACATCACACTGCACCAGAGGAAAACATGGATCCTAGCTACAAATGTCAGGTTAAAGCTTAGATGTTTTCAGCATCAGATCGGTTACCCTTTTCAACTACAGGCCTGATTCAAGTAGACCTTATTTATTTATTCATTTAAATTTTTAATGTTTATTTATTTTTGAGATCGAAAGATAGGGAGAGAGACAGAGTGAGCGAGAGCATGCGCACAAAGCAGAGAGAGAGAGAGAGAGGAAGACAATCTGAAGCAGGCTCCAGGCTGCAAGCTGTCAGCACAGAGCCCGTCTCAGAGTTTGAACCCACAAACCGTGAGATCATACATAACCTGAGCCGAAGTCAGATGCTCAACCGACTGAGCCACCCAGGAGGCCCTCAAATAGACTTTAAAAGTCAAGTCCAGCAGCATGCTTTAGGATTAGTGTATCACAATTAGAATTTAAATAATCTAATTTATGAATTTATCTCCCAGTTGTGTGTTGTCACCTCTAAACCTTTTGAAGTATAAATATGCTAAGATGAAACCAGAGGTGAATTAGATCCTTCAAAATGATCATGATCTGCACATTTTAGTACATAATGAGCATAATCTTTGCATTTTATATTATCTCATTTATTATATTAATTATCTCATTTAGTCAATACAGTTTACATCCACGTTAGATGTTATTATCTCTCTCTCTTTTTTTAAACAAATGACAAAACCAAGTTTCCAAAATTTTAAATTGTGTGTCCAAAGCTATCTACTTAAATGACCAAGCCAGAATTTAAAATAGGATGAATCTAACTCGAGACAATCTTCCTTCCACTTCACAACACTAACTCAAAGCAAGCTGCAGAGACATCCATTTTCTAAAGCACATAGCCAAACTCTAAACGGTTTTAGGCCATTATGATGTCTAAATTTCTAAGGAAACTCCAGTCACCCTCTTGCCCCTGGTAAATATACGATGGGTACAGAATAATGAACTTGCTTTCTCTATACTTCTCCCTGATTCATTTTTAAGAGCTTAACAAAAGTGATCATAATGAATAAAGTGGGGAAATTAATTACAAAGAAATACAGTAGTATCAATAGAATTCTTTCTAGATGAGAAAATTGTGATTTATAAGGTCTGGGGGCTTTCATATGAAATATAATGCATATAAAGTTGAAACTAGTATTTCACATTCTTCTACTCAGCTAGTTTTTATTAATTAACATATTCAATTGAGAATATTACTGAAAGAATATTTCTTTCAGTGTAAATGCCAGCTATTATATATGTTAGAATTTTTAAGTCATTAATATGTAATAACAGGCAATTATGTTAATGTGAATTAAATTCATTCGTTCCTGTATTTGGACAATCAAATACATTTTTCTAACTAACACTTTTAGAATATACTATAGTGATTTTATTTTCCAATAAAGGCCTGATAAATGAAACTAATACAAAAAGTCAAAAATCAAATTGACCTGAGGAACACAAGCTAGTGGGTTTAGGTTATCATCTTAGTAAACTAATAATAATAATTGCCTGTCCACGTTGTTTTAACTTAGCAATTTTAAACAATGAACTTTAAGGCATAGATTTCTGTGAACATGCAGTTATTTACTAGGATGCATGGAAAAGAGAGAAGCAGAATGAAAACAAGGGCAAAAATGTGGGAGATTCAGATTCATCCATTCAGCAAAGAACATGTCTATATGATATTATTCAGGATGCAGAGCTCAGGAAAATAAATCTGATGCTAACACAGATCCTTAACAAAGCTGTATTTCTGGAAGAGCTGAAGATACAGCAATAAATGGGAGAAAACCAGTGAATAACTATAACACAATGTGATATGTTACAAGCATGTAACAAACAGTTTTATAGAACATCAGAGGAGGAATCCATTTTACTTTCAGAGCTTGAATACTGTCTTCAAAAACAGGGGGTATTTGACCTGGACCTTGAAGCTTATGTTGGACTTCATTCCTTACAGAATTGACTACACAGTATTTAGAGTGAAGAAAAAGCAGAAGAATCTTGGGAAGTGTTTCTTAAGGCAGGGTGTGTGTGGGGAGGGCGTGTGTGTGTGTGTGTGTGTGTGTGTGTGCCTGTGTGTCTGTTTATATGCACAGAATCGCTTCCTACACAGCATTTTAGAAATGTTCTGGTATTATTCTAGTAAAACTTGCAGGATATTGATATTTATTGACTGGCAGACTGAGGTGACACATGTAGCAGTTCCCATGTGATTTGTGCACATTTTGCTGTACATTCAGGTAAATGAAAATTTATTTATATTTATCCAAGAGTATGTATTTAATCATTCTCATGTGAACTTAAATAATTCTTACATGATTTAATTTTTTGTATAGTTTGCATTTTCCAGCAATGCAATTAGCATGTAAAGGCAAATTATAATGTTTAAATTTCTAATTTTATCAAAAGCTGTTCAATATTTAGAAAATCTCATCACTGAGGTCAATGTAGCACATAGTATTTGAACAGCTAATACAACACATTTTTATCAGTTTACATTTATGGCTGCTGCACTTACAGTGACTATCTACATGTCTATAAGTTCTCTTTTTGTTTTGTTGTGCCTGAGATTTACATATTGACATGTTTGTTATGAATTAATTTTATCTTCTATCTTCTTTAGATTACATGTATGCCACTATATTGATTCCTCTTGGAATTGTATATGTAAGTTACATTACCTATTAATCTCATTTGAAGGTAATGAAGAGAACGTTAAAAAGATTTGTTATGAAAAGGTTGATGGCTATTAACCCAGGGCACTTACATGCTGATTGTAATCAAACAGGTTTCAGCTGAAGAGGAGACAACACTCTAACTATTTTGGGTGAGAACACATATAAAACAATGGCTTGATATGTATAGAAATCATGAAGGTGGGAAATTAGGGAGCTTCACTGGAACCAAGAATACTGACTCCAAATCTCTTCTGAGCCTGTTGGATTTAAATAAAAAAGAAAGGTGGAATTATATGTGTATTTAACTCCTATAAAGCTTATAAAACTACTGACTAGCTAATAAGACCTCTGTTTCTGTTGCTACAGAAAAGAACCTTAAACCTCAAAAAAAAAGCATACAGAAGGAAGAGGTAAAAGCCCTCCTTCCTTCAATCTTCCAAAATTCATGGCAATACATAGTTGGTAGAATGGAAATCAAATCTAAAAACTTTTAATTACAAAACATCACGGAAATGCAACTTTTATTCAGGGTGTCTGTGGGTCCACGTAAATGTTAAGACTATTATTATAAAAAGAAAAAAATTAGCTGTCTCTGCCACACTGAGAATCTAACAAAACGTTGGGGGTATGATTTATAATAAAAGATTATAAAAGCCACATATATAGATGATCATACATATATGATCCTACATACATATATATATATGCATATGTATTATACCTCATCTCATAACTAAAACAAAATCAAGTGATTTTAACAAGTGATTAAAACATAATAAATTTACAAGATGCAATAAGCTATAGTCAGTCATGTATGTTTCTGTTATTATTGTATTAAGGACAGTGATGATTCAATATGCATTTTTATTGTATTGTACTGTATTGTATTGTATTGTATTGTAAATTTATGTTTTATTTTATATAGAGAGAGAACAAGTGGGGGAGAGGGGTAGAAGGATAGAGAATCTGAAGCAAGCTCAAGCTGAGCTGAGCCCAACACAGGACTCTATCCCATGACTCTGGGATCATGGCCTGAGCTAAAACCAAGAGTCGACTCCTCAACTGACTGAGACACTGAGGCACCCCTTGATAATGTATTTTAGAAACGAATGCTAGTGACAGCTGTGAGCATAGTTAAGACCAGAAAGAAGCAATCCTTTAGAATTGACTTCTGGTTCGATCAGTATGGCAAAGAAATAACTTTTTTTCTAAGTGGTATCTGTTTGATATCTATTTAGCAAAAATGTATGAAAGTAAATTTATATATTTTTATTAGAGTGATATCACAAACTGTACATTAACACTGTATGTAAATTAAGGTACATTTTAGAATATTTTAACAGATATTAAACTTAATAAAATTTTACTAATATACAATCTAAGCTATAAAGAATGTTCATCCCTTCTTTCTCCCATATACTCAACAATAGTGAATATTGACATTTCTTTTAACACTTTACAATCTTATAGGGAAAATGGTTTCTCATTGTTATTGTAATACCCTTATTTTATTAATACTGAAGAGAAATTCATTTCTGGTATTTATGAGGGTATACATTTCATTATTTGTAGATATCTGTTTAGTACTCCTGTCTTCTCACTATTAATCATATGGCCTGGGCCCCACATTTAGTTTCTAGAATTTATTCCTATTTTGTTATTTGCATTTATTTTGTTTTTTGGTGAGTTTTCTATAGATGCTTTTTTCCCTATTTAAATATTATGTTCTAGTGTTTTGCTTTATGGCACAAATCTATGATTTTCAAAAATATCTTCAGCGCCCTCTAATCTTCATGAACTTAAATTCTGATGTTAAGATCTGTGAATTAAGAACTAGATAATTTAGTTTCTGGTCATACATGCTTCAATATCATCTATTTTCATTTAGTGTTTCTCTAATACCATTATTATGGGACACAAATATTAGTATTATTACACTTACTTAAATTAGAGGTCTTGAGGAGAAGGAAAATGGCTTAGTTTCTTTCTTTGCTAAATAATTTGTAATGAGTGAATGAATGCACGAATGAAAGCCAATAGACATTAAATCATGATAATTCAATTTAAAATCAGTTTGGTTTTCATGGTACCTGAGTAGCTCAGTCGGTTGAGCAACCGACTTTGGCTCAAGTTGTGATCTCATGGTTTGTGAGGTCAAGCCCCACATCTGGCTCACTGCTGTCAGCACAGAGCCCATTTTGGATCCTCTGTCTCTCTCTCTCTCTCTCTCTCTCTCTCTCTCTCTCTGCCCCTCCCCTATTCATGCTCTTTCTCTCAAAAATGAATAAAACATTAAAAACAATTTTTTAAATAAAAATAAAACTATTTTGGCTTTCAAAATTATTTTGGCTTTCAACTATTATAGTTGGCACAATAGTTGGCCAATAAAGTCTGCTACTGAATTATGTAAAGAAACATTTGTTAACAATTCATATATTACCTTATCTGAAGCATATTTTATGTTCCATTTGTAGATACCTACTAGTAAAATATACATAGGCAATGGATCTGCAACAATAAATTTGAGTTTTGATAAATTAATGATACCAAAAAATTTAAAGAAAGTGTTAATATACTTGAAAGATAATTATAAAAATTGTTATCCCTGAATTGAATTAAATAGGAAATATGACTCTTATTAATCAAAACTGGAAATCCTGAATCACCTACATCTGAAGGCTTCTCTCAAATATATGTCTCTCAAATGTAAACCAAAAGTTTTGTATTCAAACATCAGTTTTATATCATGACCAAAAAAAATCATATTACTGAAATAAATATTTTATTTCAACAAGAGAGCCTGGAAAAGTTAGAAAATACTGGTATCAGTATTAGAAAATCTCTACTTATATTGGAAATGTTAATCAGCTAGATTATCTGTTAGATAATAGATTATTTATAAATCAAAGTAATGTTGCTGATCCATGGTTTTTGTTTGTTTCAGAACTGATAATTTAAATTACCACATTTTGCTGGAAAGAAGACAGAATCTTTAGCCTATGAATATGATACTTGTAAAAAACTTCATTAGTTTCCAAATGTAGTAAATATTCAAGACATGAACAATTTTTCCTTGATATCTAATATAAAAATCAGTAACTCCATTGAAATTTATAAGGGGACATTTTATGTAGTTTATTTTTTAAAAGACTTTTCCTCAAGACAATAATCTTATTTTTCCTCTTTGCTTAAATCACAGAATCAAAAGAACACTTGTTATTTTGTCTAGGAAAGATGAGGTAGGAAAACAAAATCCTTACAGTTTGTTATACTACACCAAGGAGCAAGAGACAATGTCCTTGACATGTGTTTTACATTCTGACCTTATATGCAAAGTAACAATGTTTTGACAGGACACATGCCCTGCTGGAGAAGAGATTGCCACATTTCTTACTGTAGAAGTGATGGGTTTGAATACTTAGAAGTAAGAGAAATTTCTAAACATTCTTAACTAGATGTTCATAAAGAATTTGCATCTTTGATTTATTTGCATTTTTTGATTCATTTAACTTTAATATATTTATTTGATGCAAATTAAATCCACCTTTCTATTTTGCCTAGTGGTCTAACAATATCCTTCCTAAGATCCATTGTAAGGAAAAACAATGCTGCTCTGTGTTGCCATCACAGTATCCTTGAGGCATTCCATTTCAATACATGCAGGGGGAGGAATAATTAAAGAGAGTGAAACAGCAAGGAGTAACAGCCTAGAACAAAGTCAAGCTACCATAAGAATTCTAAATCAGACATTCCTAATAATGAATTGACTGAAAACTACATAATTTTATGAAATAACACCAGCTGACTTGACCTCTATTAAAATGTAAGGTGGCAAATTAAAGCAATTTTATGTGTGATTCTGTTAAAGCTCCCTGCTGATTCAGGTGTTACCACACCTGAATTCTTACGGCATTTAAAAACCTAATATTCGTTTACAAACTTCGTAGCCTTTAGGTAACGTTACTCCACAAAACATAGGTTTTGTAATTCTAAAATGTTTCCATGTGGCCAAATAGAAGAGGATGAACAAATTGATAACTACATTCCAACCAGAATTAATAATCTATAATTTTTTATTATATGCTCTATAATTCAGTATATCCACTGTTTAGTGGACAAAAATAAATACATATTTATCTTATTCTGAAGAAGCAAGACTCAATAGCATAATTATAGAGAAAAATTTGTGTATTTCATTGCCCCCTTAAGATGTATTTAGTGATCTTCGATTCCTTCCTTTGATCTTCGATGAACACTCAGTCCCAAGTTTTCTAAACAATCTTAGGTACTAATAAAAAAAATTCTTAGAATTACTGTAATTCACAAAATATATTGTCTTCTGAACTATCATATTTCTGAAAAATAATACTTGATTTAAAATTTGTTTTACCACTTTTTCTTACTTCACACTTTTTCACCATTTCACACGAATGTGCAAAACTGTGAAGTCCTTGGAAAAAAGTGAAGCATTGCCAACATGGACATCACCATCATATAGTTTTCCAAAGTAAGTTATAAATGCATTGTAGAATTTTTAATACAAATTTGAGCTACTGAAGGAAGGTGTACTTGGTGTCAGTGTAGAAAACACTGACTGAAGCTTCAGGAGAAAAAGATGAAATTCATCCCCAACAAAAGACAGCAGCATAGATGAAGAGATAAGATATGTACACCAATAAATAAAAAAAAAATTCACTATCCACTCTCAGTAATTAACATAATAAATATTCAGAAAATCACTAAAGATATAGAATATCTGAAATACAGTTGATCCAACTGATATTTGTAGAACTTTCTATCCAAAAGAAGCAAGGTACATATTCTTCTCAAATTGCCATGAAAAATTCACCAAGATAGATTACGTTCTTGCCGTAAAATAAACCTTAGCAAGTATTTTTTAAAAGTACAACATAACCCATACAAAGTATGTTTACTGACCATAATAGAACTAGAAATCAACAAAAGAAAATTATCTGGAAAATCCCCAAGTATTTGAAAACTAAATGACATACATCGAAAAATCTCATGGTCAGAGAGGGTTATCTCAAGTGAAATTTAAAGATTTTTATCTTAATAAAAGTGAAAATACCTCATATCAAAATTTTTAGAATATATTTAATGCATTTTAGATGAAATTTATAGCTTTAAAATGCTTGTGTTAAGTAAAAAGGTAAGATATCTGTGATGTAAGATTTAATCTTAAGAATCGTGAGAAAGAAGATTACAAAGCAAGCAAAGGAAGAGAGTAATAAATGTGGTACTCATGGTAAAAGAAAAGACATACAGAGCAATGCAACAGAACGGAATATAGACATAGATGACACAGATAAGCTCATTTAATTTTGACAAAGGAGCAAAGGTACCCCAAAGAAAAAATAATCATTATTTCAACAAAACTGGATATCCACAGGCAAAATAAATAAAAATACCTAGATGTAGACCTTACATATTTCACACACAAAAAAGTAATAACTCAAAATGTATAATAGCTCTAAATGTAAAACACAAAACTATAACATTTCTAGACAATATCATAAGAGAAAATGTAAGTGATCTTAGGTTGGAGATTACTTTTTGGATACACATCACAAGTGTGATCCATAATTGAAAAAAATTGATGTTGCCTTTATTAAAATTAAAACCTTCTGCTCTATGAAAAGCACTGTTAAGAGAACAAAAAGACAAGCCAAAGACTGGGAGAAAATGATTGGAGTAAAGCACATATATGATAAAGAACTTATACAAAATATACAAAAAACTTTTAAAAATGAACAATAAGAGGGGGGCCTGGGTGGCTCAATCAATTAAACTATACTATACTATACTAAACTATACTATACTATACTATACTATACAGAACTTTACACTATGTGACAACTTAGAAGAAGTAAAGCTCAAAAACTCAAACTACCAAAATTAAACAAGATTAAACAGAGAACCAAAATGGTTCTATAATCAGTAAAGGCATTGGATTTTAATAAAAGTATTCTAAAAAGAATCTCCAGTCTTACTTAGCAGTGCTTTAAAAAAATAAGAGTGTATAACAAGATTATCAATAACAACCAAATTATGGAAAGAACCCAAATATCCATCAACTGATAAAAGGATAAACAAGATGTGGTATATATACACAATGGAATATTACTCAGACATAAAAAAGAATGAAATCCTGCCGTTTGCAATGTTGTGGATGGAGCTAGAGGGCATTATGCTAAGCAAAGAAAGTCAATTAGATAAGGACAAATACCATATGATCTCACTCATATGTGGAACTTCAGGAAAAAAAATAGGTGAACATGAGAAAAAAAGAGAGGAGGCAAACCATAAAAATAGACTCTTAACTATAGATAATAAATTGAGGGTTCCTGGAGGGGCACTTGGAAGGGGATGAGTAAAATGGATGATGGTTATTTTTTTTTTTAATTTTTTTTCAACGTTTATTTATTTTTAAGACAGAGAGAGACAGAGCATGAACGGGGGAGGGGCAGAGAGAGAGGGAGACACAGAATCAGAAACAGGCTCCAGGCTCTGAGCCATCAGCCCAGAGCCTGACGCGGGGCTCGAACTCACGGACCGCGAGATCATGACCTGGCTGAAGTCGGTCGCTTAACCGACTGCGCCACCCAGGCGCCCCTGGATGATGGTTATTAAGGAGCACACTTGTGATAAGCACTGGGTGTTATATATAAGTGATGATTCACTAAATTCTACTCCTGAAACTAATATTACACTATGTTAACTAACTGGAATTTAAATAAAAACTTTAAAAAAATAAAAATAAACATCAACTTTCACATCACCCAGAAATTACATGCCTTGGCATTTTTTTTCAAAAAGATAAAAATGTTTGTTCACAGAAAAAAACCTTATAAATGAAGGTTCATAGCAACCTTATTTGTAATAGCCATAAACTGAAAACAGACCAATGTTCTTCAATGGGTAATTGATTAAACAAACTGCACTGCATGCATAATGTGGAATACTTTTCAGCAATGAAAAGAAATGAATGATTATTACATGGAAGACTTGGACAAATCTGCAGAAAATTATGCTAAGTAATAAGAACCAATTCCAATAGTTTGCATACTTTGTGATTCCATTTTTATAATATTTTTAAATAACAATATTGTAAAACATTTTTAAAATGCAGAACAAATGTGAGGTGGATGTGGTTTTACAGAGCAACACAAAAATTTTTGTGGTGAAACCTGTTGAGAATATTGATCACAGTGGTTCTTGAGTGAACAGACACAAGTGACCACAGCACTAAATACACTCACAGAAATGAGGACTAGTGAACCTGGGAAAATATGGATGAGCTTTGTGGATTTTATCACTATCAATATCCTGATTGTGACTTTGTATTATAATTTAACAAAATATTATCATTGGGGAAATTGTGTACATGTGGTCTTCTCTTCCTACAAATGTATGTGATTTTGCAATTATCTAAATAAAAATTGTGCAGTGATCTCAATAAAAATTACATTCTCTTAGATGTGATAGGGTACACTGAAAAAAGAAAAAAGAAAAAAAAATGCGTAAAATCAAACAAGTGCTAAGTAAATGAAGAGATAGTCCATATAAATGGATTAGAATAATCAGTATGTTAAAATGTCATTTTCTCAGAGATTTCAACAGCTAAAACATGTGGAAGGTTGCCTGGGTGGCTCAGTTAGTTAAGCATCAGATTCTTGATGTCGGCTCAGATTCTTGATGTCGGCATAAGTCCACAATTCGTGGGATCAGGTTCAGTGTCAGACTCCGCACTGTGAGTACGGAGCCTGCTTGATCTCCCTCTCTCTGCCTCTTTCCCCCACTTGTACTATGTCTCTCTTTCTCTCAAAATAAATAAATAAAACGTGGAGATAAAAATGATATACAAGACACAAAACAATTTTTAAAAAGCTGTAGTAATAAATATTATGTGTCCTATTGCTGAAAAGTTACACACATAAACAATGAAGCTGACTAGATGCCCAGAAATAGCCCCAGACAAATATGGTCAATTGACTTTAGACAAAGTTACAAAGGCAGTTCAATGAGGAATGAATAGTCTTTCAAGTAATAGTACTAGAAATGGATGTTCTTATGTAAAAATGTATGAATCTTGACACATAGACTAAAATGTAAAATTGTAAGAGGCAGGGAAGAAAACATAGGAGAAATTCTGTGTGACTTTGAGTTAGGCAAAGATTTTTTAAGCAAGACAAGAAACATACAAACCCAAATGAAAAAATTGATAAATTCAGCTTTAGCAAAAAAAAAAAAAAATTGGTGCTTTGTCAAAGATACTTTTTTTTTAAGTTTATTTATTTATTTTGAGACACAGAGAATTCAAGCAGGGAAGGAGCATAGAGAGAGAAAGAATCGCAGACTCCATGTTGTCGGCGCAGAGCCCAATGCAAGGCTTGAACCCCCAAACCATGAGATGACCTGAGCCGAAATCAAGAGTCAGATGTTTAACTGACTGAACCACCCAAGTGCCCCAAGACACTCTTAACAGAATGAAGAGGTAAGCTACAAACTGAAAGATGTATTTGTAAATCACATATTTGATAAAGGACATAGATAAATATACGAAAATAAACTCATTATTACTCATTGGAAACATCAAATAACATTCCAAGAAATCCCTAAATCACCCAGGTCTTTCTCACGCTCTGTCTCTGACTCTTTCCCTTCCTTCTTTCCAACTTCTTTTTTGTTCCTTTTCTTTTTTAACACCATGAAAAGAGGTAAATTATAATTTTAAATGAGCAGTAATACATTATAGGCAAAGAGCACATTGTTCCTTACTTAGCAGATTGTTTTTATAACAGGCTTTGGTAAATATTCCTTGAGGAATAAGTGTGGGAAAACATTTAACACACATTCATTGGTTTACTTTTTGTTGTGCCTAAGTTTGAATTTTTTTCTGACTTCGAGAATATAAATAACAAAGCAGAAATCAAAACACAATATATATTACAAAGCCTAATATATATAATTCATATTACATCAGGTATAATCTGGGAATAATAGACATGGCTAAAAAGATCAAAAAGAGGACCAAAATCCAATGAATTATCAAGTGCCTTAAATTGAAATATATATGCATAAAATAATAATTATCACATATGTGTATGTAAGTGCATAAATGTATATTTTATAAACGTTAATGTAACTATGACTATGTGTATATATGTACATCTATATATAATATTTTGCTCTATTCATTTTCCCTTATAATTTTTAATGTTTTCTTATAATTACATTTTTAATTTGTGTTACTGAATTCCTAGACTATTAGGAAAGAAAGAAGCAATATATACAAATTAGGAGACATTTTATCATATATTCCAACATAAACATATTCTGTTTCATGCATTTTTGCATTGCAAATGATTTTGCAATTTTGCTGAATTCTTACCATGTTAAATTCGTTTCTTTATTCCCTTTATATCTATTTAATGTTTTGTTTTGCAATTTCAGACACTGGTAGAATTTAACACATGTGCTTTATTTTAATGGCTGTTGTCACCCAAAATAATTCCGAGTCTATAATTTTTATTAAAAAGTAATCTTATCTGAGGTCAAGAGACTGTCTCTCATTCTCCAGGGCATGTTACAAACAATGTAAATAATGCCATTACTATGTTGTACCACCCCATCAGTTTTAAGAGAGTATGATCTACAATATATTCAGAGTTCTGTAAGCCTTTATATAGTTTTAAAAGCATATATTGCCATATGGGGCTATATTGGGGCGCCTGGGTGGCTCAGTTGGTTAAGCCTCGGACTTCAACCCAGGTCATGATCTCACAGCTGGTAAGTTTGAGCCCCACGTTCGTCTCTGTGCTGACAGCTGAGAGCCTGGAGCCTGCTTCAGATTCTGTATCTCCCTTTCTCTTTTCTCCTCCCCTGCTCTTGCTCAATCTCTCTCTCTCTCTCTCTCTCTCTCTTTCTCTCTCTCTCTCTCTCTTTCTCTCTCTGTCTCTCTCAAAAATAAATAAACATTAAAAAATAAAAATAAAAAAAGCAAGGTTAAGCGGGTAGGAGCAGTGACTCATTAGAGACTATAGCCATTCTGCATATAAACTTCTCCCAAGACCCAAACACTTACATTTTTTTTTATTTGCTCTTCCTAACTCTCCCTCACCCAATACTAGGTCCTTTTAATCTTCATTCAGATGCAGCCATTCTCTCTTCACTATTAGGTCATTTACTTTCTACTGAGAGTTAGTAAGGAAGGTGCTGAAGGGAAACTGTCTTAGCATCATATTTGAATTCCAGTATTTCCTCTGTTACTTATCATTTCTACAACCAGGAGCAAATTTCCTATCCTCTCTGAACCTACTTTCTCATCTTTGCTGACAAACTCATGGTTCTGAGAGTTATATCAGATAATGGATGCAAGAAGTTTAATATTTTGGATAGCACAAATAAAGACTCAATAATATTATATTTATGCACTAGTTTTCTTGATTAGTTTTGGTTTGTTTATTGTGTGTGAAAGAGAATCATTATCATTATCTTGAGGACAGTCTGTGCTTTAAAATATTTATAATTATTTAATAATTATGAACAAGAAATGTTACTAAATATTTCTGATTTTCTAAATTGTGAGCTTTCTTCTATTATTTTTAATACTTGCTAAAGGTATATAAATGTAGCAGATAGTTACATAACATACATATGCTTATATTTTTAATAGCTTTATGCTGTCTATAGTGATGAAAATATTTTCTAATGAAATGTGGTACA
Organism: Prionailurus bengalensis; assembly: GCF_016509475.1. Taxonomy (NCBI): domain Eukaryota; kingdom Metazoa; phylum Chordata; class Mammalia; order Carnivora; family Felidae; genus Prionailurus; species Prionailurus bengalensis. The sequence goes on from NC_057356.1 coordinate 52,009,785, forward strand.
CCAAAACTTCCATCCTCTATTTTACATTATTAAAGGATAATCAGAGAAATGGAGGGGAAAATTATGGGAAACAAGCAATAAATAACTAACTGCTTTGCATTCCAATTTTAATAGGACCATGAATGATAATTTTTATCTTAATTTTAAGTTTTGCTTGAAAACATATGTCTGAGGGAAAGGTGCAAGTAGTAAATAAAAACACTTTTTAAAACAGGATATCTTCTTGCTAAAGAGTGGGGAGAAGGGGCTCCTGCATGGCTCAGTTGGTTAAGCATCTTGATCTTGGCTCAGGTCATGATCTCACGGTTGGTGAGTTTGAGCCCCACATCAGGCTCTGTGCTGACAGTGTGGAGCCTGCTTGGAATTCTCTCTCTCCCCCTTTCTCTTTGCCCCTCCCCCCCCCGAAAATAAATAAATCATCAACAATAACAAAAGAGTGGGAAAAAATACAATATTTTTCAATCTTCCAACTCTTGGCATTGTAATAGCATTTTTTTAATTTTTTTTAAATATTTCTTTTAAAGAAATATTTCTTTTTCAAATATTTGAGAGAGAGAGAGAGACAGAGTGTGAGCAGGGGAGGGTGAGAGAGGGAGGGAGACACAGAGTCTGAAACAGGCTCCAGGCTCTGACCTGTCAGCTGAGATTATTTAAAGCAAAAGGAAAGATCATTTCGATAAGATGCATAAGAGTAACAGCATTGTGGGGCAATCACACTTCCTGCAGTAAGAGTAGGGTGTGTTGGACAAAGTCCTCAATGGAAACAACCTGAAAAGCTAAAGAATCAATTAAAAATATTTCTAAAGGTATCAGAGTACTACCAAGAAAGTGATACTTTTAGGACTGGAATTACGGAACAAACAGGAATTGTAAAGGGGCAAGCCTAGTGTTTGGTATTGTATTACATTTGAAATAATTTGCCCATTCCAGAACTGCAAGGCAGATACAGACAAACCAAGCAAACCCAACATAATCCAGGACTTGAGGAGGGATCAAAAAGAACCAGAACAACAACAGCAACAACAAACTCCTTAAGGCTTGATAAGAAGAAGCCTTGGTAAAAATGCCAGGCTTTCACATAGGAGTTGAAGTATGGATGCACCAGACCCACTGGCCCTTACAGAGCTGAGGCTATCTTCAAACACCCTCCTTTACTGACTAGGAAAAGATGAGCTGGGAATAGTAGTGCTTTTTAACAAAACTAATACTAAATCTTCTCCAGGGAAATATAACATACAGAGCCTCAAATTATTGTTGCACGTTTTGAAATAAAAATATCTGACAAAAAAACAAAAAACAAAAAACAAAAACAACAACAACAACAAAAAAACAGAAAATAGACAGTAGGAAGAGTTAGGATATCCAGAAAACAGATTTATCAGACACCAGATTCAAAAATAACAATGCTTAATACACTCTAGGAATTTAAGATGAAATGGAGAGATTCAGCAGAGAATTTAAAACTGTTAATGGGGTCACCTGGGTGGCTCAGTCGGTTAAACATCTGACTCTCGATTTTGGCTCAGGTCATGATCTCACAGTTCATGAGGTCAGGCTCTGTGCTGACAGCTCAGAGCCTGGAGCCTGCTTCAGATTCTGTGTCTTTCTCTCTCTGCCCGTCCTCTGCTCGCACTCTGTCTCTCTCTGAGTCCCAAAAATAAATGAATATTAATTTTTTTAACTATTAAAAAGGGTCAAATCAAATGTCTGGAATTAAAAATAGAATAACTGGAATTAAGAATTCAATGAATGGATTTAACAGCAGAATGGAAACAATTGAAACCATTGAAACAAAAATAAATGAATTAAAAGAGAGGTAATAACAAAACCATTGATTAGGTGTATAATCAAAAGGCATTACAGGGTCACCTGGGTGGCTCAGTCAGTTAAGGGTCTGACTTCAGCCTAAGTCATGAATTTGCCACTCCCGAGTTTGATCCCCACATCAGGCTCTATGCTGACAGCTCAGAGCCTGGAGCCTGTTTCAGATTCTGTGTCTCCCTCTCTCTCTGCCCCTTCCCACTCACACTCTGTCTGCTTCTCTCAAAGATAAACATTAATTTTTTTAAAGGCGTTACATACATATAAGTTTAGTCTCAGAAAGGGAAGAGACAAACAGGGCAGAAACTCAATTTTAAAGAGATGATTTTTCAGGATTTTTAAAAGTTGAGAAATGAATTCAAACCACTAATTAAAAAAGCACTATAAACTCTAAATTAGATAAACAGTGAGTAATTAACATAAGAACTAGTGAAATCATAATAAAACTGACAAACAGTATAACAAAATCTTAAAAGCAACTAGAGATAAAAAGAAATACTACCTTCAAGAAACAACAAAAATGCAAAAACTAACTTCTCAACAGAAGCAATGGATATCGGAAGACAAAATAATGATATCCTTAATGATTCAAAAAATAACTATCATCCTAGAATAGTAAAAGATTAGTAACATGACATACAGCTTCATGATAATATTTGAGGGTAATGACATAATAAAGACCAGTAAATTCAGAAGACAAGTGTGGTAGCTCATCTCCAAAACTGATTTCCAGCAATTCCTTCCCTCCTCTGCTCCCCCCACTGAGAAGTGGAGGTTATTCCTTTTGCCCTAGATCTGGGATACCTCGATAATTGCTGTGACTATTAGAATACAACAGAAGCAACAGTCGAGAAATTCCAAACCCAGACTTTAAAAGGATGCTCATCTCTCACTTCCTTATTCTTAAATTGCACACCTGTGATGCTCCCTCTTGGAACATAACCACCTTGGCTGCAATCTCCAAGCTGCAGAGACCAGGCGAAGGACGGCTAAGGTGCTGTAGTTGAAAGTCTGAGGTTAGATTCCAAAATGAACTCAAACCTCAGAGGCCAGCCATGTGAGTGAACCATCATGGATATTCTAAGCCGGGCAAATCCTCAAATGACTATAGCCCTAATGCTCCAGGTGACACCACAAAAACAAAATAAAACAAAACAAAACAGGAAAACCACCCACTAAGCCCAGAGCCCAGAACACCCAGGAAGAATCACAGGAAGTAATAAAATGGTTTTTTAAACCATTAACTTTTGTAGGAGGCATATCACACAGCAGTAAGTAATCGGAACAATGAGAGAAGAATAAAAAAATTAGTGAAGAGAGGTGGTAAGTAGAAAATAGCAACATTGTAGATTTGAATGTAAATGTTAGTAATTACATAAAATCCAAATAAAATAAGTGCTGCAATTAAGAGATCAATATTGTGAAATTGGATTGTAATAAAACAATGTATATTTTTACAAGAGACACAATTTAAATATAAAGATACAGAAAGATTAAAAGTAAAAACTGGGAAATAAGAAAGAGATAAAATATGTAAAAAACTAACCGAAACTCACCTGGTTTAACTATACTATTGGTTCAAGAAGATTTCAAACGAGGATGCATTAGAAAACTTACATTGCATAATGATGAAAGGTCACTCCACTATGAAGATAAAATTATTCTAAATTTGCATATACTTAGTAACATAGCCTCAAATGTATGATTATAATGGGAGATTTAAATACTCAACAAGAGATAGAATATGCAGACAAAAAACCAATAAAAGATAATTTTTAAATGAGAATGCATGTTCTTTTCAAGTACAGGGAAAACATTTACCAAAATGGGTCATATGTTTAGTCATAAAAATGTCTCAAAGTGTTTCAAATTATTGCAACCATTTAGAATATATTCTCTGACCACAGATAAGTTGAAAATCAAATTTAAGAAATCGCTAAATATCTACATAAGTTTGGAACTTAAGCAATACATTTTAAAATAATTGATGTATCAAAGAAAAATGTGAATTAGAAAATATTAAAAATTGAATGATAATGAAAATACTATATATCAAAGTGGTTACAGGGCAGTTAAAGACATTATTAGAAGAAAATTTATAGATGAGGATATTTGTTAAAACATAAGGGCAAGAAGTTGGAAAAAGAACAGAAAAATTAAAAATACAAGAAAGGAAACAATAGGAAGTATACATTAATGAACTTGGCAATGCTATTAAGTTTTTATATCACTCCCCTTTAGGAAAGATGTAGGAGTTGGCCCCTCCCATCCACTTAAAGTAGCTTTAAGAAAACCACATTTGGAGAATGTGCATGCTTTCCAGAAGGGAAAACTTACATCACATTGCTTGGTTGGATGTGTATTAAATGGGGGCAATTGCTGGTTTATGTGTGATACTTAAGTAGAGTTCAATAAGGGGTTTCTTGAGTTTTTTTAACTTATGGTTCTCTAAGATGTGGGTTATGGATATCGGTGCATTGACACCAGGAGTTAAAGAGGCTGGTTCAAGAAAGTCTACCTGACAATTGATGGGGAAATCAGTGTAGTCATTGTTTTTTGCATTTCCACTTCAAAAGATAAAGGGGTCATTTTTTTATAGACAAAATTGACACCATGAGAAATAACAGACCATCTTAAAGGACGTTATTCTAGAAAATTGTAAGAAGGAACTAAGAGATCCCAGTTAAAAAATATTTCATTAGCCGGGCTCCTGGGTGGCTCAGTCGGTTAGGTGGCTGACTTTGGCTCAGGCCATAATCTCATGGTTCATGAGTTCGAGCCCTGAGTGGGGGTCTGCGCTGACAGCTCAGAGCCTGGAGCCTGCTTCAGAATCTGTGACTCCCCCTCTCTCTCTGTCCCTTCCCCAGCTCATGCTCGGTCTCTGTCTCTCAAAAAGTAAATAAACGTTAACAAAATTTTTTTTTAAATTTCATTACATGTGCTTTTTGCAGGTAGATTCTAAGAAGAGTCTTTAAGCAGAGAAATAAACAAAGTGTGGCTAGATAAATTATAGATGATAGATAGATGATAGATAGATAGATAGATAGATAGATAGATAGATAGATTTCTCTGAATAACTGTGTCCAAAACTTAAAATAGTATAAATCGTAAACACTGGGAATTCATTCTTCCTTCTCTATCCCTAATTTCAAAGATCTCTGCTTATACTTTTCAAAATTAGACACTCTTCATTGTTCCGTATGCATGTTAGTACTTCTTCCTTACGGAAAGAGAAACAATCCTTTTCCACACCAACGGCAGTGTTCTATGTACATTATTTGTACCTTGATATACATATATACATTTATATACATATTGTAGAAATATTTTCACATCAGTGTATAGAAAACTTCCTATTTTTAAGATGAATATATTTTTTTATATATGTATTCTAATATAAGCGATTTAACCAAATCCTCAATAATTACATTTGACCTGTTTTCAAATAGTCATTATTATGGGGGGAAAAAGTAGGTTTGAATAGCCAAGTGCATACATTATTTCGTAAGTAATCAGGTATTTCGAGTTGGGTTCCCTGGGAAGTAGACACCAAGATGGAGTTAAAATTGCAGGACTTTTATTGGGATTGCTCTTGGGATGCCCTATGGAATAGGTGTAGGGGGGAGAAGGATATTGCAGAGGGAGTTTTCAAACTTTACCTAAAATATCTGAATACTTTTTTCTCTCATATCTTGATGACAAAGTTGTTACTAATCTTAAGATTTTTTTGCAAGTTTGACAGGTTAAAATTAGTTTTATTATATTGTTTTGTGAGTGAAGTATCTTTGAAAATAGTTGGGGTCATTTGTAATTATGTTGTGTGAAATTTCCATTTCATTTATCCTTTGCCCATATTTTCATTGGGTTTTGGTCTTTTTCTTACAGATTTCTTTATACCCAAATGATGATAGACTTTGTGATAGTAAAATTTAACTTTTTCATTTTTCCATTTGTGTTTTTACTTTGCATATTGAAATATTGACATGTAAGGTTTTTTTATTTATATAAGATTAAGTTTATCAATAGTTTTTCTCTTTGTGAATTTTGAAATACTTTTAAAGAAAGATCTTATTCTTATATAAAAGAATTTACCCCCTTTTAAAGTTTATTTATTTATTTTGAGAAAGAATGAGAGGGAGAGAGGGAGAATCCTAAGCAAGCTCCTCACTATCAGCACAGAGCCTGATGCAGGGCTCAAACTCACAAACCACGAGGTCATGACATGAGCTGAAATCCGGAGTCCTATGCTTAATTGACTGAGCCACCCAGGCACCCCAAAGAACTTACTCCCTTTTTGTATTATTAGTATGGGTTTATTTATTTTTTACATTTAAGTATTTGATCATGGTAATAATGTCAAATATGGCTCAAACTATACTTTTCTTTCTGGAAGAATAAATTTGTTTAAAATTTTCATCCTTCTACCATTAAGTTAAAATACATTTAATATGTAATCACATTATACACTTCCATTGATTACCTACAAAGCCATTCTCAAAATCTCACTGTAATTCCACTGTGAAAGCACCCACACTGCTGGTATTGTGAGAACAACTAAAGTAAATATATAATTTATTATCCAAATGGGAACATTTTATTTTTAATAGTAAAAGGAGGTACAACTAATTCTTATTCTAGGACAACAGGCATAAGCCTTGACTGCCATGGGCTTAAGGCCATTCTAGAAATAGCTTCTTTAACTCTTTATCAATTTCTTCTATTGAAAATAGTCTATAATTTTCTTTTTTCATAATACTTTTGTCAAGTTTTTGGTATCAGGTTATGCTTTCCTCATAAATTGAGTTTGGAAATGCTTTTTTCTCCTTTATTTGCCCAAATAATTTAGAATTTAGTAGTGTTGTTTCTTCCTTATATTTTTCATAGAATTTACTAATGAAATGATCTGTGCATTGGGATGTATATCATCACATATACCCCCTATGCATTAGGTTTTATTTATGGTACTATTTTGCACTTGTAGATCTCCTTTAACTTTCAAAATATGACACAAATATTTGCTTCCTGAACTCTCTTTCACATGTCTTTTCTCTAGACACTTTTTCTTTGGCATTAATCATACCAATAATTCTTAGCTATCTTCTAACATGTCAGATTGCAGTAAAACCTTGGTTTGTGAGCATAATTCATTCCGAAAACATGCTTGTAATCCAAAGCAGTTGTATATCAAAGCGAATTTCAAGAACCATTGGCTCAGTTGTGGTCATGTGACATTTGGCGTCACATACTACTCATATTGCAAGACATCGCTTGTTTATCAAGTTAAAATTTATTAGAAATGTTCATTTTACAGAACATTCACAGAACAAGCTACAATCCAAGGTTTTACAGTATTTCACTTTATGGTTATTTATATTCTATAGAGAAAGTGTTCATTAAAATTTAATGGCTATTCACTATTTTTCAAGCAGTATGCTAGGCAACGTAGATCTCACAGCAATTATTTGATAATATATTATTTTTCAGTTTCCAATGAAAAGTCGTGGCTTAAGAGGGTTTAATTAATAAGTTTAAGGCATTAAGTTATCGTACCACATCTGTTTATCTGCCATCATCCTTTTTTAGAGGGAGTTATTCTTCCTTATTACATGAGATCCCCAAAAAGCGTTGTCAATAGGGTTTACCCATTTTATTGCTATGAGCAAAGCCTAAAATGAAGTAGTTATATTACTTTATCACCTGATAACACAGATTGGTTTCATAGACATATACACCAAGAAGAGCAAAGTATTCTCTGGAACTGATATGCAGATAATAGAAGAGAAAAAGCCATTTCCCACAGGGATTGTTAAATTAAAAAGCTATGAAGCTATGACTGCTGGTAGCAATCCTACCTAACATTCCAAAAGTGTCATGAAAGCTCCAACCTCTCAAGTCACTCAGGAAAAGAGATAAAGAGAACACATGCCTCAGAATACAGTGACCTTATATCCTGATTTGCCTGGGAATTTTTTCATTTGTTGCAGATCAATTGTTTTTTAATTAATTTTAAGAACCTCCTCTCACCCTGAAATAGGTGTTAGTAATGGATTACATATTCACTCTTCCTAAATATATTGTGTTCCTAGAATCTGGCAGTGTTCAGAGCAAGTTGTAACCTAGACTTTCCAGTCATGTAGGACTTTAACTCTCCATTCTTGCTTAAGATAGATTAATTGGATTTTTGTCAGTTGTAAACATATACATCCTAAACAATACAGCTAAAATATGACAGAATTAAATTTATGACTTCATTTATCTAATTCTAAAGTCAGTGATTTTTACCTTATTCCATCTATTGAAACATTAGTTTTAAAGTATTCTATTCTGATTTCCTGGTTCTTTGGCTTTCAGACTCAGACCAGGGCCCACACCATCAGCTCCTAGATTCTTAGGCCTTCAGAACATGGACTGAATTAACCCCAGCTTTTCAAATGTTTCAAATTGAAGATGACAGATCATGGGACTTCTTGGTCTACATAATCATGTGAACCAATTCTCATGCTGAATCTCCTCACATCTAACGCTCTTTCTATGCATATCCTATTGGTTCTGTTCCTCTGGCGAATACTGACTGATACAGGGTATAACATTTTAAAGATTTTTAGCTGCAAGTACAAAGGTAATAAGAAGTCTAAATTTATTAAATGCAATTACATTTTCCATTTATTTTTAAATTTTAATTTTGATAATATGAATTTTTAATTCAATACTTTATGGTATCAAAGCATTGTTTTCTTTTATAATCCCTAATTGCAGACTTTGCCATAGGATTGAAATTGTTTTCTTCCTATGAACAGTCATCCATCTCAGAACATCAAACCAATTATGGACATAGTGACATGATCAACAATTTCTAGTATGTAATCTTATCTTAAAAAAAAACACTCCAGTTTGGTGAGAAAATAAGAACATGTGTCTGTATTTCAACTAAATTAGAATGCCATCTATTTGAAACTGGAGCCCAGTTAGAGCTTGATGGAAAATTCTAGGATCACACTAGTACCAATTATTCCAGATGATGACAGTGTTTGGAATTTTTTTCAAAGTAAATTCAGAGCCATCCAGGGAATCTTTGCCAAGAACAGATCTTCTTCTTAATATAAGACCTACAGTTCCTAGATTCTTGTTAGGGTCCCTGAATCATTTGCTTCTTCCTTCTAATTTCAGTTATAAACTCATCATTAAGAGATTCAAATCATCCTTGTGCTTTGGATTATTTGTATTCAATATCCACCAATTGTTCTATTTTAAATATGTCTCTGTGGCCCCTTGGTTTTTTTTTTTTAAATCAAAATTGATGTGGCATATTAAGAAACAAAAGCATAATAGCTTCTTCATGTTTTCCTTTGATGTGTAATTAAAGCACATCAATGTTAATTGAAAGTTTAAAAATCAGACTACTACACTATCCATCTGCAGTTTAATATTGGGGAATAAGTTCCAATTCTGCCCCCACCTTTGAATCAAATAAAAGGCCCCTGTTACTGCCTTTGATTCCATAAAAGCATGTCTTTGACACCTTTCACTGCACAATGATTGTCTGTAGTTTATTATTCAGGCCAGTTATTGTGCTATCATTGCCATGAGTTTCAATTAAGCCAGGTGCTTAAGAACATACAAATTTAATGTGTTATTTCAGTGAATGCAACACTGGACTGTAAAGATGACAAAGAACTCCTGAGACGGAGTTACCCAAGCTTTAGGTAATGTGTTCTGTATTAATAGAACAGCCCTTGTAGCAATATTTTATTCTGAATAGCATAATAAAGGTAGCTGGCATCATCAACTAGTGAGTTATTGTGAATTTGAAGAGAGTTTTGAAACCTTAAGCTGGAGAATAACCACAATTCCATTAAAATAAGGAATTAAATCAAAGATCTCCATCACCACTATATTAATACAACAAAATGAAGTATTGTGCTATTTCTTTCCATTAATTCCTTGATGAATGGCATTGTTGACGTGCACATATTTCTAGAAACTAGAAACATGTATACAACACATGATTTAGCCAAATGGGTGATGTGTGCAGCTTGGAGGTCTTATTTCAACCTCAAAAAATAAATAATAATGAATATACTGTATAAGAGGGATGAGTTCAAGATGGCAGCCTAGGATGATCCTGAACTCACTTCCTCAGTAAATTTACAATTACATGTGGAATAATTTCTACTGAAAAACACATGAAAACTGAATGAACACAGCCTCCACAATAAAGGATTAAAGGGCAGGAATGCAACAGGTGGACGAAGCAGAGACACAGTCTCACCAAAACAAAACAAAGAACCCACCCCACAATCAGGAGAGATTTCAAAAATACAGAAATTTTCCCTGAGAAGCGAGTGGTCTGTGCTTCACATCAGGCACATCAACCCCTAGATCCTCTGCAAGACAGATAAGCCTCCAAAATGCCTCACTTGGAAAATCAATAGAGGATACATCCAAGAAAATCATGGTAACCAATTTACAGAACTTGCTTTTAAAGGAAGAGCAAGTCTAAAGCACCGAAGATACCATAAACAGCCTGACTGAGACCAAATTCTTGAAAGACTCAGAAATCGGTAGCCATAAGAAATTTTGAAAGTAGAGGTGAACATGTACTGAAAACAGGAAGATTCAGATTCCTTTTTTTAATCATCTCATACTAGTGAGTGTCAGACCTTCTTCTTAAAGAAGAGTGAGGATTAATTCTGAAGAAAGTGAATTAAAGTGACTCTACCTGGATGTCACCAGTCATACCTGAAGATGTTGTTTGCTTTATCTTTCTTGTATGCTTCCTTGGGAAACTAGTGGAGGATCTCCCTCTCTCAAACAAAAAAGAAAAAGAAATGGAAGATATAACTTACAAGAAACAGAAAAGTTACCATAAAAGAGAGGGAAAGGACATTTCAGGTTGATGTGAAAGGGAGATGCTAGAATGACATTTGTTCATTAGGTCAGTCTAGACGGAATCCAGTCACCTTTGGAGCATAAAGACAGCATCTATAGGAAAGTCCTCATGGTGCAGGTGTTTCAGAATTCTGAAAGAAAGATTATGAATGTAGAGAGAATTTGGTGGTAATTAATCATAGGCACATGAGTAAGCACAATAGAAAACATGAATCATTAATTTCAAGGAAACAAATAGTTATAGACGAAAGGAAATGTAAATTTAGTATAATGCTATGGTTAGCTATAAATTCTATGTTCAGGGGCTCCTGGGTGACTCAGTCAGTTAGGTGTCTGACTCTTGATTTCAGCTCAGGTCATGTTCTCACAGTTTGTGAGATTGAGACCCACTTTGGGCTGTGTGCTGACAGTGTGGAGCCTGCTTGAGATTCTCTCTCCCTCTCTCTATGCCCTCTCTCTCTTTCTCAAAATAAATAAATAAACATTAAAAAAAAACTTCTGTGTTCAGTCACAATAGTGTAAGTATTTGTATTGTTTTCCTATTGCCACATAACAAATTATCATCATATTTAGCAGCTTAAAAGCACACACACTTATTTCATGGTTTAGTTGGTCAGGAGTCCAGGCAAAGTGTAGCTGGGTTTTCCACTCAAGGTCTCAAAGGGCTTTAAACAATATGTTGGCTGGGCCATGTATCTTTCTGGAACTCAGGGTCCTTTTCCAAATTTATGTGGTTGTTGGCACGATTCAGTTCCTTGTGGTTATATGACTTATAGCCCTTACTTCATAATGACCATTGGCTGGAGGACAACTTTAGCTTCTAGAAGTCATCTGCAGTTCTCTACCATGTGGTCCTCCCCATAGGACATTCACCATGTGGCTGTTGACTTCCTCAAGACAAGCAGGAAGGTTTCTCTTTCTGCTAATACACACTCTTACAAGATAATCCAATGAAGAAAGGAGGAGCCCATTACATTTCCCATGTTCCATTGAAAGTAAGTCAAAGGCCCATCCCTACTAAGGGGAGGGGATTATACAGGCATATTATCAGGGACTAAAGATCATGGCAACCAATGTAGGATTCTGTTTATCACAATATTAAGTATGAATTTAAATAAAAGTTATAAAATGGCAATATTGGAAGAACTGAGTAAGACAAAGAATACGTGGGTATTAAGATCCCATGGATTCTTCATAATCTAGCAGTTTGTAATACCTAAAACTAAAACACTTAATATCATTAATCTGAGAAAATTACATGCGAATATAGAGGAAAATATCAGATGAAATGTATTCAATCCTTGTTCTGCATGTATCTTTGAAAAAATGAAAATTAAATCAGAAAAATATGTAAGTAGCATTTGACCTTTTTTTAAAAGCAGCTATGAATTCAAAAGAAGAAAATAGATATTAGAAATACTGAATGGAAATGTGAAAAGAGTTAACTTATGCTTACATATGGGGTTAGGGAAACAAAGATGATTAAGCATTCTACAACAGATGGCTGTATAAATTCATGTGGACATGAGAAAATTTAATATATGTTTTTAAAGTTTTATCTCTGAGAATATTTTCTCCACTATATGTAACTTTCTGGAAAAATAAAGATCAATAAGACAATTTGTCAGAACACTACACATAAGGTGGTAGTTTAAGAACAATTGTAGAATTCATTTTTCAATAATGATTTGTTTTACTCAATTACTCAATAAAGGGAAAACTTAAGATTTTAATTTGACAACTCAGTGGTATGAAAACAATATAGGAAAATCGAAAAAAATGATGCAAAGGGATTAATAATTATCTAAGAAATTGACACCAGTCATAGATATATCAGTTTAAACATCCTTTTTAGGAGGAAGGAATCATGAAAGGAGAATGGGGAAAAAAGTCCTTCACCCATAAGGGAAGACAGATCAGGTTCACAGCAGATCTGACCACAGAAACTTGGCAGGCCAGAAAGGAGTGGCAGGATATATTCAACGTGCTTAATGGGAAAACTATGCAACCAAGAATTCTTTACCTAGCAAAGTTGTCATTCAGAATAGAAGGAGACATAAAGAGTTTCCCAGACAAACAAAAACTAAAGATGTTCATTACCACTGTACCAGCACTGCAAGAAATTATAAGGGGACTCTTTGAATGGCGAGGAAAAAAAAAAGGCCAAAAGCACAAAGGCTAAAACAGACCAGAGAACATCACCAGACATACCAACTACTCTACAGGCAGCACAATGGCAGTAAATTCATATCTTTCAATAGTCACTCTGAATGTAAATGGACTAAATGCTCTAAGCAAAAGACACAGGGTATCAGAATAGATAAATAACAAGGTCAATCTATATGCTCCCTACAAGAGTCTCATTTCAGAATTGAAGACATCTGCAGATTGAAAGTGAGGGGATGGAGAACCATCTATCATGCTAATAGACATCAAAAGAAAGCCAGAGTAGCCATACTTATCTCAGACGAACTAGATTTTAAAACAAAGACTATAGCAAGAGAGAAAAAAAGCATTATGTAATAATAGATCATACCACAGATATTCTCAGACCAAAATGTTATGAAACTTGAAATTAACCACAAGAAAAAAAATTTGGAAAGACCACAAATACTTGGAGGTTAAAGAACATCTTACTGAAGAATGAATGAGTTAACCAAAGAATTAAAGAGGAAATAAAAAAAAATATAAGGAAGCTAATGGAAATGAAAACATGACAGTCCAAAACCTATGGGATGCAGCAAAAGCAGTCATAAGATGGGAGGTATACAGCAATCCAGGCTTTCCTGAAGAGGGAAGAAATGTCTCAAATACACAACCTAACTTTACACCTAAACGAACAGGAAAAAGAACAGCAAGTAAAGTCCAAAATCAGCAGAAGGGAATTAATAAAGATTAGAGCAGAAATCATATATATATATGCTGTATACATATATACATGTATATATATGTATATGTATATATATGTATATGTATATATGTATATGTATATATATGTATATGTATATATATAGGAACAGATAAATGAGACTAGGAGATATATCTTTGAAAGAATAAAAAAAATTGATAAACTCTTAGCCAGACTTATCAAAAAGAAAAAGGAAAGGACCCAAATAAATAAAATCACGAATGAAAAAGGAGAGATCACAACTAACAACACAGAAATACAAACAATTTTAAGAGAATATTCTCATTATATACCAACAAATTGGGCAATATGGAAGAAATGGATAAATTCTTGGAAACATATGAACTACCAAAACTGAAACAGGAAGAAATAGACAATTTGAACACACCCATAACCAATAAAAAAAATTGAATCAGTATTCAAAAATCTCTCAACAAACACGAGTCTAGGGCCAGGTGACTTCCCAGGGAAATTCTACCAAATATTTAAAGAAGAATTAAATACATATTCTTTTGCAACTGTTCCAAAAAATAGAAATGGAAGGAAAACTTCCCATCTCATTTTATAAGGCCAGTGTTACCTTGATCCCAAACCAGACAAAGATGCCAATAGAAAGTAGAATTACAGGTCAATTTCTTTGATAAACATGGATGCAAAAATTCTCAATAAGATACTAGCAAAGTGAATCCAACAATTCATTAAAATAATTATTCACCATGATCAAGTGGGATTTATTCCTTGGTTGCAGGGCTGGTTCAATATCTATAAATCGATCAACGTGATACACCACATTAATAAAAGAAAGGATAGGAATCATATGATCCTTTCAAGAGGTGCAGAAAAGCATTTCACAAAATATACATCCTTTCTTGATAAAAACCCTTAAGAAACTAGGGATAGAAAGAACATATCTCAGCATCATAAAGACCATATATGAAAGAACCCCAGCTAATATAATCTTCAATGGGAAAAAACTGAGAGTTTTCCCCCTAAGGTCAGGAACATGACAGGAATGTCCATTCTCACCATTGTTGTACAACATAGTATTGGTAGTCCTAGCCTCAGCAATCAGATTACAAAAAGAAATAAAGGGGATACAAACTGGCAAGGAAGAAATCAAGCTTCCACTCTTCACAGATGACATGATACTCTACATGGAAAACCCAAAAGACTCCACCAAAAAATTGTAAGAACTAATACATGAATTCAGCATAATCACATAATATAAAATCAATGTACAGTAATCAGTTGCATTTCTATACACCAATAATGAAACAGAGGAAAGAGAAAACAAGGAATGGATCCCATTTATAATTACACCAAAAACCATAACATACCTGGTAATAAATCCAACCAAAGAGGTAAAAGATCTGTACACTGAAAACTATAGAAAGCTTATGAAAGAAATTGAAGAAGACACAAAGAAACGGAAAAACATTCCATGCTCATGGATTAGAAGAACAAATATTGTTAAAATGCCAATACTATCCAAAGCAATCTACACATACAATGAAATCCCTATCAAAATAACACCAGCATTCTTCACAGAGCTAGAACAAACAATTCTGAAATTTGTATGGAACCAGAAAAGACACCAAATAACCAAAGTAATGTTCAGAAAGAAAACCAAAGCTGGAGGCATCACAATTCCAGATTTCAGGCTGTATTACAAAGCTGGAGGCATCAAGACAGTATGGTACTGGCACAAAAACAGACACATAGTCCAATGGAACAGAATAGAGAACCCAGAAATAGACCCACCAGTGTATGGCCAACTAATCTTTGACAAAGCAGGAAAAAATATCCAATGTAAAAAAGACAGTTTTCAACAAATGAGGTTGGGAAAACTTGACAGTGATGTGCCAAAGAATGAAATTGGACCACTTTCTTACATCATGCCCAAAAATAAATTCAGAATGGATGAAAGACATACATGTAAAACAGAACCATTAAAATCCTAGAGGAGAAAACAGACAGCAACCTCTTTGACCTTGGCCACAGGAACTTCTTACTAGACATGTCTCTGGATGTAAGGGAAACAAAAACAAAAATGAACTATTAGGACCTCATCAAGATAAAAGTCTTATTCACAGTGAAGGAAACAATCAACAAAACTAAAAGGCAACCAATGGAATAGGAGAGAAATAAAGAGTTAGTGTCAAAAATATATAATCTATCAAACTTAACACTGAAAAAACATATAGTCTAATGAAGAAATGGGCAGAAGACATGAATAGACACTTTTCCAAAGAAGACATCCAGATGGCTAACAGACACATGAAAAAATGCTTAACATCACTCATCATAAGGGAAATACAAATCAACCACAATGACATACCTCCTCACACCTGTCAGAGTGGTTAAAATTAACAACTCAGGCAACAACAGATGTTGGTGAGGTTGCAAAAAAAAGGGAAACATTTTTGCACTGCTGGTGGAAATGAAAACTGGTGCAGCCACTCTGGGAAACAATATGAAGGTTCCTCAAAAAGTTAAAAATAGAACTACCCTATGATCCAGCAATTGCACTATTAGGTATTTATCTCAAGGATACAAATATGCTGATTCGAAGACACATGCACTACAATGTTTATAGCAGCACTATCAACAATAGCCAAATTATGGAAAGAGCCCTAATTTCCATTGACAGATGAATACGGAAGTGGTATAAAATACAATGGAATATTAGCAATCAAAAAGAATGCAATCTTGCTATTTGCAGCAATGTGGATAGAACTAGAGTGTATTATTCTAAGCAAAATAAGTCAGAGAAAGACAAATGATTTCACTCGTATGTGGAATTTAAGAAATAAAAGAGATGAACATAGGGAACGGGAGGAAATATAAAACATAAAAAAAAAGAGGGGCGCCTGGGTGGCTCAGTCGGTTGAGCGTCCAACTTCAGTTCAGGTCACGATCTCGCGGTCCGTGAGTTCGAGCCCAGCGTCGGGCTCTGGGCTGATGGCTCAGAGCCTGGAGCCTGCTTCCGATTCTGTGTCTCCCCCTCTCTCTGCCCCTCCTCCGTTCATGCTCTGTCTCTCTCTGTCTCAAAAATAAATAAAACGTTAAAAAAAATTTTTTTTAAAAAAAGAAAAAAAACATAAAAAAAAAAAAGAGAGAGAGGCAAACCATAAGAGACTCTCAAATACAGAGAACGAACAGGGACTGGAGGGAAGGTGGTTGGCAGATGCGATAAATGGGTGATGGGCATTAAGGGGGCACTTGTTGGGATGAGCACTGGGTGATATATGTAAGTGATGAATCACTAAATTCTACTCTTTAAACCAAAACTACTCTATATGTTAATTAACTTAAATTTAAATTTAAAAAGAAAACTTTGTAGTTCATATAATAGTAATTCTCTATATCAAAGCAATAATATATAATAAGCTTTACTATGAAAAATACTGGTTGCTCTGGGGCTGCCCCTTCATAGAACTACTGGTACACAGTAGCTGTCTTTTTGTTTTTTATGATTTATTAATCTATAAGAGAAAATACTGTGGTATACACTACATTTCATTTGTAATTGCACTTAATTTTTACTGAAGTTTGATTTTAGCAGACCGTAGAACAATACAATGACCATAGTATTTTAAATATTATTTTAAGTACAACATTCAAAACTATATCCATTATATTGGGTAAAAAATAAATAAATAGATAAAAAAATAAACATCCTTATCATGAAATTAAATTCAGCAACTTCATCAGCAAAATGCTAACAGGTGAATTCTCACAAATACTGATATCCTGTGTGTGTTCACTTATCTACTGTGGGTGTTTTAAGAAAGACTCAAGAAACAATAACACTCATATGTACAAATACAAGAATTCCTAAGCTTAAAAATTTTCATTTTGTATGCCTATAGATATAATGAAGAGAATTTGCCCTTTTAAAAACAGATGGTGACAGTGTTTTCTTCTGAATATCACTTTCGACTTAGGTTTCCAACAAGTTATGACCCTAATTGGAACTTAAACTATCTACAAGGGGAGGAGTATCTGAAAAGAAAACACATTTAAGTTAACCAAGAGGTGAAAATAAAGAGTTTGAGAGATCCAGGGACTGTAGAGATGGCATTAGGTTTCAGACAATAACAGGCATTTGAAAAGTTTTGGCAGAGGTCAATGCTCCAAAAAGATAGAATAAAATAATTCCAAAATAATAAAAATTTCTCCGTGTCTCAAAATTTGTTTCATCTTCTATTTCAAACAAGACAGATAATTTTCTCCTAGATACTTCATCTTCAGTTTCACTTTGCATAACAAATAGATCAATCTATTATAGATCATGACATAAATTGTACCAAAAATGCAACATGAAATCATCTCTTGTGAACATACATTTTATGAATAATGATTAGCCTCTTAAATCTGTCCATAAAGGGAAAAAAGGCCAATATAAAAATAGAGATAGGAAGAATTTTCATTCAGTTCACTAGTATGGTGAGGTTCAAATATTAATACATAGCTTATCAAATACTATAAATTTCCACATCAGTGTGTTCAATAAATCATGAAAGATAAGAGACTGGAACTGAAAATAGAAGTTAAAAGAAACAAACAAACAAGAACCTCCCCCTCCCTCAATCAAACAAATAAAACCAAAAAACATTGATAAAATACAGAGGGAAAATAAAAAACCCTCAAATGGCTTTTAGGCAAAACAAAACAAAACAAAACAGCAACAATAACAAAGGCAATATGATCAACAAAGTAAATGCCTGAGGAATAGAACAGAGAAACAGAGTGACTTCTTTGACAGAGCTAAGCATTCAGGGTTAAAAGAGGGGATGTTAAATACTACTCAAGTAATTTTC
The DNA here is from genome assembly GCF_016509475.1 of Prionailurus bengalensis. Classification (NCBI taxonomy): domain Eukaryota; kingdom Metazoa; phylum Chordata; class Mammalia; order Carnivora; family Felidae; genus Prionailurus; species Prionailurus bengalensis. The sequence continues at coordinate 52,028,226 of NC_057356.1, forward strand.
TCTAATATTAAACGTTGTGGATAACAACAATTCAGCACCACATATAGACATTATAAAAGTGAATAATGAACTTTAGCAATTAATGCATCTGCTATTATTTTACTATATAACAACAATATTCTAATAATGGAAGGACTTTTAAAACTGTGTTATAATTTAAATCTGTGTGACTCTGATCTATATGTTTTGGTTCCAGATTTTGCTTTAATTTATTTTTTTAAGTTTATTTATTTGTTTTGAAGGCAAGAGAGCACAAGGAACCCCAAGCAGGCTCCACACTGTCAGTGCAGAGCCCAATATGGGGCTCGAACTCACAAACCATGAGATCATTCATGACCTGAGCCAAAGTCAGACGCTCAATCAACTGAGCCACCCCAGTGCCCCTTGGTTCCAGACTTTAAACAGAATTTCCCTTTGTGTCCCTTTTGGATAACTATGCTTCTTCTTGCTATCTTGAATTCTAATTTTTTAGTTTTCAAGCTTGATATAGTCTAAACTGTGACTTTCAAAATAGAATTAAACCCTATTAATAAAGAATAGTAAATACTAAAGTATAGTATGTTTATACACAGAAAAACATTACCTATAAATTCCAAGAGTATTTTAAAATAAAATGGAACAATCTTAGTCTGAAAATTATCAAATGGTCAGATATTGTGACAACTGAGTAATTGCGAATGCTGTTAGTCTTTCAGCACATTAAATAGAATCATCCAAATTTCAGTACCTGATTTAAGAATATTTAAAATGAGGGGTGCCTGGGTGGCTCGGTGGGTTGAGCATCCGACTTCGGCTCAGGTTATGATCTCACGGCTTGTGAGTTTGATCCCCGCATCGGGCTCTGTGCTGACAGCTCGGAGCCTGGAGCCTGCTTCGGATTCTGTGTCTCCCTCTCTCTCTGCTCCTAACCCACTCTCATTCTGTCTCTGTCTCATTTTAAAAACATTTTTAAAAAAAGAATATTTAAAATGACTTAGGGATGTTAGTAGACTCGTGAGTAATTGTATAATTGGTTTTACTTGAAGGGTTTGTAAAAAATGGCATAAAACTCCCATTACTTTCAGGCTGTAGAGAGTAATGGCAGAAGTAAATACAGAGAAGATATGAAGATATTTTTGAAGTGAAATGGAACTCAGAAATCGTTGGTTCCTTTAGAAGTTAAATCATTTGGTCATTTGTTACCTCTTAGTACTGAGTGTCAAAACTATTTTAGATTAATACAGTTTTGTGATAAACATCATTGTGAAGAGAAAGACAAGTTTTCTCTCAAATATTATATGAGCAATAGGTGTTTATTTAATAGCTTGTTTAACAATTGTTCATATTTCACTACAGGGCAGGCTTTGAACGTCACTATGATAGAGTAACATTCATTAATATGAGTATGAATTATATGTATTATGCATAAGCTCAAAAGATATATGTTGGTCATTTTCTACTGTTGGTAACTTCATTGAAAATAAGTCATTTAAATGCCTAGTGTTCAGATACCAACACATCAATGGTAAATAAAACAGTAGAAAGAGTAGAAAAAATCCATAACTAATAAAGTAACAGACATTCTATTTTTGTAGCAATTAAAAAAAAACCTCAATTCAAATACAGACTACCAGCATTCTATAAGTAACATGATATAAATAGGTAAATTTAATTTTGTAAGCAATCTGATACATTAGAAAATGAGGGGTGGCACCTGGGTGGCTCAGTCAGTTAAGCGTCCAACTCTTGATTTTGGCTCAGGTCATGATCTCATGGTCATGAGATCAAGCCCTGCATCGTGCTCTGTGCTGGGCGTGGAATCTACTTAAGATTCTCTCTCTCCCTCTTCCTCTACCCCTCTCCAGCTCACTTGCTCAAAAAATAAATACATAAATAAATAAATAAATAAATAAATAAATAAATAAGACAATAATGGCATGAGAATAGATGTCATCATTGCTACTTATTCCTGAGATACAGCAATGATTGATCATCATGAGTATGCAACTGGAATCTTATTTGAATCTCTGGAATTTAAAATGAGCCTAATTTTACTAAAATGAGAGCCTTTTAGAACCTGTCAGCATGTTTGTTTTTACTTGATTACAGATTCTTTCATGTAAACACAACTATTTTTACTATGTTTGCTATAATTACACTTTAATAAAATCAAATTTATATGCCTGCAAATTATACTGAAACATTCTTTTTTGAAATACAACCAATATATTGAATTTTTATATTGAAAAATGTAGTTTACATATTTCATGAAGCCTTACCAGTGTGGTAAAAATGACTATATACAGTTTCCGATTACAAGCTCACCTTATCCATTTTAGCAACACTTGATCTTTTGTAACTCACAATGAGTGTCAGTCTATAAATAAAAATTGCTTCTAAAAGAACTTCAGACAAAATTATTGTTAGTAGCCAAATCACAGAAGCATATGTTGTCATTGAAACTAACACTATAATAAAAATATATGGTAAATATTTAAAAAAACTGCTCATTTAAACCTCAGGCACGTGTATTTGAAATTACAAAAATGTTAGTTTTTTAAGCTTTGGGCTGAACATGCCATTTCCTGAGTTGTATGCAACTGTGCTGTTCTCGCTAACCAATCAATTTAAATTGACATTTTGTTAGAACAGGAGTATTTGGGGAATAAAAGATGAACACACTTTCATCCTTACTCATAAATCAATTCTATTCTGTGCACAAAACATAGAACAATCTTTTAGTTCAAGTTATTGAAATACAATCCTAACAAACTCACTGCATTTTTCTTCTCTTGTTCAAAGTAATGTTCATGAAAAAGTACACACAAAGTACATACTAAGAATGTTATTATAAACATACATATCTTCAGTAGTGGTGGTGATAAAAGTACCACTTTACTACAGAAGATCATGTAATTTCTGAAAGGACATTCTTTGTTTTATAAACAGAGCAGATGAATGAAGTGTAGGAAATTTAGAATGGGTCCTCATTTATGTTTACATGGAGCTTATTTTAATCAATAATCAATCTAATTTGTCCTCGTGTTAAAAAAATACAGAAAATCCACTACATGGGATGGGGGATGATATGATTTTCATTTGTCTTGATAGTGGTTGTACGTGCTCAGCAGAAAGGTAATGTATGCCAGATCTTGACAAGCTATTTGTGTTTTGACCTTATTATTGTAAGTTTTGAACCATGTCGGTGATTCATGCACTGTTGCTTACTGAATGATATTCTTGGGTTTAAAATGCTTTAGCTGTATCTGTAGATAACCTTAGTGGACTTTCTAGCAGGATGGTATGGTGGTTTTAAAATATGTCCACATGTTCTTTGATACTCTTCCCCTCCAGAAGGTGAAACCCCATTCTGCTCCCCCTCAATGGGGGTAGAACTTTTAGACAGTAGAATATAGTAGAACTGGGACTGATGTGTAAGATTCAGATATAAAAAAGCCTTCACACTTCCTTCTTACTACTTCTGTTGGATATCTTTATCTGTGGTAGATAGTCTATGTGTTTTGGGGGACACCTAAGCAGACCTATGACAGGTCCTGTGACCTGCAGTAGTACTATATGAGTAAGCCATCTTGGAAATTGAAAATCCCAGACCCAGTTGTCTTCTAGATACCCAGATATCTTCTAACCACCACCTTGACTAAAGCATCATGAGAGATCCAAACCCAGAACCAGTCAGATGGGCCAATTCTGGATTCTGAACTCAGAAACTGTGTGAGATACTGCATGTTTGTTAAGTTTGGGGATAAATTGTTATACATGAGTTTTATTTATTTATTCAAACAACAACTAGTGATAACAGCATGAATCCTTTCTTAACTATCACAGTCTGATTGAAACAAGATTTCTTATTTCGGGGCATCTGGGTGGTTCAGTTGGTTAAGCATCCGACTTTGGCTGAGATCATGATCTCACCGTTTATGAATTTGAGCCCCACATCAGGCTCTGATGTTAGCACAGAGCCCACTTCAGATCCTCTGTCTCACCCTCTCTCTGCCCACCCTTCCTTGTGCGCTCTCTCTCTCAAAAATAAAATAGACATTTGGGCACATGGGTGGCTCAGTCGGTTGAGTGTCTGACTTTGCATCAGGTCACAATCTCGTGGTTTGTGAGTTCGAGCCCTGCATCAGGCTCTGTGCTGACACCTCAAGCCTGGAACCTGCTTCAGATTCTGTCTCTGTCTCTGTCTCTCTCCTCTCTCTGCCCCTCTTCTGCTCATGCTTTCTCTCTCTCTCTCTCTCTCTCTCTCTCTCTCTCTCTCTCTCTCTCTCTGTCTCTCAAAAATAAACATTAAAAAATAATAATAATAAATAAAATAGACATTAAAAGAAAAAGTGGGGCGCCTAGTGGCTCGGTTAAGCATCAGATGTCAGCTCAGGTCATGATCTCACAGTTTGTGAGTTCAAGCCTTGTGTTGAACTGCGCTTGACAGAGCAGAGCTTGGATACTGCTTTGAGCTCTGTGTCTCCCTTTCTCTCTGCTCCTCCCAACTCATGCCCTGTCTCTCTATGTCTCTCAAAAATGAATAAACATTAAGAAAAATAAAATGTATTTTAAAAAAAGAATTCTTGGGGCGCCTGGGTGGCTCCGTCGGTTAAGCGTCCGACTTCGGCTCAGGTCATGATCTCACAGTTCGTGAGTTTGAGCCCCACGTCGGGCTCTGTGCTGACAGCTCAGAGCCTGGAGCCTGCTTCACATTCTGTGTCTCCCTCTCTCTCTGCCCCTTCCCTGCTCATGCTGTGTCTCTCTCTGTCTCAAAAATAAATAAACATTAAAAAAATTTTAAAAAATATTAATAAAAATAAAAATAAAAAAAGAATTCTTATTTCTTTCCAGGTAATAAAAGGATCATAAGTCACTGTTAATTCGAATTAACACCTTATTAAATTATTTGGTATATTTGCTATGTATTCTGATTCTATATACTTCTAAATCTGACAAGATATTATTATTGTTTCTGATGTTGTCGGATTGTTGACGTATGCAGTCAGTATTTGTGAAGTCTCTCTCCCTTTTTCCCCCTGAAAATGCCTTTACTTCACCTTTATTCTTGACAGATATTTATGATAGCTACAGAATTCATGTTGACAATTATTTCAATTATTGGCTTTTAGCATTTGAAGATATTCTTTCATTTTCTTTTGGCATCTTTTTTAAATTATTCTTCTGTTAAGTTCATTATAATTCTAATTTTAGTTCCTCTGCAAGTAACAGCTTTGTTCTTTGCCCTAAAATTTTTCTCTTTGGCTATGACATACTTTAGCTATGACATGTTTAACAATAGCTTCTTTGAATTTATCCTATATGAGTTCTCAACCTTCTTTAATATTAAGCATTTTTTCTTTAAACATTACTTTGGTCTCACACCCTTTCCTTGTCTCCATATTCAAGTCCCATTGTATCAGATTTACCTTATAGATTGTGAAGTGTCTTTTCAATTGTTTTATACATTATTGAATCCACCATTGATTTTTTAATTTCAATTATATTTGTCTCCTAAGTTAAAAATTTTCATTTTACTTATCTTAAGGTGTCTTCAATTACTTTTTTATGTAAGCACATTTACCAATTTTTAAAGCACACAGTGTTTCTATTTGTTTTAAAATTTTATTTGTACTGTCAGGACACTCACCTATATATATACATATATATATATATATATATATATTTTTTTTTTTTTTTTTAATCTTATTTTTAATATTTAATTCCCTAACCTGTCTGGGACATCCCAGACAGGTTTTTGTTTTGTATATGATGTAAAGTAGTGGACTCACTTCACTTTTTTTATGAGGATAATTATATTTTACCTTTCCTTATTGTAAATTGATTCCTTTTCTGTGTGGTCTGGCTTGCTAGGTCTATTATGTAACAGCGTTTCTTCTCTACAGGTATCTGTTTCTGGCTGACTCTTTCATTGATCATTTATTGATCATTTCAATGATCATTTTGGAAAAATCCAGGATCAGTTATGATGTTATGGACTCTGATACCTTACAAATAAAATTCCAATTCTTTATTACTCTCTGTTTTTATTTGTTTTGTTTCAAGTTTTTATTTAAATTCTGTTTGTTAACACATAGTGTAATTACTGGTTTCAGGAGTAGAATTTAGTGATTCATCACTTACATATAACACCCCGTGCTCATCACAAGTGCCTCCTTAGTAGCCCGGGACGGGCTCCAACCACCTCCCCTCTGTCAGCTTTGTTTGTTCTATAGTTCAGAGTCTCTTATGGCTGGGGCTGCTGGGTGGCTCAGCGAGTTGAGTGTCTGATTTTTGGTATTGGCTTAGCTTATGATCTCATCATTTTGTGAGTTTGAGCTCAGCGTCAGGCTCTGTGCTGACAGTGCAGAGCCTGTTTGGGATTCTCTTTCTTTCCCTTTCTCTCTCCCCCTCCCCTACTTGCACTGTCTCTGTCTCTCTCAAAATAAGTAAACTTTAAAAAAAGAAAAAAAGAGTCTCTTATGGCTTACCCCCCATTCTTCCCCCTTCCATGTTCATCTGTTTTGTTTCTTAAATTCCACATGAGTGAAATCATACTATATTTATCTTTCTTTGACTGACCTGTTTTGCTTAGTATAATACACTCCAGTTCCACCTATGACATTGCAAATGGCAAGATTTCATTCTTTTTTATGGCTGAGTAACATTTCATTGTATATATATATATATGCCACATCTTTATCTGTTCATTAGTCAATGGATATGTGGACTCTTTCCATAATTATGCTGCTGTTCATAATGGTGCTATAAACATTGGGGTACATATTCTCATTCAGAGGGCTTTTCCTTATTTTTGGCCCTAAATTCATATACGCTTTAAAATTACTTTCAGACTGTAGATCCATTTGGAGACAATCTCAACCTACTAATTCTCCTTTTTTGTGAATATGGCAAATATGTCCATTTATTTGGATCTTCTTTAATGCTTTTGCAACTTATTTCCTTTTTTTATCTTTGTGAAATGTGCAAGAAAAATTATTATCTTCATTATAAAATGGATGTAGGGGCGCCTGGGTGGCTCAGTCAATTAAGCGTCCGACTTCGGCTCAGGTCATGATCTCAAGGTTTGTGAGTTCAAGCCCCATGTTGGGCTCTGTGCTGACAGCTCAGAGCCTGGAACCTGCTTCAGATTCTGTGTCTCCCTCTCGCTCTGCCCCTCCCCTGCTCATGCTCTGTCTCTCTCTGTTTTTCAATAATAAGTAAACATAAAAAAAATTAAAAATCAATAAACAAATAAATAAAATGGATGTATATGCATATGCATTTAATATTTCTTAATTCTCTTTTGAAAAATTATCTTTTACTCCTTAGAGCTTAGTTTGAGTCTGGGAAATCACACTACGCAGTAGATATTGACGACTCTCACAACAGTGTAGACAAATGGCTAAACTATACTCTTGTCTGTCTCAGACCAGATGAGTTTAAGTAGACTAGAAATTCCCTCTAGGGGGAAAAGAGTTTCAGGCACTAGAAACACAGTTGTTTTTTTTGTTTTTTGTTTTTGTCTTTTTAAAATTTTTGTTGTGTGTGTGTGTGTCCCTTTAAATTTCACTGAGCAATTCCTCAAGTCAGGACATCAGCTTCAGCACCTAGGGGAAAAGCAGCCTTGGTTGCAGGCTTCCCTTAAATTTTTAAATGCCAGCCTGAGTTTAGAGCATAAGGCTGGACAACTGCTTCCCCAAAGGCAGGCACATTTTCACCTGTTTCTTTTTCATGAATCTTTACAAAGCAAAGTTTTCTCTGCTTCCCTGCTGTAAGCCCCATGAACTCAAGGTTAGCTTCTGCAGAAAAATGTTCACACTAAACAGTAGAAGATTAAGGACCAAGAATGATTGGCATGCATTATTATTAATGCAGTTGGTAATTTCTCAAGTGTATGGGTCACTGTTTTAGGGCTTTTTTGTTTGTAAACTGTTGGGAACCATTTAGAGTTTCCTCAGCTTATGAAGGGTTTATTCTAAAGTTACAGGTTAACATGGATTTTAATAATAGGACTAAATATTAAGGAAATTGAAATACTTTAGGATAAAACCAGATTTTGAATCAAGACACTTTGTGAGAGAGACATCAAGTTTGTAATTTTCTACATATTCCCTGGCAATTATCGTGCTGCTTGTTCTTCTCATTTGTTTTCTACCATTGCTTCTAACAGATATACCTCATCATACTTGAATTATTATTTTTACGTATTTCTTAAATCTGCAGTTGTTTATCTTTCAGTAAGTTTAAACATATCCTATGCTTGTTAAGCATTTGTACTTCCTCTTATACAAACTATGTATTAGTAACCTTTGCCAGTTTTTCTGTTCATTGTTTTTAACAAAATGCTTTAAATTATCTTGCACCAAACTATAAAAAAGTAGTTCCTTGTATCCCTTTTAAAGATGTGAATTTATGCTTTTAAGCTTCTGCCGTTAATCTGTGGTGGGAAGCATAACATCATTTTCTGAACTCTAATGTTCCCTATTTATAGTCCTTTCCCTTCACTTCTTCAAAATAGTTTAAAAATTATTTAGACATATCAGCATTTATTTTTCTCTTGCATTTCACTTACCTACACATTTTTAAGCACCTACAGATATTTGGGGGGATACTCTGTTAACAATTTGCTATTTAAAAAAAGCAAACTTTAGTTCCTGTAATAAAAACTTTGCATTCCAGTATTGGGTGTTCGCCATGAAAAAGCATAATTGCAATTAACAATTATAGCTGATTTATGTCTACAGGTCATTTTTCTTTCTTTAATTACCAACTTTTTCTATATCAAGATCTTTAAACAACTTATTGGTGGTTTGTAGAAACTCATTTAATAAGCAGTAAATTATTCATTATATATTTACTGACAGTATTTCTTTATTAACCTTGTAAGTTATAAAAACTTAACAGGGAATAGCATTTTGAAAATTTTCTCTTCAAAATTTTCAACTGAGATTCATTTAATTTTGGTCTTGTATGAATTTCTCTTCTCTCTGCTTTGATACTTTAAAAAAAATGTTTACATAGGGGGCCTGGGTGGTTCAGTTGGTTGGACTTCGGCTGGGGTCATTATGTCAGGGTTTGTGAGTTCAGACCCCCAGTTGGGCTCTGTGCTGACAGCTTGGAGCCTAGAGCCTGCTTCGGATTCTGTGTTTCCCTCTCTTTCTGCCCCTCCCCTGCTTGTGTTCTCTCTCTCTCTCTCTCTCTCTCTCTCTCTCTCTCTCTCTCTCAAAAATAAATAAAATGTAAAAAAAAAATTTAAAAAAGTTTACTTACTTATTTTTGAGAGAGAGAGAGAGAGAGAGAGAGAGAGAGAGAGAGAAAGCACATGCAAGCACATAAGCAGGGAAGGGACAGGGAGAGAGGAAGACACAGAATCCAAAGCAGACTCCAAGCTGTGAGCTGTTAGCACAAAGCCCAACCAGAGGTTCAAACTCACAAACTTACAACCCACGAGATCATAACCCGAGCTGAAGTCGGATGCTAAACAGACTGAGCCATCAGGGCGCCCCTAGGATTTCCTTTTTAATAATCACCCCCAGTGACTTTTTCCCCCTAAAATCTAGAGGTTATTACTGAAAACTGAAAACATATTCAACCCCAAGCAGCCTTCTGAAGACAATTTCCACTATTCCCATTTTTGTTCTCCTTCAATTCAACTTTCTTTTTCATTCAAATTTGAAACTCCTGATATATTTCTACTGCACCTTTGTTAATGCTATTTCTCTGCATCGAGTTCTAACTAAAAATCCATAGCCTTCAAAAAACAAACTGATGTCCTGATGAGATATTATCTTTATCCTTTTTGTGCTATTTTTTATCAGCTTACATCTCTATTTTACCTTTTTTTTTTAAAAAATGTTTGAGAGAGAAAATGTGAGTGAGGGAGGGGCTGAGAGGTGGGGAAGGAGAGAATCCCAAGCAGGCTCCACGTGGTCAGCACAGAGCCCCACATGGGGCTAGATCTCACAAACTGTGAGATCATGACCAGAGCCGAAATCGAGAATTGGACACACAACCAACTGAGCCACCCAGGCGCCCTGTATTTTACCTTCTTTAACTTGTCTTATGTCTTAATAAGACCAAAATCAACATCTTGGTTGCTACCACATCTTTGCAAAACAGTCCGATAGTGATAGGAACATATTAAATACTAAAACCATACTTTGAGTAAGAGGATCAATGCACTTCCTCCATACAATACCGGATTGTGACAGCCTATACTGAACTTTTATGATTTGAAAACATAAAGTGTACTCAGGCAAATTAAATATATTTATAAAAGGTGTTCATAGAAGACATGTTAGCTTCGCTTAACAAGCAGAAATACAAACTATTGTAAATCCTTATCAGAAAACTGGCTGGTTATACAATGATTTTCCCCCTCTAAAAATATATGCATTAATGAACTGTTCAGCTCTCTCTTATTTATTTTTAATTGAATTGGAGAACATTTGTTTTAATTCAGTTAAGGCACTGTTTTGTCTTGTCCTTCTCAAGTGTCAGTTACTTTTGACATATTGGCAAGAAGGCCTATTTGAAACATCCAAAATAATAAATCGCAGGGATTACTACCTATTGTAACACCTTCTTGGGTGTCTTTCCCTTTTATGTTTGTTATCATGAGCTGAATACAATCTCGCCCACTTTTATTTCTTTTGACACTTTGTCATCTGCAGCATATTCAAAATGTAAATATTCCTTCTTGTCCTGGAAAAATTGTACAGTAAATACGATTGTTTTGACCTTTTCAATATTCTCCATTTTGACTGGTTGTCTGTTCCAATCACAGGTTCGTGGGGTGGTAAACAGGGAGAGTTGGGGATGGCAAGCGAATCAAATTACAGAATACTAAAAAGGTCATAGTAGGATGCTTTTAATTTCACAGAACATACGAGATAGGGAAAAAAGATTTATAATGTTTGAAAAACGAGTAAATGTGATCTTGTGTGCATTTTTAACAAATAACTAGAAAAAGCTGATGATAAACTTCCTTTTGTTTATCCCAATTTTTAATTTATTTTTGGGCTACATCTGAAAAGTCAGGAAGCATGCTCTTACTGTGGATTAAATATAATTAATTCTGTTTTTCTTTGAATTAACAATGTATCAAATCCTCTTGAGTAGGAAACTTTTATTGTCTTAGTGCAGATAATATTTAACAAATAACACCTGTGTAATAGTGTGAATTTTTTTCTCTCCTTTCTATCCAGAAGATGGCTTAAAATATTGAATAATAGATCCAGATGGAAGATGAACTTTACTTAGTTTATTCTGCCTCACTGAACTTTTTTCACAATTGGGTTTATTTTCCCCCTTGCTACATGAGACTCAGAGGACTGATCTTTCATTGTGCTGTTTGTTTCATTGATGAATAGCTTCTCAAATGTTAAATACACTTAAACAAAAATCAATTGTATGCATCAATCAGAGATGAAGATTTTTCAAAAATACATAGGGATTTTGGCTGAATGTTTCCAGTGAAGTGATTTTAAGCATTGTACATGTTTAAACTAATATGTCCCATCTGTATTACAAGTCGTCATCTAAAAATGAAAACTCTGCTTGTTTTTCAAACCAGGGGAAAATGTAGTAAAATTTGTGACTTATTGATTATTAAAAACGTCCCCTAAATTTTCACAATCAAGTTTTGAAAGATTCAGTTACTTAATTTCAACCAAGAAGCTCACGGCTCAGGACATCACCTCCTCCGATGGATAGATGTTGAAGGGGGAGTGACCATCTCAAGTACCTTTGGTGCCCATGCGGATGTTGAAAGGGCACTAGGCCAAGAAGTATGCATGTCCTTTCACTTTCAACTCCTAGCTGAAGCTAGTCAATTTACCTACCCACATGTAAGGGAGCCAGGAAGCAAAATCCTTCCATGTAGATAGAGACAAGGAGCTATAAATATTATGTTAGCTATGTTAGTAACTATCTAAAGGAGTAATAAGAGCTTGGAAAAATATATTCTTTCTATATTTTTTAATCTTTTTTATTTGAGTTCTAGTTGACACAACTTACATAAGTTTCCTGTGTACAACGTAGTGATTCAACTTCTTTATTTAATATGCTATGCTCACAAGTGTAGCTACCAACTGTGACCATAGAACACTATTACAATGCCATTGACTATATTTCCTAAGCTGTGTCTTTTATTCCTGTGACTTCCTCATTCCGTGACTTGAAGCCTGGATCTCCCAACCCTGCACCCATTTTGCCCATCCCCCAACCCACTCCCCTCTGGTAACCATCAATTTTTTCTGTGTATTTATAAATCTGATTCTGCTTTTTTGTTTGTTTATTCATTTGTTTTTTAGATTCCACATATAAGTGAAATCATATGGTGTTTGTTCCTTCAGACTGACTTACTTCATTTAGCATAATACTCTCTGGCTCCATTCATGTTGTTGTAAATGGTACAATCTCATCCTTTTTATGACTGTATAATACTTCAGCATGTAGGGGTGTGTGTGTGTGTGTGTGTGTGTGTGTGTGTGTGTGTGTGTGTACCACATCTTCCTTATCCATTTTTTTATCAATGGATACTTGGGTTGTTTCCATATCTTGGCTATTGTAAATAATGCTGCAATAAACATGGAGGTACCTATATCTTTTTGAATTAGTGTCTTCATTTTCTCTGGGTAAATATCCAGTAGTGAAATTATTGGATAATATAATATATTAGATAATATATAATAGTTTTTTTGAGGAACCTCCATACTGTTTTCCATAGTGGTTGTGCCAGTTTACATTCCCAACAACAGTACACGGTGTTCATTCATTTTCCTTACATCTTCTGCAACACTTATTATTTCTTGTCTTTTTGATTCTGGTCATTCCAGCACATGTAAGGTGAGGTGTCCCATTGTGGTTTTGGTTTGCATTTCCCTGATGATGAGTGATGTTGAATATTTTTCTTGTGTCTGTTGGCTATCTGTATATTTTCATTGGAAAAATTTATGCAGGTCCTCTGCCCATTTTTTAATTAGGTTGTTTGTTTTTCTGGTGTTGAGCTGTATAATTTTTTTTTTATTTTGGATATAAACTTGTCATTGGATATATCATTTGTAAATGTCCTTTTTTCCATTAAGTAGGCTCACTTTTTGCTTTGTTGATAGTTTCCTTCACTGTGCAAAAGCGTTTTGTTTTGATGTAGTCCCAATAATATGTTTTTGGTTTTCTTTCTCTTACCTTATCGCATACTTCCAGGAAAATGTTGCTATGACCAATGCCAGGGAAATTACTGCCTATGTTCCCTTCTAGGATTTTTATGGTTTCAGGTCTCACATTAGATCTTTAATCTGTTTTGTGTATGGAGTTAGAAAGTGGTCCTATTTCATCTTTTATATGTAGAGGTCAAATTTTCCCTTCACTTATTGAACAGACTGCCTTTTCCCCATTGTATATTTTTGCCTCTTTTAGGCAAAAGGTTAAAGGTTAATTGACCATGTAAGTGTGGGTTTATTTCCAGGCTCTCTATTCTGTTCTGTTTTGCACCAATACCATACTGTTTTGATGATTGCAGCTTTGTAGTATATCTTTAAATCTGGAAATGTGATATCTCCTTTGTTTTTCTTTCTCAAGACCACATTGCCCATCGGAGTCTTTTGTGGTCCCATAAATTTTAGTATTATTTGTTCTAGTTCTGTGAAAAATGTTGCTACATTGATAGAGACTACATTGAATCTGTAGACTGCTTTAGACTGTGTGGATATTTTAGCAATACTAATTTTTCCAATCCATTAGTATGGAATATATTTGACAAAAACCCGACCTTCTCAGACTTTATACTGCCTTACTCTATTTTATTTGCTCATCGTTATATTTAACATCCTTTTTTCTATCTCTTTTAAATTTTTAAAAATCTTCCATTACTTTAATTTATATTATTCAGTACTCTTTTGTTATTCTTTCTAATGAAAAATCAAAGTTTATCACACTTTCTAGTGGTTTTCTTCTGATTTGTTTGACTTGTCTGTATTACAGTATGTTTGACATGTAACACTGTGTAATTGTGTGTGTATAACATGTTGATTTGATACATTTCTGTATTGTAATATGATTGCCTTTGTAATGATAGTTACACTTGTATCACATCACATAATTATTATTTATTTTTTGTGGTTTAAATAATTAGGATCGAGGGGCGCCTGGGTGGCGCAGTCGGTTAAGCGTCCGACTTCAGCCAGGTCACGATCTCGCGGTCCATGAGTTCGAGCCCCGCGTCGGGCTCTGGGCTGATGGCTCAGAGCCTGGAGCCTGTTTCCGATTCTGTGTCTGCCTCTCTCTCTGCCCCTCCCCCGTTCATGCTCTGTCTCTCTCTGTCCCAAAAATAAATAAACGTTGAAAAAAAAAAATTAAAAAAAAATAATAATAATAAATAAATAAATAATTAGGATCGAGTCTCTGCTTGGATTTTAATTTTGGCCTAGTTGACTGAAAATTTTAATGAAAATGAAGATGACTGATGGAATGCACATAAGAATTAATGGTATGCTGATGCTTATGTTTATTAGTTTAATGATGATTATGCTGAGAGAGCTGCATATGGGCCAGTGTATTTTTTCACTGATGCTTTTTGTAGAGTTAGCATAGTTCCTTGACACATAAGAAACACTTAGTACACATTCCTTGAACAAAGGAAGGCATGCTCAAATGACTGAGTGAATGAAAATTTATAAGCATGTTAAGTGTGGATGTTTTCAAAGAGTAACTAGTGATTTTTATTTTCTACAGTTCTATGTCCTAGTACATTTAAAAATATATTTCAGTGTAGCAAAATAGTAGCTACTTTGAATAAAGGTCACATTGAAACTACTTTCAGTGACATTTTATTTCACAAAGAATAATAGAGAGGATTTCATTATAAATGTAATCTCTGCAGATTAAAATTTGTTGCATGGATTTTAAAATTATGTCACAGTGACATTTAACACATTGACATAGTTGGAATTAAGAAGGGATTTATTTTCTAAATTAAAAAAACACTTTTTTTTCTGGCAATGTATCTACATCTAAATATCTGAATTCACTTCTCTCTAGAATATACATCTATATTTTCAAAACATTGCATGCATTTCTGGATCCATATGGAACAAGCAATATGGCTTCCCATTTAAATGACTTTCTTTTAAAGTCATGTATGCCATGCCCACAGCTCACTGTGGAGATATCATTTATGACTACATCATCATGTATGTTACTACCTGAATCTCCTCTGTGGACCATAGCTAACTAGGGTTATCTGACTAACTAAAAAGTAGCCAATCTATACATAGGCTGGCTACCAACCCAAAGATTGGTATGGCAAAATAGCTCCATCCAAGATACATTGCCTATGTGAATGACTAAGCAACTGATCTCATGATTTCTTTATCATGATAGCTTATATTATTCTATGATAGCTAATCACCCCAACATCTCAGTGTCATTTGCTCATGGCACATGTCCATTGTGGTTGACTAGTGATTTGCTCCATTTTTTCTTTGGTTTGGGAGATAGATTGATGGGCAAGCCTCTATTTGAACATTACCTGTCTCTTGGCAGAAACAAAAAAAGCATACTGAACAACCTCCTAACTTAAAGCAGCATCTGGCTTCAAAGTGATACACTATACTTCTAACTCACATTACACTGGCCAAACAAGTGGTATGGCATATTTGCAGTCAAGAAAGCAGGTATGTGCAGTTTTCCTATGAGAGGCCCATAGGAAATACATAGCAGGTTGAAACAGTGAATATTTAGAACATTAATATGATTAACCACACTGTCTTGTGGGGAGTTCAAACTAGCATGAGTCAATGGCAGCAGAAGACTAAGAAACAGAAATAGAAAACTGCTGAGCCACTTACAATGGCAGAGCCCTAAGGAAGGAAGCAAAGCATGCTTAGACCAATAAAATAGCCTGTATCAGGAGCCAGAGAACAATCTATTTTCTCTTGTTTCAGACAAATAGGAAACACTGACTCTATTCTCATTGAACCTATGCTCTTTGAATATGTTCTATGCATTATGTTATCACTTCAATCATTAAAATGAACTTCCCTTAGTGTACTTTTAGTGTCCACTTCTTCTAACGTGAAAGAACTTATCTCACAAGAAAACACTAGGTGGATTTTATTTCCTTTTCTTCTTTTATTTTTTAATAAAAATAATTGGAAGGAACTGTAATTTTTTTGTCCAATGAAATGAATTTGATTTAAAAAATTCAGGATGTATGAATGCTTTATAATTTTAATCAACTAAAATAAATAGTTTGATGAGAAAAAAAAAAACAAAGGAAAAGCTACTGAAGTATTGAAGCAAGAGGCTAACGCATAAAATCTGGTCATAACCAAGTTTCTAATTGTGAGTGTTCTAGGCATCATGTTAATATAAAACTTAGGTAAAAGATTTGTATGTGTCATGGGGGGGTGACTTATTTAGATTAAAAATAGACTACCTTCTATAGCTTTATGTAGATTATAAATTATAAAAGCCAAAATAAACATAAAACAAAAATATTCTTATTTCTGTTACCTTATTTATTGCTACTTTTCTCTTTACAGCACATTAACTTAGAAATAAAAATCATTTATCTCCATTTTCTATTTTTAGTGTCATTTACAACTTTCTAGTATTTTTAATGTATTATCATATTCTCATACCAATGGATTTTCACCAATCACTGTTCTATTAATTATACATATAAAAAATAAAATCATAAAATAAATAAATAAATAAATAAATAAATAAATAAATAAAATCATGAGAAATAATAGCCAGAAGTCTATTTGAAAAAGTGACATGGAGATTTATGTTTACTTAAAAGCTTAGTAAATTTTATGTGACACTTTATATATCTGGATGTATAATATAATTATCTAAAATATTTGTCATATAGTGCAATGGAATTATAGCAAAATAATTTCATTTTTTTCCCAAGGCAGAATAGGATCAGCCCTCCTCTCCCTCAAAAATATGTGATGTTAATGGTAAAATGGTCAGTGTTATTAGTCTATAGCTTTATAGTGGGTTCGTTTATGAGCTATAACCTCAGATTTGATTTTTTTTAATTCACTCCTGCATCGTTTATTCAACAGATATGTCTATGGGCTTGCAACTTATGCCAGGCACATTGAGCATGAACGTGACTAAGAGCATGTGTCTGCACTGACAGTATGCCTAGTTCACTGGAGAAATATTCCCAGCACCATGATCTATCATAGAAAGTTATAACAAATTCTATGATACACACAATTTTACTGTCACTTATTTGTGTGTCTTTGGCTGGGTACATTCAATAAAACTAAGAGCACACTGAATGACAGTAAATGAAAATGGAAATAATTTTTTTATAGAACTTACCTAAAATCACTCAGAAAATACTTCTTACTGTTTGTTCTGTGAAATCATTAAGTTGAAAATCTTAACTGTAAACAAAAAAGAAGGAAACTTGGAAGTTTGAGGTGGACTGGAGAGAGGAAAATATAATAGCTGAAGAAAGGGAGAACAAGAGAAAATAATCATTGCTGGTACTTTTTTGGTTGATTCACAGGAAGACAAGGAATACAAAAGGAAAGAAAAGAAAAAAAACTTTAAAAAAAGTAGCAAGTTGTGAAGCACTTATAAAGGGGAAAAAAGTCACAGTGGGTTGTTGATGCCTGAAACGTGGTGGAGGTTTACTAGAATGAGTCCAAGGGCCATGTTTGCAGTCATCAGATCCTGGCAAGGAATCTTATGAACCTTCAGAGCAACAGCAAAATTTATCCTAGAGACAAAAGGTAAAAGAACTAAAAACTATAGTGAATTTGTGCACATTATACAGTGGGAAATGTCTGTTTCTTTTTTCATTTTATTTAAGAATGAAATGATGACATGGCAATAATAAAAATACTCTGAGAAAGTCACAATTCAAAAATAAAACAAGCATGGAGTAGTATGGTGTCAAATAAGTAGGAGTTAAAATATTTTAATTTAAGGATGATATCTATATTGTCATTGATATTATGGACAACATTTAAAATTTTTTTACACATTTACATGGAGGGTAGCTATTAAACATCAATAAGCATGGATAACATTGGCTCCTATAATGAAGACATTGAATATTTAGGAATGTTAGAATATAGCAGCAATGCGCAAACACAAAATTAAAAAGAGAGTATGGAGTGCCAGGAAGGAAAAAAAAAAAAGAAACAATCTTTGGAACATGGCAGACATCTAGAAACCCCATTCTATCTTACTCACTATTTGATACTGTGAAAACTATTTAAATTCAGTAAGGATCTTCAAATTCCTAATATTTTTTAATGGGAATAATGATGTCACTTTAACAATCATATAAAATAATATATGGAAAGTGCTGAGGGTACTAATTTTCACTAAATTGATCTATTTGAGCTACCATGGATGACCTCACAGCACATCACAACTGCATTATTCATAATACATTCAAATATAGCAGCCCCCCCATAGTTATTATTATATTCTGAATAGCCAAGAGAACACAGAGTGAGAGAGAAGGAGAAAAAGAGTAATATCCGTTAAAACAAAAGTTAGTCAACACCTTAAACTCTGTAGGTTTGCAAAATGAAGTTTCCTGTGAGAAATAAAGGTAAAGCAAAACAGAATGAAAAAAGTAAATAATAATTAAACTGTCAGAATAAAATAGCAGGAAAGAAGAGAAAATTACAAAGCATGAGAGTATAACATGCTTTTAAATATAAAAAAATATGTATTTCAATAATTTTGAGATTTATATTTGGGAAATGGATTAATATTATTTTGAACAGTAAAATATAATATGTATGACTCTTTACAATCACAAACAAATACATACTAGAAAGGGAAGTAACTTTTATCACAAAGATTATATATACACAGACATATATATACACACACATAATAAACAATTTTAATTTTGACAGTCATCAAAAAGATAAGTTACATATAAATATAAAGTGAAAAATCAAAAACAAAGTAGATACTATAAATCACTAAATTCTGCTCCTGAAACTAATATTACACTATATGTTAACTAAAATGTAAATAAAAACTTGAAACATTAAAATAATTAAGTAAATAAATAATTAAAAATAAAAAAATATATCGTAACCCTCCTCCTGAAATCACATTGATTTCAATCATTTTATCCTTCTTTTCCAGAAAACTACATTAAACTATGGAAAATGTGGATTAAAAAACACAAAAAACAAAAGCAAACTAGATATTGTAAACAGAGCCCAGAATTCAAAATTGCTTTTTGAAGTGCATGTAAGGAAACATGTATGCACTTTATGAGTTGACAAGTCCAACAGAAGTGCTAAAATTTGTATAAAATTACAAGGGGGAAGGGCAGAAAATGAAAGAAAATATAAAATTGCTCTCATGTATCATAATTTTCATTTTAATGCTATTTTGTCTTAATGGTAAGTAATTTGGTAAGATAAATCAACACCAGTGGAATTACCTAATCCATAGCACTTTTCTAACTGTATTAAGTCATCGATTTGCATGTACCTCATCATCTTCTTCCTCATCCCCATTGTGCTTATTCTATGCTATGCCCTGTTCTTGGAATCGTACATAGATTCTGTCATTTTAATTTTCGTTTAGGAATAAAGCTCCTGAGGCCAATAAAAGTTTGCCTATCTTATATGTGCTTCAATTTGTGTAAAAACGGAGATTCAACTGTCTACATTAAAAACAAACAAACAAACATTCAAAACTACGGAAATAAGGTGGAGAATTTCCAAAGGAAAGGAAGACAAATATCCTATGTCGAAATACCTGACAGGAGCGGGGCATAGTCAAAGTGCTACAATCGAATTGTTTTCAATGGAAATATTAAAAACTAGGGCTTCAAGTAGTAAAATCGTTTTTCCAATAGTTTTTAATGGAGTGTGTAGACAGGAAAAGGAGGGATTAAACATGTGATCAAGATTACGAAAATCAAGAAACAAATAATGGAAGTACAAGTAACGTATTTGACATGATGTGATTTGAGAAGAATAAGTAGAACGAAAAGGTCTCCAAGAGAGCATTCTAGGGTTCAAGGAGAAAAACAAAAATAAAACTACTTCTACTAATAAAATGAACAATGCCATATATTCTGAACAAGAATGTGTAGACAATAAAAAATTGTTTACAGAACAAGAATTGAAGGGGGAGAGGGGAGATTAATAACAGAAGAGCAAATTAAAGGGGAAGCATAACTGTTTTTATAGTGGACATTAGCACACCAAAAAATAGCTACATGATCAAGATATTGAAAACTGAACCTTCTCTTGGGTCTGATTATTTTATTGCTGAAATCTTCCAATTTTCCCCAGATTTGTCTGCATTTTTAATCTTCTAAGAGAATAGGACTACATAGAAAATATAGTGAAACAGAATTTAACATTATAAAGCAAGTGTTTGCAGGGCTCTTACCACTCCAAAGAAAGGACTTCTTCTAGGGGCATGAAAGAAATCCAAATATCTCATTTACCAGATGTTTTTTGTTTGTTTGTTTTTTTCTGCTAATCTGAAGGGACTTTAATATTTACTGCCTCCTTCTTGTTAAAATAATTTATTTCACAGTATTCTTTAATATATTCAGTTCAGTCATTAAGTTATTAAACAGATTTAAATAATTGAGTGAACTCTGAAATATTGATAGAGAGCAAAACACTATGAATGTCAGGAGGAAAGTAGAGAAGAGAGAGATGTCAAAAGACTGAAGTGGGAGAGAGGGTTAATTTCAACCCAGTAGATTCTGTTGTCTCTCAACCAACAGCAAAAATTGATATCATACTATAAGTGAGAGTCAGCATTTATAACACACCTATTTTAATGCCATATCCCTTAGTAATAACAAGAGAGACTGTATGCCTCTAATGTTTTCTGGAATCACCCCTGAAATAAACTACTTGTTCTCAATCCTTATATCACAGTCAGCTTTGAGGGAACCTGGAGCCAGCTTTATGTAAGTTAAAAAAACAGAGTTTGGATATGTTTGCCTATCTTCAGTGTATAGTTTTATTTATTTAATTTAAAAATATTTGTATTTATTTTTTATCAATTGAATTTTGTGTCAGTGGTTATAATGATTATAAATTAAATGATACTTGCAAATTATAAAATGTATTTTAAAATTGCATAAGTCAAAATAATTACTGTAGTAAGCTGTATTCAACTTAGTAACAAATCATCTGGATGAATTCATCCAGACTATTGCTGATAACATGACAAATGCAGAAATAGTCTTTGTCTTCCACTTACCTTTCCTTTTTATAAGAAAATATTTAAATATCATTTTATTTGTACGCACAAAAGATAAGCATCGAAACCAATGCTGTAATACATTTTAAAAGCATAAACTTAATGGAACACCAACTTGAAACCCTTGGTTGGGAAACACTATCCATAGTGAATGAGTCTACAAGGAAGATGATGAATAGAATGGCATTTGAGGAAAAAAACAATTCCATAACATATTAGCGGCAAGTCCAGGAAGTTCTTCAGCTTTTCAACTGTAAATACTCAAAATAACAATAAGTATTTTGCCAGGATATTAGGAAATATAAATGAGATAATACATAAAGTACTTAATAAATATGTGCTCTGGTAAACTCTCAATAAATACCTATAGCTATTGCTGCTATTATTTTAATCACTATTAATTTAATATCATTATTAATAAAGTATAAATTAGAAATTAGGAATAGAAGTTTAATTAACCCCATGATTGTGGAACACAAAGTGTAGAAGACAAAGAGAAATCTTAGAACCCTAATCCAGTGAACACCTGAGAATTGTATTTATTCAGTTTTAGTCCAGGTACTGTGCAGAGCACAGAATGCCCACAGAGGAATTCAGCATATTTCCCAGCACAAAGCAACTCACATCCTCTTAGGAAAGTAGGGCCTATTAACTTTCTATGTTACAATTCTACTTGTCACATGCTATTAAAAAATAGAAGTATATTTTAGCATACATGTATTAGTAAGTATGGTGACTAGTTGTCTTATAATTTTCTTGTTGAATTAAGATTCAGTCATTTACCTTGATTCAAATTTCTCCCATTATTTATAGGTTTTCAAAGGTAGTTTAACTACAGTGCATAATAAGTTGCTAAATAGTGTAATTAATGTCATGAAGATAAAATATGTAAATTTTAATAAGATTTGGACATCATAACTAGGAGAATGTCACCATTATATGCCTCAGCTAAGGCACCAACACATTATTGGTGGCTTAAACATCTTTAATAGTGACCCCAATTTATTTGGAAAATCTGTACATTATTCCTCCTTATGAAGCAAAGGACGCACTTTCCAAATAGCATAATTACTTTAGAAGTGTGTCTTAGAGTTGGACAACCTAGATTCAATATGTTGTTTATTTATTAGTACAACTATTTTCTTGACATTGGTCATGTCACTTAAATCTTCTAGGTTTTGGTCTTCTTATCTGTAAAATTGGAATGATAATAGTATTTACTTTTAAAGTCTGTTATGATGATTTTGCATATATATATGTGTATATATATATGTATATATATTGGGGGGGAAGGAGAGAGAGAGAAAGGTGAGAGTGTGGTGGAGCAAGACTCAGATCTACTTTTGATGTTAGATCAGTTCTTAGCTTTTCTATGGGGATTATTTCAACTGAATCATTTACTGCTCTAGAGATTATGAATAACTTTATATATATATATATATAGGGAGGTAGCTCAGTCAGAGACTCTGGAGTTCATAAAGGCTAAATGATTATAAATAAAATAATAGGGACATATTTTTAAAAATTCCTTTAAAAATATTCGTTAAGGAGGATACTCAATACACATATAAGAGAAAGTTAGGGATTTTCTGTGCGTGGATGAATGTATTTTGTTTTCTAGACTACCAAATTCAAAGTAAGTCCCTTCATGTGAGGGTAAGCCATTGACTTCTAAAACTAAAAATTAATATACTTCATTTTGACATAATTCATCAGAGCTTGGAGACCTGCTCTCATTTTACTTTTTTTATTATTTTATTTTATTATTATTATTTGAGCCAGAGAAAGTGCAAGTGAGGGAAAGGGACAGAGGAGAAAGGAGAGAGAGAATCCCAAGCAGGCTCCATGCTCAGCATGTTGTCTGATGGGGGACTCAATCCCAAGATCCTGTGACCATGACCTAAGCTGAAATCAAGAATCAGTCACTCAACCAACTAAGCCACTCAGGCACCCCTCTTTGCACTCGTTTTAAAAAGTTAGGTGATCTCTTGCTGAAAAGGGTGTTTAATTGAATTACTCAACTTCCAAAATTAGTAAAAATATTTGTACTGTATTTTTTTAGAGTATGAAATTCTCATCCTGATGACTCCTTGTAAAAGACCCATCTTACTATTTTTATATCCATCATTCTTCCACAACAGAACATGCCAAGTACTCTTCTTGTTGCCTGTCAAATAGTTCCCCAGCTATTTTGATAAATTTAATTTCAGAAGTTGCAGATCATTGTCAAATATGTTTCTAAATGAATGATTACCAAAGAATTCTGTTGGAGTAGCAAAAACATGTTGAGTAAAATAAGTTTTCATAATGTTATTAAGTAATATATCAAAATAACATGCTCAACTCAGTCTAGGTTTGTTTTCTCCAAGTATTATGTGTAAATATACACATGTAAGTTTATCTGCTTTCCATAATAACAATGGTCTATGCTGACAAGAATTTGGAAATCAAAACCAACCATTGGAATCAAATAGTTCTTTATTATAACTATAAATTGTTTCCCATGTTACTGGTATTGAAATTGCTTGTCTTCTCAAACCTTGTCATATAATGGGGTGCCTGAGTGGCTCAGCCAGTTGAGTGTCCGACTCTTGATTTTGGCTCAGGTCATGATCTTACGGTAGTTAGATCAGGCCCCACGTTGGGCTCGGACTCCATGCTGAACATGGGGCCTGCTTGAGATTCTCTCTCTCTCTCTCTCTCTCTCTCTCTCTCAAAAATAAATAAAATTGAAAGCTATAAAAATTGAGATATTAAAAAAATTCATATAAGATGTATTTTATTTAGACTAGTTCTAAGAACAGAAATAATTGGATCATTTCTGTGACATACCTAAGATGGCAGTCCTCCTAATTCAGCTCTAAGAATGGATTGTATGAGCAGAAATAACAGAGTGTGAGACTAATACCACTAGGATGTCTGTGAAAATGGGAATAGTGCAATTAAGACAGATCCCTCTGGATTCTGGTCATTTGGATGAAATGCCCTTTGGGTCTTTGACTTTAGTCATCTTATTGAATGAGTCAAATCACAAATTATTTCTATCTCAAGTGAAAGTACAGTCCCTATCAAAAAGATCCACTCCTTTGAATGTAATTTGATCTTTTACTTCAGCACAACAACATGAATACAACTTCAAAAGACAATGACTAAAGCTGACAAATATTTTCTACATTGTCACATATAATCACCTAGTTTCTCACATTGATTTTTATTTTCCTGCAGACTGTGCCAACAGATGTTAATGTGTTATAAATGAACATGTCAATTTTCTCATATCTATGTTGACAAGTGTTAAAGAATTCAACTTAAGAGGGACATGAGATCCAACCATTACCTGTCTTTCACTTTTATATCAAGTTACTGTTCTCCCATCCTATGTTTGCTGTCCTATCATAAGGTAGCATACAGCACATAATTCAAAGCCAGAAATATTGTTTTATCTGTACCAGCTCTGAAGCAACACTTCCTGTCCTTCTTTGAATAAAGATTAGCAGACCAATGAACCTCTTCTGCTCAAGGGTATAGGGGAAGGAGGCAAAAGGCATCTGTTCCAAGTGCCAAGCTCTTGTCTATTTTGATTGATCACAAGAAATTCTTTGTTGCTTTAGTACTTTATTATTACTCTGCAGGAAGCTTGTTAGAAATGAGGCATAATTAAAGCTGTTAAAATATCACCCTTGTAATATATAGCACATCTTAATTCACAGCATGTATTTAAGCTAATTTTAGCAAATTACATGTGCTATATACCTGAGTTGACCCCTCATAAAGTGACATCACAAAGTGACCATTCTATTGTTTTTTTGTGGTACCTGGTACCAGAGCTAAACTGTATTTTCAGAATAGATCTTTAGAAAAGAAAATTATCAGTATTCAAATGCATATTCCAATGTCATAGCACTCTTACTGTTCAGTTGTATATTAATTCAAGGCATTTTGAAAACCTACCCAGGAGACAATGTAGATAGCATTACAAGTTGATACAATGCACTATACATTGCAGGGTGTGGATAAATAACATAATTGATTTTTTTCCTTGGACTTTATGGAATGGAATACCACTGTTTACCACAGGATGCATAGAGATTTATGTGCTGTTGTTTTGATCTTTGGATATCACGAACAATAATAGTTTTGGATCTGTGAATATATTATATTTTTAATAAAATCCCTTCTCAGTTACTTCTATTTTATACAGTAAAATTTACCCACCAAAAATGTGAGCCATAGCTTTTGTTATATGATATATGACTGCTCTCCAGAAAAAATTAACCAAATATGAGTGTCATCACTAAGTCTTGTCAACATTGGCTTTTATTATTTTCATTTGTTTTAGCAACTTTAATCCTTAAAATAAGGAATAAGACCAGGATGCCTATTCTTACTACTCCTATCAACACTGTACTAGAAGTATTACTCATGTATAAAGACAAAAAGAGGACATAAAATGTGTATATATTGGGAAGAAAAATAAAAGTCTTTCTTCACAGATGGTATGATTGTCTATGCAGAAAAAAAGAATAATAATAAATATATCCTGGAATTTAAAAGTGAATATAACACTTATAGAACTATGTATAGCAAGATTGTTGGATACAGGTTAACATACACAAGTTACTTTCTTATATAACAATAATAATCAAATAAAATTAAAAATTAAAAAATTATAATAGTATCCAGAAAATGAAATGATTACAATGAATGATTAGAATTAAATTATAATAATGACTAGAATGAATGATTAGAATTATAATAGCACATAGGAAATGAAATGAACAATTATAAATCTAACTAAATATGCAGAGGATCTATATGCAAAAACTACATGATTCATGACAGAAATCAAGAAGATATAAATAAATGGACAGATAGTCTGTGTTCATATATAGGGAGATCTAATATTTTAATATGTTTGTTCTTTAGCTTGATCTCTAAATTGAAGGCAGTTCCAACAAAGTCTCTGCAAACTCTCTGTACATATTAGCTAACCTATTCTACAGTTTATGTAGAAAGACAGAAAACCTAGTATAGCTAACGAAACATTGCAGAGAAAGAAGAAAGTTCAAGGACTGACATTACTTGACTTTAAGAACTACCACAAATCTACGGTGATCAATAAAATGTGATATTGAAGAAATAATACACACAGAGATCAATGGAACAGAATAGACACCCCAGAAACAGACCCACGCAACTGATCTTTAACAAAGGGGCAAAGACAATTCAATCAAGAAAGGAGAGTCTTTTCAACAAACTGAAAAATTGGAGAACCATGTGCAAAAAAAAAAAAAAGAAATTATACACAAATCTCACATGATTTCACAAAAATTAGCAATGGGCCATAGTCTTATATGTGAAACACAAAACTATAAAACTACTAGAAGAAAACAGGAGAAAATTTATGTGACCTTAAGTTCAGTAGTTTTTAGATACAATATTAAAAGCATGATTTATGAAAGAAAAAATTTATAAGTTGGTCTTCATTAAAATTAAACACATCTCTCAAAAAGTCATAGTTGAGAGAATAAAAATTCAAGCCACCGACTAAGAAAAAATATGCAAAAACATATCTGATAAGTGACTTGTATTAAAATAAGCAAAGATGTGATGAAACTCACTAATGAAAAAGCAAACACAGTTAAAAAATGAGTAAAATATTTGAACAGACACTTCACCAAAGAAGATATATAGATGGCAAATAAGCATATTATAAGATGCTCAACATCATTTGTAATTCAAGAAATGTAAATTAGGGGCGCCTGGGTGGCTCAGTCGGTTAAGTGTCTGACTTCAGCTCAGGTCATGATCTCGCGGTCTGTGAGTTCGAGCCCCACGTCGGGCTCTGTGCTGACAGCTCAGAGCCTGGAGCCTGTTTCAGATTCTGTGTCTCCCTCTCTCTGACCCTCCCCTGTTCATGCTCTGTCTCTGTCTCAAAAATAAATAAACGTTAAAAAAAATTTAAAAAAAATTTAAAAAAGAAATGTAAATTAAAACAATAACAAGATACCACTATAAATTTATTACAAGGGTTAAAATTTTTAAAAAAATGTAAGAACTCACAGAAGACAACAATACCAATTGATAACACCAATTGTATTTTATATTTTAGTACACAGAACATGAGGACCTCTTGTTTATTGCATGTGGGAATGTAAAAGTGTACAGGCACTCAGAAGACAGTTTGGAAGTTCCTTACAAAACTAAAATAATCTTTCCATACAATTCAGCGATGGAGCCAGAGATATTTGCACTATTGATTTGCCAGCTTGTGGGAGCACACAGAATGTGAATGAATGCAGCAGCTTTAGTCATAATTTTTAAAAACTGGAAGCAACCAAGAATTGCTTAATATATGAATGGATAAACAAACTGTAGTATTTATACAATGGAATATTATTACATGATTTTTTGAAAATAAGTTATCAAGCCCCAAGAATACATGGATGAACCTTAAAAATACATTGCTAAGTGAAGGAAGCCATACACTGTATGATTCCAGTTACATGATATCCTGGAACAGACATAACTATGGAGATAATGAAAAGATTAGTGGATGCAGAGAATTCAGAGGGAATAGAAAAAGAGAGGTTTAAAATTAAATGGCAGTGTCTTCACCAGCCTAATGTCCCTATTTGATAATTAATTAGAAGTATTTTATAAAATATTATCTCTAAAAGGATGACTGTTATTTGCATAATCTTTGTAAGCATCCCCTTACATTAAAACAGGGTTTATAAAAATTATAAAACTTGAATTATTTTCATAAAAATTTGTGAAGTGTTATGCCAACCAGAATGAAATACAGTTTTGCATATGACTGGATTTGAGTGAAAATTTAAAATAAAATTTAAAATAAAGCAAAACATAATTACTTAAGGCAGTTAACTTACTTTAAATTACTTATAGAATGGAAGAGTCATTCTGGAATCACCAGAGAAGATTTTGTGAAAAAAAAAATACAAAAGAGGAAGCAAATTAAGGATCTTGTTTTCAATACCAGAAAGTAGGTATGAGAATGAGTAGGTTTTAAGATAAGGAGAAGGAGAGATTCAATAAATTGTCACAAAAATCAAATACAATATGAGTAATTAGAGCAAGTGATGTCTTCATAATACAGGTGAGAAGATTTAAAACTATGAATCCCTTAGCAGAAAACATTGCAGTAAATTTCATGACCTTTAGATTAGGCAATAGTTTCTTACATACAACACCAAAAGCACAACTGACAAAAGCAAGTGAAAAGAGAAGGTTGGCTTCATCAAAGTAAAACAACTTTTAAATTCCAAAGGACGTGATCAAGAAATGGAAAAGAAAGCCCACAGAAAGAAAGAAAAATATTAGAAAATCATAGATCTTATAAGAGACTTGGGTTCACAATATATAAAGGACTTCTAAATGTTGAACAATAAAAAGGCAAACAATCCAACAACAAAATTATAACAAAATTATCACCAATAATCACATGAAAAGATGTTCAACAACAGCAAAAAAAAGACGCTCAAATTCAAATAGTGAAAAACACAATGAAATACCCACTAGGATGGATAAAATTGAAAAGGACAGTAGCAACTGTTGAGAATGATATAGACAAACTGGAACCCTCACCCAACGCTGGTGGACATAGAAAATGGTACAGCTGCTTTGCAAAACCATTTACCAGGTGTTCTAATAACATGGAGTTATTACATGACCCAGAAATTCCACTCCTGGGTATGTATACAATAGAACTGAAAACATGTCCACACAAAAACTTATGAATTAATGTCCATGGTATCACTTTTTTTGTAATAGCCAAATATGGTACAAACCAAATGTTCATCAACTGATTAATGAATAAATAAAATGTAGTATGTAGTAAAATGAAAAATTATTCAGTCATAAAAAGAAATAATACGGATGAACCTTGGAAACATACTAAGTGATAAAAGCCAGTTACAAAAGGTCACATGTCCTAATGATTCTGTTTATGTGAAATTTCTAGAATATCAAATCCATAGAGAAGAAAGTAGCTTAGTGATTGATAAGGGCTAGGAGAGACAAAAGGTGTTGACTAAAAGTGAGTATGGAGCTATTTTTAGGGTGATGAAAATGTTATAAAATTAGATTAGAAGGATAATTGTACACCTCCGTGAATATACTATGAATTGTATGTTTAAAAAGTGGTAAGTAGGTTATCCTTCAATAGAGTTGTTATTGAGGCACCTGGATGGTTCAATCAGTTAAGCTTCCGACTTTGGCTCAGGTCATGGTCTCACGGTCCGTGGGTTCAAGCCCTGCGTTGAGCTCTGTGCTGACAGTTCAGAGCCTGGAGCCTGCTTTGGATTCTCTGTCTCCCTCTGTCTCTCTGTCTCTCCCCTGCTCATGCTCGCTCGCTCTCTCTCTCCCTCTCTCAAATATATAGACATTAAATTTTTTTTAAAGAGTTGTTATTAAAAAGATGCACTTAAGAAAGTAGTTTTGTATTTTTATACTCCTTATAAAAATAAAATTTTAATTATGCTTTGAATTCAAAGAAACTCATGAAATATATAGTGAGACATTTTTAACATACAGTATCTTGTCAGTTCAACTCTTGACCTGTCAAGGCTGAGGATAATTAGTGTCCACCTGTATTCCATCCAACATGAATCTCTGCTGATACATACACAATACAGTAGCTAGAAGATTCTTAGATTTGAAGAGAAAGCATTTCAACTCAATTGTCAGAAGAGAAAGCACTGGGCATTCTGATTTTCAGACTGAATAAGTGTCAGAATTGGCATACCATCTATGTGCTCGTTTTGGAGCTGTGGTCTCTTTGGTAACAAGTGCAGCTAGAACCTAATAGGCATAAAAGAAGAATGATTTCTGGTAGAATATTTGTGCACTCAGCTGCTCTAATCAGCCTTACAGCACTAGTTTCTTATAATGGACAGTGAGGAACTCTCTACTTACCACATTCTGTGCACATTCTCTAGTAAAGTGTGACCTATATCTGTATGTCTAATTTATAATGTGCATTAAATTTAATTGTTAGAAGAATAAGAATTTGAAGTTATCATCTAATCTGAGCCTTTTATATTACTACAAACAAATTAGAAACAAAACCAGGAAGTGATTTGCCCACAGTTTAAATCTATTTAGCAGAGATGTTGGGGAGAGCTCTTAGATTTCTTAGTTTCTCTCCTTTTCACATTATCCCAAAGCACTGTCCTTTTCAGTAACTCCTTCCTGCCTGATTGCTCTTAAATAAAATCTGATAAATTACAAATTAAATATAGTCGATCCTCAAAGATGTGCTTAAAGTCACACAGCTTTTAGCTCTCCAAGAACTAGAAACTGCACCTCATTATTCAGACTGTAGAGTCAGAATGCTACTTATCATAATCTACTAGCTCATGGGGCCTAGAGAGTTCCATGTCTGCAGTAATTTAATAGAAGTATTGTCTTGCTTGTTTGAAAAAGATGCTAGTTACAATTAAGAACAAGCTACAAAGCATAAGCAGTTCCCATATGACTATTGGAGAGTCAAGTTGGCACAATTATGAGAAAAGAAGTCATGCAAAACTTAACCTTACAAAATTGAGTATTCCAGGTTGATTGACTCTGAAACATCAAAAATAATAATAGAAAAATTTTGTCACAGTAGGTACTTGTTTATGAAAATGTCACTGTATGTACTGTATTGGTTTTGCATAATTACTGCATTTCAGATTTATTCACTGAACAAGCTAATTCAACAGACAAGATGTCATTAAATTTCACTGGTGGGAAGTATATAAGATTTGCAGGCTTTTAATAGTTCAAACATTTCATAAGCCATCATTTAAAAATCTCCACTGCACATGTTATTCATTTACAATGTAAAAGCAATATCAGTACAGTTATTTTGAAATCTATTTAACACTTTATTCCCAAATAAAATTTTAGAAAGAAACTTGATAGTATTTCAATTGTGTTTTTAAATAATTACTGTAACATTTTCTCTATAAAATAATTTTACTAGGCATTCAATAAATTTTGAGCCAAGAAGATTCTATTAATAATATATATTTAAGAATTTCACATTGGGGAATGAAAGAATAAATTATGATTGCATATTATTGCATATGATTGCAATTATGAATGCATGTTGCATTCTTTAAAAAAAAATAATTACACATTAAAGCAGAATAAAGAACACAATATAAAGCATTATGTTTTGATTTCATCTTTTAATTTCTTAAAATGCACAATAAAATATATATTGTCATAAATTTTTTTCAAAGTGCATATTTATGTCTTTTATTTAACACTAATTTATAATAAAATACATTCTTTTCAACTCACATATTTCT